>NC_091946.1:31400619-32600619 GCF_041260155.1 Ptychodera flava
AATTTTGACTGAATCTGGTGTGTCTTTGGAGATCTATGACAGGAGACAACGTAAAATTTTAACTGAATCTAGCGTATCTTTTGAGATCTATTGTTTGGCGGCACCATAACAACGGTATAAACTTAGGTCTATGTGGAGGAAAGGTGATGTTTTTGAACGTTGACTTTCTTTTGGCGACAGCCGCAGTGATTGCTGTATTCATGACGATAGAAGGAAGAAAACTGTCAGCGTTGTTTTAATGTCGGAAACGGGACGTATTCGGCAACGAGAAAGTTCACCATGGTCTAAAATTCCCTGGCAATTTACCAATATTTTTTACTGTTATGCCACAAGTTTCACACCACGCCCTTTTTATCGACTCATGAAATCAGGCGTTGACTGAGAAATGGCCGTCACCTTTAGCCCAGCCGTTTCTGTCCTCTCACCAGTCATCACTGCAGACATACGGTACTTGTACAATGGTGGGTGTGTGCATATTTTTAAAGGGTTTAACCCTCCATAGGTCAGAAGAGCGCACAATTAAGGACACCGACTTACATACGTGAAGAAAATGAACAATGACGAAGTACGGGGACGAAATTCCAGCGTGTACTTTAGTGGTAGTGGAGAAAAATCAGACAATTTTGGCCCTGAATTGCTGTTTTTTTACTTAAGTTATTCTTGACTTCAGGTTTTAAACCACCTTATTTCTAATTAGGCAAAGATATACTGGGTTTGAGTTACGATAAGTAGACTCCGAGAGATCTGGGTTGCATCAAAACAACGACAACACCGCGACTGAGGTCACCCTTTTTAACAATCTCATCACGTTCTGCACAGGGCCTGGTCACATTTAAAGTCATTTCAGTCACTAACACCACAAAGCCTCTCCGAAATTTCATGCCTGTCTCAGTGTACTCCTATACTGGATATAAAATGAGTTCAGTCATGGTACATAGGGCTTCATAATTCTCGAGTCTTAGATCACTCTAAAAGAAATTCGTACTTTCCGTCGACTCACTTTTGCCATACCTAAATCCCAGAGTATATGATCACCGCAGTATGGCACTATGAAACTTTTAAATTATTTGTTGTCAAGTTGGTAAAAATTTCCCAGCGATCCTCAAACTTGTAACCCATTTATTATAAACACCGGGCGGACTAAAACATATACTTCAAGTGTTTCTAGAGTCCTATAAGTTAAGTGTGCTATCATGATCGTACGTACAGTAAACTCAGTATTTATCACGTTGGCAGGCCCGGTTCAGAAAACACGAAATCGTCGTTATGCACTAAATTACCAATAAGTTGCTTCAAGGAATGTACAGTTTCATTGTAATATTTGCAAGGCAAGACATCTGTTGACCTGCCCGTACGTGGTAAAGTCGTGGAGTCGATTATTCATCGGGTTTGTTTGACTTTCTTCCGATTTTCACCTCGAAATCCCTCGCTCCAATAAAAACGTTAGAATCAGTTCGGTAATATCACTAACAATATTCTAATAATTCGCGGGAGGTGTCTCGGGTATGCTGATAAGCCAGATATTTCAGTAAAGAAGCGTTTCAGTGACATCCACTGACGTATGGACGGTCGTTGGGGATACATATGCCATTCCGTCTATTAAAGATACCAGCCGTTAATTTACCACTCGTTCCCCGCTTCACACAAAGTCTTCAAGCAAAATGCTTTTATATAATTGCTTTTTGAAGTTTGTAATACGTCGCTTTTCCTGTACCCGTTTACTGCCGTTTGAAACACTGGGTTTGACAGAAATTTTCAGCAAAATTACAGTTGCAACAATATCAGTGCCGCAAGTGAGAAATGCAATGGCATGGAAATGTCAGCCGATGGGCAGTGTCAGCGTGTTCTGGTCTAGAAATAGTTCTGACAGTTTTTCGGAACCTGCCATTGTGAGGCCAAACAAAAACATATTTTATCTCATTGCATATCAGGCAAGTAATGGTATCTTTCACGCGGTTGCCAAGGGCTACGGGGAGAGTGAATCTCTTACACAAGCGTTAAGATCGATTCTCTCGTAAAAGTTATTAAACGGCGACCTATATGTCCTGATCTATAATTACTATCATATAAAATACATATAAAACGGAATATAAGAAATTTTTGTCTGTTAAAATAGGAATTTCGATCTTCGAACGACCCGAGCGTTGATTATTGGTGTAGTTATCTGATCTCTCAAAAGTTATGCTGCCATAGGATCGCACGCAAATGCATAATCTATCAGAGGATGTAACTAAAATAACCCGTCAACTTACCAATTACTCAATTATCTGCGCGAAATCGGTCCGACCTCACGGGTGCTGCACGTTGAGCTAGACAAAGTGGATGCTCTGAGTAGAGATAAACCACTCTTAAGAAGTTAAACTTCGGTGAAAGACACACCTTATTGGAGTGTGTCTATTTGTGATGCAAAGCATATAAGAAAATCATCATGTGAAAAGGTGTTCCCGATTTTGTACCAGTCGAGTGTACAGCACTATTTGTTTGCTTCTTTATGTCTCTTTTTAAAGCACTCGTCTTCTTTTGTTGGCTTTTGTTGTCGTATATGAACAGCACGGAGCCGTTTAACGCGTATGGCGCGTTTATATTCGATTCTTTAACTTCGCAGACACTATTAATCTGGTTGACTTCACGGAACAAGACTTTATCACAGACCGACAGAAAATTTCAGATTAGTTGTTATACGTTTGAACACCCAAGGGTATTTTACACTTGCGTTTAAAATCACCTGTGTCATCATGGGATCTCAATGCTACACCTATGAAAGGCAATAAACTGATGCAGTGTAATCGATCGACTACTCAATGAGCACGATCTGGAGTAGCTGTCAAAATGAAGTAAGCCATAATATTGCCACATGCAAAATGGAGTTGGTTGATACTATGAATGATAAGCTTGGCAGTTCATCACGACTTTTTTTCAATGTAGCCAAGAATAACAACCAAATTACATGTCAACGTGGCAGAAAAAAGTGTGATGTAGGCTGAATATGAAATGTGTTCAAATTATGAATAAGAATGAAGTTTATTATATCGGTGCTTGGTGGGTTTCGCTTTAAAAAAGTGAACCACATCTGCTCTGCCCTGCGTTCAGTGATTATAGAGAAGCGACATCGGACAATCTCTGTCCTGTGCACCCGCAACTTTCAATGACCTTTAATATATATCTTGAAGTATACAGATGTCCTTGTGAAAAATTAATGTGCTCAATGCGGTAAGTAGAGCGTTATATATAATAACAACACAAATTACTTCAAGGACAAAGTAATAATATCTGTTATGTAAGTTTCATGCATCCTGCAATCTTCAGACAGAAGTACATATATAACCACCGCACCAAAGGCCTATCATAGGGGCTTTGAAAACCATTCTTGTCAACTTTGCCAAACACCCACTCCCTGGGACAAGACAAACTAAAGAAAGCCCTCAGGTGGTGACACTGATGAGATTCCCAGGTCAGTCTTCCACCTTTGATCTGCGAAACTGACATGGACCACTAAATGATGAACCCAAGACCCACCCAAGAGGTTCAGTTTTATATTGCGATCCTGTGCCAAAAATCAGAAACATGCCGTATGAAATATGACTGCTTAAGAAGCAAGATGCTAAAAGACCTTTTCTGAGATGGAAGATAATGACCAACAAAGCAAATAACTTGTACAGTGTGACCATAACAACCGTAATATTGGGCTATGAAAAGCTCTCCACCTTCAAGCAGCAGGCACACATTCACATAGCTCCAATGTCAACGAAATATTTCATGATTGACAAACAACCAATAAGATTTGATTACATGAACAGTTATTTATTCCAAAATAACAAATTAATACGCCAATTTTTTTCTATGGTGTTGGTGTGCACAATTTTAAATTTCAACTTTTTTTTTGAAAAAAGTTAACTTTATACATAAATTATCTGAATGAACATATGTACACGAAAGAAAGACAAAATTATGCTTATATATATATATATATATATATATATATATATATATATAATATATATATATATATATATATATATATATATATATATATATATATATATATATATATATATATATATATATATATATAATTAGTCACTACACATTCAGTCCCATTCCAGGATATTATCTTAATTATCTTAGTCTGAAAACTTTTGAAGCTGGGTTAGATTTTGGCTTGCTGTAACTTAAATAACATACCCAATATTTATCTCAGGACGGAGCTTTTTATCAAATATCCCTTGAGCTGTTTGTTATGGAACGTAGCCGGAATGATACACTGTGTAAAGTACACTTTAAAATGGAAAAATATGGAGCTAGTGTAATATAAATTTACAAAATCTCATTTGAAATACTATACATATTTATAATATATTCAATTACGGCAATGTGAACAATGTCTATATGAGTAGTGAGATTTTTAACAGAACACACTGTTCATTGCCAAGTACAAGTATTTATAGTACAAGTTCTCTGTTCTGCACTGAACTAGTATGTATTCTGCTTTATGCACACAGTCATCCCTCTCATTAGCAGACTCCAGTTTTCCGACAGCATGGCTGGACTCGCTACACCAGCACAAGCAGGGTGCGAGGTTCAAAGGTAAAATGTTGGTCTCATGATCATCACGACTGATGAGAATTACAACAATTTAATTGCAATACTTGTCATTCTAGGTTTCTTAGTAAACATAAACGTCTCTACGAATTTTGAACAAATCTTATGCGTTTGAGGCTTGCGTTTCGGATATATACTAAAGCAGACATGTCAAAATGTGGCAATATATTATTTTTTAAAAATCAAAATCATGCAGACAATTTTCCCCTTCAATGTATCCCCTTTGCATGTTACTCCGGTATATTAACACTTTACAAACAGTCATCGTAAATATTACCGGTTTGGTTTTAGTACTGTTTAAAATAAGAACAACACGCCCATCCCTTATGAAAGTGACAAAATTGGACAAAAGTGCAAATATCTGTTTAACAGAAATATTACCTAAGAAGAAAAAATATTGTATGCCACATATAAATGACAGAAAAATAAACTTGTATTGGCTAGTCCACCTGAGGTATCCCTTGAAAGTTAGTTATTCATGGTTGCAGCGACAACTATGATACTCAAATTTGTGAATTACAGCTGATGTGCAAATTAGGATGCACATACGATAAGTACAAAAATCAAAACTATTGTGCTAAACTTGTCAAAAAAACAACTTTGAAATGATATGTTAACATGTAGAATTACCATTTCACTACAAATTTGCATATGTACATCCATTGTGGAAAGAGTTGTGTGAGCGATGACGGATCATGGAACGTCAGTGGCACTACAGTTGAGATGGGTTTTTTGTATGGCACTCCAAGTGAAAATCAGTGATTGGTTACCATAAACAAAGGCAAGCACATCCTTTTATGAGAATACCACCACATCATGACAAAACTTGAATGATTCGAACATGGCGCATTGACATAGCCTAGTACATGAAAGGCACTATGGGATACTGCATGGCATTATGGGACAGGTGGATTTGTTCCCCCTTGTTGCATTCCCTGCAGACTGCGCTGGGACAGTTGTCTGCTTGGTGCCGCTGTATTATTTTGTTGACTGAGTAACGATGGGGCCCTGGATGGAGCTCTGGATGTGGCTCCTGGATACAAAGATCCAACTTCCGATTCTTCCTGCACCTGTAGAGATAGTGGAAAATGATTTCATCAGTTAAAGTTGTCTTAAGTTATCTTTTAGTATACTCAGAACTATGTAATTATGTGCATTGGTCAAAATCCATGAAAACTTACAGGTCTTAGCACAACTCTCAGGATCAAAAATTTTTGGCCATATACGGCTTTTTAGCTGAATTCTGAAGGCTTAAACCCTTTGAGTACTGTAATTGTTCTCACCAAATTTTAGTGAAACATTTCTACCATGAATTATTTTTTTACTATGAATTTTTCTGTAATTTTTTTATAATTTTGGACCAAATGGATATCACATTTCATTGGCTACAGTTTGTTATCAAAATTTTGACAAAAATCTGAAAAATATTGACTGAGGTATAATTTCTTAAGGTGACAAAAGTTGACTTCGGCACTCAAAGGGTTGACTCTGTTTTAGGGAGTCCATATGGGGAAGGACAAATTGCACTTCACAATGTCATACACTAGATAGCTTTCATTGTGTCAAGTGCATCTGTACCCCTTAGCTCAGTTTGCAGGAATGCCTGTGACAAATGTTCACTCTCCAGAAATAAAAATCAACCAGGTCTTCAAATAGAAAACTTGTCTATATAAATGATATGCTGATACAACATTCCAAAATAGTCACAGTCAAGGTTAGGATATGCCCATACAGTAGTGGAAAATGGTCATGGTCAATGTTATCCATCCTTTGATGCTAGTTTGGTCAGTTTTGTTACATTTGAGGAATGAGAAAGAAGCTGTGGATTTTCAGAAGCACACTCTAGTTCACTTACTCTGACTGTTCACAAAAAGAACGCAACTACCACATAAGAAAACAGTTATTGCCACATACCTGTACAGCAGTTAGGAACGGCTGAATTCTATCTTCTTTGGCGTACTCATCAAGGGCTTCAGGAGGAAAATCACCATCCACATTTTGCATGGCAAAGTCCACCAGACCCAAGACAAGCTGACGCATATACAAGACTGTGTGACGGTCAGGATCTCCATCCATTGTCCACTGATTCCGTCGTGACGTCTGTTCAATGGGCGCCTTTATTGGATGATCATCCCTACAAGTAGCAGGATAAGAATAAAAGGAAATAGCTCTCATAACAGACATGCTTTGATTAAACAAATTATTGCCTGATATTGTTTCATCTGGAATATTTGTTTACAGTGCTAGTCTCATTTGCATGAAAATGACACGTACCGTGATATAATTGATACATTTTTGGTGATTAATAGAAAACTGTTGTATTCTGATTAGGCAATAAACCATGCCCAGTGACAGTATACCATGAGATTTTGACCAGTTCACGACATATGTGCATGGGCGTTACCGAGTGCATATATAGACTGAACTGGTCAAAATCGAGGAGTATCCCCGTTAGCGAGGTGGTTTATTGCTATAATATCATAATATTTATTCTATTGTGAAATGTCAAAAGAGGAATTTTGCTCTAGCTTAGAGCTTAAGCCTATTCTGACTGTGCTATATTGTGAATATAGCACGGTTATTTTATGTCTCCACCAATCAAATCACTTTTTTTAGCGCCATCAATACACTGGTATGGTATAATTCAAAATATCTTCAGAGTTACTGATCATGTATATGAAATATGACACCTTTGGCAATATTTTCCAAAAACGATTGAACTTCTGCTGGGGTTTGCTGTTTTCCCATATGATTGCTCTTTGTAACCACATGGAAACTACTTTGGGAACAGAAGCAGCAGCGCTCCATTTCTTCATGGTTAAAACATCTGATTTAAATCTCTAAATGTACAGCCAAATGCATACAGAAATAAATTAAAAGCGATTTAACCCTTTGCATCCTGACCCCCTGGTACTCTATGATGTCATCGGACATTTATGTCCGAGCCGGGTTCAAAGGGTTAACAGGGTTTGCTAAAGTTATACATCAAATGTTTCTGTGTAATTACAATTAGAAGAAAATGACATTATTGTCTATAACTTTATTAAATAATACTGTAGCTTTGTCAATATCAGTGATGTTTGTGACGCCATTCGTATGATTATTACTGATAATGTATCTGATTATCTGGCATTGTGGCCCCATACGATTTCTACATCTACAAATTCACTGGCATTGCCAAAACTATAAAATAATAGCAATAATGTACCCCCTCCCGACACATAATGGATGAAAGAATTTCCATTAATGTACTTGGCTTTGTGTCATACATTATGTCATGCAAAGTTTGTTTTCTTCCATTATGGGCCGGGAGGAGTACATTATTGCTCAAATAATTTATTGGTTGGTACACTGGTTTCACACTTACCATGTGTTGAATGTCTTCCATATGTCTTTCCTTGTTTGAGCTCCGTTCTTGTCAAGCAAGTTGAGGACAGATACGAGAGTTTGCTTCTCACTGGTAAATCTCTGCAACAGATAACCAGAGGTCAAAATTAGAAGAAAGGAAGCACAGTAAAATCTGTGCATCAAAAGTCAAAGACAAGAGAAGGTGGATAGTTGACACTGAAAATTAATGGGGTTACCAAAGCCATTCAGTGTATGGTCATCCCAGCCCAGTGACAGCGTAATATTGTTTCTAGTCCCCTGACCTGTAACAATAGAAATCTAGGAGTCCTGTCTTCTATGTAGCCAGTCATGCATGCATTATTTATCACACAAATGTGTATTCACTGGGTCAGCAGACTGATTGAATGGCAAATTCCATGACCCGGGTGAGAAATTTGGAGATTCCAGACATCAAGCTATTAGATTTGCTTGACCCTGACATAAGCATACTTGTAGTAACAAAACTAGAATAAAATTTAAATATGTCAGTATCGTCATTACTTTTTCATGAGCAACATGATTTTGTCAATACTGTGATCTAGTTAGATCAAAGCATGCACTGTAAATTAACATCCTGGCAAGACTGCATAACACTGGGTTTACCCTTATCATAAGTCAAAGCTTCAACAGGTCATGGTGCTTTGTTTTACATGAATGGCATCCTAGAACTGGCAGATTATTGCCAATAGGATTTGGTCTGTGTAATTCTATATAACAGGTATTAAAACACTATCAATGAGGCAGACTTTGTATGTATATCATATGAGAGGCAATTTTGTGATGTTTTAAAATGAAGCACTGCCCTGCAGGTCTGCGGTTTGCCTTTAATCTGTATTTCTAATACAGAACAAAATGTCTTCAGATTATATCAGTACAACAAAGTTGGAAACGTGTAACCAGTGCTCATAAAGGCCTACATAGAAAATTTCATAAATTTTGTCATGTTTTAAAATGAGGCACTGCCCTGCAGGCCTGTTTGCCTGAAAATCTGTATTATTTAGTAGGAAACAAAATGTCTTCAGATTATATCAGTACAAAAAAGTTGGAAATGTGTGACCTGCACATGAAGGCCTATATAAAAATTTTCATCACAACATGTGAATAATGTGAGATTTACCCTTGGGCACTGTAGTATGGTGATCTGTCCGCCTGATGATGCCACCAAGATTTGGGATGTTGGATTGACTTTAGCGATGCGAGGATCTATCACCATGCCTACGAAATCACCGCTGGGTTGAGAGGTCATGATGAGACGTCCAGTGTTCATTGAGTACACTGTCAGCGATCCATTCACGTTGCAAACTATATAATCTGATCCGGTGGCATCGTGAAGTCGACTTATCTGTAGAAATTTGGACAAAAGGATTGAGGAAATTCAGTTATAAATTCCTTATTAAAAATATCACACATTGTCAGAGATACTGACGGGCTTAAAAGCTTATAGATCGTGAGGATATTTGAGTATATGTAGCAACAATTCCATGGACTATATTAGTGTATCATTCTATTCTGGACCACAGTGAAATACAGGACATCAATCACAAACCAATAATATACATGTGCTTGGCCATAATTTACAAAGTTGATGAAAACTGAATGTCAAGGGGATTTAAATACGGTGATTGTCTCTTGAAGTCATTATATGTAAACATATATTTAGCTCCATTTGTGCCCACTCGTTCCTTGTGTCTGATATGCCAGTTCTGGTCATGTTCTCTTCCTTACAGTCCCTTAGGGACTGGTCAGTTTTTTCAGCCTGGGGGGGGGGGCGGTGGATTCATGGGGGGGGTCACCCTGTTTTTGACTTTGGTGATGGGGGGGGGGTCACCATGTTTTTGTAATGCCCAATAGGGGGGGTCAGTATGTTTTTTAATTTTGACACAGGCTCATCATTGCCTAAAATGCTAGTGTCAGCCATAAATTTCATCATTCAGTTGTATTTTTCGGCGCGCCTTTCGGGTGCGTAACTTTAATAATCAGTCATATTTTTCAGCACGCCCAACTTTAACATATCAAACATACATATATCAGAGATATCTGTATGTTCAATATTTTTATGCGTGCTCTTCAAGCTCAGTACTTTAATATATCAGACATTTTTCAGCATGCCCTTCAGGTGCATGACTTTAATATACAAGGCATATATATAAGAGATATCAGGATGTTTTATATTTTTCAGCGTGCCCTTCGGGCGCCATACTTTAATAAATCAGAGATTTATGTCAGAGATATCTTGATGTTTGCTAAGTGAAAGTGTACCATTATGAAATCTGCATTTCATATGAAAAGGATGACAAATTCCTGATACTTTTCTGTTCTCTCTATGAGAATTCAGTATGAGAAAGCAACATGCACAAATATTTCACAATATATATTTGATACAATGACTTATTTTAGAGATAGAAAAATGACAAGATATCTTTCCTTCTCATTGATGGAATTATTTCCTGTGTCTCATTTTTCTGTAGAAAGATGCTTTTTTATGAACAAAATAACAGTTAAAAAAGGCAGTTTTGTCATTATTAGCTGTGCTTTTATGGTTTCAATGTTACAAGAAAGGTCCTCTCAGACACTGTACACATCAGATTTGGCTAAAAAAGCTCTCTATGGCTCCTCAGGAGTTGGCAAGCCATCAAAGTTTTTGATTCACTGTTTTTTCCTCTTTGATATTAATGATTGACATCCATTTCTGTACAACAATTCAGGACATCTGGTTAAGCATAGAAAGTGTGAAATACATTCACAGCTCATTCAAAATGTACTGTATTCAAACTTTAAGATTGACACTTTGAAATTCCTATCTTACAACTGACATGTCAACAATTTCATTAAAACATAGAATGACTATTTAAAATATAAATATATATAAAATTTAAAATATAATATATATATATATATATATATATATATATATATATATATATATATATATATATATTATATATATATATTATATATATATATATAATTTATGTCCACCTTTTGCTTTACTTATGTCGCGCGCGGGGGGGGGGGGGGGGTCGTCACCCTGTTTTCGAAATTGGGAATAGGGGGGGTTCACCCTGTTTTCAAATTTGGAATAGGGGGGGTCAGCCACTTTTGACGTCGGCAAAAAATAATCCACCGGCCCCCCCCCCCCAGGCCGAAGAAACTGACCAGTCCCTTATTGACAGGAGATACCAAACGGAGGAAAACAGTGAACAGCGCCCTCAACTTGCCTCAAACAACTAAGATATATATCAAACAGAATAAGTTGTTATCTATTGACACGATTTGCTTTGTCTAAGTTTTATATGATAATTGATTCATTATATTCTACAAAACAAAATCATGGAACCACTGTATGTTAGGGCTCTGCTTTCAACAACTTTTTTAAATCTACGGCTAAAAAGTTTAATGATAAAAATTTCCTTTACAAGGAATTATGTCATTCCACAAGTGAGTATCTCTGTAACAAGTCTGAATTTACCCATAACGGATATTCTGACAAGCATCCATGATTCTGCCAGCAGACATTGTGATTAAATTCTCCTTGAAATAAATGTGTACAATTGCTATTGTATACGTCCACTGACACAGATTCAAGACAGGCTGACTTACATCAAATGAACAGACGTCTTCATATTGACACTGTTGAAACTGATCTTCTGACAGTTCAATCAGAATATTTAGATCGCTCATCTTCATCTTCGTCAGATCAACACTGACTATGGTGATGTGAGGTCCTGCAAAATTATTTGACATCAGTAGAAAGTAGTGTTAAAATGTGAAGATATTGGTCAGCGAAAATTGGGCAAACATTTGTTATATGAATGTGTGAATTCTAAGCAAGGTGTTTAAAGTGATATTGGTGCTTTCCGGAGTAAAATACATGCATGGGTCGCACTTATAAATATCTTCCTCATGACAAGGCAGATTTCAAAATGGGTTTGTTTTGCTAAAGATAAAGAAAATAAAATTAGAAATCCATTAAAAATCCTAAATTTTTAATGAAATACTTCAATTCAAAATATAAAATATGGAAATTGGTTGTTGCTTGAAAAAATCTCAAGTGCCATAGACAACCAGCCCTGGTGTAGAAGCCATTAAGTGCTCTTTGGGAAGAGTGTGTGCCAATAAAAATTTTTCTACTCACTTGTCGGTGACAAAAAGGTTTGTTGGACAATGAGAAACAAAGCAAAAAATATTGCTGATGTCATATGTAATATTTTTATGATCTTTACCATGGGTCCAGGGTCAAGGTTCAAACAGCCATAACTTTCTGGACATCTCACTTTCTAAAATCTGGTATTCTATGACTAAAACAAGTCTCAAATTGCCCGAGGTATGGTGCATTCATTTTCCTGGACACATGTACCGGTATATACAACTGGAATACCCTGTGACTTGTACATCATCTTGATTATTATGCTTTTAAAGTTCAGAGTATTGCTGAATTTTTTTGTTGTTCAAAAGAAATTTCAAACTTTTTATAGCAACTTTCACACCCCAACATACCTTTAGGTTCATGTGATGGTAACAATAACATGAATATTAACTCTCTGCCAGCCGGTGTTTGCTTACAGCACAGAACTTTACTAACATTATTCTGAAATAGAAAAAGAAATATTGTACTAAAATTGGGAAACAAAAAAGCATAAGGAAACTGGATAAAAGTTAAGGGTATTACAGTTAAACTGTAAAAAATATTAACCCTTTGAGTGCCAAAGTAAATTTTTGTTGCCCATAGAAAGTATAACATAGCCAACACCTTTTTGCAGATCTAGACAATTTTTTTCAGATTTTCCCCAAAATTCTGGTAAAAATTGTAGCCATAGAAAAGTTATGTCCATTTGGTCAAAAATTACCAAAATAAATACAGAAAAATTCATAAAAATTGCTGAAATGTTACACTTAAATTTTGGTGGGAAAAATTACAGCTCTCAAAGGGTTAATCCCTGTCATTTTCCCTGCTTTGGTACATCATCCTATTGTTCTATAGTAGTGCAAGGTTATGTACATGTGCATGTAGATATAGGGAAGACAGTTTATGTAGAAAGTGTCTCAACTTTTTGGACTCGCCCATACAAATTTAACTATTAATCAACAAGGATTGTAGTAGAGTGATAATTTTCAGAGAAAATCTTATTTCCTTAAATTGTTGTTGCTGAGTATTGGGTGGTAATTTCTCACTGAATTGTGCATTTGCTGTTATTCAAAACCCGTTAAAATTTTGTCAACTGGACTATACGATAATTTTATTTGAGTTTCAAAATTTACCTTGGCTGGGGTGTAGTGTCTCATGAAGTATGACGAAAGTGATCCCGATGAAGCATGGCGTTGAATAATGTGAAACATTGCACCTGAGTCACTCACATCCTTTGGGGTGTAGACGTACGTCTGAAAATAAACAACACATGTTTTGTGTGTAAATTTACAACTGATTTCAAACTGCATCTTGATATTCTTGAAGCTTGGAAGACTGATTTCTGATAGCACACATATTGTGGAGAGGTATAGTTACTTCTTCTGTATTGGTAGCTGTCAAGTTGTTTCTAACATACACTATGAATTAAAATTATTGCAGTTGCTATTTTGTAATGCCTGTCCTTATTCTGCATAAATACCTACAAGACATTTACAGTAAATCATTTCTTGAAAAAAGAGCTAACATTGGTGGTGTGCTTTGTAGAGGAAATTTCTACAACAAATAAATAAACAACTGGAAAAATATTGAAACAAAATACTGCCTTGCTTTCATTCATTTTAACCTGATCAACTGTCAAAAATTTCAGAAATTTTGAATAACACTGACAAACTGACTCAGTACCACTACATCATTTAATTAGGATGTTTACATGAATTCTCATGTAATGATTTAAGCAAACACTTGAAGGGATTTTAATGCTCATTTTTGTTGGCTTTTGTTGGAACTACAGGGCAAAGTGGGTGGAATTATCGGACAGCATTCCAGTGACATCACATTGGTTGCTGCGGAAACAGGTGGCAGATATAATGCCCTCAAACAGGATCATGTTACACTTCTTTTGTCTTTACGCAAACAATACTTTGCGGGCATACATTTTAGGGAATGCTACAATGTATTTGTAAATAGTTTAATTATCACAAATCTGCTAGCGTCTTTTAAACAGCCCACATCATGGGAGAGAAAAGGGCATTCTTTGTACAAGATGCATCAGTTTGTTCTTCTACAATCTAAAATCTGAAGGACTCATTAGACTTCCAGAAATTTTCAGGTTTCTCTCAGCATAAATAATACATCATGAAATCTTTTTACAGACAGCTACAACTTTTAAAAGAAAATTACTGCAACTCTCAAGAAGCTTTGCATGTAGGAACCATAGAACTGGCAGACTACATACACAAATATCAAAAAACGGCACTTGTATATAGTGAGATTTCAATGCTTGGTTAAATTTCATATAGTTATCTGAATTTCAATTGCACAAACCTGCAGTTGCAAATTTTTAATATTGTGAGAATATACAAATCTGTGAGACTCAAATACATGTACATTTTTGCATACATGGAAGCTAAAAAACAGAAATTTAAGACTGGTGACATTGAAATATTATGAAATTACCACAAGCTGTGTTTGTTGATCCAGTTCTTCATGCCATGGTGATTGGTTGTACAAATTGGCATTTCTGATTCGCTGCTCAGCCTGGGCTCTGTCTGCCTCAACGATTGGATCACCTGTTTGATCAGAACTACGTTTTGACTTCTTGCTTTTCTTACTTGAACGAGAAGGCGGAGGTTCTTGGAAAAACATCTGGTGATAGAGTAAAAACGGACGATGTTTGAATTTTCATGGCTTATAAAATGGTATCTCAGGCTCAAAACTCGGCAAGACTGGAAGAATGCTGGGCTCTTTCCAAGTTACAGTGCAATGGAACATTATCTTAGGGAGTACATATGGATTTATTTACCATTAAAGGCACTCCCAGACAAGCATTGATTTTTGCCATAATGGAAATGTGGGCCAAGTGTACTTCAGGTGTGCAAAAAAACTTGATAGCCACAGTTTACTTTGGTTTATACCTATGACCATGTACTGTATGTCTGTCAGTAATACTTGGTAAATCTATAAAAATGTGTGGCATAGAATTTACAACTACATGTATTTTTTTCTAACACCACCTGAATCTCTGTTTGTGTTAATGCTACAAGTCTAGTCAACCTGCTCTCTTACATCTAAAAGACTGTTCTGAATTAGTCTCTGAAAGTCAATGAAATAAAACGTAAAGGCTTCCCTTCTGGAGGGAGGGTTGGTAACATAATTTAAAACCTCAATCACACATTGACATATGACTTATAAATCATTTGTTTATACCTCCTTTTTATTTCCTAAAAATTTTAACCAACTTTAAGGGCCAACACTATTAATTGCATAATAGAAACTGATCTACAATATTTTTCTAACAGAGGAAGACTATTTCAGAACAGCATTCAAGAAAGAATTTATATACACATTTCCTCTTCTATTGAACAAAACCATTTTGCAAATATTATCTACGACACATATAATGTCATCTTTGGAATGCACATCTCCATGGATACCAATCTCCTTAGAAACCATGGTAGGGGTAACTATGTACACATTGATGATACAATTATTAATGAGAAGCACCAACACAAAGTTGAAAATTAAACTGCAAATTTCACTTGATATAAAACCAAACTTTATTAGATGACTAATTTCAGTTATGTACTTGTCACTGACCAGGATACAACGATGATCAGGTAGGTACTCATATCACTGTCTATCTTTGACAAAATCTATCGTGTAATCTCAGACATGAATGTCTCCCTTTTGTGCTAATTTATAAAACTTAATTAATCTCAGGAAATATTCAACTAGAAAGAGAAAATATTTTCATTGAGAATGTTACAATGGATTCATTTCATTATATCTTCCTTGAATAGGGCTGATTTGCCAGTACATGTATATTCTGAAGTTTTTCAGTTTACATAATTTGGTATGCTTTTCATCTTTTCTACACTCCATTACACACATAGACATATAATAGATGAAATTCATACTTAAAAATCTAGATATATCTATCCAGAGCTTTATAAGGGATGTAATATTTTGATGGGGTGTGGAAAGGTCAAAGGTCATACAATGATGTTAAGTCTATCGAAAGCTGAGATAAATTTTTTGGAAGTTAACTCTAAAGTATCTGATTTCTTTGAACATCAACGATATGAGGATATAGATCATGGTCTCTGAAGAGAAAGTAGCTATTTTCTTGCATACATAAAAAGTCTTGTCAAATTAATTGTTTCATTCTTTAGGATTAACCCCTACATCATTCCATCATTAGAAAGGATATTTTGTTTCATTGTCAATTATCTTAAAGTTTGTAATTTGCCATGTTTTATAAATATCTGACGTTGAAATTGTTTCTTTTGTGTATTTATTTATTTGGCAGGGACAATACTGATGACCTTGAACCAGAAACTCAACTTTGTTCACAGTGAAATGACACTGAAACTTGACAATGAATCACAAACATGTAAAACTGGCGTTGAATTTTGATATTGTAGCTGTGGAGTGAAATTTTGGTAATGGCTGATGAAAACTATCAGAGGAACGACACCAAAAAGAATGACACCAATGTTACTCTGTTTGAGAGTCTCAACGGAAAAGATGAATTTGAAAACGGACAAAAGTTGACAACAACTGAGACATCATGTGTGGCACTGGGAATTCCAGGAGTCGTCTTATCCCTGCTGTCTGGATCGGCCTTTTCCATCGCATCTCTATTTCTCTTGCTGGCAGGGCAAGGAGGGGTGCCGAACTTTGAAATTTTATTCCTGGGTAACATTGCAATCTTACTGGA
This sequence comes from Ptychodera flava, assembly GCF_041260155.1. Classification (NCBI taxonomy): domain Eukaryota; kingdom Metazoa; phylum Hemichordata; class Enteropneusta; family Ptychoderidae; genus Ptychodera; species Ptychodera flava. Next base: position 31,417,452 of record NC_091946.1, read on the forward strand.
AGCCCTGCCTGGGTTTGTGTGCTTGAAGCACAGTATCTTTGCGAAGGATTTGAAAGACACAGGATTAATGATAACTGCTGGGATCGGACGAGCTGCTGCTGACTGTTTCTGGTTCGTGTCGTTGTCCTACCTTCCCATCGGCAGCAGTACGGCCATACAGCTGGGTCTAGCGCCAATCTTCACAGGAATACTGTCTGCGATCGTCATGAAAGAAAGCTGGGGTTCCTTTGAGATTGTTGTGGCGCACGTCAATATCGCGGCATTTATGCTTCTTGAAAGACCGAAGATCCTGTTCGGAGAACTATCGCCTGAAATGGACGACAATAACCCGCAATCCACTGGTTTGATGGTTCTAGGCATAGTCATGTCATGTCTATCATCAATCGTCCAATCGGCTGTGACCGTAACCGTGCGCTACTTGGATGAACGTGTCAATGTATTTGCGGTTGTTTTCTATCAGGCATTCATCGCAATGATTATATCACCGATAGTGATGAACCTGATTGGATCACCAGTCTGGGAGTTAGACGCTCTCACTGCGGGTTCACTGGCCGGATCTGTGCTCGCGTGGACGATGGCGAACTGGGCTTTCTACTACGCCTTGCAAATTGAGAAAGCCGCCCCTGTGGCATTTCTACGCAACATAAACGTTTTGGTGACTCTGATTTTAGACTGTATTGTGTGGAAAGTTTTTCCTACTGTTCTAGATTTTATGGGAGGGTCTCACATCCTGGTAGGGACTGTAGCAGTCGCAATGTCTGCATGTAGCAACAGAAGGCAACAGGCAAAGTCATGAAATTCTGACCACCACAACAAAACAGCTTTCTGATCTGGTTTTGTTGACTAACTCTAGACTTTTTATGAGTCATATAGTGAAGTGAATTCACATAAATATTTACATTCACAATTCTCAGGATTCAGATCTTCTCAAATCACAAATTAATTAATTTAACTTAACCTAGAACCTGGGCACGCATTTCTACTTTTGCAAACCCAAAACTGTAGCAGAAAAAACATTTGACCTTTGAACTTGGGTTCTGACAGCCTTCACATTGAATATGATGTACAATTTGTATTTTGGTGACCTCTGCCTGGCTTATGACTTTTGCTAGCATAATGTTTTTACTAGTATTTATTTAGTATGCATGTTAATTTGTGAGTGCTTGATAATAGTTTTGATCTTTGTTCTTACATACATCAGATTTGTAACAATCAGTGACAATGCCATCTGCTGTGAACAGTACATACATGTATACCCAACCTTGATACAATCAAGTCTTGTGTGTGAGCACTGACAAATACTGTTACCAACAATGCATTTCACCAGGCCCACTATGTGCAATAACTATTTTGATACACTGTTATTAATGCAGCTACGATACCAATAAATGTACTCTGATTTTGACAGACATTACATAATTTGTACACCTTCTTTTATACTGAACAGAGAGAGAGAGAGAGAGAGAGAGAGAGAGAGAGAGAGAGAGAGAGAGAGAGACGCACTCACTCTACTATTTGTTTGTTTTCTTGATCTGTTTGAAGGAAGCAGTATTTGAATAGTGTGCTGAAAATGGCTTTACAACACACTATAAGGGAATTCATCCTGAGTGATTAAAGAAGGAACACAATTGGACACTGGAAACCATCCTATGAGAATTGAGATTCAAATCTGATGGATACTAGCAAGCTCACTTACCTTTGACCCTACATTGGGCGTTGGTACAAACGCCCTCTCTGACAACTCAAGACGGTACTTCTTGTACGGTTCAAACCATTCAAAGTGGCTCAGATTTTTCCTGCATTCAAAAAATCAAATAAAACAAACTCTATGTTTACATCACAACATAACTAAAACACACATGATGTGAAACAGTGGAATACCATGAATGCTGTAAGAAGCACATTTTTATATATGTGGGATTGGGTTTCACATTATGTATATTTTCAACCATTTATAACATTATCACTGAGTCAATTCATCAATTCATATGAACATATCCATTTTCTGTTTGATATGAAAGGTTTTTATGAGATATGCAATGGTTGAAGCTGTAAGGATATTTTAACAGATTATCCAACCCACTTTGTGATATGTAATTCAAAAACTGTTTTCATAAAACAAAATTTCATGTAATAAAGCTTAGTGACATATTCAAATAATTGTTTCCCATAATTCAGTATTGTTTATCATCATCAGTCAGCTCTTCCTGTGGCCAAGTATTTACTTTGAGCCATCATATATTTATTGTGAGGGATGACTACATCATTACCACAGCTGCAAATATGCTTTTTATATTAAAATCTGCTATAGCTATAACTTTTGACAATTTCTGGGGTGTTTCATTTCATGTGTCAACTTTATTTTCCTTGTGTTTTCAACAAATCATGTTGTTGGTTTCTCAATGTTTGCTGTATATTGGACGAACATTGTTTGATTCAAGTTGCAACAGAAGTTTGGTGATAAAAACTCCCTACACATCACTATAAGCACAGTCATTCCACAAATGGTTTGTGGAATGACTGTGCTGTAAGCAAGGCTTTAGGTTCATAAAACCATTATTTTGGGGGACACTGGGTGGAGACATAGACTGAAAGCTCCATCGCTCGAGGGCGCTGTCTACACTCAGATTGTTGAGGTGTACAAAGGTTATTTGCTGGAATAATCTATTGTTTTTGAAGACAACAACACCTACTTGTGGTATCTCCAGATGAAAATGTATCCTTGTTCATCAACTGTGACCATGTGACCATTATTCTTGATAAAGCCTATGTAAATGAGTTGACCTTTGTGACCCCTGAAGAGTTCAGCAGGTATCTCCTGACCAATCAGGTTGGACGGTTTATCTGTTTCAACCTGTGACATGGAGAATTCTCAGTGAAAGTTATTGATTATATGACATGAATATTTTTGTCGCATTGGAGGAATTTCAAGAATTCACAGTAATGTAATAAAATGTACTGGTCCTAACTTTTTGTTCTGTTCTGTAAACATGAGTGATCAAATACTTTTCCCATGTTGTTCTAACATCCTGTATCTGTGCATGCACTCACTGAAAACACATTTGAATGTGGCATATCCACAGGGTAAGTTAAACCAGTATATCTGAAGTCTGGAAAGGCAACTGTTTTGGCTTTGATCAGTGAATTTGCCATACCATCGTGCCTGCTAAATCATGCACTGAATACTTCCTTTTTCTACTTCTGCTGATGTGGTTGTCATTCTTAGGTTCAAGCAGAACATTTATGGATTCATGAACACATATCAAGGCATTAATTTGATTAAAGCTAATCATTTAGGTTAACACAGATGCGGCCAAGGCAAATGATGTAGTGTGAGATATGACTTACATTTTTCTGATAAACTTTCTCAGTACTGACAAAAGCATTCTGAGTTGTATCGACTGATTTCCTCTCCATGTCACATCTTAGAATATCTCCATTATTAAGACCAACGACAACATGTCTCTGTAAATTAAAGAATAGTAATTTACCTTTTCACTGCTCTTTCTCCATTTAGAGGATCAACTTTCCCCATAAAAAAAAACAATTGTTCAAAACCAATATTTGGGGTGGGGATGGGGGGGGGGGGGGGGGTGAAGGCATTGAACATGACAGTACATAAGTAATCACCTTGTCTGTTTTGGCTTCAAATAAATTTAACCTGATTTTGAAAATAATTTGACAATATAGTATTGTTGAAAGTAATTTCAATGGATGATTTTGATGTGATGACATGGTAAAATGATGGTAACAACGAAACACAATCAACTGTCTGACAGTCTACCAGTCCTAATACTAGTTCATCCCGGCCACCCTTCTCCTGAAGTCAATCTCCAAAGACAATAGGACAGAGTAGGACAGGACCAAACTGTGATGGAATTTCATCACTGATGTAATACTCTCATCTAGATTTACCTGTGTTGCAAGCATTGTAAACGCTGGATGGAAGTCAGCCAATACTGGGCCATAGACTGCAGACTGTGAACCGCTTTCTGCTAGGTCACCTGAAAGGAATCACAAACAAATAAACTATCAAAGGTCAAAGTTCAAAATTAACTTGTTGAAGTTGTAGTTTGACTGCTGGGGATAATTAACTTCACCAAAGCCATTAGAAACTACTTAATATGTGTTCTTTGACAAAATCACATTGGACTGTGCATCTCAACATTTCTCTGATTAACAGACAACAATTCCTAAAATACTTCAATGTGATGAGACACTGTATGCATCCAATGAAATTGCCATTTGAGAAGTACCATTACTTCATTACAATAATACATGTTTAATTGTGTTTATCTCTCCGTGATAAACTTTTGCAATTTTCACATGACACAGTGTTAGGACAAAGTCCACACACTGGATGAAATACAATGGACATCCTGATACGACCAAAGCTCTCTGAAATATAAAGCTCATTTGTTGCTATGGTTGTGAACAGATAATTTCTGATGAGTTATCAATTGGCTAACATCATAGCTGCAAGTACTTTGGATACAAAAATGAACAGAAACATTGAAGGATGAAATCATAAACTTATAAACAAAGCGTTGCATTATTCTATCAAAAATATTTGTTCAGTAACAAATCCCTCCTTTACCTTGCTGGAAGTTGAAATCATACTTCTCTGCCTCTAGTACAGCCTTCTGTGTCAACTGTGAGGGCAGTATACCATCCTTCTCTTGACGGATCTCCAAGTCTTTGACATCTTTTTGTGATGCCCCTTCTGCTGTCATTGACCACAACACTAAGGAACCCTGCAGAAAAGTTTCATGACATGGTGAATTCTTGTGCTCACAGTATATAGATTTATTTCAGCCTTCTTTAACTTTAAAAAATATTTTGAAGTTAATGTTCATATAATTTCGGCAATGCTGCAAAAAACATGATGTCAAATTGCCACATGTAACAAAGCCACTCAAAAAAAATTGACAGCAACAGCTAGAGTGAGATGTCCCTTGTACAGTGATTCCTCTAAAAAACAATAAATCTATTTAAATTTGTGACAGTCACATCTTGATCCATAACACAATTGTTGATACAGCAGTTCTCACCATGGTGTGGGCTGTATTACTTATCTTTCAGTATGTCACATGTATCAAGACAACATACAGTAATTGAGCGCACTTTATATGGAGATGGGTCGAATTGGGTTGACCCATTTACCCTAGATTTACTTTGTATAGGTCCGACTCTGCCATAGAAATCTACTGGAATTTTCCAAACTTGGTAATGAAAGGGTCAAAAGAGGCTTGAAAAGCTGTTGATGAGAAAAATAAGGGGTGACTTACAGACTCATTGATTGTGGTGATCTGTGAGGAATCTAGACTCCATGCTATGGATGAGACAGGATCAGACTCTGGTCTTGCACTGTTAACATATCTTACAGCTCTTGGTGGACTGTACCATAGATCATAGACCAAAAGATCACCTGACACATACAAAATACATAACATTCATTCAGATAACATCACGCTTGGCTTCTTGTTTGGTTTCCTGTCTATGTACATACATGTAGATCCACCCACCGAAGTGAAAACAATAGGATGTACCAAAATGTAGTGGTGGAAGGGTTACACTGAAATTTTCTATGTATCTTTGGTTGCCTTTTACTGAAGGGACAAAACATTGCTAGTTTCTGATATGGCGGTGACTGTAGTTCTAGCTAAGTAGCAACACAAATAAGGACAAAAGAATCAATTTTTGTGTAAGACAACTTTGTCCTGGTCAAAAAGAATGTGTGCTACTTTTACAACATTATAAAGTCAACATATCTGTACAAACGCTGAGAAAAATTTGACATCTTCTGAAAAATAATGAGCGATGGATTGAGTGTTTACCATGAGTGAATCCCAATGCCAGAAATCTCTGGTTAGGGGATACTGCACAACTTTGAATTCCACCAAGCTTCTTACCAACTTTAATTTCACCTGGATCTGAATAAATTTCCTGAAATGGAACAAATAGAATATTGTTATAAGTCTGCCATCAAGAACAATATCTGACATTTTGTTAATATTGCTGTACAGAATGCCTGTTCAGTACCTTGACTGATTCCAGGCACCCAAAGCATTGTACCTGTTGACAGTTTTCAGAGATCTATCAGATGATTGCTAGCATTTTTCTGCTGCTCTGTATATAACTTCACAAGCTGTCAGATGGGCATTTTCTATGGAACTCAATGAAATCAGATGAAAATATTATGACCTTTGTTTGAAAATAAATCTATACCAACCTATGTAAACCCATTGGACACTTCAGTCACTAGTGTAGGATAATCAATAACAGGTTATGAAGAACATACCACTAAAGTACGGTATATACTGAGACATTAGCACAATACAAGGCCTTCAACTGTGCATCTGGCTATGTCTTGCACTAATGCCCCATGCAAACTTTGCACTGTTTGTGTAATAACCACATAATGTTTACAGCAGGAGTATGGAATTACACGTAGTTCTTCCATGAAACTTTTCTTTCTTTCTACACTTGGCATTCATCAGTCACCATCCAACAACGGCTTTGCCACAGTTCATGCATACTGTAATTCTGTCTGCCCATGAAAAACACAATCAGTGGTGTCAGGATCCTGAAGTCATAAATGGCATAATGCTGTAATTACCCAGGCCATGGCATAGATTTAGATGCATGTAGGATTTACCAAAATCAACACCTGTGATCAGACATTTCTGCACTTGTGCCAAAACATGATAATATATTTAATACTACCAAAATCTTAACCATCAGGTGCCTAATGTAAGGAATTCCATACTGGCCATTAGAATCATGCAATTTCACAACTACATTTTACCCATGGGTATATGATCAAAGTATAATTTGAACTTTCACCTAGTGAGATGCATCATGGGAAATCAGACTTTACCTTCCAGTAATTGCTCTCCTTGTCTCGATACAATCTGTAAGTGACAGAATATCCATTATCAGGTCTCTGATCATTTGGAATGATATTGTGGAATTTCAGAATCCTCACATCCGTGTCTTCTTGTTTCTTCTCCCTGAAATGAAAATGGTGACATGTGAGCTGTTATTGAAATTCAATCTCAAATACATTAATGATGAATTAAAGAAGATTTGGTGAATGGGTAGGTACATACTGCAGGTATAACTAGATGGATGGTAGATAGGTAGGAAAATAAGTAAGTAGGTATATATATAAATAGCTCGAATGTGAAAAACAGAAGAAGACACCGTAAAATTTCAGTGTAGCAATGTTAAATAAAAATATCAATATAATGTATGCCTTGCGTAATGGCCTAATATTATGGATAGGATGTAACTGTATGTATTTTTAAAAGGCTACAGCTGTTGGAACTGCACCCAAAGGATATATGGGACCCATATGACCAATGTAAACACGGTATCCAAAGTACGATGGTGCAGGGAAAGACACTAAGGGTTGTCCGATTGCCCGGGGCAAGTGAAAGTCGCGTTCGGGCAAGTGAACCTCCGATGCCACTTGCCCGACGGGACAAGTGAAAAAAATAATACCTAGAAATCGAATTCACGAGAGCGATTTTCTGGTGAGGGAATACGGACTTAAACAACAAAATTTTCGTTATGTCATTGTGAACATTTCCATAAGATTTTCATAAAATTGCACGAAGAGTTGATGAAAAGAATCATGTAATCGTTTTCAATAAAATGCAGTTCAAACAATACCACGGTTAAATACCGTACGCTGATTTTGCATATGAAAAAGCTGTTCAGCTGGTGGAGGGTACGTTCACCAAAGTTCATTGCATTGACTGTGAGGTTACTGTGTCTCACAATATGTCGATACGGTAAAAAAAGAAACACACAGCGGTTTTTGTGCTTTGTATGAACGTTTATAATGATTTAAAAATAAAGTCCAGTGGTGAAAAATCACCACAAAAAAGGGACTTTTACTAAAACGTACTCTTCAATGTGAACTTGTAGAGTGACAGTGAGTGGCATTGTGGCAAGACCGCATGCAATGAAAGTCATGAGTAAGCTTTGGTTTCAACGGATCCAGTCTTTGAATTTTTGAATGAACACTGACTTAATTTTCAGTTCAATCAGCCAAACGTTACTTGTCCGTGGCGACCAACCTCTCTGTTTGTGAATTTTCCCATTCTAAAATGACTGTCAAGAAGCAATTGGAGCGAGTTTGACATCGAGAAATTCAGCTTTAAAGACACATTGAAAACCACCGACGCCTTAGGTTGTTGGTTTAAATTCTATTTAGTCTGCGCATGAGCATTAAAAAGACCACCTAGGTTATTAGAAAAACATAGGATACTGGTATAGTGCAATGGTAATCCAAACTTCATAGGGCTTGTGTATGATGTCAGCGCAGTAAAAACATGACAAAGAAGTACATTATTTTTCAGAAGCTTCAAAACATTCCTTTATAGCTACAGATTTTTTCTTTCTGTATATATAAGTTAAAACTTTTAACTGCAAAAATACTTTGAAGGTACAATTAAAATGGCTGTTATTATTTGTACATTAAGACCTAAGAAAGTAAACATACAAACATATGAACTGTTAGAATTTTTTCTATGAATATGAAAGCCCCACTAGCTGTAAATCTTGAAATTTGTTGACCTAAAAAGGCTTCCTATTTTTTCTGGTTTTCTTTAAATTCTACCCATTAATAGGATATAGTCTTTTGCAGCTTTACAAAACATTCTTTAGTGAAAAATTGGACAAGTAAATTTACATTTTAACTATTATTTTGATTTCCCACCATACTACAAAGAAAACAAAACATTTTTGTCCCAGTTGAAAACATTCAACACTATGCATTACATTGGACTACTCTGTTGTTTCCGTGAATATTCAAATGCATATATGCACGGTGTACACTGATTTTTTGCTATGTTTGCATTGGGTGCCATTTTACATTTGGGCACACATTATTTTTCTTGTTCAAATTGCACATGCAGTCTCACTGGGCAGTTAACAATACTTGTATTCCAACCCCTCAAAGAGCACATTGCCAAAATCTTGTTTTAGTTCAGAAGTAAACTCACATAAACAATGCTATATGATACTGCTAGTGGGGGCTTTGATAATTGATTTAATATAAATGAGCCATCCAGCACTCTTAGAAGTGTGAGGAGAACCCTATGAGAATGTCTGACATTTTCTCATGATAACATGATAATTTTCAAAACAAAGTGTGTGAAATGAAAAACCAATGTTTTAGCTTTTTTCAAACACGTAAATTATACTGGGCAAGTGGTTTTCCAATTCGGGCAAGTGAACCGAACCCCCCCACTTGCCCGAAGGGCAAGTGGATAAAAAAATAAGTGTCTTTCCCTGTGGTGATTGATGAAAGTTAAAACATGTCTGTCTTAATCTACATCATATAATTTAAATGTTGCAGCTAAGATGATGAGGTGTATCTAGATAGCGTGCACGAAATAGACTGTAAGCAGACAAGAAACTTGCACGTTCCAACAACTGTTTCCCTGTAAGTCTTTAAAATTTTAGACTTCTGTATCATGTGAAGCAAACCGTTGTCTATATATACTTGAAAACAGGTAATCTATGTATTTACAAACGTCTCGAGTAAAACAGTCATTTTCCTACATCGAAAGTTTTTGTGAATACTAATTATAAGTTATATAAAAAGACTTTTTTGATTATGTTAGAACAATACTTTCATTATTCCAGATAAGTAATTTAGCTTTAAAAGTGTGTAAAGTACAGGCTATTTTTTTGTCTGACAAAGCATGCAAATATGTACGGTATGTAGTATATGCAAACTTAATCACAAAAATACCTGGAACCCCTTTCCAGATAATGAACTGTACCCCTTCAAGCTCTGACACTATATACTACCAGGGAGATACTACTTACTCTGGGGGTGGTGGAGGTGGTTGCTGAGGGGTAGGCTGTGGCTGTTGTTTAGGTTGTTGTTTTGGTTGCTGCTGTTGGATTGGTGGTTGTGGTGCTTGTACTGGTCTTGGAGCCAATGTCCGTACTGGCTGCGTGTGCAACCAGGTGTCTTTCCTGAGAAACAAAAACATTGACTTTATGAATTTAACGATGAAACTATGACAGCAGTAACAGTTGCAAGTGTGCAGTTTGAAGTCATTAAACCACTGAGAAATTGCAGTCTTCAATGGTAAGTCACACTCATAGTATTTTTTTTCGTGAAAGTTGTAAAACATGAAGTACACTTGTTGTACGGTTGCTGTTATCAAAAGTGTATTTAGTCCATTGGTGATTGTTTGTGAATGATAAATTGCTCAAGACAGTTTCACAGATACTGACATCATGTGTTATGTTTGTTGACACATCATTTTGGTCCTCAATCTTTACTTAAAGGCCAATGTTTCAATCCCCAGGATCATGTTTGTTCAAATTGTAAAAGGATTTTGTTTGTCTTGGGGTCATTTGTTTTCAAATGAAAATGTAATTCAAAGGACAAAATTGTCTTTTGAATTAATCCCCTGCTTGACATTGACCTTTAAGCAACTGGTATATTGGGCTTTTCAAAACGCTCTCTGGAATACAAGAACATATGGTTGTTAAAAAACTGAACAGATGGGCACTACAGAAAATTTCAGGTACTACGATATTGTGTTTCTGTCAAAGATAGTGCAATAGCTGTACAGCACTTTAAATTAGCTTTTTCACCAGGAGGGTTTCATTCATTCATGTTATTTATTGTTAATGGTATGGTTATGCCTGTGAACAATAAAGAGGCATGTATATGTCAATAGTAAGCTAATTGGCCAGGAGATTTGCTTTACTCCTGTATTCTCAGTAGTACGGCTGTATACATAAATGATGGTAGAGAGGAATGTGTCAAAGCCAGACTACAAAATTACAATATGGCTGTGCAATTTGATGTACATATGTGATCTGTCTATACCTTTTCTTTTCTCTGTCTTTCACATTGGCAAGGTGGGTTTTTGTAATCATGTTGTAGGCAGGGTCATCTTCAGTTCTACCCTTCGGGTCGTTTGTAGCAATATGCTGCAAGAGAAAACAAGTTCCACATTTACTCCTTTTTACTCTGTTTTGATATTTGATGTGTTATGTTGACTTTACACTGATTGATCCGTTGACATTTGAGTGCTCAGGTTTGCAGTTATTACTTGGCCACAAGAGGGCGCCCTTGTTCATGGCTGGATTTCTCTTTTTTTTAAACCTCAAGTTTTCAATAATCAACACTGACAGAAAAAAACAACTTGACCACTGGTATAAATGCCAACAATAGTCATGTGACGCTGTTGGGTGTTGAAATGTAACATTTTAAGCCTTAGTTTCAGGCTCCTTAAGTTGCTGTAAATAATAATAATTTACCAATCAGATATAATCTAGGTACCTCCTGAGGCTCAAGCACATTGCCAATCAAAGGATTGTTTCAAATTGACAGAGTAATTCTTTCTCACCTCTGCTGTGTTCATTGTCAAATGATACGCCATCTTCTTGGCCATACGCTGCAGTGTTTCATATTCTAATACTATATCCCTCGTCATCTGTCTTGTCATCTGAACAGAAAGATACACATTTCGTATGGCAACACCAAAATTGCTTTTAAACAACCATGTGTGCAGATATTTATTCAGAAAACAACTTTCAATAATCTCTGAAATTATTCCTGATGTAGTGGACCTTACACATATTGTGGCATATCTGAAAAATACTGCTCGTATACAACGCTTGTTTAAGATCAATCAATATCTTGTATTTTGCTAATGTGTAATTAGAGTCTTCCAGGAAAAGCTCTAATGGACACAATGAAAACTTCTTGACTTACATCATGGTAATTACAAATTTTGGTCCTTACACTAACATTATGTGAACCATAATCATAACGAAAAAGATAATGATAAAAAAAAAATGTTTTGCATTAATTCTTTATCAGACTCACTGAAAGTAGAAGTTCCTCTGTAATGAGCTGTATTGCTTTGTCACTGCCGTGGAATTTCTTGAACAATTCAGCACGGCTTTCCTCTTCTGCAGCAAGTTGTCTGAAGTTGTTGATGTCAAGGGAAATTTTCTATAATTATAGATTACTATTGATTGTGAAATATCATGCTGCATACTGTCAGGAAGGACATCCACATCTGGTAAAATGCTGATTTATTCAGTTAACTTGAAAAAGTTAAGCATAATTTCAGACTGGGTCAAACAATCATACATTGCTCAAAAGCAGAGTTTCAAATGCAATAATCATTAACGTCACCATTTTAAAACTACCAGGATAGAAACATAGATTATTTTCTACGGTTTGCACATTTGATGTTTGTAAAATTGCAAATTCATTCACTACAGATTGCAATAAAAATTGTGGAATGTGATCTCCTATTGTGGAATGTGATCTCCTGAAAATATCATATTGACATTTTGAAAAAGACCCTAATTATTGGGGAGGGGGGCATGGGTAATCAAATAAAGAGCATGACAAATGAAACTATTAAATTGCGTTAATAGGGCAGAAGGTTTATTTGTGTTTGATTATAGTGTGCAAATTTGCATGTCTAACTATATGCCATGGTTACACCACTGAAAGCTTGTACATCATGCTGATTATTTTGAAATGTTGTCATTCAGAAACCTACGTGCAGTTTAAATTTCCAACAGCCTATTTCAGCAATTTATGGTGTTTGAGGTCAGTTCAAATTATAATTTCACTGTTGGATTATCGCACTTCAAAACCTGCATTAAGGGAAAAGGTTTCAAGGTCAAACATAATGAATTTCATTGGCACATGCTTTAATTATCAACAGTTTCTAACATTCCCTGGAATCAAACAAACATGTCGCACAATGATTTCAAATCCTGGATTTACTCTGGCCACACTTTGCAAAGGATACTCAGCTATTCCGTAATCTGCAGCTGGATAAGCTTTCCTGTGATAGTCATCAAGAACTTTATCAACCAATTCCAAGACAAGCTCTCGTATCTGTGAAAACACAGAGAAAATACACAATATAAAGAATTCTCTCTACCTCACATCCTACATAAGCTGACGCAGCTTAACCTCCTTATTTTTCACATGATTGTTTAGATACATTTGAATGTGTGTTTTAAATCAATCAGACTCTAGTTTCCACGTAACACTTCTTTTCTAACCTGTTCACCCCCAATTCTCTGTAAACAGGTCTACGCTAACCATTAATAACAATAGGTTTGGGCCAAACCATAGCGGTGAAATGGTCAAGAGGTACATATACAGTGAAACCTTGTTTTTGATAACACTTAACCCTTTGAGTGCTGTATTTTTCCTATTAAAAATTTAGTGCAACATTTGACACATTTTTTGTGAATTTTTCCATAATTTTTGATAATTTTGGACCAAATAGATATCACTTTCCATTGACTACAGTTTTTGATAAATATTTGGAGAAAATGCAGGGGGAAAATTTGTCTGGATCGGAAAAAAATTGTCTGGGTTAAATTTTATGAGGGTGACAAAAAATTGACAGTGGCACTCAAAGGGTTAATGTTAGGGTGCAACTACTGTACCACACAATACCTGAGTTCATAATGATGTTTCACAGTACAGGACAGGATTATCACAAAATGAATAACTGTGCTGCAGTAATTTGCACAACATTGCACTGTTAGTCCATTGTGGTTAGTCATCTAATGCTTAGGGCAAGGGGACTGTATTACAAGATGTCATGGCAACAAATCTGTGACAAAGATATTTGCTGCAGATCTATAAAGAGCAGCAAACCCATTCTGTAGATTTTCACGCTGAAAAATTTACACAATGAAAGCTTCATAGAAACAAACAAACATAAACAACAACAGTTCATTGGAAGTTTTATAGAGTCATACATGCCTAGCAGCATAATTCTGGAAGTATTGTCTACAGTAAGTACAATCTTTGGTCAGAGAGAAATGATACACACACAGTATTTAACTTCTGTTTGGCAAAAAACCAGTTTGAAAGCACTTCCAGCAGTTTGAAAACAAGTTCTAGGCATTTCTTACAAACAGCAGCAAAAAGTGATTTGAGTGCATTTTCTTTCTCAATGAAAGTTTAACTCACAAGATAATAGTCTTCATACTGCCATGGTTCATAAGAGTTGATACCACGTTCACCCATGTATGGAGTATTGTTGATTTTGTTTCTTTCTCTATCATATGATTCTCTGCAAAGTGATAAAATAATAATGATGAATATTCAATTTTATTCGGGCAACTGTTCACAGTTTTGCGTACTAGCTCAGAGCAGCCATATATGACTTGCAAGTGAAAAATTCTCAGTTCAGTTGTCAGAAATTGAGTTGTACATTTATCGCCAATGTTTGAATAATGTTCCGTGGTCACACGTCAGTATGTGTTTTTATATAAGTGGAAATAAATGTGAAAAGATACAGTTAAAGGAGCTTTACGTAACTTGTATCATCAGTAAGCCTTAGCAATTTTATTGATTTCTTATAACATTTTCTAATTGAAAATATGGCTTTCATTTTGACAAGTAATTTTTTGTCAATTTATTTACGGTGTACATTTAGTTTTGTTCTGAGTAATATTTCCCTGTTTCTGAGCCCTGGAAATTTTGCACAGAATTTGAAGTCTACCTGAGTTTTCTGAGTTGTGATTGCATGGGCGGCAGATCCTGTCTTGCTCTCCGTATGATAGACCTGTCACTGTGTACACTTTCCAGGTGTCGATCCGATGGAAGCCAAAGACTCTTCTCGGAAATGACGGAATTGGATCTCTGTGATGGCTGGCGGGACGGAAAGTGGAAAGTATCTGGTGTGGACGGAATGGAAGAAAGTTACAGTTATCGCTACGTGTTCACTGATTTTCCATGCTTTGCATTATTTCTATACAATATGGATATGTGTTACTGCTTTTTTCTGTCTTTGAAACAATGTGATCAATAAAAGCATATCAGAATTTTAGGAGGCAAAATATTTGGAAAAAACTTTGGAAATTCAGAAGCTTTAGAAACTATCATCTCTCTGTAGGGAACCTGAACCTGTGAGTTCATTGTCCCTGGACCAACATAATTGCATGTTTAAAGGGCAATTCTGTGTTTATCCTTTCTTCTTGTATTGTCAGGCATTCACACAGGGGGATGTGTAAATGTGAAGTACTTTGTAGGTGGTGTGGTAACAAATGATTCACAAATACGTTTACAAGCAGAGTCAGAGTCAAAATTGACCACTAGGTTTTGGAGAGGTGGTCACAAGATTTACACAATCAATTCAAAACTATACATATTCTTGTTTTTATCATTGAACTTCTACAAAATATAAGATACTTTGAGTTGTAGAGAATATATTTTCAAACATTTTAAATTTTTCAAATATTTGAAATGTTAAATCTGTATTGATTTTGAGTATCATGCATCAAAATTCAATATCTGAAAGCATTTTTGACAACTTTAATAGATTCCAACTGTACACTACAGACTTAGAATGAGTTTTTTCAGATTTACCTAATACTGAATATGGAGTTGGGTTCATCAGGTTTCGTTTTCTGTCCAGCAGTTTTTCTCGTTCAATTAGTATTTTCTGCTTTTCGATGTTCAACATTTTCAAGTTGCCGTGTATATCTGCTTGCTTGCTTTCATGTTCCTGGAACAAGCAGACATGAAACATACGTATACATACAAATACATTACCAAATACACAAACAGTCAAACAAGCAAACAAAACCCAAAATAAATAAATAAATAGAAAAGAAAGATACTGATTACAAAACTACATAAGTTCTCAACATCTGCTGCATATCTGTATGATTACATTGACAAAGTCTTTGTACATGACCATCATCAATCATAGTAACAACATCAATAAAATGTTATCAGAATCACATACAATGAGAAATTCAAAAGATTCACTCTATGGGGACCTTATTTTTTGTTACTGTGAGTGTGCACTGATACAACAGCGGTGACGAGTACCTGTAAAGTGGCTAACTTTTTTGTCTCTTTCATGATTAGTTTGGTTATTCCCTGGTCCCTAAAAGCAGTATCACATGCCACTTCCTTGAAAATCTGATGAACACCAATATTCGTTCTTGGCTTTATGGAATGTCGCCTTGTGACATCACCAGATTTAGAATATTTTACTATAGAGATCTACCTAAAACGGAAAGAAAATTGGAAATGACCTAAATACATGTAAAACATAATGATGAACAGATAGAATGGGACATCAATGGACACACCTGACGCCTTCTGGCAATGATGTCATCCAATAGCCTTGGTTTAATCTGTGGTCTAATGTAGCTGGCTGGTGACGGCATGGCCTTTGGGAGGGTGTAGTTACCGACAGCAGTATTCTTGGCTTCTGGTCCATACCAATCTTTGATTTCTCTGTTCAATATTGATCCATTAAGCCTCCCCTGAGAGAAACGAAATTGCAAGAAATGTAGAGAATATTCATTACATGTATTAACCTGTTCACCCCAGTTCCCTGTAAAGTGGTCCATACTCACAATTGATAGCGACGGCTTTGGGCCAAACCATGGTGGTATAAGGGTTAAAGCATATTAATTCCCTCTGGAGGGACAATTCAATAATTTATCTAATGGCATGGAAAGATGCAATAGAGAGACAGCTAGATAAAATGTTAAACTAGATCAAATAATGTTTGAAATATATTGTAACAATAGCAAATAAAACTTGCTCATTTGTCTTTTTTGTATAAGTAGTCCTTCAGATTAAAGATATTTTGACTCATAATTCAGTAGTTTTATCTATTAGGAAATCTTAATAATTGTCAATACTTGAAGAAACTTCAATACATTTGGAAATAAAGTATATGAACATGATGAATGATTGAGTCAGGTAAAACATTCCTGCTGACATTGGAAAGGAATAAATACCTGTTTGACAAAATAAAGCCTTCTCTGCAAAAGCAAGGCAATTATATAAATAGTATGTTTGCCAATTGTAGAGATTAAGCTGAACACAATTTTCAATAGTATTGACAGAGCAATAAATATTGATGAAATAGTTTGAGAAAGACAGATCCTTTTTACGTTACTGGTACCGTGAAACCAAATATCAAAGCTGTCAGATAAATATGTAAGTATGGTTTCTTTCTTTTTAGGAGATGCTCTCAGTTTTACCAAATTTGAATTATTTTTGAATCTGACGTGTTTGAACAAAGACACATCTAAAAACCACTTAGCTCTTCTATGGGACATGAAGATTATATACATAGCATTTGTTAGAGATGGACGAGTACATAGAAAATTTTGCAAACATACACATTAATACCTAAACACTGTAAAACAGACAGACACCAATCCAAAATATACATGTATTACACTGTTACAGTGAAACCTATCTTTTAAGGAATTCCCTTGCAAAAGCAAGAAAGAACTTAATGGAAGTTCCTGCAAAAGTACAATTCCATAGCACATACAACTTTCCACATAAAAGAACTGTCCTCAATTGAGATTCTGATCAGGATGGTGTCTGATACTATAGGTTTCAGTGTTTAACATATGTGGCATATGTGAGCAGAAGATTAAAAAAGATCATGCTTTGGAACAGAAAGAAATATATTGACAGTTACCATGATACTGTCTTCCCGTTTTTTCCTCTGTTCTTCGACTTCTTGAGTACGGTCCCTGAGAGCCTTCAAAGCTTGTGCCTGTCTTCTTAAAGATTCCAATTTCTTCTTCTCAAGTTCAAGGAGAGCTTTCTCTCTAGCTTCACTGGACAAATTCATGTTTTTTATCTTGTCTAGATAAAACCACAGACAGACCACAGGGGCTCACAAATGGCTATATAAGTCAATATTACAGCGTTTTCTTCTTTTTCAATGTTACAAATAAACTAGCTGAGCCTGAAGAGCACAACACTTGTGTAGCTGTCTTTTGTGTAGCTTGTATTGGCATGTATAGTGCGCCCTCAATAGGGAGTGTGATCATATGTAAATGCGACCTTTAGTTCCGTGACCTCTAGCCATTCCTACTTCCTGTCCTCGCTATGCTTACTGTACTAATTTATTAGTACAGTAAACACAGCGACGTCAGTAAACACAGCGACGTCTGTACGCATGGCCGGCCATATGGAGAGGGAAGTAGGCATGGCTAGAGGTCACGGAACCAAAGGTCGCATTTACATATGATCACACTCCTATTGAGGGCGCACTATACATGCCAATACAAGCTACACAAAAGACAGCTACACAAGTGTTGTGCTCTTCAGGCTCAGCTAGTTTATTTGTAACATTGAAAAAGAAAGAAAACCGCTGTAATATTGACTTATATAGCCACTTGTGAGCCCCTGTGGACAGACCTAGCAGATAATAAGTGTCAATAAAAACAATAAACTACTTAAGTTACTGCATAAAAGCACATCTTTTTAGCTAGCATCTTTTTTTGCTCATTTAGATAAGTCTGTCAATTTGCTAATTGAAGATGTCGCTAATTCAAGCTTGTCCCTACATTCACTATGGTTAGGATTTCTTTTTCGCTAAATTGAAAAGGTACTTATTGAAATGAAAATTGGAAAAATGCTAAAAAATGCAGCTAATTCAAATTGTTTTACAGTAACTTGACTTCAGAGCCTATTTTATATGCTTCCGGACTGTTTCAATTTTTTGGGTTACCGGATGCCTTTGTTAAATAAAAAACAGTAGTATAATTTGAACAGCTGGGACATGGGTTGGGACCCGGAAAGTAACCAATCAAATGGAAGTATTCTTGCAACAGTCATGACGCAGCATCTCACTTGGTGAAAAACAACCCAAAATCAATCATCCTTCCAGGCACAGGGACTGTGTTTCAGGCAATGTCAATTTAAAAAACTAACAAAACATCTGAACAAGCATAGGAAACAATACTGACTAAAGTGTCAAATATTATCAATAAATTTCTACAAACCTCACTGCTCTAATTTGTAGTTGGGAAATGTTACTAGTTTGTAGTTGGAAAAAAGTTACTAGTTCGTTGTTGAAAAAAGTTATTGTTACTGGTTGAACTTTGGAAAATAATAATAATAAATAATAATAATAATTTATTTGTAAAGCGACAAACTCCACAGAAAAAGTGATCACAGCCGCTAAAGAACATTACAAATAAGAAAATGGATAACTAATAAAAATATAATTGATCGAGAAAGTTAAAAACAAGCAAAAACATAAAAAAGTCTAATCAATAGAGAAAGCCAATTAAAAAGGTGTGTCTTAAGCATACGTTTAAAAGTATTAAAATAGTGTCAATGACACTGTCCTCCCATTTTACAGAGATACTAAGTACTAGTACACACATGACATTGCATTCTTACAGGTTGACTAAGAAAATTCCATTGCAAGTCCAAATTAATCTTATACCCCAGCAATATGAAATGCTCCATCTCATATTGACTTTTACACATCAGACAGAAAACAACCCTAGGATCAAGACTATCATGTTTTAAAGCAATCCAACAAATACTTTGGGAGAAAATGATTTTTTGACAAAAAATGGGGAAAATTGCCCAAAAAATACAAATATGAAAATTTCACCACAATTTGAACAAATCTGACAAAGGCCAACCCTAGGATCATACATACAAAATTTCAAGGCAATGGGATGAGCACTTTCAGAAAATAAGATTTTTTGACAAAAAACAGGAAAATCGCCCAAAAAATACAACTTTCAAAATTTCATCACAATTTGAAAAAATGCAACTAAAGTCACTATAAAGAGCCTACATACCAAGTTTCAACCAATCTGGCCAGTGGTTACAGAGTTTTAGCAATTTGCAGGATTTTTCCTTTTTCCCCTTCATTTGCATATTTTTGACTTTGACATGTTTATTTCAACAAATTCACATCTCCACCCCTGGGTGCATCTGTCCACCAAATACTAAGATGGTAGGTGCTGCGATTTAGGAGTTTTTAATGTGGACGGACATACATCCGCACATACTAACTAACATACATACATACAGACAGACAGATAGACATGCATACATGCATACATTTATTTTTACAGCCGACCAACTTGTCAATATTAGCTTGTTCAACTTAATACTACTGCTTGTAATAATATAAACGAGAGTTAATTACATTCTAATTAAAGTAAACAAGACTTGCTTATCAAGATTTACATCATAAACAAGTCATCGTTGATGACACAGTCCCCACTTGTTAATTAATGGGTACTTTGATTACATGTCCTCAGAGAGGATAGAGTCCTCTTCATTAATTAGGTCTGTGATAAAAATACTTTGATACAGATGGCGCTCAATGGCCAAGGATGAGTTCCATGGTGATGAAAACAAAAAACCAATGTAGGCCACCATCCTAAAGTTCATAAAATGAGTCAACTAGGAATAATTGAAGAGGATGTTGCAAAACATTTTTGCATACAATCCTAACACTTAACAGATTATCACTGGTACCATATTTCATAAAGTTTGATGCAGTATTTACAACACTATGAGATCAACATCTGTATAAAGTTTCATCAAATTTGACATTGTATTAATTTGTGGCTATATCACTCTAATTAGGAAAGTTCATTACATATGCAATTACAAATTAATTAAAATGACACTAATAAATGTCTTTTTCAATGTTAAAGCAATGTGAGCTTAACATCTGTACAAAGTTTCATGAAATTTGATGCAGTATTTCTTGACATATCAGCCTACTTACGAAACTTCAATAATTGACATGTTACTGCTACATGACGTGAAACAAATTGACGAGCATATGTATGAAATAGGTCAATGTCCTTGTACCAACTTTGAATGATACTGGTGGAAATATGTCTGAGTTATGGCTCTGTAAATTAGAAAATTGTAACAAAATCACAGCCATGCAGCGATATTTGATCTTACTGTTTAAAAAATCAACACGTATATGTATGACATAAGTCAATGTCCATGTACCAACTTTGAATAAGATCAGTTGAGACTTGCCAGAGTTGTGGCTCTTGACATGAAACAACCATAACAAAATTGCCACCATGTGGCCATATTGGACCATCTCGTGAAACCAATCGACATACATATGTATAAATAAGTAAATGTCCTTGTACCAACTTTGAATGAATTCGCTTGATACATGTCTGAGTTATGGTTCCGGACATGAAAAAATCGGGAAAAAAATGGCCACAAGGCGGCCATATTGGATTGTATCACAAAACAAATCAATGTGCATATGTATGACACAGGTCAATGTCCTTGTACCAAGTTTGAATAAAATCAGTTGAGACGTGCCCAAGTTTTGGCTAAGGACGTGAAAAAATTGTAACAAAATGGCTGCCATGCAGCCATATTGGACCATATCATGAAACAAATTGACGTACACATGTATGACATGGGTTAATGTCCTTGTACCAACTTTGAATAAAATCGGTTGAGATATGTCTGAGTTATGGCTCTGTACATGAAAAAATCGTAGCAAAATGGCTGCCTGGCGGCCATATTGGATCGTATCACAAAACAAATTGACGTGCATATCTATGACATTGGTCAATGTCCTTGTACCAACTTTGAATAAAATCGGTTGAGATATGCCTGAGTTATGGCTCTGTACATGAAAAAATCGTAATAAAATGGCCGCCTGGCAGCCATATTGCATTGTATCACAAAACAAATTGACGTGCATATCTATGGCATTAGTCAATGTCCTTGTACCAACTTTGAATAAAATCGGTTGAGATATGCCTGAGTTATGGCTCTGTACATGAAAAAATCGTAATAAAATGGCCGCCTGGCGGCCATATTGGATCGTATCACAAAACAAATCGACGTGCATCTGTATGACATATGAAGTAATCCTTGTACCAAGTTTGAATGAAATCGCTCCTTGCATCTCTGAGATATCTGCGTGAACGGACGGACGCACAGACGCACGCACGCACGGACGCACGCACGGACATGACCAAACCTATAAGTCCCCCCGGACGGTGTCCGTGGGGACTAAAAACAGCATATCTGTCAGGTTATAAAGAATCTTCAGCTGGCTATCTTTATCAGTATTTTCATCCTATTAACGAGGCACATTTTAACTTTCAAATTAACATTGCAAGTAAGTTCTGTTCAATAAGTTGAGCCTCTAGGTACTCAGAGAAAGCACACAGAAGAGACAAATGTTTGCAACTTAAGAAGTTCAGGTCATCAAAAGCATTATAAGGAATCATGTAACACTTTCATTGCACTGTTTACACAGATTGCATAATTGCTAAAAATAGAACATGAGGAATCTTATAGCCAAGCTTTACCATAAAAACTCTATCACTTTGACCACTCTTTTAATCGACCACTCTATTTTTTTCCTCAAAAAGTAATTTTATCCTTACCAAGTCAACCATAAATGGAAATTAGAACTTTCTCTATCTCTATTTATTTGACCAACCTATCATGACAAACTATTATGAGCAATTTCTTTTAGATAACATACAGGGCACAATAAATGTTGGTTCAGAATATGTCAAAGATGGGATTCAGGAAAGTTGCCTTTACATGTTTTAATCCTCCAAGATGGTAAGCATTTCACTATGAACTGTCAAAAAAGTTGAACTTGTAATAATTCTACACTAAAATTATTTTGGCTTGTTGATTTCCTAATTAATTGATTTATTAAAATCATATTTATTATTTTTTTGGGGGGGGGTGAATTGATAGGGTTTATACAGTACAAGAGTTACATACAATGTCAGTCAAATTCAGTTAAAACATCAATTACCGTCTAACATTGCATCATTCCTATAAATAGCACCTCAGCCTGCAACAGTACAATCATAATCTGCTCATTCACACAGGCAGTACTTGACTTTGAATGAATGATCTACTACATTTCACCTATGTACCAAATTTGAAAGCATGACAAAAAGTACCACAAAATTTGCAAACTTCAGCTTGAGTTCACAGAGTCATCTTCAGGTCACTCCTAGGAACCTGCACACCCAATTAGAAAGTAATGGCATACCAGTTTCAAAGAATATTTTTTAACCAAAAATGGCAAAAATTGCCCAAAAATACAAATATGCAAATTTTGCCACAATTTTGATGAATTCTATTTTGAGTTTCACAAGGCACCTGCACGCCAAATTTTAAAGCGATCTGACCATTTGTTTAAGAGAAAAAGATTTTTAACTAAAATGGCAAAAAAAGAAAGAAAAAAATCATTAAAAATAGAAAGCTTCAAATATTGACATCAAATCTATATGTTTAAATGAGTTGGGCCTAAGGTACCTGAAACCCAAATATGACAATGATCAGATGAGTAGTTCCTGAGTTATTGATTTTTGACCATTTTCGCTGTTTTTTCTACCTCATTTGCATATCTATGAGACTACAAAGTTCATTTTAACAACGGCACATCTACACCATATATGGCATCACTACATCAAAAATCAGCTTAATACGTGCAGCGGTTCGTGAGTTTTTGCGTTGGACGGACAGACATCCATACATACATACATACATACATACATACAGACAGACATCTCACATACAGACTTTTTTCAACCATATAACCTCCCAATTGCCATATATGTATGGCAAATGGGAGCTAAAAATTATTACAAGAACGAATATTCACTGGAAGCTCGTTCCATAAAAATGGGGCTGCAGAACAGAACGCCCTATCACCATACCTTTTTGTCTTCGTCATGAATGTATTGAGTTTTAAAATCGTTCGCAGAACGAAGTTTGCGCCTAGGTACATAAAAACTTATTAAATCTCTCAGATATTGTGGACCAGCACCATATAAACATTTAAAAGTAATAATTAAATCTTGTAAATGATACGCTGGTGTACAGGTAGCCAATGAAGTTCCTGCAGAAATGGTGTAATATGATCAGAACGCGGATTTGTAGCTGGCAAAAGCATATTTACTTGTTTGTAGTTGGGATGTGTTACGCTTGTTTTTACAATGCTTTTGCTGAATGCAGTAATACAAAGTAGTACATTTAAATTAACTAATGTTCAGAACATACATCAGTCAATGTTGTATGAGGCAGTACATCTTCTGATGGATTTTCAAATGATGCATCACGGTCCCTCTATCACCGTTGATGCATGGATATTTGAAACCAATTTGCTAGAATATAACAAGAGCATCACACTACCTTGCTGCGGATACCTACCACTCCCTTTGCTGATTATGTTGGGGGACTCCCCCAACATAACCAGCAAAGGGAGTGGTAGGGCTACGGATCCACAGCAACACACTACCTTGTCGTTAGCCCAGACACTTCGCACCAAAACCACTTTGCCCCACACAACTTCGTCCCAAAACCATTTCGCACCAAAACCACCTCGTCCCAAGTACTACCTCGTCCAACGCCACTTCGCCCCAAGTACCACCTCGTACTAAAACCACTTCACTAAAGTATAGTTCCGTCAACTCGTCCTAAAACATCGATGCCACGATGTATCATAACGTTGTTTTTACCTGCAACTTGGCTACCACGAACCATTTATTCTTCCATGAAACCATACGGTATATTAGAAAAAAGAAACACGCAAACTACTAAATGGTACATTTCAGGTGCCGTGCGTGGTATTGCACGATGCGATGTCATTTTCTCGAAATGTGTACAATTTCAAGATTTCAGTCCTAGGATGATAGAAAGGTGATTGAAACTTCACAGGTAGTGGTTGGTTATTTCAGCTTTTAACGGTTAGCGATAAATTGAGGAGTGAAGTGGCAATGTTTTTGGGGCGCAATGGTTTTGGGCGACGTGATTTTGGGGCGAAGAGGTTTTGGTACGAGGTTGTTTTGGTGCGAAGTGGTTTTGGTGCGAAATGGTATGGGACGAGATGGTATGGTGCGAAGTGGTTTTGGTGCGAAGTGTCTGGGAACCCCTTGTCGTTAGCTGCAGTACAGTGGCTCGAGGTTTTTGGGTGGGACAGCAACACAGTAGCTCGAGGTTTTGCCTGGGTATTTGGGTCGGATGGCAATACCAGACTGGTTTTGCCGTCCGACCCAAATACCCAGGCAAAACCTTGAGCTCCTGTACTGCAGCTACCTTGTCGTATGAACAAAGTGTAGCCTGCACTGCACTCTACACTCTTGCTGTGTGCAGGTATACTGTACGATCGTCTAATCATGGAGGTAGCAGAGACTCCATGGCCTAATCAAGACAGGGTATATTTTATCACGGTCCTTTTGATGGAGGGACCATGATTATATATATTCAAAACGGTTATAAATGCTTGATGAGGTTGTAAAAATAATCTATCGATAAGAAAGTTTCATGATCAATAGGTACGAACAGGAACAATATGATATTGATTTCGTCCTGTGCTAAATCGGGTTGACTTATCGATCTGTCTTGTCATCAGGTCGCTCCTAATCAAATCACGGCGACTCGGACATATTCACCATCAAAATCGACATTTGGACAAAAGAAACAAGTTGTGAAATGCATGTTAGGCATGAACGGTTGCATTTCTGTATTGATAGTTTGGTCGAATCCGAGTACGCTGTGCAATAGATCGCATGGATACGGATGTAAACAACTTCACTGCCCTGCGCGCATTGTACAACTGACACAAGTTTCAAACTCACCTGAACACTTTTGTCAGAACGGCCTCACTCAAGGGAAGCTAGTTCCCAACGATATTACATTTATCATGATTCAATACTTCATTCATAATCTTATTATGACGACTGTAAGTCCCTGGATGTTCCTACATGTCGATCATAACAAATTTTGGACGGGATTTTAAAACCCCGACACGACAGCACTGACACTGGTGGCAGCCATTTTGAATATTTCAGTATTTGCATATGTTGATATATGAAAAAACATGCATGACGTCATACTGTGGGCGGGGTCACAACTGCGTGGGCGGATTTGGTCACAACTGCGATGTGACAGAGATATTTGGTAAGTGATACAGGTTGAGAGTTTTGAAGTCTGGGATTGTGAAGAGTTCTGTATGTGAATTTTACGCTGAAAGAGAAATTTTAAAGATGAAAAAGTAACATCTTGGTGGCAAAACATTGCAAGTGTCGCACAACAGTAAAAGTTTTTTGTTTTGAGATGGAATGTCCCCTGTTACATTTATTTATTTATTTATTTATTTATTTGTTGCAACCCTTTTATTATAAAGCAGGGACTCACTGAAAACAACAGGAGCAGCAAATTACACGAGGCACTGGAAATGCAAACAAAAAGATACAGAAGAACTACATGGAGTTGAAAAAATCTAACCAAAGAAAACAAGCCATTATTATCAACTAAACCATATCGTTAGAGACTAAAGCTGAAAAGCAAATGTTAGTTAAATTAAAAATTTCTTCCTGCTATCTACTATATCTGTTAAGAAACGTCTGAAAAAGTTGACAATTTCTTTGTACAGATCTTTCTTGTAATTCTTTGTAGAATCACAAAGGAAAAAGCATATCAGCTCCTTTCTTTCTCTGAAATCCTTGAGTAAGTTCAATTCGCTATTATTCAACAGCATTTCTTCAGTATCAGTCATTAATTGTTGTCTTTCTGTTGTGAACTGATCACATTTGAAAAGAAAACGTTCCAATGTCTCATCTTCTTTTCCTCAGCAAGGACATGTGCAAATCATCTTCATTGTTTTCCCTTCTCTTTTCATATTTCAGACCATGAGTATATGATCTTGCTTTAAACTTTAATGGAGCACCCTTGAAAGCATTGATAGATTTTAGATAATCTTCACACTGAAGCTTGTTTTTAAATCTTTGATAGTGAGCTAGGGTAGATTTTTTGGTCATATTTTCTCTCCATTCATTTTCATCATAGTCAAGAACAATGTGTTTAATATTTTGATCAGTGAGCTGATCAATGTTCGTTACATTTAAATTTGTCATTATGCCATTGGCAGATTTTGTGCAGTTCCAACACAACTTTTTAGGTTGTGTTCAGCTCCATTGTTAATTAACTTCAGGTGATTAAAGACAAGTTCTGTCCACCTTGAATTATCCACATCACAGAGCCTTTTAAAATATTTAAGTTGCATGATATCAAGTCTACTTCTCATAGTATTCCAACCAAGGTCACCAAGAATTGCTTCATTTGCTGTATGTCTGCATGCTTTTAGGATGAATTTACCCACTAAGCCTTGCATTCTTTCAAGACTTTCTATGTCAGTTGTGCTAAGTATCAATATTTCTCCCGCATATTCTAATGCAGGACGTACAATATGATTCCATAATGACAAACCATAATCAGTTCTATTAATGTTTGCATGATTGTCAAGGATTGCTTTAATGAGAGGAAACATTGTCAAATGTTGATGTTATTTTCCTAAAATTGGTATAGTCAGAGAGATTACGTGACATCCCAGTGTTGCAGCCAGGAATTTTAGATCAGGGGACACTGTGTCCCAATACCATTTATTTTGGGGGACATTTTGTTCATTTTGGGGACAACAAGCAGTTGTCAATCAAATTTTGCATTATTTCCTAACACATTAGTTTCATTGAACAAATTCAAGATACCGGGACCGCATCACTATGCTTGAATTTCACGCAATTGAAGCAGTATACCATATCTGCCGCAAACCAGAGCTCAGACAGACTACAGTCAAGCAAACTATGATATCAAGTGCAGCGTTTTAACTACTTTCAATCATATAGCTAGCTCTGAAAGAACGTTGTGTAAGCCTCACAATAATTATGCAAAACAAAGATCAGCCTCAGTAACAGATATTACTTTTAGCTACACCCATCACAGTCGACTCACTAGTGCGCCCGAGGTGACCGGCAGTACGCAAGATTGCGGGACAACTGGTTCCGTTTTGGGGACATTGTCGCAAGGGCGCATCCTGGCGGCAACACTGACATCCTGTAGCCTAGATACTTATACTCAGATCATGATTCTTTAATCTTAAGGTTACCGATCGTCCATTCTTTATATTTATCAACTTTCTTATTTACTATCAAAATATTAGACTTCTCTTCATTAATTGACATTTTCCATAGTTTACAATACTTATTAGCAATGCATAACATACACTTCATTTGTTTCTCATTTGGTGCCATAAGGACTACGTCATCAGCAAAAAACAGGCCACTCATGAGTTCTGAATCAAGCTTGATATACTTCATGCTTTTTGAATTCATCGATGTACACTGCAAATAAAATCGGTCCTAAAACACATCCTTGCCTGAGACCCTCATTTTGGTCAAAATAATCTATTTCAATATCATCAAGAGACACCTTACTTTCAATAAGATCGTATGTGTGTTTTATCACACGCGACAATTTCCCTTTGGTTCCATTATTCCACAATGCGTACCATAATCCGTCGCTCTATATTGTGGATATTTAATTTTTGTGATTCTGCCAGAACTCTCCACAGGGAATTGCCCTTTTTTTACAAGCCGTATCAGTGGTCTCTGAAATTATTCAAAATGACACAATCAATGAAATCCAATTACACTTTGTACTGATATGTTTACCATTATACTTTATTCTTTGGAGAACACAGTATAGGAAGACTGGAACATGACAACATTTCCTAGACTCACTTTGAATAATTAAAATAATGAAGTACAACTTCGTTAAGATATGCTGACCAAAGTGCAGCTTACTGCTCTGCAAATGACTGACTTACAAATGTGAACAGGCGACAGATACTGCATCACTGAGCCATATCAAAAGATTCACACACAGTTTATGAACCTACAAAAGTACATTTGTTGTCGGGTGCATTTTTATTTTACAATAAAAAAAACAAAATACTGTACATTATTCTTTTCTACTGTCTTTCATGTTGGCTCATAACAAATTATTGGCTTCTGTGTGACTTGAAAACAATTTCCCATGATGCACTAGTGGTCAGGTGTGGCGGACATTTTCTCCGCACAAAATTAACTCTGCATTGGTTAGCCTGACACCTACTCTATCACTATGGCTAATGAAATCCCTGCAGAAGACAAGTTTTTGGTCCCTGAATAATCTTCATGCACACGGAAACACTAACACTCATTCCAGGAGTGAATTTTTGAATACTAATTTAGAATATTGAAGAAGCATCAGAAGTCTGTTTCAGTGTTGGCAGCATGGGTAGTGATCATATTTTTTGTGAAACTACCATCTGCAGATCTGTCATATTAATAAAATTTGTTCTTCCAAAGGGAGATCAAAAAATTACAGGATACAAAGGGGAATAGGTCTATTTATTTGACTGACTTTCAAATGGTTGAGAGTCTGTCCAAGGAAAGTTCTAATAAATGTTATATGCTGATATGGTGATGTGTGTAAAATATGTGAAGCTTTTTAATTTTTGTGTTGGTTGAGTTCTTGAATACACCATGACAACATTCAGTTGACAACCTGACCAGATTCCAAAAGGCAGACAACTCTTAAAACAATGCCCCATTCATTGTCTTTGAGAAATTTGGAAATTATAGAGAAAATGTGAAACATCAATGAATGTACTGTAGGACAACAGGCCGACAATTTGAATGCACTGCTGTAATTGTAATGGATACCTCATATAGGCTTTCAGAGATGTGAGTATTCTGTAATTCTATTACAATGTAAAGTATACTATCCCTTTTTCCAAAATGGTTTGGTCCAAATCCATCGTTTTTACAGTGTGAGTGGACTTCTTTACTGCAAAACAGAGTGGAATGGTAACAGTTTCTGTGGTGTTATTTGAAAAGCAGGGTGCTCACCATCTCCTCAATGAAAATCAATGAGTATTTGATATGTTTTCTCCATAGATACTGATTGGTCATCATGTGGAATTTTCAAACGGTGGTAACGTTTTGATAATTATGTTTCCCTTCATTTGAAAATCTAAAATCTTGCCCTTTCTTAATGTTTTAACCCTTTCACCCCCAGTTCCCTGTGTACAGGTCCAACTTTACCATAGTAAACAATGGATTTGGGACAAACCATGGTGGTGAAAGGGATAAATGTGAATTGGTAGTTCTCAATGCAGAAAGTGGCACACATTGATGTAAACACTGAGCAGAATTGAATATGAATTAAATATGAAGTATAAAGACTAGAAAAAAACTTGCAGTCACACTGTGTTTTGAGAGCAAAGCAATTCACATTCTTCCATGCTGCTGTCTTGAAAACTTATTATTGCTACTAAATAAAATCTTTCAACCTCAATGGAAGTAAATGTGAACTTTAAAAAGATTGAAAAGAAAACTTTAACAGAAAGAAAGGCTGGACGTTATCATACAGTACTGAATGACAATAAATATTTATAGATGATCGCTATCAAACACAGTAAAATAAACAAATCAGTTTGAAGTAAGAAGAAAGAAAGAAGGTGGAGACTCGACTATACCACAAAGCAACTTGATCAAAATGAACCCCTAAAAAAGAAAAAGTTACCATGCCATAATTCATGAAGTGTAC
This sequence comes from Ptychodera flava, assembly GCF_041260155.1. NCBI lineage: Eukaryota > Metazoa > Hemichordata > Enteropneusta > Ptychoderidae > Ptychodera > Ptychodera flava. The sequence goes on from NC_091946.1 coordinate 31,447,684, forward strand.
ATTTTTTATATTGGCAATGTGCATGCCTTAAATAGTAAGCTTGTTTTCAGTAAGTAAAACTAAAATAATCAAAATTTTCCTCCTCTTGCCCATTGTAAAATAAACATCACAGCTTTAGTAGTACTCCCCATTTACAGAAAAGTTAAATGCCATCCCTTTGATAAGGCAAAACATAAGACCCTTGTGACCTTTGACCCTCATAAAAGGAAGTTTGGTTGATAATTGACCTTAGGTTGATCTATGTAATTAGGTGGTTCTCTTCTGCAGAGACAGGAGAAGTACCAGCTTCTGCTATCAGTACAAAGTTGTAAATGATTGGATGTTGAAACAGGTGTTCCATGTAGGCTAGAATTTGCAGGGGTTTGCCAAAACCAACCATTTGAGGATTTTTGCAAGATCAAAATGACTTCACATTTCTTAACCTGTATGTGAAAAGATGATGTATCCCCTATAGGATACTATGACAAAAATCTACTACATTGCCAATGACTGATGATCTTCACATAGCAGAAGTTTGTTGACGTTGGTAATTGTTTTATGTGCACATGTGAAAATTAAGTCACATTAGCAGAATTCTACAGCCAGCAGTTTGTACATTTTCTTAAGCCACAGCTGAAGTACCTGACATAGATACAAGATCGATGCAAGCTCTTTCAAAGTCATAAGCCATCATGTTAACATGCCCTACTGTGTGGTTGATAGCTTTTGCAGAGTATGTTTAACTAACACATATTACTTCATCTCCTCAATCTAAGCACAAATTATTTCACTCAGAATGATATGTAATAGATCCACGGACAAGTGGACAGCTCATCGTACTGTGTCTGAGCTCAACGTTTCAAGATCAGATTTTGGTTCATTCCTGCTGCTTTAATGTGGAGGGTGTATCTACATTCAGGGAAACTAAAGGGTGTGTGTACATGTGTGTGTGAAACAATTAAAGTTTGCCCATGTACACGCATTCTTAATAAGTTCAGTAGCTGAACATGAAACCAATGATTGTTGACAGCACACAAACAGTCAATATACTGTTGTAGATCTACTGTTGAATTCTCCAATCTGTGTTACAATTTAACATTATCCTAAGGATTTAGTGTACATCTTTTAAGAGGGAATCTTCGGACCAGCAGATCAGAGTCATAAAAGGGAATGGGCCCAGCGTGTTTCAGATATATACAGGCTAATACTGAGGAAGGCGATGAAATGATCTTACGGTGCTTTTTCCATATAGGACATGTATACCCCAATGAGACAAATACTTCCGCAGTCTTTGACTTGTACGCTAACATCTGAGTACTCACATGAATCAGTTCTATATCATTACCAACATTTATGACAAAGTTCCAAAAGCACTTCTGTGCATAATTGATGGTTTACAAAGTACAACTGTTGTAGAAAACCCTTTTGCTGTCAGACCAACCCCTGATATGACAACATTTATACACTGTAATGAGTGCATCTCTATGTGGTGTGTATCTGCTAATCTTAGCCCTACCATTTCTATCTCTTAATTTGCCATCATCTGGTACGTGCTCCACACAAATTGGATATTTTGTAGTGTACTGAAGGCTAATTGTTCATATAGTCCGAAGAAATCACAGGGAGTTCTCAATCAACATAAACTCTTCCTTTCTCATTGATAGTCACAGCTGTCTCTTTGTCTTGTTTGTGAATTTGGACATGACCATTTATTTAACAGGGATGACAGGGTTACTCTAAACAATCCCACAGGAGAACCGATCATCCTTTGTAATTACACTTCAAGGGCCACCGGCTGTAACTTCTGGTGAATTTTTTTACTATTTTTATTTTTTGATGTCAACTAGAACGACAGTTTCTCGTTGTACTCCCCAAAGCATGTTGAGATAAGCAGCCCGTACATTTGAAGATTGCATTGTTGTTGTTGACAAGTGATTCTAATTCAGATTAAAATTCAATACAAAACAATAATGGTATATTTTACACATACAGACATTTGTTGACAAGATGAATAGAGGGTATTTCAATATGCTTGGAGGAGTAGAGTAAGACCTTGCAGTGGGCATACAAAACAAACACAGAGAAATAATCATCAAAAGTTACAGCTTCTGGCCCTTTAACCCTTTCACCACCATGGTATGTCCCAAAGCAATTGTCTTCAATGGTTAAGTTGGACCTCTACACAGGGAACTGGGGGTGAAAGGGTTAAGAGACCCAATCACTATATCATTTCAGTTATTTTTGTTTAAAGCCAGATATGATTTTTTCTACCCCACTGATTAAAATTCCTTGATCATTGTACAGTGTTTAAGCATTTGCTGTGACAACTCATAGGAACTAGAATTTTTGACACGTGTGTCTTTGTTGCATTTACTTGACAAGGCCAGTAAACAGGGCTGTAGTTGACAATTGACATAGAACAACCTGAAGTATTTTAGTCATCTAACTTCTGACCAAACCAAAAACAACCTAGCCAGTGTCAAAAGATAGTGACTTTTTCCCAATGAATGGGACTACATTTTTTTGTGTTCCAAAAACTTTCCTTTAATTTTCAGTTTTGGCATAAAGAACACAAATCCAGCAGTGAGATACAAAACCCTAGAGATAATCTGAACAAAGAAGCTGAGTGTTGTCATAGTAACAGACCAATTTTCTACAATGACACATATTTTGCTACAAAATGGCAGCTTCAGATTAAATACCTAGAAATGACAATGCCACTGAAGAAACACTGTAATGATATATCACCAGGGTAGGATACAAAAGTTGTGATATTTTACATCCTGGAAGTAAAGTTATCCATCTTGCCATCGAGAAAAGCTCACAACACAAAAGTCACTATTGCGGTCAAGGTGACAAAATTCCACGATAACCAGACACTTTCTGCAGGTCAAATAGTCTTCCAACTCACAGCTTGGCACATACAACACAAATTTCTTCGAAGATGATGAAAAATCGATTCTTGCAAGTGTTAGGTGACACTGTGTCTCCTGGGATGATACTGTATGCCATTTTTTTCTCCAAAACACCACAGTTGATGCAATGTTGGCTGGGTACAGCTTTGACAGCAATCCTGGCAAAACGCAGGTCAATGCCCATTCTTGTATGCCAACCAGCTTTAAAATTGTAAATGCACATACACATAGATGTGTTGATGGGTGAAAAGTCCACTATGTTCATCATAGTAATTCAAATTCTTCATCTGTATCATAAGTGACGTCTGGGACATCATACGTCGCTTCAACAGCACCTAAATATAGTATTGGAAATAAAAAGTTTGTCATGAGGGGCTGAGGATAATGAAATGTGCATGAAGATCAACAGTCACTATTTCAAACGGGAGGGGATTCCGTGAAATTTCGATCATTGTGCACAAATTTGGTTAACCCATGGAAACTGTGTTTCTACATGATACTCAGTTAAAACTCAGATTTTGTTCAGGAATGTTCGTTGTTCAAACACTTGACACCAGTTTCAACTTCAAACCACCTATTCCAGTGACTTACTCAGTGTCAGGCAAGTTCAAATCGCAATGTTGTCATCGTATTTTGGCACTTCCAGCTTCACTTGGGATGGATGTTTGAAGTAAAACTCTGCAAGTTCTGTTTGTCATATTTTTATTATCCACAATAGAGATTTGGAAAGATTTGATGTTCAGCAGTTTCTAATCTCAGCATTACTCGTACATGTGACATGCCTGTTCAGTTACATAGCATTTGTAATATCGCATCACTTACCCAGTGGTCTATCGGATATTCTACTAGATGGCTGAAATGGTGGCCAGTGCGACGGTCTTTCTTCTGTCAGCTCAAACATTGGTCTTTCTTGACCTTCAACAACCAACTGTTACGGGAATGAAAAACAACATTCAACGGTACGAAAATAATTTTTCTTATGATTAAAAATGCTCATGAAAGCAAAAATCAATTGGGTATCTGGTCACTGGACTTCTACCAAATTAAATCAAGTGTTTCTCTAAATTATCAATTGCAACACTTGTGTTTAGTAACATCCAGCATTTAGTATCCACGGCTATAAAATTCAGAATCCTCAGATAAATGGCAATGGATTGCTTGTTCAAAAAGTCCTGACAAAAATTTGAAAAATTTGTTGATATGAAGTTCAATGACAATGACTCTACAATATCTGAACTAATGCTCAACAACATGCTCTTCAAACACTTGCAACAAACAATTGGCAAATTTGATATGCAGTTTTACAAATCTTTCTATATGCACTACCTGTTGAGCATTATTAGCTACTTGAGAGGTTTTCTACAAAAGCAATATTTGTTAAAAAGAGAACACTATTGTAATTATGGTACAGATGCTCTATACTTTTTGAAAATTATTTTTGCATGACAAGGAAAGAGGGTCATCAAATATGCAGATATGTAAACATCATACAGATGTACATAAAATATTCCTTTGAAATGTCTTCTTTCCAACTGTAGAGGGCGTTGTCAACTGTGCAGGTATGTTCACCTTTTAAAGATACTTGTACAGAATAGCTTTGGAGCATCTTCACGTCAGAAAAGAGTACAGAGTAGTGTAGATTTCTCATGAACACCAAATTTGTAAAATATAAATCAATCAATCAATCAATCAACTTTATTCAGTACTATAATAGGCCACAGGCCTTTCGAGTACAATACATACATTTCAAAAGTTTAACAGTCACTTGAGGTCTTATCTAGGCTGTTACAGACTCAGTAATATCGATCCAAAAGCTGTTTTCGTTTTTGAAAGAATAAAAAAGGTATCTACCAAGATTCTCTAATGTGTGTGACTTATCTGTTTGAAGGAGCAAAATAAATTTCCATTCACATGCTGGGGAGTAGTAGAATTTTGGAATAAATCTGTGTCTTATATCTTGATAGTTTGGGCAAATTAAAAGAAAATGAAATTCATCCTCAATAGAGTTACATTGAAATGGGCACAGTCTCTGTTCATATGGAATCCCATGTTTCCTTCCCTCTTCAATATTAAGGTCATGTGATGACAATCTAAATCTAGACAGGGCTAGTCTATAAATGGAATCATTAATACAACTTAAATACTTCTCACATATCAAATCCTTCTTAAATTTACAGTAAGTTCTTAGTTTCGAACAACTAGTAACTTCAGCGTGCCAATCTTGATTAGATATGTCTAAAATATCTCTGTTTAAACTGTAGTAAAAAAAGACTGAGATTAACTGAATGCTGATTATCCCATACATCTGCAAATCCAAATTTACATAACAAGTTTTTCACAAAAATATCCCCAGCAGTTAAACCCTTTTTCTGCCCTATCATATTGGTATCTATAGCAATCTTTGACAATCTCTGGTGAATCAGTGTGAATACATTTAAACCAAAAACGAAGAATATCTAAACAAATATACATTCGAACAGGGTGTCTCCCTAGCTCACCTCTTACTGCAGAATTTGTAGCATTTGTACGCACTCCTAAAACAAACTTACAAAATCTATGATGAATCTTTTCCACATCTAAAGAGTCATGTGTTCCCCATATCGCACTACCATAGAGTAAAATTGGGAGTATTTTACAATCAAACACCCTAAAAGAAATGTCTGGATGTAATCCATCCAGTTTTAAAGATTACTTTCAAGAGAGTACAAAGCTTTTCTAGCCTGTTCTGAGATAAATTTTTGTGCTTGAAACCAAACACCAGAGCTGGAAAACATTACACCTAAATAGTTATATTTTGAAACAATTTCAATTTTTTGGCATTCCAGAACCATTTCTCACTTTCTTTAGGCCACCAGCTTTACGAAACACCATAATTTTGGTTTTGGTAAGATTCACAGTCATTCTCCATTTCTTACAATAATCAGACAATCTATTTAGAAGACGCTGCAAACCAATTGGAGAGCTACTAAATAAGACAAGGTCATCAGCATATAACAAATAAAAGAGTTTCATCATATTTGCATACACAACCGTTTCTGTACCCTGTTTAAGGGCTTCCTCAATATCATTTATATAAAAGCAAAACAAAAGCGGGGAGATAACTGACCCCTGCTGCACTCCTATATTGATTTCAAAAAACTCTGTCACACCATGTGGGGTTTTAACTGCAGCTTTAACATGTGTGTACATAGAATATAAAGATGCTAAAAATTTACCCCTCATCCCTGTTTTGGCTAGTTTATAGAACAACGAGTAGTGATGGACTCTATCAAACGCCTTTTCATAGTCAATAAATGCACAGTACAAACGACTTTTTAAATGAAAAACATACTTTTCAATAAGGGTACGTAAAATAAATATATTATCAAGAGTGCTTCTCTTCTTTCTAAAGCCACTCTGTGGTTCAATGATCTCATTATACTCATTAAGCCAATGGGTTAATCTATCAGATAAAATATTTGTATACACTTTACTTATCACATTAAGAAGCATAATTCCACGATAATTACTTGGGAGGTCTTTATTCCCCTTCTTATGTATAGGACTTATTAACCCAATTGCCCACTCCTGAGGAAAGATTCCATGCTCAAAGATTTCATTATAAAGTATATGCAGCATATCAAAGATTTCTACAGGTGCATGTTTCCAACATTCAGTAGGTATACCATCATGACCTGGGGCTTTATTATTTTTTAATTTTGCAATATTACTTTTTATTTCGGCCATAGTGATAGGTTGATTCAAAACTGAACAATCCACAGCAGTATTTTCCTCCTCAAAATTTAAACCATCAATATAATCTTGAATAGAAGAGAAGAAATCTTTCATGTCTTCTGCCTCTAACATCTCTGGATTAAATAAATTTTGAAAGTAATCAAACCAGTCTTCTTTGTTAATTTTATCAGATGGGCCTGTAGTCCTCTGACGTACTTTCTGCCAAAATGACCTACTATTTGACTGCGCAGCTAAATGAATGAATTCCTCCCTTTTATGCTTCTGATATTGTTGTTTTTTCTCTCTGATTAACTTTCTATAATTTCCTTTGGCTTGTAAATAACTATCTAGACTATCTCTGTCACGAAAGCTTCTGAAATGGTTGATGAGACAGCGGTAAACTTCTTTCTTAGTTGTTAAACATTCCTTGTCAAACCAAGTGTTTTCCCTTTTTAATCTATTGTTACTTATATCTTTAACTTTCATATCATTACAACTAAAATGTATTATCTCAGATAAACACATTGCAGCATCCTCAAGATTTCCTTGAGCTATACTGTCATAAAAAGTATGACATAACTGACCAACTGTATCTAACTGGAAATTACAATAAAAACTGTCTTTTTTTTCTGGAGACCATCTCAACCTAAAGGTATCAGTTGGATGGGTTTGGATGTTCTGGTAATAAACATGTGAGATACTTTGAAAAGTAAAAACAAATTCCAAAGGCAAATGATCTGAGTCTATGCGCTTGCTAACACTAAAATCCTTAAATTTTGAAAATGAATCACCAGTTGCTAAAACATAATCATTAACAGCTGTACCAACACTTGAGATATACGTATAATTGCCAACATCCCTATCTTGACCAATCCTTCCATTCACTATACTAAATCCAGTACGAGAACAAAAATCTAATAATTGTAAACCATAGTTATTTACCCCCTCATCCTGTGAGTTTCTCTTAGGTAAGTCATATATATTACTCTGTGTTTCTCCTATAGGTAAGTAATCAGTACTGATTTCTACATAATCAGGTCTGTTTCCGGTTCGCCCATTAAAATCTCCTGCTAACACCAATCCACAGTTATAATAAGAAGACAATCTGATCATATCATTTTCAAGCTTGTCAAAGAAGTCTTTTTCAGCAAAATCTGATCCCTCAGGGGGTCTATAAATAGTACCAATCAGTAACACAGGTTGACTCTTTTTTGTAATTAACGTCCAACAAATATTCTGAGAATGGTCACTAGTGAAAAATTTCACTTCAAAATTACAGACATTATTTTCCCGAAAAAAGATTGAAATACCACCAGATGCTCTTCCGTATTTCCGCGTTCTTGCTCCTTCTACATGCATGCTTTTAAAGCCATCGAGGCTTATATCAGACTGTTTATACAACCACGTTTCCGTTAAGCATATTATATCGAATGAACTAATATACTCACGAAAGTCACTGTTACCGAGCTTGTTCAACAAACCATTGACATTCCAAACTAAAAACGACAACTCTGAGTCAACAACTCGTTCAGAATCAACAATCTCATGTTCTTGTCTTTCAATATTTGTCCGACCCTGGCCATTTTCCTATACCGCTCTTGTACTTCGCTCTCCGTCTCGCTGACCACTCAACGGGCGAATCTTCCTTGTGCTTTCATCATACACGTGTACAACGTTGTCAATTTTAATTTTATCATAGACTATCTTCGCCGTTTTCCCGGCTGACCGAGCTTCCTCCACAAATCTGCCTAGCATCCTTCGAGTTTCACGAACTTTCGGGGTAAAGTCCTCGCTAACGCGATATGGAGTTCCTTTCAGTTTCGGCGCAGCACGCATAACTTTATCACGCTGTTTATATCGAAGGAATTTGGCGATAATTGGCTTCGGATGGCTACGTGCGTGGATAAGGCGGTGGACACGCTCAAACTCCAACTCCTCCCTGATTTCCAACTTCTCTTGGATGAAGGTCTTTAATATTGCCTCTGTATCATCCCAACTCTCTTCACTATGCTGCTCTATTCCATAAACGACGATGTTATTACGTTTCATTTGTGACTGTGTCTTATCCAGCTCTTCTTCCAACTTAGCAGATCTCTTGCGCAATTCTTTATTCTCCTCCACAGACTACCAATAGCTTCACGGTCTTCATGAATTTCGTTTTGTAAATCCTTCATCTCTTCCGCTAGTTTCATCACTCGTTCATCCACTGCCTTTATTTGACCTGTAATGTCATTACGCAGACCCCGAATTTCAACCATGACATCAGCTAAAGTCACTCCTTCGTTATCAGGATCCATACCAATATGGCCGCCACTACGTTCAGGTGACGTTTTGTCCTCGTGCGATGGAATAGATGAGCTCCTCAGATTCATAACTTCAGTTATCTTTCTGGGTTGACCGCTTTTTGACTCACCCTGTTTCTTGTTGGGGCCAGGATTCTCCTCTATATCCCCAGATAGTAATAAATGTAGGGAAACCAACGCTGCTACCACCCATAGACTCACTGGTAGAAGTTGTGCCCCAGTCGTAGCGTGCAGCAACTGAAGCATCCAACGGCCATATTGGTAGAGGACTTGCCATTCACTGATATCGCATATCTTTTGGAGTGGATATTCCATGTCGCATTTCTCAGCTTACCATAAAACTTATTCACAAAGTTACCTTGTACTTTAACTGTCTTGTAGTAAGTATTGAGCGATAAAAGTTCCAAAAATACTGAAAAATTCAGTATTTACAACAGAGCAGTTGTACCACGAGGTTGACCGTTCAAACGCCCTCAAGCGACCTTGTAAAATATAGCTGGTATAGGAGGGAAGAGCGGGTCAAATAGCAATCTCAAATTGAATATTACCTTCACAGTATTTCTGTGAATTTTGCTGAAGGAATTTCTATTTTATATTGGCACTGCATGGTGTTTTTATTAGCACAGCATGGTGTTATAACAATGTGTAGTTGGAAGTAATACATACCATCCTTATACCTTTACAAAGATCATTGAAGTCATCCTCATCTTTACAAAAGAATCCCTGTGAAAATATCAAAAAGTTAAACCAGAATGTCTGTCAGAGTTGAAGACAAGCTGTGAAAAATTTCAGATCCAGGTGAATAATTATATTTCTGGCATGTAGTTTGTTCATTTTTTAATGTAAATATTTTGATTAGCCTCTGGAACAGATATTTGGATTCTTAAATTTCAACAACTCTTTTCTGATCTACCAATTGTGGGGGCTCATTGGAGAAAGGAAAGTTGCAACATCTTGGTTTTTCAAAAATCCAAAATTTTATTTTTACCCCATGAGTTAACACAGGGATGGCCACCATTTTGAATTTCAAATATTGCAAAATGTTGAGTAATTGTTTCGCTAGTTCCGAACTTTGCATGGTGACCCCTACTTTTTATCATTGATTTGGTAAGAGAAGGGTTGAAAGTTTCGTTTAGGAGCAAAAGTTTCAGTCTTTCACTTTCGAGGCACATACTACCTTAAAAGGTACATGACTGTAATTATGATGATTTTTTTTCACTATTTTTATTTTTAAAGTCTACTGCAGTTTCTAGTTATACTCCACAAAAAATGTTGAGATACACATTATTTAGGTTGTCAACTCAGCCTGTGTGTGTGTAATTTGCATTGTTACTGTTGATGGGCAAAGTTTAGTCTAGACTGAAATTCATTGTAAACAATAACAATGCACTTTACATTTATACACCCTGTGTTGACAAGATGATGTGGTTTTGTTTCAACATGCTTTGGGGCAGTAGGACAAGAACCTGCAGTTAACATTATAAACAACAATAGTAAAAAATTTATCAAAAGTTAGAGTTACTGTATGTTTCACGCAGTTTGACTAGGAAAGTACAGTTTGAAAATGTGCATGTATAAAGAGAGTACCAGTGCATTAATGATACATGAAGGACACTCTGTGTGACACCAGGTTCTACGTATATTCTGACATTATACTGACATATGACATGTACACTGTAGTTAATGTTGCTGACATCCCATTTATCAATATCTGTTGTCAGTTGTAATATACGCTCAACTTTCTCACAACTTATGTTTCAACAAGTAACTTTTGAGAGCAGAAGTGAAATGATATCTTGATTACTCAGACTCATGTCAAGTTTTGTACGTCAAGTTGAGAGCACCAAGTCGAATAAACAGCCTACGTAAACCAAGACTAAGGTATAAAGCCAGTGAAGACAATCTTTCAAAAAGATGTTAGGTATATTTCTTACCAAAGCTATTGATGGATCCAGATGCATCACGTTCATACGACTTGCATGTTTAGTATGATAGCTTTGATCTGGAACTGCTGCCCACTTGTTGATGTCCACTGCCGGCTGAGTTGTGTGTGGATCTAAATACACTAACGTATCCTCTGAAATTCAATGTCATACAATAATATCAGTATATGAAACAAAGATCTGGACTGTTCTGGTTATATAAAGAAAAATGTAAGACAAACATTGATACAATGATAGAGTGGAATTATAGTGACAGCCTTTCTTTCACAGGATGCTGACCTAAATACTGCCCTCTACGCCAGTTTGATGTAACACTTGATTCAAGAGATTTCTCCATACCTCATGAAAATTTCAATATAGGATGTACATGAACTGGTGTAAGGCTTATTCAGGGAGCTTTTAAATCAAAAGTTGCTTAAAAGTTAAAAGGCACATTATATATCAATTTTTTTTGTATTTAGATAAACACTGAATGCAGACATTTGTCTCTTGGTGTTTATTTCTCCCCAGAATTGTTTTCTAAAATCAGTCAGATAAGTAATGTCAACCAGTAGAAATGGGTTTTTGTTCTTTCTAGTTCCACCAACCCAATTCTTTACTTGTGATGATAAACAAGCAAACTGTGATTCTCTAAAGTTAAAGGACAGTATCTGTAACTTTTGATTTCTTTGTCTATTTTTCACCCCTTCACTAAATTCTCTTGTTCTACAGGGATATTGAAATATACAGCATTCAACTTGTTAACTTAAACCTGTATATGTGAAGATGGCGTTGTTATTGTTGTCAAGAATTACCATCTGGACTAGAATTCAAATGTAAACAACAACAGTGAAGCTTATATGAATATACACAGGGACAACAAACTAAATAAATGGATGTTTGAACATGTTTTTGGGAGTAGAACAAGAACTTGAAATCTACATACAAAGCAAAGATAGTGGGAAAAAATTCATCAAAAGTTACAGAGACTGGCCCTTAATACATAACATCATATTAGTTCATTACTCACTGTAATAGCCTATGAAATAATGTGCGTGGTTTGGTTTTCCTCCGATCATTCCGATGGACTGCTTTATCGTAAAACATTTTTTCACAGTGTCAATATAAAGAGGATTTATTTCACTTAAGCCTAGTCTAAGGGGAATAAATAATACTAGTGGTTGCCATGGTGATTGGACATTTGAAGCTCCATTGTTGGCCGCTGCTGTTGATCCTTTTTGCTTTCCTAGTGCACTTGTACATAATTTTCCTGTAAAACAACAATGAATGTAAGTTTGTATGATCATTTGTGGTGAAAAATCCAATAACTAATAGCTGTCAGAAACTAATGAATTTTATTTGTATCAAGGGTTGAGTCTGCTCTTTATCATTTCATCTCTATTTCTTAACACCATCTGCTGAGAGCAATTGCACTTGTGTTACAAATCATAAAAATAAAGTTTTTTCAAAATTATTTTTCAATTTCAAAAAAACTTTAAACCTTTTCCTGCCAGACAGTAATAACTGTATCACTTCCCCATTAGCCAAGTCAGTAAAAAGCGGTATTGAGCCAAAACATAACGTATTTTCACCCACTTTGCTTGGTATGTTAGAGCATCTTTTGTCCCAAAAAAAATCAACTTTACAGTATTATGTTTTCAACAGCCTTCAAATGTACGGTATTATGTTAAAATACATCATGTGGATTACGTTGTGTTTCATTAATTTTAACCATCTTGACCTGGTGGTGAAATATGGACTTGGCAGGAAAAACTTTAAACTGTGATATTCTTTTTCACATTAAAATATGAGAGTTTGAAAAATCTAATCCCATGGTACATCTGCCTTATCTAAAACACTTTGTCGATGAACCTGGGTACAATTAATATGGTATATTGTTATTCAAGACACTGGCGGCCAAGCAGCACTATTGAGTGGTGCTGAAACAGTGTACATTTCACTATAGGAAATACAGGGAAGATTTGCAGATTCTGAAAGCTGATATTCGGTAGATATGGCAAATTTGTAAATGGACTCACTCATGCAATTGGTGCTTTTTCCATTTTAGATTAGCATTCTCCCAAGGGCAATTAAAATATAGTGGCCACTACTCTTTAATTTTGGTACAACAATAGAAACTCATTATCATAACAATTATTTGTATCATTATGCAAATCAGTCGCTATGCTATCAGAAATTCCTGGGGAGAACACTGTCGTTACCAGAGATTTGCTTGATTTTCATGTAAAATTGCCATTGAAAATTCCTGTGACGTCAAATAAAAAAAAACCCAAATTACTCTGATAATCAAATTGTAATGATTCTCGGTCTAAATTTCCTTCACAATGAAAATTCTCTATGAAAAAAGAATTCAATGTACAATGTACTGGTGTGATCATAGATATTTTTGTGACCACATTTTCATAACAAAACGTTAATTACATACAGCTAATGGTTGCAGATTTCCCTGCCACAAGTAACAGTAATTTTTTTCTGTAAACAATAATATTTGTACTTACTTATGTCATCTACTACAATTGTATTGTCCATTGCAATGTGTATCGCTAAGCTACTCCAGTCGTCAAATAGTGATAATTTCCTTAAAACTTGTGCTACTGTGTTGGGACCATACCACTGGCCTATACCCTTGCCCTCACTGACACCCATTTGAGCTGGAATTATAATTCAACAGGAAGTGAGTCAATATTCTAATCACTGAAAGTTACCTCACATTTTGATGCTTTCATTTCTTGTGAGAACATGGGCAAATACAATACCATACAGTAAACATGGCAAGTTTCACATCAAGGTATGACTGTAACTGTGTGCTAGAAGTGACTGAAATGAGTATAAATTAAGATTTTTAGTGAATACTTAGCATTTATTTTGGGGCAAATTATTAATCCGGTTGGGTAGTAAATCAATATGGACAATATTCTGGCCTTCGGTAAGGCTATGGCCATACTTAGAGGTAGTAGCGAGACCCAGAATGTCATGAATATTGACCCCCACATTAAAAATATGAATATGTTTTAAAAGATAATATTGAAAGGGATCCCATAAGTCAGGGTTGTTTTTCTCAAAACTAAGTATACTCATTGAATATCGTAGTTGTTTTTTTTTTTTGATACTCAACGATAACGAAAGCCATATTCCACTTTTCTGTATAACTTTTAAGCGTAACTTACCTATTTGGTGAATGGAATAACAGCTATCTTTTCTGTCGAGGAACGACTTTAAAATTTTAGTGTATGTGTCACTGTTATGTTCATTGGGCTTCCATCTCCAATCTGCAAAGGACAATCACAGACCAAATGAAGAAAGACATTCTGCACATTTAGTTGTTCAAAGAGATCAGGTTTCCTATCATTTTACCACAGCTGAATATCAAGCAACCAGCTCACTGAATTTAATAATAGCATGCATATGCTTGTTGAAACATAACATTTATTTCCACATGACTACAGTTTTATAATATTTTTACCCTAGTATTGTTGTGTTAACTCATTATCTATGCATGGTGTGGAATAAATCAAACAATAGAATCATACAGAGTATAGAATTTACCCGGTTGGTGGGATGAAAAAATATTTACAATTCTGAAGGTGGACCATATTGAACCACTAACACCACAAGTGCTTGTACCAGATGTTTGCAATTGAACAGTGTACCCTCCTAATATGCTACGAAACATCAATAATATAGTGCGGATATGAAATGATATACAGATACTGATACATGATCTGTAGAATGAGTTGATATTTACCTCTGCCTAGATGCCTGCAGATTAATGCATGGGCAAGGATCATTTGTCCACAACGAAGCATACATCCCCAACCATTGTCACTGGTTGGGCCCGTTCCTCCTAAAACAAATAAACAAAAAGCAAAATAAATAAATTTCAATGGATATGGAATCAATCAATTAATCAACAGTCCTTTCAGAAACTAACGGCAACATAGAGCTTTAAACTGACTTGACTATCCTAGTCTCTTGATACAGAGACACATATGCTTCTGCTACTGAACGATAATCATTTTTGGTTGCTATGTTTTTGTCAAATTATATATTTCCACATTTATTTCATCTCATACAGTTTTCAAGATGAGCATTAGGGATACAGATATTTCATAAGCATTTTTTGTTCACTCACTTTTAACATCTATGTGTTTCTGGAAAATACAGGTACATGCATCCTGCTGATGTGAAGCGTGCTCAGAAGGTTACATGTGATTGGTCGATTGTCACTATTCACAGCAACTTAGGGAGTCTGTTTGTATAATTCTCTGCACATCAGCCGCATGCATGTTCTTTCATTATGAAAAGTGATCGGTAGATCAAATTCTTGATATCTTACCGATGGCAGTAAAGTTTTTCCTGTATGTAATCAACAGCCGTGATCTTATGTCTTCATGTAATTCATTTCGGTGCTGTTGCAAATTGTACTTTTTACCCAGTATCCACACATCCTCATTGACCCTTGGAAAATCCTCAAATTCTAATGTAGTACTTTCATATGTGGCACAAGCTGCAGCGGAGAAAGAAAAGAAAAATTTACGTTATATGTCTGGTAGAATGTATGGTGCTGTAGAACACTGGATGTGTAAATGCTGCAACGATCAAGCTTCACTGTATCTAATATGCTTTGAATAGAATGACATGTACCTTAATGAAATACACCGCCGACTTGAAATTTACATGATGGACAACCTTACAAAGCAAGAATACAGTCAAACCTATCTTGATGGTTACCCTAACAGAGCGGTGACCACTATACACAGGTTTGACTGTATATGTATGTAAATACACATGTATGTCAACATTCACATACATACATACATACTGTACACGAAATGCACATCACAATGTCAATGATATCCCATGAAAAATGTACTCAATGAAGACTTGACAAGCATGAAGAGCAAAAATGAAAAGCCTAATACATTCTAATACCAATGCTTTCGGGACTTCTGAGTCTACCGGTACTAAAAAATTTTGAGAAATTTTATTGTATTTACGTGACACCACCTTATGGTATTAGACCTAGAAAACACACTGTTGTGCAGTGATGGCATTGTGGATGCAATGTTTTGAAAACAAACTGCAGAGCAAAAGAGGAAGTGCTCCTGCAAGTATACTGTTACTTCATACCATATTGACAAAGAGAAATCTTAACCTGTTCACAGTACCTTGAAAACAGATACATTTTTGCCATTGTAAATAATGGGTTCGGGTCAAACCATAGTTGTGAAAGGGTTGAATCAGTGATTAAAAATCTGTGAGATCTTGAACTCTTCATTAGCCGATGTTATAGGCAACCACTAAATTTCATTGGTCAATGCTTGATATTACTCTTGGTGTACTTTTCAAAGATCATTCAAGGCTATTCATACACTTCATCAGGGAAGACAGACACTGATAACTTAACCCTTTCACCACAATGGTTTGGCCCAAACCCATTGTTATATTTGTCAACCTTGTGTACAGGGAATTGAGGCAAACAGGTTGAACCTTGTCATTGGTGTGTGTAAATCTTGCTAAACCACTAAAAATGCTACTTCAACTGATTAACCTTGCAGTGAATTGTGTAGAGTACAGTGGTTCAAGATAAACACAAGCCAACCTAGGACTATTAAACCATTGAAATTCTAGCATCCATTATTAAACATCCCAAAAATGTACATAATGTGAAATATTTTTTTTTTTGAATGGGTTTGCACCATTTTAACCACCGTAACATTGCGTGGAGGCTTACAGCTGACACTACTAAACTTGCACTGGGATTGAAATAACATCTTAATTTTAGTGATATCACTGAAGCTGTTAATATTACATTACTCTGCCACAGTGTTGTTTGTCGGGAAATCTTACACCATAGTTTACTTTTCAAAATGGACAAAATACAACATAAAATGCAATATGGCTGTTAAACAAACAGCTGTCAAGGTTACACAACTAAATCTGGGTCAGACTAGTGAACACTGTCGGCAACTTGCACTGATGTACAATAAACCCATTCATAACAACAAAACTGTTATTCCCAGGATGACCTTCAGTGACCTTGGTATGAACAATAGGCTTCAGGACAAATAACCTTGTCTGTGTGTGTCCAAGTCATGTGATTACTATAAGTTATCAGGGACACAGTTGAGACATCATATTGTACACTTTCAAAATGTCAATCCTGACTTTTTCAAAAACACATTTACAGCATGTACGTTAGCCTCTACATTATGACTTCAAATGGTCAAACACACCAGTCTGTGTGGTTTCAACATTATGGCCATGTTGTGAACACATGCATATAAGTGTCTGCAAGCTGGCATCTTATGAATTATCAACAAATCCTACACTGGCCCTATAGTTGCTTGGCTTTTCTCTGATGTACACAGTTGTTACTGGCTGGCTAAGCAATAGCGTCTACCCCACAACATACTTGATAGTCTGCAAATTGTTTCAATTTCATGATCAACTCATCAATGTGACAGTTGGCTTCAGTTTATTTCTTAAGTTTACTCTGTTTTGATATTTATATGCCCACAGACTTGGAGCAAGTCAAAACAAAGCTCTGTTCTTTGTATTGTTTTTCCCTGGTAAGACTTTAATATTTTCCATAGAAAACGACACGGCTACAAGTGATGTGGTATGGCTTAACCATACATGAATGCAATTATGAGAATTTCTCAAGGAATTGCATGAAGTATATCTACAGCCACATGTATGTCAATGTCCATGATATTGATGCCACATTACCACATATCATCTGCTAATTTATACGGTACTGTAGTTTAATTGAATCAGCCTGTAGAGTTAACAGCATTACCACTGTAGCAACATTGTGTCTTTCCTGAAACAACTGTTTACAGGAACTGCACTTTCCTATGATGAAAAGTTTGGCTATGTCCACTTAAATACATGCATTCAGGGAAGCACTCTACACAATGCATATATTCATTTCTTGTAAAGTGGAAGTCCATGAGACTTACTTGGGAAGTTGAAGTAAAAGTGAAAACATTGGTATATTGAATTTGATAGAAACTAGTCTATAGTCAAAGAAACACACTAACAACCATAATACATAATTTGCAAAGGCAGAATCTTGAGAAGCATTGATCAGTCAATTGATTTTCAGATGCAACACCATCACATGATCTGACCCATCCCTCTACATTGTGTAAACTACATGTATGACATCTAACATACTGTAAACAACTGCGAAGCCTAGATAGTAAACTTCCAGGCGTAACTATGAGAGCTCGTTGTAAGCTGAAGGACATACACAAATGTCAGAAGACACTGCACCTTTCCCGTTTCCTCCACGTCAAATACCTTTTCTGGCCATCAAAAAATCAGCAAGTTAAAAGTTGGGATGTGAAAAGTAAAATCACTACTTAACCATGCGTAGACGACGTCCCACGGCGGGATGTCAATGCTTGGACCCGTTCACAGTTCAGAACAATGGTGGGATCTATAAACATGCTGTGAAAGTTTATGAAATGATATAGTCCAGTCCCATCCATCCAACTCCAGCCATCGATGGTTCAAAAAGGGCGGACCGCTCCGAGGATGGTCGGGTGCTTGGCAAGAGTGGGAATAAGACACTGCTGACGGGCACTAGTGCTTTGGCGCATTCAAGGCATTGGCAAACGTAATGGTCACGAGACGGGATAACAATACCCTCGTGTGTTGCATTTCAATACAATAACACCCGCTGGCTGGTGAGAGAAACCCAGACAGGAAGTGAAACCCTGGCTCGGCCAACATTCACACTATCACTGGCAAAACTATATTCGTAACTGAAAGCGAAAACCAATGATCAGCATGTTTTATACCATAAACATTTTTAATGTTCTTGCAAATGATCTCACATCCCAGCTTTGACTCGTCACAGTGCCTGGCACACAATGCTCTGTGAGTCAAGGAACGCCGTTGTCGACGTCGTCAGCTGTGAGTGTGAAGGTATCTGCTCGATCAGTAACCGTAATCGGCTGTCGAACAAGCAATTTGTAGTCAACTGGGTGAGAAAAATCACATCACTATACATTTTGATATACATCGTTTATCAACCTTGAAACTCGTTTGACGATTTCTACATGCTTGTCCTTTAAACGAATATATCAAGCATTTTTATCTGGCTGATGTCACTTACCCGAATTACTCATAGCGTCGTCCATTTTGTAAAAGCGAACAACAACATTCAAAGGGCGCATGCCCAGCTAATATTTGCATCAAAGCTTTCGATTGGCGTAAAGTTCATTACCAGCATGAAATTTACCAACCAAAACGAACGTTACATCTGGTACAGCCAACTTCATTGTGTTCATAGTGGACGTGGTACCGGAAGCTTTGCTCCCAGATATGGTACGTATGTCCTATTTCTACATCTGACTAATTACGAGTGGATTATTCATGTGGTGGACGATAACTTTGTGCCCCTGTATTCCCGGTATGGATAAATTCAAGAGATAGAAGCTACAAAAGATGCCAACCTACCTTGAAATAGATCGATGTAAATACCTGGAGCGACTTGTGGGTGCAAATAATGCAGATGAGCCATTTTATTCGTCTGCTTGTTCGGAAAGTACAGTTCGGTCAACTTCTAAGTAGCTGTACAAAATAGTACTTTAAATAGTTGTAACATTCGTCGTTTATCGTTAAAATCGTCTATTAAATGTTTTCATCGTCTGCCGCAGGGCCTAAGAAAAACGAAAAGACAGAATGATCGTCTAGTGTAATTACCAAGCAGATTTATTGATTTCAAAAACTTTGACTCCATCATGTATGCCCTTACTTAATAGTATCATGGACCGTGTTTAGTATGTATGTATCATGTAGGTACCAGTACCTCCATGGTATGTATGTTATTGATACAGGCGGCATGAGTGAACTGCTTTACTGGTCATTTGGTGGCAAAATCTTCCAGGTATTGAGTGTCGTTGTCATCATCATCATCTTCATCATCATCATCACCCGGGCATCATCATCGTATGTAGAAGTGGACATTTGTCATCATACATACACTTGTTGTCCACATGTCAGAATGGTAATATTTCCAAAGTCTACAGAGCAGCATCAAACATAAACCATATTCCTTGAGTTTTGCTGAAAGTGAACACTTCATAAGAAATCACTGATTTATGAAAAATATCTTTTATTCGGAACCTTTAAGGTCAAAAATCTCTCATCCCATAAAGTCAAACTTAATGGGTATTTTAAATCCTTATACAGCATTCATTGAACACTTTATGTGTCTTCATAAGTCTTGCGATGTCTAACAAACAATTTGTCTTTGTACTCCTACACATATCTGCTTTCTGCTGCTCACCCTAAACAATGAAAGATTTATCATTTTGTAAAAACCTATTGTGATTGGTCAATCAGTAATTTGTTTTATATGAGCCTAAAAGACTAAATAAAAATACTTTTTCAGCTCTCCAAGGCAAAGTGTGCTCAAGTTAATGTTTTTAATATCAATTGGTTGAAAAATGTGCCTTAGATATAGTAATGTAGCTATCCTTTTTAATGTTCATTGGGTTTGGTTAACAGAACAGCAGACATATGTTCCTGGCAATGCACATTGACTGTGTTATCATATGTGCAATAAAGCTGTAAAGATCCAATAAATTTCCAAGTTTGTCAATAACATTTATTTACAGGACAAGTTTAACTCTTAGCATTTGTATATTGTAGAGTGCACTGATATTTCAGGACTACAAAGTTTATCTCTGAAATTTTTGCCTCGGAAATAATTTTATTTGACCAATTTATGACAGAACAATTATACAATTGGTCTGTAAAAGCAAGTGTTTCATTCATTAAGTTCAATATGCATGATGTCAGGGTAAAGTTTATAAACGAACATGACTTCTTGCTTAGCAAGAAACCCCATGGTCTACTTAACCCTTTGACTGCTGTAATTTTGCTCTCCAAAATTTTAATGCAATATTTTACCAATTTTTGTGAACTTTTCTGTAAGTTTTTTCATAATTTTGGTCCAAATGGATATCATAATTCATCGACTATAGCTTTTCATCAAAATTTTGGCAAAAAAACAGAAAAAATTGACTGCAGTACATTTTATAAAGGTGACAAAAATTGGCTTTTGCACTCAAAGGGTTTTAAAATAAACTGTGGATGCATGTGATAAAACAGCTGTATAACTAATTTAACCCCAAAATAGGATACTTCATGTCATTTCAACCAGAGAAATACCAGGTAAATTCTATTAGGAGCCTGATACTACTTATGGTTGTACAATTAACGTCAAGCAATTACTAGAAATAAGTATGCCACTGTGTTTAAAAATTAGGTTACATGTAATTATTATCATTCATTTTCAATCATCATGTGATATGGTTATTTGTTGATTAATCCTTAGGAGATCAGTATGTGGGCTTCCAAAACTTTCAAGTTGTACATTTGACCTACTTTATAAGGCTTTGCTTGGTGTTATGCAAGCGTTTCAGTTTGTTTAGAATTCTTCATTCATGTTAATTATGATTGTGAATGGCTTGAGCTCAAAATAACTCTGTCTGTGCTGTAGAGACATTCACTATGTTGTATGATTGTAAATTTAATGAATAATATAGGCCTATTAAGTGAAGTATGTAATTAAATCCTGTTTCAATTACCGTAGTAATATATGATTGAAAAAATTTGCCCGAGTATATATGACATACAACCTACTGTATCATTTTGGCAGTGTAATGGTCAGCAGTGTAATGTAATCACATATGATTTACATGAGACATTGTTTTCTTTATTGACTACTGTGTAAGCTAAACTAAGAAAATCAATATTATTACATGTATATATGTATAATGACCACGTCATGTTTGAGTTTAGTACAAAGGGCACTTGTACAGCAAGTGTTAAAGCCACTCCTTCTGCAGATCCGGTGCGTTTTATATTATAATTTTCTATGACCTCATTGTGCACTATGCTGAAGGTCAGAACAATGCCATTGATCATGGCCAGATTGACCCACTCTGTATGAATGGTTACAAGGTTAAAATAAACCAGACAGGCATAGACAGTTGGCATTTGAATTTAACTCAGTGTGATTGCTTGCTTGATTGATTGATCAATTTATTGCCACAGCTTACATCAGGCTGTTCTTAGTTGTCACTTATGGTTTACCAATATTAAATACTTAGAAGATCTGTATCATCCCTAACATACTAGTGTATATATATATATATATATATATATATATATATATATATATATATATATATATATATATATATATATATATATATATATATATATATATATATATATATATATATATATATATATATATATATATATATATATATATATATATATATATATATATATATATAGTAGTACAGCTAGGTTTATGAGAAATGTTTCAGGTGTATATTCAGACTTTGAAATTCTGATTTTAGTCAAAGTACAAACAGATGAAGTGTTGTAAACATATTAATGTGAAGAGATTGAAGTTTTGGAGTAAAATGAGCCAGTAAATTTTTATTGTGAATATGCATGAGATATGGGTAGAGAGGTACAAAGTGGAAACTGTCATTGTGAACGATATTGAAAGCTGTATAATGGTGAGACAACGACCTGTTCTGTTTGCAGACAATTTATCAAAAACAACTTAAACTTGGTAAGGTCAACATAGTGAAAACATACCTTCAAGTTCATATCCAATCAAACTTACTGAATTATTGGTTGTTTTTTTTCCTGTGCAGCAGATGCCCTTTGTGGTGAAAACAGATAGAACAGTGCAACTACAACAAGTACAATGACAGGTAGGCGGATATGCTATTTTAATACATCAGTCACAGGTCAAAGGTCGTCATATGCTTACATTATTTACCAACATGACCTTTGTTCCAATTATTACCACACAGTCACCTGACGGCTTTCATAGTGCAACTGCTATTTTCCATTTTGTAGTTGGAACTTTCAACAGGGAAATAAAACATAGGTGAGATAGAGAGAAACTCTATTTGCTGTAAACTTATGAACAGGAACTCAACATGAGTAAATATTGTCAAATATGTGAGATACTCGTTGCAGTTATTCACACTGCAACATTCTCCTTCAATTTTTGTCAAATTTACTTTTTATGCCCACAGCCAGTGTACACATTTTTAGTAACATTCTAATTAAACATTTCGGGCGTGTCAAGCATAACTGTTAAATTGCTATTTGTATAGGTCCAATTACAGTTTTCATAACAACAGCCCCATGACAATTACAAAGCCCAATGGTGATTGGTTATATCATATTACCCTTTGGATATTTGTCTCAAAGTTTACATGTAATGCAGACTGTATTGGCACCTCCCCAGCAAATTAAGATGAACTATCTCAGCTAAATTTACAAAATTTAAAAAACTGTAAGAGGATTTATATGATTCAAAAATAAAATGATTCATTTCCCTGAAATATTATGGTAAAGTTTATGATATGACCTATATATTTGAAACTAAATTTTCTTCCTTCATTTGGCACAATACTATTTTAGCATTAGTATCAATGAGACTTTCCAAATGTTAATTGAAGTAAAGGTGTCTGTAATTTAAAATTATGAGTACATGGTAATTCTCTATGCCTGAAAACTTCAATAAATAAAATTTTAGCGTTCAGCTTTTCCTGATAAAACTCCAATTACATCATATATTTGATTTAAACATGTGAGAGTCACCACTTACAATGGCATCAACAAATCCTGGAACTTTGCATTGCTGCTGTCAGACCTGTATCTGACATCAGAACGTATAAACATTGAATGCTATATTTTGAGGGACATTGAAATTGAGTACATTTCTCAACCAATGCTAGAAGCACAGTCATAGTGAAATATAATTCTGTTCTTTATAACCTCTATGTTGAGGGCTAGTTGGTTACTTTGTATATCAACAGGCCACCTGACAAATATGGACTGTTTAATCTCCACAACAGCTGACAGGGTCTATCAAATTTTAAATATCATTTACATAATGATTAACAGATAGGAAGGCACTGTTGCGTTTGTTCTGTTTTACATCAGAATTATCATTTAAAACATTGTAAAGATCATCCAAGTGTTTAGAGATCAATGATTATTTTAATTTTTATGAAATACAGGAAGGTATCATTGTTACGTTTTTCACTGAAATATTCAACTAACGTTTTAGAAAGTTTGCTCATTATGAATATTAAAATTTTGATCCAGAAATAATTTGCAACAAGGGTCAGTTGATGCATGGCTTCCTTTTGCTGAGGTTTTGTGTGATTTCACCGAACAGTCATACATGCAGTTACTATGATGTCTTCCTCTGCAGAGGTACCCATGCATGATTTTATCAAGCCGTTGTCATGGCTACTAGGAAGATGGCAGTCGGAGACAGCTACGGGGATGTACCCGACCATCCAAACATTCCAGTATAATGATGTGATTGAGTTCAGCCACGTTGGACAACCAATGCTGAATTTCAGGCAAGCCATTTTGATCCTTTCATAACAACATGAGAGCCAAATTTGCTAAAAGGTCAGAGGTTATCATGATGGGCCAAAGTCAACATTACTTCCATAGGATAGACATAATATACTTATTTTTCTAATAAGAACACATTTTCTTTGATGGTTGAATTCATAGACCTGTATCAGTTATGTTACGGCTTTATGGACACATCAGGAAATGGCTGACAAATGTCAACAAAATGATGATATCCATTTTAAGGATTATTATTACCATAAAAATCTTAGCCTCAACTCCACATATTCCTGCACAGCACGTACTTGCATGTTATTTCACTATTACTAGTTTTTCCTACTGGCCTCACAATTCTCACTGATACTTTAGTCTTCCCAGGCCCCCCAAAAAGTAAAAACAATTGACGAATTGTTATCATTTGATTATTTGTAGAAATTATAAGTGAGTCAAAGCCCTTCCAAATCAAGAACTCAAAATATGTAGTCATTATCATGACAGTGATTCAGACACATTGTGGTTAAATGGTTAAGACACATGTATCTGTATCACTGTACCCCAAATAAATAAATAAATAAATAAATAAATAAATAAATAAAAATTCTTTCTAACATTTGAAAGTCACTTGTAAAAAAAAATTGAAGAAGTGTGTCTTGAAAGGAAGTGATAGCATTTCAGCCTTAGTTGGCTCTCTGCAACTGTGAAGTCTGATATGATCAAGTAATGTATTAAAGCAGCAAATAATAGGTAGGTGAGATATAGGTCTATGAGCTGTGGCTCACAAGGAGGTCAGCAACACCTTTTTGTCTCCTACTGTTTTTCACGCACTTCTACCTAATTACAAAGAAAATTGCAATATTTCTTATTCTGCACAGTCCTCCACCTTTAAATGTCATACAATCTGACTGTGAGTTATTTTTAACTTCTTATCCAGTGTAAAAGCTTCCATGGATGGCAAGCCACTACATAAGGAATCTGGTTATCTTCGCATTAAGCCTGGAACATCACAAGTTGCCTACCTTGCATCACATAATTTTGGTGAGAATGCCATTTCATATTTTCACACTCGTGTGTGTTTTATAAATATTTTATCTTCATTCTGCATGAGCAATTAATGATGTAAGATTCAGCAATGAGGTTAGCTTGAATATCAATGAACAGTTTTGTTGCAAAGCTATGTTAATTTTTTAACCATTGGCCAGCTTCAGTACAGTTCCGTACAATCCTGTTTGCTTATGCTCAAAAGCCGTACGAACTCATCTTCAGATAAAAACATTTCCTTCAATCAGGTGGACACATTCTCATCGGTGCGTTGATTGCATGATATTGTTTGATATGTTCCTTGATTCCCATGCAGGTATTGTAGAGATTTCTGAAGGTACCCTTGACAATTCTACTATTCATTTAGAATCACACACCATTGGCAGGATTTCATTTGCCTCAGAACCAGCTGTTCTCAAGGTGGGAATACTTCTGCTGTCATTCATAGCACTGTTTAATTATGTATAAAATAGATTCACTTCATCCCATCAATGGATGATAGAAAACACACCTGTACAAACTTCTTTCAGACACTGTAATTTCACATATGTCTGTTATTTCATACTAAAACAAGGTGACTTTTGTTGACTTTGACAGATTTAAGGTAGCTTTCCGCCTTTGTTTTGGTATTTTGAGTCAAAAAAACGATTTTTCTTTTATCCCTGAAAAGTATTCCTATAATATTGATCTTCCTTGTGTGTAGAATATCTTGGTCGTGAAGTTCCTGTTTTGGGGTGAAATTTTGGAATAAAAATGTACGAGAGGCACAGGTGTACATTTTGGCGTTTGAGACTACCGTTAAGTCTTGATTGACAAGGGGATTACGCTAAGCAAGCAGCGTCACTGTATTCACATGCACTTAGACAACATACGCTGTGAAAATCCCATCAGCACCTACCGTTCACTGCGTGGGTCAAGACCATAGTGTGTACCTGGCAATTAGGCGTCGAAAGGTGGGTCTTACCGTTTTTCTCATAGGGGGGGGGGGGCCGCTCCCAAAAGATCACAATTTATCGACACAATCGGACAAGGTCAGACTTATGACGGTACAATTTCAGATTACACAAATGGCCTACGCACTAAATGTTTTATCTGGGACATTTTTGTGCTTTTGTAAAAGCACCAGGAGTGGTGGATAAGTTTCGTAATGTTAAACATCTTTGAAGAGGCTGTCCCGTATACATAAATGGTACGTTCCACTGGCGGCCTTAGTGACAGCGGGAACACTTGAATACCGCAACAGACACCCTTCACATCTTCAACATTCAAGCAACATTCGGCCTCTTTCGGCCGAAGTTTCGGCTTCTTTTGGCCCCAAGACATTTCGACACCCCTGTTACGATTTATTTTTTCCCTTCAAACTTATTAGTAACTGACAGACCAGTCATATTCATTAGCGTGACCTTTGCGTTCTAACCAGTATGACTTTTACAGTGCCGTTTAGGCGCCGCTTTTCAAACTTTGACAGTGTCGGCGGCTATTGCTATTGAAAATGATATGAAACTCTTTTCTCACGGTTTTTCACCATGTTCTCACAAACTTTAAAGCATGTGAATGCTGACATTATACTTCTCAGTGTTTTGATTTGTAACATTTGGCACGAGTTCCCCAACCAGGTAGTGCCGAAACGTCTTTGGTCGCGTTGCCTAAACGTCTAGTTTGGGGTCGGAAATTGTGCGGCCGAAACACATTGCGCCAAAAGGTCTAGAAACCCGACATTGTCCGTTCGATAAGAATACTAAGTGAGTTGAACAATTGATGAATAAAAATGAAATATCAGAAATCGCGGCACTGGAACTACTTGGGATTAGAAAGTACAAGGTGGAAACAAATTGCATGGGCTTCAAGACAGCGACAGGAAATTTTCCCAAGGCAAAATACCTAGCGATGCAGAAATCGCACGCCACAAAACAATAGCTGCTTTGGTTTGCAGACGTTTTGGCACAATGGCAGTGAACTGATAACGTCAAGGTCGTGTCAATTCCGCGGTCTCGTTTTTCCTTGTCCCATTTCGTCCGCGTTATTACCCAATAATCGTACGATGCAACCACCCTATCACTAAATGAGAAACCGACCTTGACAAGGTAAAAACATACGTCGACTAACAAATGTTCATCGTACACCGGACGAATGTGAATCAAATGATTTTATTGGAATGGACACGACAACATTGTTATCAGTTATCATGGCAGTAGCCAAAATGCTGCAGGACCGAAGACAAATTTCAATATGAATTTGACCGTCACAACGTAATAACGTAATCGCCCTGAGTTTTCATCAACATATCATCATTGGTCGGTAAACCATTGAATGAGACGCTTACGGGCTAACTACTTGAATACAGTGCAAAACACCATCCCAATCCTGAGATTTACATGTAATGAAGACGGGTCTGATATCATATTCGCCTGGAATCGATGGTACTCATGTTGGATACGAACAACAGCAGAGAGTTATCTATCTGTGACGTATGACACTTGACGAGCGGTCTATCGCATGCAACTTGCGCTTGATGAAATGACGTACTTTTCTCTATGTTCATGTTTTCTCAACTTCTCTCCTTTGACTTTTATGCTGCCGACAGGCGATTGGTTCATTTTAGCATAAATGACTCCAGAAACGGTCTTCAGCCACAGAAATGATGTACAGAGTGAGGATGAACTATTGTCTCAGAAATGCTCGTAGTTTGATTAGTGTTAATCGGTTTTCAAGGCGTGTGAAGATCTAAAAATGGCTGCTCACTGAATCCTCGGTTACTCTAACCGTAATGAATCACAGCATGGAGATGTCTTTTTTATCTCCATGATCACAGACACCGCAAATGTACATCCACATACAAACGCAGATATTTTTGTTGTCCGCCAATATTGTTTTCCCTATATCACCCATCGGGCTCGCTTTCATTCCGCAGCCGTGAGTCGTTTCCGAGGTCGAATCGAATGCTGCCATAAACTTAAACTGTAGTGTACGCTTGTCATGGAGGTAATTAGTCCAAGCGCTCGTGTAGACGGCATCGAGATGTCGTAGCAGTTCCGACAGTTAGGTCGAACAGTTAATACTCTATTTAAACCTTACAACTAATCAGTCTACAGATTATGCATAATCCCTTCCCTGGCACTCCCCAACTTTATTTACTCATCAGCTACTATTGCGCTCTAAAAAGAGAACAACGCTCCCAAAATTCACCCTTTTTAGCCTCATTTCGACCGTTGACACTGATTTCAATGAGTGAATATACTCTTGAAGTTGAACACTTTGATTTCACTATCTGGTTTTAGTGTTTTGTCGGTTGAGTACATTGTTTATTGCCATTCAAAAGGAAAAAACCGAACCAATTTACTGAATCGCCTTTTTCTCAGTTCGGCATTTTGTCACATTGCAGCACGTTCAAAAGAGTTTAACTCGAGAACGCGTGAACGGAAGTTCACCAGATTTTTACAGACGTTTGTCAAGTAGGTTGTCTCCAAAACCGTGTCTCACTTTCTTTATGAAGATTTTTAAAGTCGAGTTATTGCTGCTTAATTAGGCGGCATTGTAAGACTAATCGGTGGATAAACTTTGACTCAACGATATGAAAAAACTAAGGCCTTTTTCAAAAATCTGAGACACGGTTTTGTATCCAGTATTCTGAAGACCAATTGCCCGTTAACACCTAAACAATAGCCCCTCTCCGCTCAGACTTAAACTTTTTTACGTGAGACCACCCATTTTCTTTACACTTTCACTAAGATCTTCAAAAAAAATCATTGCACACTAATTTTCTTGATAAAACAAAAATATTCATAGAAATAGCTTTCAGGTGATATATAATACTTGGGTAAAAGTACACATCTTGATGGCAAAATTCACGTTTGAAAATAGGTCGTCGCAAAGGTGGAAAGCTACCTTAAAGGAGTGTTGTGCATAAATGACTGCCTTGAGGTCATAGGGGGAATAATGATTGAGTGTACTGAATGTGAATATCATGGATTTAACTCTTTTCATCCACTGAGACTGTGAAAGTAGCTTCTAGTCTTTGTTTCAAGATTTTCCTACTGCACTTCTCATTACTAATACCATATACATGTACTAGTACTCCCTAATATGCGTGTCATATTACCTGTTTCACTTTCTTGGAAGTACAGCAACAACAAGTACGAGGCAAGCAGTGTGCCCTGTTAAACTTACCAGCTCTTTGAGTCAATTTTAGAATGACTTAAACTTTAAGCCCGATACCATTATGTATGTAAACATGTGACATTTTCCTGTGTCAGAGAGAATTTTCTAATGTTTAATTGATGCATGTCTGGTTAGCATAGAGGGCGCATTGAAACAGGAATGTCCAAATTGCTATGACAAACAGAGAGAAGATACTTTTGCATTTTCACCACAAAGATAATACAGACACTTCCACAAATTACTCACATGCATATGATCAAATCCAGAAATACTCAAGCCCATGCAATAATATCAGTAAATGCAGACAAATCAGCTTTGAACACATTTTCACATAGTCCAAAGAGCTACAAGAACATGTAGACAGTGAAACTAATTACCTGAAAATATTTATTTGACATATTTATTCATTTTCTGTTCCTGTACACCTCATTTTACATACAGATTGTCCGGGATATCAAATTGGTGGCACCTGATGAAATAGAACAAGAAGTTGCCATGGAAACCAGCAAAACACCGCTTACAAAGCATCTGTCTATCAAGTACAAGAAAATCGCTGCTGATAAATAGACATGACGCATAAGTGGGTAGCTTTCCTTCGCTCACTACCTTTGAAGAATTGAAGTCAAACGTGCAGAGCTACTACTACTCACTGGGGAAAAATGTATATATCTATAAGATTAAGATTTAATCTAAGCATGAGTGAAGCACAGAGTGAAAATTTAAGAAGGATGACATTATCATAATTAATATAATACAGCTCATGCAGAGTCATTTTGATTATATATAATAGTGGTCGATGACAATCTGTTGCTTTTTTTGAAAATCAACTCCCTTTTATCATGGCAGCTATTCATATATACTTAAAAATATATCATCACAGTTGTTATTCACTTTTCTGCTTTTTTTCATAAGTTGTCAATGTCATAATTGGCAAAAATCAGGGAAATCTCCATGACAGCTTATTGACATATCAACTCTGACTTTGTAATGTTTTTAAAAACTGAATTTTCATACAATCTTTTCCTATTGGAAGGAATTTCATTAGGTTTATGTGAATCTAACAAAAATATTAAATTATCTTCTAGGGCAGCTGAGATTTCTGATTTATTTTCAGTGAGTCAACAACCGTATTAAATTCTTGAATTTACTGTTTAGTAAGTTTGAAAAGGTATAAAATCATATGCAACACATGACAGAGTATTATCACTTACTGTCAATCACTTCATTCCTATTTCTTTGTACACGTAGAACACTCTTGGATTTAACATGATTTAAACTTCAGGCTTATGAAAATGTCCAAATCAATGATTTCTAAATCTTTTGTATTGATTTTTCTGTTTTCTTCGTCAGTGTTTGACAGACTCTGATATTTTCTGTTTTTTATGTTCTATCTCAGTACAATGCTACAAAATCACTCTCAGAATGTTTTCTCAATGTCCGTTCATGAAGTAATATGTATACATGTATTGTACATGCAATGTCTGTGTTACTTCAACTGATGTTAAAATATGTTGGATAATTATGATAAAATATTTTCTCTTTATTTGGTATTTCTGAAAGTTAATAAAAATGTAAAAGTGTATTCAAACATGTACTATTTACATTTGCAATATCATGAAATGTTTCACATTTTGCAAGTAACAGTGGCAGTAGCAGTAACAATTGAAACTGAAGAAATCAGGCAAATAGCAAAAAAAGATTGCAGATGACCGACGGACATATACCCTGTCAAGCCCTAACATGGCAATTCCTTAGTGAATAATTCACTTTAAAATGTCAGAGTAAAGTTACAGCAAGTGTGACATTCAGTGTACATGTATTACACTTTGGTGCTACATTTGCAGTTTAACCAAATTACTAAAAGATGATTTTAAGCATATTCAATAGTGTAACTGCAGCCTATTTAATGTGTTGTACCAGTGTAACTGCTGCATATATAGTGTGTTGTACCAGTGTAACTGCTGCATATATAGTGTGTTGTACCAGTGTAACTGCAGCATATTTAATGTGTTGTACCAGTGTAACTGCTGCATATACAGTGTGTTGTACCAGTGTAACTGCTGCATATATAGTGTGTTGTACTAGTGTAACTGCAGCATATTTAATGTGTTGTACCAGTGTAACTGCTGCATATATAGTGTGTTGTACCCGTATTAGTGCACCATATTGGGTGATTCATATGATTTCTGGATCCAAGATCAACTTAGAAGCATAAATTTATGGTTTTTCAAAGAAGACACTTGGAGAAAATGACCACAGTGGGATTTTTTTAATAAACACACTGTGTGAAAATGTATTAGACTGTAATTATGTAAGTGGTTTTGGATGATCAGCTCATTCATTTTATCCCTTCTGCCGAGTTTGAAGAAAGAATGCAAGTTTTCTCTATGAACCGTTTGATGGCTATAATAAGTGATTAATGTAATATTTAGAAGCTGATGAACATGTACCATGATAAATCCTGGTGCACTCAGCACTTTTGTTGGGCAAAAGGATACTTGTTTGACTATAAGAATTATTAAGCAATAAAGATTATGGTGTAAACTCTATGTAGGTGCCCTTAGTTTTGATATATGCATACATGCAGTTTACTAATGGAAATACAACTTATTTTACAAACTTCATATGCTTTCATATTTTTTGTTTTATAGCCAATTCTTAATTTGTAAAGACCATTCAAAAAAATGTAACCTCTTTTTTACCATATATAGATATATGCAAATTTGCTTTGACCAAGCTACTGAAACAAGATTTTTTCCAAACAAGCAACTGTCAAGGTTGTTTCCAAATTATTTAGGTATGCTTTGTGATTGAGAAATATGTCTGCCACTTCAGGATAACTGCAAAATGTCCTCTACTTGTTTTCCTCTACAGATTATGGAAAACGACAAAAACCTATTTTTGCCTTGAATTTCATATGCAGGAAAATTTTTTTTCAACATACTGAAAAGACTACAAGCCTGATATTTTGAGCAGTTGAAAGACATACTGCAAGACTTTTAGCATCTTTATGTAAACTGAATACCAAAACAGTACTGGTATGATTGTTACATCTATCCTTTCATTTATGTGAATTGTTGGCTAACTTACGTGCAGTCCCTTGACCAAAATCTTTTCAGATATAATATCTCATTTGAATATTCTAAATACTGACTTCAATAAAACTTCCCTAAATATTTTGTCAGTTATTGCGTTAAAATCAACTATAATTTGCTATTCTATGTCAATCCTTGGGTTCTCCACGTTGTTTTTATCTTAATTTTGTTTGTGTGCGGGTCAAGTTTTGTGTGTGTGTCCATTTCCCGATATCGAGCTTCCGTACAGTCCAACCATAGGGCCCTCAGGCTCGGATGATGATGATCAGATGGTGATGATGATGATGATTAAATATTTAAAAATGAAGAAAAATAAAAATATATTCGGACTCAGTAAAGTTGTTGTTGTTGTTATTGTTGTTGTTGACAGTATTTGCAGTAAAGAACAAAGTATGTGCTGCAAAATTCAATACAGCCTTACTGTACACATGGACTGCAAAATTCAATACAACCTTTATACTATACACATGCGCTGCAAAATTCAATACAGCCTAACTTTACCCATAGGGGCCTCAGGCTCCGATGATGATGATCAGATGGTGATGATGATGATGATTAAATATTTAAAAATGAAGAAAAATAAAAATATATTTGAACTCAGTAAAGTTGTTGTTGTTGTTGTTGTCATTGTTGTAGTTGATAGTATTTGCAGAAAAGAACAAATTATGCGCTTCAAAATTCAATACAGCCTTACTGTACACATGGAGGTAAGCTACCTGCATGCTATACACATGCGCTGCAAAATTCAATACAGCCTAACTTTACGACAAGATGCGTTGAAAAACCTGCTGATTTGTCAATTTTTCATCGGTAAGAGGTAAAAATGTTTGATTATGATTGAGAAGGACTAATGTGCTTTGACCCTACGTCGAATTTCACCACTCTCGATGCTTGCTAGGTGCATTTTGGACGATGGAAAAGAAAGTGTGTGAAAATGAAGTGACATCCCTTGGGTAAAGTTAGGCTGTATTGAATTTTGCAGCGCATGTATATAGCATGCAGTTGGCTTAACTCCATGTGTACAGTAAGGCTGTATTGAATTTTGCAGCGCATAATTTGTTCTTTTCTGCAAATACTATCAACTACAACAATAACAACAACAACAACAACAACAACTTTACTGTGTCCAAATATGTTTTTATTTTCTTCATTTTTAAATATTTAATCATCATCATCACCATCTGATCATCATCATCGGAGCCTGAGGCCACTATGGTCTAATCATGCCACATTCAATTTATCATGCCAACTTTGAAGTTCGATAAACTCCCTTTGAGAAGTTTTTGCGAACGAGCCTGATCGACAGGTCAACAGAGGTCACCATTCTCATTGATTTCCCGCAAGCAAACGTGGAGTTCCTGAAATGCGCGCTATATTCAAATTTGACTGAACTGAAGCTTACCAGCAGAGTAACACGTATGATCAAGATGTCGTCCAGGGTCATTGGGAAAGCTAGGGGCGCGCTAATTGTCCTGGAAGGTTGCGACCGATCTGGAAAAACGACACAGTGTCAAAAACTAGTCGATGCCCTGAGAAAAGATGGCCAGAAAGTGGAGTTCCTACGATTTCCAGGTAGGTGGTCCGTATGCGTCATGGAGGTACATGTAGCGGCTTTTTTACCTCCTTGATATCCTTTGAGGTAGAACAGCTAGCTAGTCGTGCCAGCATCATTGAGTCTTTTTTTTGTACACCAAAGCGAGTACGTCGGAAATGGCCCAGCAGTTTGGATGTAGTCCTGGCAATCGGCCGGCGCTACACAGCAAACACGACAGAAGAAGCCAGCGCACGGCCCGAGGGCTACAATGCAGATACTAGACATCCATGCTCCGTCCTTGGTTTACTTGTGGTTTGCGATTTGGAAACCAGAATGGTAGTACCGTACGTATGAAACTGGCTGTCGCGGGTAAGGACTTTATAGCATAAAGGGCACGGCCCCTCTATCACAGAGGGACCTAGCTCTGCGTGGCAGGGCTGTGTTACTGGCGTTATATGTGGTGGGAGGCCGTATAAACGCCGGTAACACAGCCCTGCCATGCAGAGCTAAGAGGGACCGTGGTCAGGGAGATGCAGGAAGCAAGATCCGCCTGTCTGATTCGTATATTTATAACCTAACGCCTGGGCATAGAAAGACCCTCGTGACTAGATATACGTGAACTTGTAGGAAGCATGGATGTACCATAGCTCTGCATGGCAGGGCTGTGTGTTACCGGCGTTATACGGCCTCCCACCACAGCCCTGCAGACTGATTTAGAAAAAACCGCTGGTCCTCCTGCAGAAATAGGGCGGGCAGTTTCTCCGCCGAAAACAGCCGATTTTGAATCCAAAACTTGCATTGATCTTCGTTTTCGAGCACACCCACCTCGCCTAGGTACACGATTTGCCCAGCCGTGCTTGTAAACTTACGCAAAGCCTACTTTTCTCTCTCTATGCGAGGGAAGCGTTCGTATGCGCCGCCATTGTTAATCTTATTCAACCCATGAGCATTTAGGCGAAAACCAGCCTTGCTAACAAAAGAGCATCGCGCGATATAGAGCTTCTAAAGTCGACGTTCTGAGAGGAGTGGAACGACAGAAAATTGTGAAATATACAAAACTCCTGAAGAGAAAAAAAGAAAATTATTTTGTCAACAGAAAATGATCATCGTAGATTGTACATAGCTGAGTGGCGGTTAGAAGTAATATTTATTACAGAGTGCAACATCGCGATGCTCTTTTGTTAGCAAGGCTGGTTTTCGCCCGAGTGCTCATGGGTTGAATGAGATTAACAATGGCGGCGCATACGAACACTTCCCTCGCATAGAGAGAGAAAAGTAGGCTTTTTCGTAAGTTTACAAGCGCGGCTGGGCACATCGTGTACCTAGGCGAGGTGGGTGTGCTCGAAAACGAAGATCAATGCAAGTTTTGGATTCAAAATCGGCTGTTTTCGGCGGAGAAACTGCCCGCTGTCGCTCGTTCGAACGTGAATAGCATGACGGCCAGTCAGCTCCTTATTAGTATATCAATAGAAGTCAAAGTTCGCTGCTGGAGTGAAAATCTTGAGTACTCCTGGGAAAATCAGCCGAATTACGTAAACGAACCAGAAATTTTGTTCACAAAAGGAGTTAGGGAATGAGCAATAATCAGAGTTCAGGCAGGTATAAGTCATTTTATTGAATTACGCTCACTTTGGTTTATTTTGCAGTTCAAAGTTCCGATACATGTTGTGTCGTCGTAATAGACCCACTTTCGCTGGTAGTTGGCCCGCAGCTATCCGTGGCGGGGTCGACCTTTGACCCGCATAGCGATGCCCACTATCCCGCCAACAGATAGCTGCATTTCCACAGGCACTGTCTTTCATTATTATGTTTTACAATTTTCTAAGTATAGTCAATTATTATTTGTGGTTTCTCTGTAAATACAACAATATTTTTTCCTCCTGCCTGCTTTATCAATTTTCTGTAATTCGTCTTTTTGTGATATCGTGGAATAGTCGCCATTTCAAATGCAGACTAGATTATTGTTATTTTTAGTGTGAGGCCAAACCCTATTAGTGCCTATGGGCTAGTATGGCAACTATTTTCTGTCTCTTTCTTATTGCAAAGCAATATTTTGTTATAAATGGTAGTGTTTTCATTATCACAAATTGTTTTTAAAAAATTAAATTATCATTAAAATTAATGGATATTTTATCTTAGCAATAATAGCAGGTCAATCACCCTAGAGTACTCTAATTTCTGCTTTGGTTAATATCGGACAACAAAACAAAGTGTGAAATTATAGTACAGTAGAGTGATTGCCCTGCTATTGTTACTGAGTTATAATGTCACTTCGTTTGGTTGTCCGGATATTAACTAGAACTTAAATATGTCCAAATTGAAAGTCAGTGTGTGGTATATGGCAATTATGATACAATTATCCTTCCCACTTAAAAAGTTGATAAGTGTCTACAACATGTATTAGCGCTCTGCTTGTATTAGCGCATATAGGCTTGCCATCAAGCAAAAAAGCTTGAATAATGATATTCCGGTGGATGCCAGATGTTGTGTCATTGATAAATGAATGTCTTATAATTAAAAGTAGAAGTTGGAAGTGCACTGGTAAGGGTGTTTAAGTCAGCACTTCAAAATTACTCCAGATCTGAAAGAAATGGCCAAAAAAATCAGCCCATACTCTGTGTTGGTTATTAAATCTAGTTGCCATAACAACCAACCTATTTATCTTCTTTTTCACAAATCATTCTATTTGCCATAAGTTTATGATACAGCTTTTTTCATTGCTATAAAATACCATATGTGAAGTACACATATCGCTTACCAGACTATGCAATTCCTTTCATCTACATGAATCTTTCTGATTGCATGCATGTGCAGTTCTCATAGTAAAATCAGATGTTGTATAGCTTTGCAAGCTGGCTTGCAACAAGGCTATTTCAGAATCAAAACTCTCACCTTACAGACTTGAATTAGCTTCTTGCCAAACAAGGGCAAGAGACAGCAACTTGTAAGAGAATATTTTGCCTTACTGACCTTTCTTATCAACTCTGTATAGATCGAAGTACAGCTATTGGTACAGTCATCAATGATTACCTGGAGAAACGTTGTGAATTGGAAGATCATGCAGTACATTTGCTATTTGCTGCAAACAGGTGGGAGCTTGTGTAAGTATCAAACTGTCGCACATTTAATAAACAGCAAAATCATTGCACTGTTACAGCAAGATGTGTCACAAGAGGGCGCTATCCAACTTGCTGTTGCCTGCATGCCTACCTTGCCACTACTGGTATATATCATTTGTTGTACAGATATTACTCATTAAAATTTCCAAGAGTAGGTACATTTTATCCACAGCATCTGATATCTTCAGATAACAAGACGGCAAAATAATGAGATTTACACTAGTACAACATGATAGTACACAGGTTCACCATAGCTTCTGTGAACATGGAAACAATTTTTACAATATTTTGAACACTGTCACTTTGACAGGTTTTCAATAAACAAATTGTTCATTAATTCGTGAAAATTTTGGTAGACCAAAGATTATTGTCTCCAAATGAATATGTTCTCACAGAATACACCTTTTGAAGGCCTGTAAATGTCTATGCTTCATTCTTGCTGAGCATCAAACCTTTCAAGTTTTTGAATTTCTATGGTTTTGTCAACATTGACAGAAAGATGTACTGGTATTACTTGAACATGTGTTCTGATATATTAGCATCATGAGCATGAGTGGTACCGTAGGAACAAGCATAACATGTACAGTTTGATAACACAATTAATGCTGTCAACACATATATCTTCTACAGTCCCAGAATGAAGACACTGATGGAATCGGGTACAACACTGATAGTGGACAGATACTCATACTCAGGTGTTGCATTTACTGCTGCTAAAAAGGTCAGTTTGTCGCAAATGAACTGTGCTATCACTCAGTACTGGCTACCCAACGCATCAATAAAACCAGTTAGTCAATCAATCAGTGTCCATAATGAGATACATAAAGGTTCTGAAACAGGCTCTGTTGTGGGACATTGAGATTTCCTATACCCAACCTAGTGATCATTAAAAACGTTTTGAAATGTTTACCAAAATGTCCTGTAAGATATCCCTAATGACCACTGATGACAATGGGTTTCGGCCAAACCATTGTTGTGAAAGGGTTAAATTTTAGGGCTAGATTTTCAGACTTTTAATACAGACATATGTTCCATATTGAAGTATTATAGCACTTGTTCATTTATTTATTCATACACATATTTATTTATTTGTTTATTTTTTCATGTATTTATTTATTTATTTTTCATTTATTTATCTTTCTGTAGGGATTTAGCATTGATTGGTGTAAACAGCCAGAGAAAGGATTACCCAAGCCTGACCTTGTGCTTTACTTGACACTCAGTGCAGAAGAAGCAGCAAAAAGGGCAGAGTTTGGAGGAGAGCGTTATGAACAAACAGATTTTCAAAAGAAAGTAGCTGAAAATTATAAAAAGTTGCATGAGTGTGACTGGAAGGTGAGAAAAAAATCTTATTTATTGTCAGGGGTTGGGGGGGGGGGGGGTTAGTGTCAGAGAGACTTGCCCCAAGTCTGTGGGCACATGAATATCAAATAGAATAAATTACAGCACTATCCTTCGGCAGATTGTCGCATAGATCATGGGTTAACATGATGCCTGTAGCTGCTCTGTACATCCGAGAAAAGCCAAATGCCTAGGGCCAATCTAAGTGTCAGACGATCCTAAAGGTTTTTGGTTTTTGTCTAACATGTATGTTTTCCAGGGGGGAAGGTGGTGAGGAAGGTGCGAAGAATGCCTTCAAGTCTCTGTGATTCAAGTTGACTTCTATGGCCAAGGTTTTTTGCTCTTTATAAACACATTTGAATCATGCTTGCTTTCATAAGTACAGGTCGAAAGAACACTTTTGAAAGACATGCAACAAACGTATGTGTACATTAGTTATTTTGATGGGGAGGCTGTGTTGCCTGTATCATGAAAAACTAGCCAGCTTCTATAAGTGTTTTCATTTTGTAATATGGACTCTGAGCAAATGTTCAACAGCAGACTTACTCCTAGACTTGATTGACGTCAGTGAATCTTGTGATAACTCCTTTATATGGAGATAACTCAACTATATCCCGCTCACAAAAATAGTTGCAATAACTCCAGCACATTGTATTCAAAAAAAAGTTTTATTCACAGATTTGTAGCAAAGCATCCAATATGTTTACATTTTATTTCAGACAGTGGATGCCAGTCAGAGTATAGAAGATATACACCGTGAAATCAAACACTTAGTGACTGACTCCATGACCAGCACACAGCAACAAGATTTACAAGAAATGGGTAAACTATGGATGGAAGAGGAGAACAGTTAGAAAAGAGTACACAAAGAGAGAGTAAGGCATGCATGCAATCTGATCAAAACTTTTGTTAAAAACTTTTGTTAAAAATATTACATGACACTGCAATTCCAGTACACTGGTAACACATATCTATATCAATCCCCAATTTACCTCACTCTTGGCTTACATTATAGGATGTGTTCAATAGGAGTTTGCTCAGGCCCCATGCCCTAGATCAATGTTTAAATCATAATACTGCAGTTAATATCCTTCTTTTCAGGCAAATTCATGTATGGCATTACTGTCAAGTCAGTACAAAAGGATAGACGCCTAGCATTTTTAGCACAGTGCAGTAGTGGAAACTTCAAATCTCACTCTACCTGCAATACTTTCAACTACCCTTGTCTATACGCATTGCTGAAAGATTCATGCAAACTGCCATCTACTACTGTACCTCACAAGGCACCATGGCATATCATATCACAGGGCCCGTCTCAGATTGTCGCAGAAGTTCAAGAAACAATCTTAATTCGTTTTGATCAAAACCCCCTCCCCCCTCCCCCTAAACGAAACTTCAAAAGTGCGAAATGTTTATGTCTGCCTGAGGGTACAATGTTGCATTTTGCTATAGCTACTAAAGACGCATTCCCCATGCCACATTACAATTAAAGTAATCGATCAGATTTGAGAAACTTTGACAAGGGGGACCAGGCATGTTCAATCATATTAAAACGACTATGACCAGATGCATAACATGTGGGAATAAAGTCATCAAGTGGTTAGAGCATACGCTTATAAATAGCACATTTAAAAAATGATACTTTTGTCTTTGTTGAATTTGATAAGTGAAAGGTTAAGGATACAATGTTAGTATTGGTAAATTGTGTGTGGGGCACAAACGAGATGGAAACGGTTACAAATTTGTTGGCACAAGTGTGCAGTTACACGAAAACTTGTGATCACAAAATAAAAGTGCGAAAGTGAAGTTCACTAATTGAATGGAGGTCAAACTTCCTAATTCCCCCCCCTAAACGAATGAATTTCGCTTTTTGAACTTCTGCGACAATCTGAGACGGTCCCTTACAACACAAACGTTTCTTTCTGACAAAAGAAATTATACATGTACATGAAAAACATAGCAAAATGGCAACCGTATATTTGCCTAGAGCTTGTAGTGTCTGCTTGTAAGCAGCCATATTAACTTACAGGGTACCATATAACATATACTAATAACTCTGAGCTACCTGAACTAATAACATACATATTAACAAGCAACCTTGTTCACTGTTTTTCCTTGACTGCCACTCGCAGCAATATAAATAGTATGTACTTCTGCCCAGGTACTAAGGCAATCCAACTTTCCAACCTTTTACTGTTACCAAGATTACTGTCCGTTGTATATGGGAGTTGGCATTGTATGCTGGCAGCTACTTCAGTGGTACCTGCCTGTACCATAGTGGCTGCTCAGCAAACAATATACAACACTTACAATGGTTATCCTCTTTAAGAAGCTGCATACCTACCAGGGTTCTTATGCATTCACTCAACACAGTGCAAAAGGTAGCTGCATATTAGCTGCTACCTGTGTAATTGCTTATCGCACAGAAACTATGATCATACAGATGCATATCACACTTCATAGTTATTGCTTGCAGCTAAGGGAATAATAGCCGACTTCCATCAGACTTATACCAAACTACTCAAGGAGACTTCTGTCAACTTGGCTTGCGAAAAAAAGGTTGTTTAAGTCAATGTTGCCAAATTGCAACCATTTTCCTTTGCTTTAAGGAAGCCATATTAACTTTCATGGGCGTCACTGCTTACCATGTGCTAAGGCAGTGCTGCAGTAGTTGCAGGCAGCCACAGTGCATGGGCTATGTAATGGCAGCCACAAAACTTATACTGTAATTGCCACTCATCACTGTACCACTGTCATCTATCCCCTCTGCTGACATATAGTCCTAATAGCTCTTATTAAAACTATAACAAGTGGAGTATATGGGTGTAAAGTTTATAGGAGTTTGTGTTTATTGCAACAATACCAATGAATTATGAGCAAGCTGTTTTGAAGCAGTACTGTTATGTGAAATCAAATGCTTTGTGACATAACAATTAAACGTTATTTTATACCTTATGGTACCTACCTGTAAGCGTGAATGTGGGTTACACACTTTGTTTCCAACATTTTCAGAAACAGTGACTACTATTTTCCCTTTGTTATGTTGAATCTGTGTGTCACTGAGATAGTGGCCTAGTGTGAGATATCAGAAATTAGACCTAGCAGTTTATTACACAAATATGCATTACAAATACAAGTTGTTATTCTGGTCATATTTTGGTATAGCATTTGCTGTTCTCATCTTTGAGAACCTGCCATTGGTGAGCAGTATTTTAATCAAATTCAATACATTTTAAATTATGTAATGTAGATTTGTGAGTAGGTGGACTTTTATGTATACACCTATTAAATCATCAAATTTATATTTAAATTTTGTTTTGCTCATATGAGTAAAAATGCCATTTATGGAAAATGTGTATTGTTTTGATCATTGCTAGCTGATTCGACAATTTGCAATATTGTGAAATTTTCATCCACAGGATGGTATTTCAACAATTGTTCTCTCTCTCAGTATTGGAGTCTTCACATTTTTCAGGTGAAGAATATTTAATGCATATTTATAAAGGGTTCATAAGGGCGGCAGACTTCAGAACTATATTGTTTGTACTGTGTTTACAACCATGATATCTTTCCTTTTTGCCATCTTTTTTTCTAATTTAGTTTGAATGAAGTGATATGCAAAGGATATCATATTTGTTTTGTGACAAAATCAAACTAGGTAGCTCATGTGGTGTTCTAGTGACTGCTGTCAAACTCTATTTTACCCACTGAAAGAACTAAAATATTGTACATTAAAATCACATCTAACAATGTAAAGCGAATGA
The DNA here is from genome assembly GCF_041260155.1 of Ptychodera flava. NCBI lineage: Eukaryota > Metazoa > Hemichordata > Enteropneusta > Ptychoderidae > Ptychodera > Ptychodera flava. Next base: position 31,490,018 of record NC_091946.1, read on the forward strand.
AATGTATCTGCCATCAAAATTTGAAGTTATTCTATAAAATTAAATATATTTTTCCTTTTCGATAACAATTTAAACTAATTCCCTAAGTAAACAGTGCTAATAGACTATTTTCCACTGATAATGAAATTTCACAGTCTAGCTTTAATTGACAGAAATGTATCAGTATAATTTAAAAGATTTGAATTTAATACTTTCAATGTAGAGATTTGTCAGTGACTGTAAATTCCTTGACACCATTAATGATGTTCTGTCTGTCCATTGTTGCATGACTCTCCCTCAAACACCAAATTCAGACAAGATCTTGTCATACACAGCACTGAAAATGGTCTATTGATAACATTTGCATTTATCATAATATGCATCATACAGAATCATTGTCATTTCACAGAAGATATAGACTGTCAGTAGAGAAAGAGATAGATTCTTGTTTATACTTCATCATGTTTGTAAAACTTTTTTTAATGAATGGGGAAAAAAGCAGTCTTATATACTGCTTATATGGGCATTCTTGTGAACATGGCCATCGAGGGCGCTCTTTACAGTCAACCATTGACACTTAGTGCAGGCCCTGTGCGAACACTTTCAGTATCATTGATGGCGCCATTTGCACCACATTTGAACCCCACTTGAGATGTAAAATCATTAGAAGAGTTCTCTTCAATGTCATGTGTTCCCCTTTAAGAGAATGTTTGTATATGATGACTCATATATGAATATTTTTGTACATGCATATAGTAGAACATGTAAATAAAAATAATCATGGTTACATTGTGTATTCTGAATAAACTGTTTCCGTATGCAGTGTTATATACAGAGATATGAGCTGACATTGTGAGTTTATACATCTCTGGGTTTCCCAATGAGAAATCGGGCATTTTTAACTCCAAGCTGTTCCAGCATGACTGAGTTACAGTAAAGCTGGTGAACCATATGACAGCACCATAGATATCACAGAAGACAAATAAACCTGAGATAGCAAAGGACATCACAGCAGATTGGATCCAGCTGATTCACTGTGAAGATTGTCAAGCCAAAGAAACAACCACCAACCAACTCAACACAAAGGATGGTGTCAAACCACAGCACAGTGTACCATTACATCAGAATACAAGATGCATTCTACAGCCATTCTATCACGTTTTCCTTGTGAGAATAGAACCTTTGTTTTTCACTTGGGACATGCACATTCTTATATTGTACATTTTAATCCTACATCCATAATCTTTGAATTTTATCTTTAATGAATATGATTTTATTATTGTTTCTTTTTGTATCTTTTACTTTGGATTTCTTTTTACTTCTTCAATGCTTTTCATTATAATGGATATTCCAGTCCATTTGACTTTATAGTTTTATATTTTTTATTGAACAAGCTAATAATTGTGTCAATAATGTTAATAACAATTTTGACCATAAAGAAACAATAAATAAATGATAAAATGTTAGATACCTTTAACTTATTTCATTTGTAAGACAACTGTGTGAAACTAATTGAATTAATCTTGAACTTGTCAGCCTATATGATTCACTATAACTACTTGATGGTCCAGACTGCAACAGGGGCGTATCTCCTAGGCTTTAATACAGGTGATATGCCCCTCATGCACTGGGCCATCATACTGTATTTATCAGCATGAGCATCCAGGATCTGGAATGTGTAATTTTCTCCAGGAATTGGGGTGGGCGCTTGCCTAAAACCCACCCAGACATACGTTCAAAAATGATTGGTTTCATTGTCACTGAAAAGAATTTAGGGCAGAAAAAGTGTAACAGATGATATGTTTAAAATGTGACATAAACATGTAGAATGAATGAGATTCACACACAAGGATTTTTTTATTTCATTTTCCCAAAACATTGAAAATCTGAGTTGAGTGCCTTAACATTACCTTGATTTGAAACTTTCATTGAAAGTTTAGGGTTGGTGCTTGGCTGATCAAGGGCACATGTGTAGATATAACAACATCCTTCAGATTAGAATGAATATTACAGTGGAAAAGCAAGTTTTTTTTTATCATGTTATCATGCAGACATAGATTGGTAATACTTCAGTTTTGTAAACTTGTTTACTGATAGCTTCACTTCATGATACAGGGATGCGATGTACGTGTATTCTCCCTCAACGTAGACGTGTGGCTATTTTCATGGTTCAAAGGTGAAAGTATGTGCTCATGATTGATTCAGAAATCTCCAGCTTTCAAATATTGACATTGGAATGCTGATTCTTTAGCAGTTGTTACTGAAATAAAGAACCGAGCAAGAACTGCATGATGTAATACTCTTCATTTGTATGTAAACGAATCATTTATGCTAGTTGACTCATAGTGAGAATAGAACCTTGACCTTGTATACTTCAAACTTCAAATTACAATATAGTCAAACTACATACAGTTTTTGGATTCAAACAGGTGCACTGTCACAGCTGAAGCATTGCCGATTGCCAATGGTAATCCATACTGTGATAGCAAACTATTTGTAACTCTATATTATCTTTAAATTATTTGTAAACTGGCAATTCATCCCTAGAGACAGACCTCTTTGCTAATAAAGTGAGTAGGTTGCAAGTGTTATATCTGAAAGGTTAATATTAAGGGTAGGATGTGCCTTGAAACTGAAAGACCTAATTTTTTGCTTAGTTTTTCCTCGAGGAAAAATTGAACCATTGTCTTTCAAAATCAAAAATAAAATGGAAAAACTCCAATTTCATATTTAAAGATGTGAGGAATGTCCTGTACCTTGTGATTGTGCATGGTGAATTGCACTGATCACAAATGATGTCACTTTTCTTTCTTTAATATACAAAAATAAATATTTGTCTGCATTTTCTGCAAGAACAATGAAAATAAAACCTGCTAGTGTTACAATGCATACTAACAGTCACACTAATTTATGCAGGGGTTTCATTAAGAGCCGGCAGCCGGCGAAATTGACCGGTTACTCTCACGATTTCGCCGGCTACTTTTTTGGAAAATTTTAACTCTTTTATCTCTCAAATATATTTTACCTTCTGAAATTATACAGACAAGTATCACAAACTGTGTAATCAAACTATTTAACGACTTATATGTGAAACAAGTTTAGAAGATGAGCGACTGCTACGATCGCCGTGTACTACATTGTAGCACGGTCTTGCGTTTACTGCCTCAATAAAAATCGAAATTGCAACGGACAATTCCATTGGCTACCTGAATTGCTGATTCGTATGTGGGGACCTTTATGTTTGCCAATGAAAACGTGCGTACTACACCTGTCGGCCGTCATAAGCTCAATTCAAAATGGTCGATGAACAAATGAAGAGAGAAGCGATCGCAAGGTCAAGTTTCGCTGTACGATTTTCGGTTTTGAAGTACACCGAGAAACAAGAGAAGGATAATTACGTGGATTTAAACTGTTTTCGAAGGCACTGGCCTGACTTTTTCTCACGAAAAAACTTCCCGATTACAGTTCGAATTTTAGTAATGTGAACGTATGTAACCAGCTGGAGGTATGGTATGTACTGCTTTTTGGTCTACCCACGCCAATAAGAATTCGCCCATAGTGGTTTAAAATACGAAAGACCTCTAAATTCACTTTAAAAAGCGATCGTCAGGTTAAATCCAAATGTGAGCTTCTGAACGTACAAATTTTCATATCCTATATCAAGGTTCTTACTTTGCATAACCATGTCAAATAACCTTGAGGGTGTTTGTTTGTATTTGCGAAATATGGTAATCACTGTCTTTTTTTATCATTCTTGATAAATAAATAATAATCCTTTTTACCTCCTTTGTGGTATAAAAGTTCTTCATCTACAGATTCCATAGTACATAACATCAGGGTTCTTAATTTTAAGCATAACATTCATGAAACGTTTCTCGTTTTTTAATGTGCTGAAAATATCAGTGTTCCATCCAGGATGGCATCAACAAGGGGGATCAACAAGGGGGATTTTCACCCTTTACCAGAAAATTTCCGGGGGGGGGGGGGGGGGGGGGGGGGAATTTCACCAGTTTATGTGTTCTACTTGTATCTCTACGTTGTGACTGGGACCATGGGGGGGGGGCTGGTCCCCCCTTGACAAATTAATTTGGGTACCAACATTACAACAGAAGGGGAATCCCCCATCCCCTGTCTAGATGTAACACTATCATCTACAATATCACATTTATATCATTAATAATAGTGCATTATTATAGTTTACCTCCTAAAAGCATGGAGGTTCTTAGATTCTAAGACTTTAGTTTTCTTTTTTGACAATATCGTCACCATTGCCACATTTTATCATTTTTAATTATGAATTATCATACGGATAGTTTTCAATCGGATTCGAACCCACAACATACGGCATCAGTCGCCTAGCTGAGAGGCCCGAGACAGAACCAGTCGGCTAAATCTCCACTCCCAAAAAAGAGTGGTTCAATAGCCGGCTAAGTTATTACATTATTCTGACTGAGACCTTTCAACACGTTGTAGAGTTCGTGAAGCACTCACGCACGCATGCTCACTATCATACATCGCACATACACACTTTATCGAAGCGAAGAAACGAATTTCATCGCTTTAACTGGGCGAACGATAACCTCGGGACAATTCTGTCCACCAGCAGTGTTACCGACCCAGGATAGAAAATACGGATAGTTTTCAATCGGATTCGAACGCACATTATATTACCATGCCCTGCCAGTCGCATTTTGATTTGTCGAGCTGAACCACGTGACTGACCACAAATACACAGTAATGGTCTGTTTACATGCCCGTGAATATGAATAATAAGATTAACAACTCAAAGTATTGTAACTTTACAGCTCAAACGTAAATCATAATCAATCACAAAATGAAATGGAGCACTTGTAGGTCAAGTTGAGATACTTTTTTCTGAAAACATCTCAGGATTTGCCAAATTTTTACAGCGCGCGTGACTGTTCGTCGCGTATTGCTCAGTTTCTGGGGCCCAGTTGTCGTTCGCTCCTGAAATTTTCGGAAATTTTGACGGTTTTCTTGGGTTCGCTGATAATATAATGGAAATAACAGACTCCGCTCTGACCATTAACGTTTATTTGTGGGCGCGGGCTCGAGGAAAGCCAAATTAACGGGCTCGGCAAGCCTCGCCCGTTAATTTTTGGCTTTCCTCTCGCCCTTGCCCACAAATAAACGTTAATGGTCAGCGCGTCGCTCGTTATTTCTATAAAATACGGCATCAGTCGCCTAGCTGAGAGGCCCGAGACAGAACCAGTCGGCTAAATCTCCACTCCCAAAAAAGAGTGGTTCAATAGCCGGCTAAGTTATTACATTATTCTGACTGAGACCTTTCAACACGTTGTAGAGTTCGTGAAGCACTCACGCACGCATGCTCACTATCATACATCGCACATACACACTTTATCGAAGCGAAGAAACGAATTTCATCGCTTTAACTGGGCGAACGATAACCTCGGGGACAATTCTGTCCACCAGCAGTGTTACCGACCCAGGATAGAAAATACGGATAGTTTTCAATCGGATAGTTATCATATTTAGGCCTAATCTCCCAGGAAAATGGCTTTTATGATATGAACACATATTGTCCTGGAACACTGCTGACAATTCTCCTGAAAATACTAGAAATTCAAGTGACTGTGAGCTATAAAAAGTGAATTTTAGCTCATAAGAGTTTCCGGCCTTCGGCCGGGAGGGGGGGACACCCCCTCCCGGACCCTCCCCCAACGACTACCGCTTTGTGGTCATGGCAGCTGAAAGCCGCCTACTTTATCATTCTGGCCCCCTACTTCAAAACTTAATGAAACCCCTGTTATGGCTCAGACTACAGGCTACAACAATAAAATTTGTCTGAATTTCAAGCAGTAGTGTCCAATTTCGTGCACGTGCCAGCTGTATTTAGTAACAAACCTGAAATAGCGATCAATATTATTGTCAAAATTTCAGTGTGAAACGCTTACGCTTTGGTTATCACGTCTACTTATGTACTATTACCAGAAGTTTTTAGTTGATCACGCAAAACATTGGCTGTCTGAAATCTGATGCTCAGCACTACACATAGGTTTCTTTTTCTTGGCTGACACCCAGAAAATGCCGTAAAATTTAGAGAATTCACTCAAAATGTTTTTAAAATGCCAAAAAATACCTAGGGTCAGCAGGTTTTCTAGGGTAGGTCAGGTTACAGGAAACACACATGGTTTTTTATTTGGCCTGAGTAAGTGATGAAATTTCTGTCAAAGCTGTGTAAACTTGTATAAAATCATGCAAATTATTGTATGTAAAAGAAAAATTTCAGTTTAATTTGCAATTCAAAAAATTACAAACTTTTCTTTCCTGATAACTTGTTGATCACTTCAGCCCTGTGGTGATAGACAATTCCTGACCACCACTTGTAGCACCCTAGGCAGCTTCAACCAGACGAAAACAACAACACAAGGCATTAGTATCGCCTGATATCCTGTGTGGTCACATGGCTTCTAAAAAGCAGTATTGCCAGAAAAAAAATGAATAATCAATGGTCATGTTATCTTTTGTCCGGATGCTAGTAATGCCCAAAATCTGTATCAGTCAGTGTATTCACTTTATGCAAATTATATTAATGATGACTGTTTCCTCATGCATATATAATGAGCCATTGTTGATGGAGAATATGCACCTTGAATTGTGCACTACATTTTAAAAGATAACAAAATGTCAGCTGCAGTAGTCTTCTAAACTGTCACTGTATAAATTTTTGGCCGAGACACAGCGTGTCAGCAGATTTACTCTCATCGGTTGTGAGAATAATGAATTTGTTGGAAAAATTCACTGATGTGTCTAAAAACAGAATTGGACCAATTACTAATGACTTTGTGAGACCACTGCCAACAGTCCCCTGACTTTTTTTAGAAGTGACAAGATTTGTCTTGTATCATCATTTAAGTAGCTCGGTACCAGGCCAGTTCTGCTGTTCAGCTTTGAAGACTTTCAGCTGTGTTGTCTTCACCAGGTTTAACTTTCTACTGTGTGGCCTGGACTGCATTGATGTATGGCCTGAACTCAGTTGATGTATGTTTACCCACAAGGCCCTTGTAACATTTTGTAGAGCTAGTCATTCCTTAGGTGTAATATCGGTACGTTGCTAAGGGATGACTGCCCTCTTTAGCAAGACAGCCATAACTTAGTTTTAAAACAACTACCATATGGTGCTAATTTTGATACAACACCGCAAACGGCACATCTTATTTTTGTATGATATATTTTGACTGAAATAAAATTAGTTGAAATAGTATGGTTCAGGGATAGTCAAGCATTGAAATTTATTTTCTTTTGGCACAATAGTGACTGAGAAATATGGCAGAGTAAGATCACTGTGTACAGTTAGAGATAAATTTTGTGATGTAGAACACGACTAGCGATTGTTTTGAGCTTTGCCATGGCAACAAGGCAAGTGAAATAAACCATTGTAACGTTGAGTGATATATTTCTATGCATATGGTGAACACTTGATCGTAATGTCAACATTCAACAAATACGGAAAGGGGAAAAAAAAAATTTCATACCAGAAAATCATGCTTGCAAATATTTAAAATATTATTTAAGATACACATGTTTGTGGAACCAGCGTGCTCAAAACAGAAAATTCATGACATTTTCTGGCTTGATCAATATTTGAACTGACATTTTATGTGTTTGTGTTGTGAAGAATGTAGACCCTGCAGACAAATTTGTTCATTCAAGTAACACACTGGGTTTTTCCTTTGTCCCTGTCTTCAGCTTCTAAACATGTGGCATACAGAATCCAGCTCATCCAACGTACTGCTGAGTTCTAGAATTGAAATATTTTTGTTCCCAAAGGCTGTTGGAGTCTGAAATAAAGTACAGGACACCTTATCCACATTAAGATTAAGTCTGGTGTCTTGGGGGGTTACAGTTGGCTAGGTGCTAATGAAAGACAGCAACATTTTAAATTGCTAGACATATTTTTTTCAGCTTTTTTTTTTTGCAAGACAAAACAGTTCAATGACCTTTCCTTGCAGTTTTTAAACAGTGTATCTGCAAATAAAGAAACAGTGTAAGATGAAACAGAAATACTCTCAGTGAAGTAGTGAACATGGAATGTTGGATGTAATTGACATGGGTGTAAGGTTTTATGTGCCTGTAATATTTGAAACCACCACTACATATGTAAATGCTCACATACAGAACTATACTAAGTTAAAAATCATATCCAGCAAGTTGAACTTAAAGTAGTACCGGGGGTATTCATCTCGAAAGTGAAAGGCTTATTTTGCTCAAACTTTCCTCAATGAAACTTTCAGCCGTACACTTACCAAATAAAAAATAAAAAGCAAGGGTCATGGTGCAAATGGCACTAGGGAAATACATTACCTAACTTACCTAACTTTCAGCCGTACACTTACTAAATAAAAAATAAAAATCAAGGGTCATGGTGCAAAGTAGGCACTAGGGAAATAAATTACCTAACATTTAGCAATATTTGAAATTCAAAATCGCTGCCATCCTGGTATAAGCTCTATGGGGGAAAAATATTTTTCAATTTTCAAAAAAACTAGGACTGTGAAAAGTTCTCTTATACCAAGAGCTTTAAAATGAACTCCCATAAGTAGTATATCAGAAAAGTATCGTTAATGTGTGAGCATCCAAATATCTGTCCCCGAAGTGCATTCTATCTTAGAACCATAGATATTTATAAAGCATACCGTATTGCAAAATATCCAAAAATGTACATTTATCATCAAATGTAGTGATATTTGTTTTGTAAGAATTACTACAAATTGGAGACAAGGGGATTTAACTTTGTGAAAGAACCATACAACCAACGGTATAATCGCGTACAGCTCCAGGTTGTTGAGAATATAACAGGGTAGCAAATTTCATGGTCCTTTTTGCCAAAAACAAAATATTTAAAAAGCGAGTGTAATATTTTACAATACTAAATGTAAATAACATGGATATTAGTTATGATCTCCTTTAAGGGAAAATTTCAAAGCAAAATTGCTGAGGTGTTTAATTAATATTCTGTAGAATACCATGATGTCAGAGCATTATTATTCATTTATTGAAAATGTCCAAACTATTGACATTTGTTTGATCAAAGTAAACCATAAATTCACAATCAGCAGTTATGTCCATTTCAGTTCCCTGAGACTAGTAAATTAATTTCTTAATATACATATTTTTGTGGTAAATTTTACAGGTTACATTAATCTTCAAGTCGGAAGAAATGTCGAAATTTGTTACAATAAAAATATTGCGTCCACATCTCTCACTGTGAAGACAGGTTTGATTGAACACTGATTAGATGTGGTACTGAGTGAATTTATTTGGAATTTTTACAGGAGGTTTTTAGTCTCTTCAGGTCTCACTCTGACAGTATTGTTTAAACTTCACTTCAGCATGTGATTTTCAAGCAAAGTTTGGCACTCTTTAACGCTTTGAGTGCCACAGCCAATTTTTGTCACCATTATAAAATACAATAAAGCAGACAATTTCTTCAGTTCCAGACTATTTTTTTCAGACTTTCGCCAAAATATTGATCAAAAACTGTAGCCAATAAAAAATTTTGGCCACTGGTCTCAAATTATGCAAAAAATTCTTAAAAATTGGCAAGTAGATGCACAGACATTTTGGTGGGAAAAATTACCACACTCAAAGTTTATTTTGTCCACTAATCCTGTGTGTGATGTATAGCTTTACAGCACATTATATTACCATGCCCTGTCCATTGCGTTTTAATTGGTCGAGCTGAACTACGCGACTACCCACAAATACACAGTAATGGTTTGTTTTCATGCCCGTGAATATGAATAATGTCGTAAACATAGTAACTTTACGGCTAAAACGAAAATTGTGATTTGTACAAAGATCATAATCAATCACAAAATAAAATGGAGCATTTGTTGGCCAAGTTTAGACGCTTTTTCCAAAAAAATCTCCGGATTTGCAAAATTTTTGCAGCACGCGCACTACTCACTGACAGGTTCTGGGGCCCCGTTGTCGTTCGCACAGGAAATTTTCGTAAATTTTGACGATTTTTCGGGGTTCGTTGATAATATAATTGAAATAACAGACTCCGCTCTGACCGTTAACGTTTATTTATGGGCGCGAGCGAGAGGAAAGCCAAATTAATGGGCTCGGCAAGCCTCGCCCGTTAATTTTTGGCTTTCCTCTCGCCCTTGCCCACAAATAAACGTTGATGGTCGGCGCGCCGCCCGTTATTTCTATATTATTTTGTGTTTTTGCATTCAATCTTCGGGGGTAGGGGTCAATGGTCGGTGTCGATGGCTGTTTACTTTCAAGAGGAACTTTGGGAGGGTCAATCCCGATGGCCATTTTATTTCAGAAGGGAGCTCTGGAAGCAACATAATCCGTAAGTTTGTGTTACAGTAGAGTGCTTACAGATCCTGGCATCCAGACATGGCCATTAGCTGAAGAGGTGATTCACACGGAAAAGGAGGGGTCCTGACATCTTGCATGTCTTTCCAAAGTATCAAACTATACAGGTCTCAATTTGTAGTGCACATAGAAATGACTTGCATAGCCAGTCATAGTGCTCTGGAATTTGGTACTTCATTGAAAAACACTTTTCAGGACTGTTCAGGGGAGTGTAGCTCTTCAAAACGGAGAATGTGCCTTGAGGATAGATTTTGAGACTCAAAATATCCTAGAAGTCTTTACACTAGTCAACAGCTACTGTGGACTTTCTTTGCATCCTGTTGAGAAAGTGTAATTTCCGATATCTGGGTTTTGGGGAACATTGAAAACGTTCAGTTATAGAGTTAACACAGAAAATAGCAACCATTTGAAATCGTAAATATCAATAAATTTGAGGTAATTTGCCTCTCTATAGTCGCAAAGTTTACTCTCTCAGTAATTTCTTAATTTTGTTCTGCTTTCTGGGAGAGAATAGTTTAACCTTTCCATATCCATGGTTTGGACCAAAGCTATTGTTATCAATGGTGACAGGGAATTAGGGATAAACAACTGATGGTTTCATAGCAATGAACGAGTAAAAGTTTCAAACTTCTCATTTTCAACATGCTTGAAATACATCAAAAGAAGAAATGTAGGTTTTATTACAGTCCAGAGTTTCATACTCAAGAACACGGAATCATTCTCAGATCCAAAAAGCCAATAATGGAATAGTTGTCTAGCTTCATTTTCCCACAGGCCCATTGAGTTGACACTTTGGGCACCAGGTTGGCAATTTACAAGTCTGTTGGACAAGTAGATGGAAAATACTACCAGCATGGTTATAAAACTTATGAATATTAACAGCCTGGTAATTTAAAAGTCTGTTCGTGTAGACTAAAATGCTACTAGCCTGCTTCTTCAGTAAAATTTCTGAAAAGAGATGTAGTGCAACAGCATGCTTGAATTTTGCCCATTGATCCTGTAAAATGCATATTTAACATATTACAGCTTTACAGCAGTTTGTGTTTTCTCTGTTTTCTGATGGGCCTCAAGCCCATTAGCTTTTGATTGTGGATTGGCTTACAACTGATATTTCAAGATTTAACCAAATTAACATTGTTTTCCAAGCAATTCTCAGACCATAGTACCTGGGGGGTAGTCGCTAAGGATCTTAAAGTACTTTAGCAGAGCACTGTTCAAATATATAAGGGCCATATGGGGTGATAGATGTGTACGTGTTGGTGTTCTGGCTATGCATGGGTCAAGCCCCTAGGGATCAAGACCAGGTGTGTAATTGGGCATGGGTGTCAAAGCAAGGCAGAGTTATGTTGGTTAGAGGGTAGATGTTTAACTGAATAAGACTGAGGGTGTTGGTTGTTCAACTTTGTATGGCAAACTATGGTGTTGTTGAGATGTTTAATCAAGGAAATTGAGGGGGGGGGGGACAACTGATGGATGGATAGATATTTGACTTAACAAGGTATGGCTGCATGGCAATGAAACAGGCTGTTTGCAAATGATGATGTTGATCTCTCATTAATATGCAAAAATAAATATTTGTCCGCAAATTTAAGATTACATTTTTGGGAAACTACGCATTCAGGAACAAGGAATATGGAATTGAATAGGCGACTGCCGATGTTACAATGAACACCAGGAGACATTAATAGCTCAGACTGTAAGATGCACCAACAGCCACGCATGCAACACTGACAAAATTTGTATGCATCTCAAGCAGCAGTGTCTGTTGTTGTGTGAGTGCATCTATATCTATTAACAAACATGTGACCGCAAACAGTGCTATTGGAGGTTAACATGGAGATTGTAGCAGAAAACTAGTCCAAAAAATGAGGGAGAACTGTGGAGAAATAATTGCGAAAAAAAAGTATTTTCCCTAATCTTGCCGCTTTTGCAAATATTCATGTGACTGAACGTGACTGGAAATAGTGTGATTTTAGTGTGCTTGGTAAGGTTGTCAACAGCAGAGCGCATATCATCTTTTTTCCCTTTTTTACCCACATTCATCCATCCTCCATGTCCACTGACCAGCTGTGTTGAACTGGGTGCAGTTATTTTTGTGAAATTTGTTTTCAACTCTGTTGAACCTCAGAGAGCACTGTACAGGAATATGTTTTAAGAAATGATTTGAGATCTGTTTGAGTTTCAGGCCAGCATGTTAAGAAAACATGAACATTTCAAGTTTTCATTTCAATCTGTTTTTTAGTTTTTCATGCAAAAACTGTGATGTTGTTCCTACTTGTAAAACAAATAAATTTCATCAACAAATCCATGGAATTGTAAAGCAGACAGAGTAAAATGTAATGTAGTTCACTTTTTCCACATTGAATGGAATACAGCAGCAAGTAATAAGTCACCATGAAGCAGATTTATGTGAATTCTGAGGTAAATATTTTAAAGTTATGTTTGCTTTCAGAGCGCAAAACGTTCAACAAACAGATATTGTGCTGTGTTTATATATACATTTCATGTGCATGGCAAGTTTACACGACATATACATGGCACAGAAAATATGTACTACATGACATGTGTGTGAGATCTTTATATCTGATTCGTGTGCAGAACAACAGGGCATGCTGTCATGACAGACCAGCTGTCGTGCCATGCCTGTAACATCTTTGTAAAAGCCCACAGGTTGTCCCTGACCTGACCACTGCACCAGATAGGACTGCAGATGGCACAGTATGTGTTCTACATAATATGTGTGATGCACATGATATGTAAACATGATTTACCCTTTCAGTAGATAAGGCCATGCAGATGAATCGTTTCGGCAAGCTGCTACCACGGACTGGCCGTCACGTGGTGCCATGCAGGTCGTCCCTGCCCTCACAGTGGCTGCAGATGGCATTGTTCATCTCATGAATAAATGTTATACACTGGCAACAATGGAAACCCAGATACCCATCCAAGTGTGTTGTTCGTGTCATCTGAATTTAGTAAACCCTGTCACTGTATTCTGTGCTCATTTCCTCAAGGCTTTTCATCAACGTTTCAAGGTATTTTGGTCCAACTTAAGCTCTGAAAATAATCACAAGGTCAAAGTACAGTAGTAGAAGGGTTATATGGAACACAAACCAACTAGAGCATCAACCCTGGTTTCAGACACGGTGTGCCTGCTTTTGAAAAAACATTTCGGAATGTCTTGTCCTCTCAGAAAAATTGTTGAGATAATTTTTATCACTCACATTGATCCTGAAGTCTTATTACATGTTGTTTTGCACAATTTTTGTCAGTTTGTCCAAATTCACATTTACCGGTATAATGTTGGAACATTCTGCAAATATTTTTTAAAATTAAATGGCTGAAATCCAATTGCATACATACATAGCATAAAAACATATTGACTGAGAAATATGCATTCCAGTTGACTTGCTCTCTGCAAAACCAAAACCTGTCCAAGTGTACTTAGAATACATTTCCAAGACTGGATTCAAGTTGATTCATATCTTCTCAAATGGATCTGCATATTTTGTATATGTAATTGATATGAAATTGAGCTGCATAATATGTTATCTTCACATTTTATTGTAGTAGTTTTATCCTGTAGCATGCAATAGTAATATCAGTACTTCATTGATTAATGCCATTCGTTTGCAGTTTAATGGATTTCAATAAAGTCAAGGACACTGGATTCAGTGATGACATTTGCAAAAATTTTCATGCCTTACCATTCCAAATTGATTATATTAAGCCTCAGGTATTTTTGACTTTCTGGGAAAATTTTCCATTAGCTTTTTGGAAGGGAGTCCTCTTTATGAGTAAAGGATTATAAAACTTAGAAATTACTAGACATAAATTGCAGGTTTTATCAATGTATGCAACAAGCTGTTCACATGGTGGTGAAAGGAACACACTCATTTAAGATTCAAAACAAAAATTATTGAAAACACACAAGGCCGAACATTTCAAAATTATTTCACCATGGAATGTTCTGAAAGCATGCAGATAAAATTTTCAGTGTGAAACAAAATGAAGAGCAACATAACCAATTGGAAAAAATGAAAGTGAAACTGCTTCTCATGCTTTGTGTGATATCTTAAATTTCATGTACCAGCTCTTGCGCAATAACAGGGTTAGTACAGATATAAAATATATCTGTGACATATTAACAATGTCGCTACAGAAATTTAAAAAAAAGGTTGGCCAGTCTTTATGATCTACGACACACTGAATTAAATGTTATTGATAGATGTTTTATAGTAAAGCATCACACTTTTACTTCAGGAATTTCAATAGCAAAGTCTGTACATCTGCCATTAACTGCATAGAAAACATAGTAGCATTTTATTTTTACAAACTGACAGAAAAACCAATATTGTAGCAAGTATGTTGCATGTTATTGAGTACATTAACATAATAACTACAATGTAGCACATTGTAACAATTTGTATGGTAACATAACTACAATGTAGCACAGTATACCAATTTATATTAAAATGTAGCTCTATGTGCAGAGGTCCCCTTTCATGTGAATATCATGTGAAGAGATAAGATATATTTATGGTGGAAAATAATTTATAAGGCTTAGGCAGTCAGTTCTTCATGTTCCAATGTTTCTGTTCACAAAATGAATTCACCCTAAAGGCCATTATCAGCTTTTCTATGCAGAGTCTGTATGATATGAGGTTTTGACTGAAACAAAATTAAATCACCTTGCTTGCTTTTGATGTAAATTTTTTGATCTGAAAGGGAGTTTGTGACTGCAACCTGTGATGACGATGCTTGTCTACGTTTATTGTACCCTTGCTTTTGACTCACACCGTTATGTTCATGGGAAGTTATAGTAAAGTAATTTGCAGAAGTTTGAACATTCAAAATGGTAAAGCAGCTCATTAGCATAATAAGAATCCATAAGAAATCACTGTTCGCTTTTTACCATATGTCAGCCTTAAGTATGTAAAATGAAACGTTGCAATTCCCTGTCACATTGCTGGTATGCAGACATTTGCGTGTGACTTGAGTTTCACTCATGTTCAAGTGACCTCTGACCTTGTGGTGATACCGCGATAAAGGTAGGGGCATAACGGTACATGGGGAGTGAATAAATCACAAAGAAGCCACCGATAATAGATACTCTGTCTTTATTGTCTGGATATCAGAGTACATAGAAATGAATGCACACAAGAAAAGCTGACTGACTTTGTTTTTAGAGTCACATGAGAGTTAGACTCGTTTTTCGTCACAAGATGTCATAAAAATACACAGGCTGAGTGATATTTCCTCAAGTGGTATTTTATATTTTATTTATTTTACTTTATTTTAATTTTTTTCAGTTAAAGTCAGCAAATTCTGGTGACTTGCAGCATTAGATGAACTACCATAGCTATGCAGGAGTTTTATTTTCATTTTTTTGTGACAAGAATCGGACAATATGCAACAAAACACGATAACATCTACGGAACTACTGACATTCTTTATAGCAGTGACTGTTTTATGTCTTGTGAGAATTGAAGTGTTGGAAAGAAGTACACGCTGTTTGGAGTATTTTTTTTCTCTGTATATAATAGCTGCATTATACCTACATAGATGCAGAACTACCGACATCGATTTGACATCATAATCCACTACTTATATAATGTTAATGCTTAATCCTTAATCTAAAGTCAAGGTGTTTGTAAATCTGGTGATAATATATGATGCACCCTAAATCAAAAAACGGACTAATGCTACTGTCATAAATGGTCAAAAACACACGTTGTTGAATAACTGTTTGCTACGGTAACTGTTGTTTTTAATAAGTTCAATGTTGTGCATCAATATTATCCTCTGTAGAAGTTTGTCATCAGTTGGGCCGCACACACAACACTCCAAAGAAAGGAAGAAGTCCATTGACAGCTTTTTTTTCTTTAAACATGACAAATGTGATAATTTTTTTTTGGCACAACACATGCGGCTTCACCGTTCACTCACACTGGCGCCATGCTACATTTTTCAGACGGAACCCTGTGCATGCGAGCCATCTGATGACAGTTTACAATTCGTATTCTGTCTCAAAGCACCCTTCAAAGAGAATTCAAGAAAAAATTCCATTATTTTTAAAATTTTTTAAATGTTTATGAATAGAAAGACCATGGAAACAACATTACAATAAGTATATGGTGTTATTTTTTTTGTTTGATAGAAACTGCTCTTGTGTTTTTATGTATTGACGACTATTGCTTACTGGACAGGATCAAATAGCAAATCCCCATGTCCAAATTTTGATAAGCATTTTCATTTGAAATCATCTCTGTTTTTCAATAATATTTTGTACTCCTTATCTCGGACCAATATATAAATACTCATCTGTGAAGAAGCATATATCTTTGCTCTGGATTCTTCAAGAACTGCCGCTTACTTGAGTGTGAGGCAGTCAGCTGGCAAAAGCAGTCACATCAAACAATTGCTTAACAGCAGTTTTAGATACTTAAGACTTATGTGTACACTATTCTATTACTGGACTCTGAAAAAACTTGTAGTGTTTTAATATTTTCGTGGAAGAGAAAAGTCTTGGAGACTAAAGATGCACAGCAAATTAAACCGAATCAAATTCTGTTAAACTATATAAAAACATACACCTTTTTCTATATTGTTCCATTTTTCAAAATATGACATTTTTTTCCTCCTTAAATTTGAATTGTGAGGGCGAAATGTGTGGAGTACTCAGTGTTAAAATTGCAGTTTCTGTTTTTGTGTTGTTATTCATGCATTTAATGAGCTTTTGAAGTAAAATAACACTACTTCTGCAAATTATAGAGTAGTACTAGCAGTCCCCTCAATTGTAAATCACATTCTTGAAAAATGTTCAATAGTGTTCAGTTTTCACCATTTCTGGTTAGATGATTACAATTATATTGTAAATTACTTAGTCTTAAAACATATTTTTTGTCGTTTTTTTTCTTTAAAAGATTTTAAAAGCATAATGCAGCACTATGCATTTTTAAAAATCGCAGCATTGATAGTTTTTCATTCATGCTATGACAAGTTGCCATGACAACATGAAAGTAAGGCAGCCATGCCATCCAAGTCTCCCATGCAGTTAATTCTTAAGTACGTCGATATTTTTTTATTTGTTCTTCAAGCAGAGTTGAGAACTTGATCTGAAAGTCGATGGCAGTTAATAGCTACACTATCACAAAATGATGTACTTTTTTCAGTTTTTTTGTTAACTTTCTACACCAAATGAACATCTCGTGTTCATCACCGTGGTAGTTGAATGCGACCACCAATGCGTGGTTCACACATCAACAATTCTTAGCCCTTACTGGGCCCACCTCAAAGTAACTCTGACAATACATCAATACACAAATAAAACATTATAAAATTCTCTAACTTTCAAAATAACTTTTACATCCTAAATAATATTGTAAAAAAAGGTCAATAGAAAGAGGTACTCATTTCAAATATGTCTCTTTTAAGAGTCAAATAAGTCTAAGATATCAGACACCTAAATACACACAAAAAACGCTAGTTTTAACTAGCTTGTTAGATGAATCACTTTAAATTTCTCAAAAAAAATATAACTGGTCAAAACCAAACTTACTTTGAAGAGAAAATTTGTGTAATTTGCTACCTCACTATCTCTCCTTGTACTGAAAAAATTGGTACTGTGTCAAAAAAAAAGAAAACTGAAAAAAAAATGAAAATCCCCAAATTTTGAAGTGTAGCGGTAT
This sequence comes from Ptychodera flava, assembly GCF_041260155.1. Taxonomy (NCBI): domain Eukaryota; kingdom Metazoa; phylum Hemichordata; class Enteropneusta; family Ptychoderidae; genus Ptychodera; species Ptychodera flava. The sequence continues at coordinate 31,508,062 of NC_091946.1, forward strand.
AAGCCATGCTAAAGCAAAGCGGTCCCTCTTCTATATAGCATGGCAAGCAATAAAAGCTGCAATGAAAAAACATCACTCTGCAAACATGCCGATATTCCCAACAGCTGTGAGCTTGGCTGGCTTGGCTTGGCTTGGCTTGGCGATAATAAAGGCAGAAATGCCTAGCACCCGGGCCGATTCAATTCAGCAGCTTGGAGAGCCAATAAATGGGCTGGGATGTGGTAATATTTGCAGAGGGGGCGGGTGCACTTGCCTTTTGCAGCGTCGCGGCATACAGTCACTTTGCCATCTACTACCTCTACATGATCTGCCACGTACATAGAAAAAAAAAGAAAACACTCGTGAATAGAAAAATGCATTGATTCCGAAAAGAAGAAAGTAAAAGAAAACAACTGACGAAGGAAATTTTTACACGGTCATGGTTACAACTGGGACTGGTATCGAAGTTGGAACACTTGCACCGCTAGGTACTGTCGGTAAATGATAAAATTTACACTTGGGTCGTGTACACCTGCCTTGTGCCGCATAACGACAAAGAGTCACTTTACCATCTATAACTTCTACATAATCTATATGGAAGAAATTACAATAGTCATTGTTAATACACTACTAACCTAGAGGACAGTCATCACAAATTTTCAAAGTCATACTCGAACAGGAAAGCATATTTCAGATCTGATCGTAAATTCTTTCTCTGGATATGAGAAACACAATACAGGCCTGACTTGGCACAGCTAATGAATTTGTATTCAAGATACACACAAGATATTTTCTGTGCATTTGCATTCTCTTAAAGTCAAGAAATCGTAAATGGATGTACGACACGCATGAGTTTTGTCGCTTTAATCCGATTTCTCCATTTCTCATGCGCATGATCAAAACCTGCTCTGAAACTTTGCCCTGTAATGAGACTCACCTTCAGTTAAATGAACGTAACGACAGTTTGGTCGCTTACAGTTACCAGCTTTGAAGTCACGACAGACCGGTAAAGTTTCTGCCAACTGAAAATGAAAATCGGGGAAAATTCTTCAAATTGTGAAAGAATACTCATTGTTCAGACAGGGACAGCAAAACTTAGAACTTTTAAAATTTGTCCTAATGTTATCCTAACAAAAATGGAAAAAATAGTCTTCATGCAAATTTAATATCCCACAATGCTTTGCAGTATTTCACCAAGTTAGGCCCTAGCAGCTATTGTACTGAATTTACAGCAGCAACACAACTGCAGACTAGCAATTGCAAAAATGCAAGCTGCAGCGCATAAGAAGCGTCGTCCTTTGTCTAATTGGTACAAATATAACCTTCTCATTGATTTGACCTCTTGACCTTAATGACTGCAAAGGATCCTGGGACACAAAAGCCCATTACATTATCAAGGAATGCAACATAAAAGGTATTTGATCTCACGTTAGAAAACACAGTATATGTGAAAGGTAAAATTTCACAACAATAATTGTGAATGATGACTTTCTTCAAGAAATAATTTTTTCTTTTGTCTTTTAGCCTGACGTTTCTGAAAGGAGCCAAACATTGCAACGAGTCTCAGTAAGCATCACTGTAATCAAGCAAACCAGGCGGGACAGAATATGATGCAAAGGCACGGTCACATTGCCCAGGTGTTACTGATGACTATGCAAAACACATCTGTCCCAATTGGCTGACCTGACTTGTATCTAGAAAATCTATCACGACTATAGAGAGAGAAAGAGAAAAAAACACATGTAAAATGAAACTATGAATTTCTACCTGATGCTGTGCATTGTAGTATGGCACACTAGCAGCCTGCGCACCAGCAGTTGGGATTGGGGTCATCATAGGAACTATTGGCAAGGGGCAACAACGCACAGCAGGCAAAGCAACAACCAACGTTTGCCAGCACATGCAAATATATCAATGGCAAGCAGGTACCCAGCCAGATGATCATGAAATAAAAAAAAGAGAAAAAAGCAAAAATTAGAAAGATGCACACTTACTGATCGAGAAAAAAACTACGGGTACTGTTGGAGCATTTGTAGTTTCTTCAGAGACCACGCAGTTAAAACTCAGAATTTTCTGAAGGTTTCCCAAGCAATAATTTTGAAAGTTTCAAGATTCTCCTGCCTTGCAATATCAGATAAGGCTCACTGAGTTTTGCCTATTGGTCATTGAAATGTCACAATTTGCAGTCAGCGTTCCAATAGAATCCGGTCTCTGTAAGACCTAAACTATCCAATGCTCCAACAGTTATACATTATCAACATGGTTACTGTAATACATAGGTTATATTATCACTTCAATAGAATTAAACCTTTAACTATGACAATTTTCAGAATTTCCATGATTTAAACTGTAGTCTGGCGCCTTACAATCATCGAAAGAGTCTTACATCCCATTATATGTCATGTCACCCCCTCATCTCCTTCAGCCATTTTCTTTGAGAGTGAATGTAACAGGCGCCATGATAGCAAAATAGGTTTCATTCTAAATTCCCAAGTGCTTTCAACTGACGATGTCATCTTCCATAATTAATGGGCTGTGGACATTCTTGAGTGAGATTTTTTAAAACTTAGGCACAAATTACACTGATTTCTGATTGCTCTTGACTTGTAAATTTGTTAATGAATTGACTGGTCTGTAAAGATCAAACAGTCCAGACATGTTCCTCAGGGTGTTCAGCTTTTGGCAAGTTGGTGTATGTGATTCTGTGAAATTTTATCTGAAATATCAATTTATGTTTACCCAAACTGAATATTATAGTCAATTTTGTTGTGTACATTCCATATCAAGAGACTGGTCAAATCACATTAGTCACAGAGGGTCTATCGGTTTTACTTTTATGAGACAAATGTTTGACCACATTTCCAGAACATCAAAGACACCTAGTGTTGTTGTATAAGGAATGTGTACAAATTGGCATCAAAGATTTTCATCGCTGTGACTCACACTGCATCTGTCTAGTGAATCACGAAAGCCCATTGCTGTCTTCAAGTATTGTACATTCAGTGATGACATCATCTGTTTTTGTACATTCAGTGATGACATCATCTGTTTCTGTACATTCACTGAAGTCATCATCTGTTTCTGTTCCCTCCACTGTGATGTTTGCTTTATCCTTTGATGCGTGTGTTTTTTGATGTTAGCATGCATACCGATCTGCCTAGAGCAGCTCCACAATGTAATAGCAGTTTTTGACATTTGACAATGCATATTTTATGTAAATGCTTACCACATGCAAATAATAGCCCACACAAGTTGTTGAGCAGACCAGTAATTGACTTTTTTCTTGTCTTTGATAGTGCTTATTTACTGAGCTTAAAGTAACAGATATTTTAATCTCCTAGGATTCACACAGTCTTGAGTTTTTCTCCATATAGTACATTAAGTGCTTAAATTTTGCTTTCTAACTTCAGTTTGAAATGTTAAACTGTCAAAGTAGTTAAAACTAGTCAGATTTGCTTTGAAGTGTGGAATCCTAGGAGTGTGCAAGCTTGAGGAAATCAGAAAATAAAGAATTCTGTAACTGTTTAAATTGTAAAAACATCTGATTATTGTATAGAGAAAGCTATGTAAGCAAGTTTTAACGAAGGAGATGGCCACAGGGCACATTGAGGTAGTCCTGTCCACAAAATTTTCTCTACTAAACAAATATAGTGACTCTACCACAAATCTCATGGATGGATGTGAGTCTAAAATGTTCATTTTCTACAGAAAATAAGACTTTTCTGCAAAAAAAATATACTTCCAAATTGAAAGATATTTTACAGGTTTTATGGATGGGATGAGCCTTAGGTGAAACAGGATGTGCTCCTTCTTTTCGCAACATCTGACGTCAGTTGTCAGAAATGTGCCTTGTGGGCCATCTCTCTTAATTGTATGAGTGTATTTGTATGTCTGCTTTCCATATATTGAGTGCGTGTTCTTGGTATCACTGTTACTTTGATTACATTGCTGTGGTATTTTTAGGTTTTTTGATCAGTCAGTTCCGCACACTTACATGGTGACTGTACAAAGGGAGATGGTTGTGTAAATTGGAAACTAGCCAATGCCTGTTGATACGTATTAGCACCTTGAAACATTCCTGGACCTTTCTTTAATGGAATCATCCCAGGAAGTGCCTACAAATACAACAACAAAGTACAGAAATGTATTAAAGTTACCCATTTATGACTGAGTTGTTTCTTTCAATCACTTGTCACGCAAAATTTTTCATTTTCTGATTTGACAAACAGGGCAGCCATATCGTAACTGCTTCAAAATAAATGTCAATATTTTTATCCAATAGCCACATATAGTAAAGTTCATCAGAGAGTCATGTAATGTAAATTTCGTTCGGCTGCCCTGTGTTATACTGATAATATCAAACAGCCATGTCGCTTTGTTCTTCATTCATTGAACTTCTTGGCTGTTTCAGTGAATGTATTGTGAAGTTCAGTATTAAAAACTTGTGCAATCTGCTGTATCAGCATAATATATCAATCATCTATTTCTAACAAATGTATCTAATGAAAATACTGATACCTGATTATAAATTCATAAATTCGTAATCAAATAGTCAAAACTGATTGATTGATTGATCTGATATTTTTTTGTTACTTTGATTCTTTTTTTTTTCCAAATCTAATCAGGTATGAAATGTACATAAGCAAGGACAGGTCAGTACCAGTATAATCTCATCGGCAGGGTCTCTGGCTCGCTTCTTGTTGCTCTTATCAGGCGTGGTCGGAAGCTTATTAGTATGCGTAGCACATGATGGCAATGGGCCAATGGGATTGCAGCATGGGACAGGCAGAGTCATTAACATAAACAGCAAGCACAGCAATGCATCATGGGAAACAAAAAAAGAGCAAAAGGGAGGATGTAAGTGAACAGTCATGCAATCAATGGTGTCTTGTGGTGAACAATAAAAGCCTATATCAGAGAAAGAACAATGCATTGCCCAACATGTAAATATATACAGCTTGATTGTGACATCTAATTAAAAAAAAGAAAAAAATACGGCCCGCTCATTCAAAGCTAGGTGTACTATTTATCTTGAAACCAGACATGCAAAAGACACCTTTTCTAGGCCGCTTACAACATTTTCTTGCCTTTCTTTGAAATAATGCATGCAATGAATTTGTGGTTTTCAACATTGAATTTCATTGGTTTTTAATCACATTGTGAGTGTAGAGGGCACAATAATTAGTTGAAACAGTTGAAATCAAAATTGGTTGTTTTTTGTTTCAGAAAGGCAAGAAAAGTGACAAAATTTTGGGTGATGTATAGAATTTACCTGCTTCCCAATGGCGTTTATTTCAATGAGAAACAAAGTGAAGAGTGTAAGCATTGGATTTTTGTTTCAACAAATGTCAGATTTTCCATCTTTGTGGGCGAGGCAGTGTTGACCAGCCGTTCATGCATTGCTCTCAATTCAACCCAGAAAAGCCAAATAAAGAACTTTATTGGTCGGTGAAGTCCGTCCAGATGTACAGATAGATTTACTTGGTACTATAAATCGTCTACTAAAATGGTATTATATCAACGGTGCAATATTCCACTTCAAGCCAACCAGTCAAAATACTACCCGTTACACATGCATTACACAACAGCAGTGTGCTTAACTAAGGAGATAGAGAAAGTTGATTAACATCATAACAAACTTGAAAATAATCATTCAACCAGCAACTAATAAGGCTAAAACTAGTAGACAACATACACACAATTTAATAATTAAGAAAGCAAATTAACACTCAACGATGACAAATGATTTGAGATAATATCACCGAAGTGATAAGTATCTCCAAATCACGAGTAAGAATGACAAAAATATGCAAAAGTTAACATGAAATGAAATGAAAGCTTGCTCCAGAAATAAATGAAGCAGGGCAAATCATATATGCAGATTAAGCTTTGAATGTTTTTTTTATGTTAGTCATTGGGTTAGTGGTTGAGTGTAGAGACAGTGACAGAACTCATCAAACTTTCACTTGTGGTGCGGTGGGAAAGACTGTTCTTGTAAACGTCGGTGAACTTGTCAGAACTAGCTTTGTAATGTGCCCAAAGTGACTCACACTTGAGATTGTTACAATGTGTAACATTGTGTTACAGGGTAAAACATTGTAGAACATTGTGATACAATGTATCACATCCTGCAACATTGTAAAGCATTGTGCAACATTGTATATCACAATAATACATTGTATTATCATGGTATAACAAGCTACAGTTTCACTTTTTAATGATGGTGTGGTATTGAAACTGTCATCTTGGCTAAATATACTGTAAAAAGGAGACAAATATTCTACTGTTACCAACTTCCATTGCATACTTTCTACTTCATCAAATGAACATAATATGGTATATCATCATGGTATTTAATTCAGACATGATAGTTTAATTTAGATAATTACAAATTATGACATTTTAACTTAGAAAATGGCAATTGCATTGTTCCCTGCATCAACTAAAGAGTGCTAAAGTGGCATGATATTTGCTTTTCCTTTTAAACAGTATATATAGACCATGCTTCAGGGTTTTGAGCTTTTCTGTTGAAGGGGTTTACGTGAAAGTTGGATGATGGTGAGCGTAGCAAAGCCGCTTCAGAGAAAGTAAGAGACAGACGCATTTTTAGAGAGACATGTAAGCGATATTTAGCAAGCTGAGCAATCATTACCGCCAACAGAAAATAAAATTAACATCGTAAAAGAAATATCAAAAGAAGCAATGAGAGATGAGCATATTGATTTCTATGCTATAACTACTTGTGATTGAAAATGATAAAACACATGATATGAGATAACAATATAGAATTTCATGAAACACTACATCCACATGCAACATTTTTTTTTCTCTGTCCTAATCTGAGTTCTGTTTTCTATTTTTGTAAAGTTAAACAAAACAATGAGATGAGAGAAGAGTTTGATGGTGATTTTTGTTTTGTTCGGTTACATACCATGGCCGCAGCAGCAGCTGCCGCTGAAGCCTGTGAAGCTTGGTGTTGAGCCGCTTTGATTCGTGCTTGTAGATGCGGTGGTGGATGGAAATATTTACATTTGTCTCGGGAACAGCGACCTTTGATGTAGTCCATGCAAACGGTAACGCCGTTCTCTGTGGTGTCTATCGTAACGTGCTCACCAGGGTGGGCGAACTTGCAGTCATTCTCACCACGAGTACAGTTACCACGTTGGAATTCGCGACACACCTGTCAATCAAACGATGAAATCAATGAATGGAAGAAGACACTCAAAGGTATACAAGCAGATGGGATCCTCCTCTTAAAGAAAGCATCTGAAGTAGCTAAAAATTCACCACTGAACAAAACATAGGGCCAAAGTCCCTGAAGCTACTATAGACATGGATACAAAATTAAGTATTTCCTGACTGTATGAAATTATCTCACCAAAGTCATCCTCGGGACCTGTAAACCAAATATTAAAGCTGTTTGACCAGCGGTTTTGAAAAAACAAGCGACCCAACAGTCGACTGAGCTCTGCTGCGTTATGTAGAGAATAACTTTTTGTGACACATGTATTGATGAAGGTGGATATCTTTGATAGCTCATTTCAGGATGGCCTGACCAAAAAAATTAATTAGCTGCAAAAATACAAAATTGAAGATTTCATCATAATTTCAATATATTACATTAAGATAAAGCCTAGGAACCTGTATACAAAATATCAAAGCTATCAGATGAGTAACTTTTGAGAAACAAATACTTTGACAAAAATTGCCAAAAATTGACCCCAAAATACACAAATTGAAGATTTTATCAAATTTCAATACATCACACGAAGACAACCCCTAGAAACTTGTATACCAAATATTAAAGGCATCAGAGAAGTAGTTTTTTGAGAAACACATCTTTTGACCAAAAATGGCAAAAATTGCACCAAAAATACAAAATTGCAGATTTCATCATATATTCAATATATCATATTTAGTTCATCTGCAGGAACCTGTATACCAAATATCAAAGCTGTCAGACAAGCGATTTTGATGAAATAAAGTTTTGACCAAAAATGACAAAAAAATTCCTTAAAAATACAGATTTGCATATTTCATCACAATTTGAAGAAATCTAAGTTGGGTTATACCTGGGAATCTGTATACCAAATAACAAATTTGGCTGATCAGCGGTTATGAAGAAGATTTTTTACCAAAAACGCCTTTTTTAATGCTAATTTGCATATTTTCTACAATATCAAAAAATTAAAAAAGAGTGTTTCTCATAATCATATTTTTCATCTACACAACAAATATCAAATCAGTAAGTATTGCGGTTCTCAAGATATTTGAGTGGACGGACGCCTCACAAACGGACATACATACAGACTGATGACGGACGCCGGACAGATACTCATCCCAATAGCTTCTATAGACTATAGTCTATAGTAGCTAAAAATTATCAAGACTGAAGTGATGGTCTTTCATAAAACACATAGTATCCAGACCAACTATAAAAGATTAAAGGTTGACATATCATAGGATATCTGCTGACTGAGGGCAGTCTAACAACCATAAACATTTCCCAATTGACGATCGTGGTAAGTTTTTGAAACAGTTGTAAAATTAGATTTTTTGCTGTACCATAATTAATATTTGTGAGAAATTGTTAATTTGTAGAAAATAATTATATGCAACAACATCCTGTCTCAAATCCACCCTTCTACAGCTCTGTGAATCAATGAAAGTAACAGACAACCAAAATTTTGGAGCAAGTCAACAACTTTCATTTTTAAAGCCTGAGTTTGGAAAAAAAATTTCTAACTTCCGCTTCTGTTTATGAGAAAATTCCATACATGTGTCACATTTTTAACAATTATGATACCAGTTTACTGGCTTTAGACATGCCTGAGTACTGGCATGCTGTATTGGCGCAGGTCCTATTGACTTCAGTCTCTTGATTGTACATCATTGATCACATGTACAGCAATAATGGCTGTTTTCCTATTTACAATCCTGCAGTGGTACAGCCCACATTGATTTCAATATTGTGGTTGGACCTGCCCATGTTGCATCGAGGGATGCAAGAAGTATACTACAACAGAATGAACAACTTATTTTTTTACTCACCTCTAGTCTGTCATTCCTTTGTAATTTTTGCGGCGTCATGATTGGTGGGGTGGGGACCAGGCCGGGTACATTCAATGGTAAGTTATCATTGGGTAGTGTGGGTGTGTGGTGGAAATGATAAGGGTTCAAGGTAGTCACGGGTGGCGAATTCACATATTGTGGATTCTGAAAAAAGAACGAAGAATACACTGAAAGGTATCATTTCAGTTTATAAAATTTGCTTGTATTTTGCATGCAATGTGGTTTCACATTCTTAAACTCGGCGTTTCACTTGCACATACTTAAATTATATACTGTACATTCCTCCACGTGTTAATTCAAAGGTCACAAACGGCATAGGAAATGAAAGTTGGTATCTTGAAATGACACGAGTGTAACTCGACTCCGCGCAATTCTTGTAAGACATGTCCAACTTTACAGAGGTTTACATTCAGATAGCCACATTTGAAAAGCGTTAACCAAACACGGGTTTTAATATCTCGACACACATAATATCACATCACACAGATGGCTCCACAGGTTAAGAAATTGAGTGAAAAATTGTTAGAAGCTTTGAGAGCATGAGGAAATGAAACCAGCAGACAGTTATTGTTCAATTGTAGCAGTAAATCTCTACCCTTGCTGCGTCTAAATAACAAGTTTCACATCTCAGTAAGCCTATTCTAGTCTGAGCAATGACAGAACTATGAAATTTATTGGCCTTCAAACTGACTATGTCATGAATGACTTCAACATTTTTCCCCTGCCCGCATTGCTTACTGATATAGTCAAATTTGGAATTTTGTGGTTTTCCTGCGCTGGCAAAGCAAATTCTTTCTTCTACCTCTGAGGAAGCATCATTGAAAGAATTCATATCCTACAAGCATGCAACCCCATTCTCTCCTTGACCTAGCTGGCATCAAATGAAAGCCGCATCCAGCAAACGAAAAAGCCAAAAGGAAAAAGTCTACTGGCCTCTTTCAAGAGAGAAACTGGAACACCTGACATACACATTAGATCCTCTCTAACATACCGCTGACTGGATCACCAGGGGTAACTCCTAATCGGTTTGTCATGTTTTGTCTGTGTAGAAATATTCCACTGTAACAGTAAAATCCAAATATGGTAACTAGTTCAATTTAATACGTAATCTTTTTCTGGCTGGACACCAAGAGCTGTGATACAGTTTCACCAGGCCAGCTCTCTGAAAACCACACGAGGTGAAAATACAGAAGGCTGAATTCTCTGTCCAGTAAGCCGAAACCAAAACTCACATCCCTCAGGGCTGGCAATGAATTGACAAGTTCAAGTAGCAAATAGGAAACTGGCAAACTTGAAAAGTGCTTTTTTACCCTGTCTATATTCAAATTAAACTTCAGCAACGTAAACGTTGCTTGAAGTCCGTCCCTCTGTCATACCTACTGCAGGTTAGAAGAAGTAGAAGAGGCGAGATGGCTTTGATACGAGTAGCTGCCCTGTCTTAGCATTAATGCAGGCCTATAGGCACGGCCAGAGGCGTTAGACTTGATGTACCGTAACCATGCACTTACCCCATGCGTTGTGACTGGCCCTTGTACCAGAGATTGTAATGGTGGCCAGTAGACACGGGGATTCTCAGTGCCACTTACCACGTGTGTTGTGATGGGCCCATGCACCAAAGGTTGGAACGGTAACTGTTGTAGCATCTTTTGAGCTGCTAAGTTGTTACGGCCATTAATTTCCAGTTGACTCTTCAGATGAGCTGGCGGATGTAAATATTTACAATTTTCCCGAGTGCACTTGCCCTATGAGAGATTGTAAAAAAGAAAGCAAAGAAACGAAAAAAATATGAAGTGGACTGTACAGGAAAAAGTTGCTGATAAAACTTCGTAAGATTTCTTAAGATTTCTCATGATGTGTAGAAAAGACAAAAGCCCTGTTTGAAAACAAATTAAGGTTCTGTCGTTTTGGCAGGTCAGTACCTGTACTTTCAATGTGGAACCAAAACGTGATCCTGTTTCAGTATTATAAATCAGACTACAATACTTGGTAAGGGTTGAAAAGATCTATAGCTATGATGTATGTAATGTATTTAAGTGAAATTTGTAAACAATCTGATATCTTCTCAAATTCTGTTACAAAGGACATGCCTTGTTTGGCATGGAGATCAAATTTTCAAAATTGTGCAATGACTGAAACAAGATTTGACATTACTAATCTTTGTAAGACCTGACTTAAAGTATTCCTGCAATAAATGACGGTAGAAAAACTACCCTATGAATACACGGCTAGGGTCAGTCAACTTGTCAGTGGAGAATGGAAATCTATTAATGCAGCGCTACAGTCATCTCAGAAAACTGCGACACAGACTCTCTTAAGAATTACTACTGGATATGAGCTGACAACTGATATCGAAATGAAATGGGGAATGTCTGAAGCAGAAATACTTTAAATAAGTCCGACATGTTAACAGTTCAACATACTTGAGGCCCACGTTCTTCATGTGGGTTGTCTAAATTGAAACTGTCCTTTCAACATAGAGCCTTCAAGAACTCAGAGTTAATCACTATAATATACTTCATGTTTGATTAGTACACGTATACCGTATGTTGTTTAAATTGTCTGGCATTTGTGGCAGAGTCTCAAACTTTTTACAACGATGAGAAATGACCAAACATGATACTGATCACATTTTGTCATTTCTGTAGTCTGCTTGTGAAACAGACTCATGTTTTATCATTTCAAAAATTATCAACATTTATTTCTTTTTTAATGTGTCTGCAAAAATATCAACATTGATATCTTTGTGTTCTGTACAATTCAGTGAAATTTGATCACATGTCTACGATACAGAATATAAAGATATCACGTCTTTTCCCCTCCACAGTGGTTAAAACATCTCAAAAAGCAAGATATTGGAAATTCGAACTCTGAAGTTTTCTCCGGCAATGTTTGACCTTGCTAGAGGGAAATGTGATGAAATAGTCACGATAGATATACGATTCATCGGTGAATTTTGTTTTATAAGGTTGACAGACTATGTACAAAATCTGGTCTCACTGCTAGGATACTGAAAATCAACACAAAAAAATTACGGTGACCTCATTCTTTCAAATTTAAGGTCACCGGTACAAACATAACAAAGTGAATGAGGTTTACATTGGACCTCTGATTTACATGTACTTATATGTAAACAAGATCAACTTGACCTTTGACCCGAGTTCATTGACAACATCAGCTGGGATCACAAGTGAAGAACAAGTTCCCTGACAACCAAGTCAGGTCGTCAAAGGTCAAGTTAAACAGTAAAAATTCCGGAAACGATCAATTTCCAACAAATGAATATGACTTCATCATTTTGTATGTGTTTTGAAATAAGAATGGTCACTTGTTATTTGATATAGACAATTTAACAAAATATTTCAACAAGTCCGATATTCAGTGGAACACTAATATATCATGATTCTTCATTGTGCAATATTCAGAATGGATTTTCAAGAAAAATAAAGAAACTGACATAATTATGGGATATGAAAAATATTTCCTGGGGAAAATATGAATATTAAACAATGGCTGTAACTATAAAACATAAAAACGTCACATGTTGGGAAAATTTGTAAATATCATGTATTTAGACAACTGAAGCAAACCACTGATGCGTAAATTTTAAACATATTTGTCATTTTTCGCATTTTTTTCTTAATGATACCGGTTACACGTACAGCAGCGTATCATGATGCAATAAAGACAAATTGGTAAATCGTGTCAGAATGCCCGGTCGTTTTGGCACCACAACTGCTGTAATTTGGAAGAAGTCGTGAGGTTATAGTTGAAATACAAAAATCTGCCGGCGCAGATCAGCAGCTGCAATAGAGAAAGGTGTTGTTATGGTAACAGACGATGTCACATTGTGTCGTGTATATGGAGCTGCGGCTGCTGCAAACCTGTTGGACCCATTTTTTTTCCACAGAAAAAAGACGGCGATTTTTTTTTGGTCATTAAGTTCGTACACGTGCATAAAACTATGGATTTTTTTTTCTATTTACATCAGCTGTACAGAGAAGCTTTGCAGCACATTGAAGTCCATGCAATGATGGCAGAGACACAAGCCAGGTCAATCAAAGCAATTTCAACCAATGGAAAAATAAAATTATACAATGGTTGCAGCAAAAGAAAAAAGTTAATTAAAGACTTGACCATGCAATCAGAGCTGAAACTTTTGGGGGGACAATGTTATACATACCTTAAGCGAATCAAAGCAAGCAGTAACTCGACCGTTTTCTACGGTGACGGATTTTGACGGGTGAGCGAACTTGCACTCAGTGTCAGGCCTTGTACATGTTCCACGCTGGAACTCTCGGCAAACTTCAAGAGTCAACCATCGATTGTCCCGCAGTGCCATAATATAAATTTTGTGTGATTCCTAAAACCAGTACTTATATAAGCTGCGATGGAGCGTAGCGAGAGCTTCAGCTGGCAAGCGGAAAAAGAGGAGTCAGCTAGCCCAAGTGGTGGAAAAATTGGACTGGCCGGCCAAGTCAAAGGGGGGCTCGGAACTGCTGCTTTATGTGGCTTGCTGGAGTACTTTGAAAAAGCAACAGTGAATTGCTTGTGTTGTCACTAGTCATTCATGAATTTGGTGACGGTAATTTTTTGTTTTTTGTTTTCTGTAAGATTTCACTGAAAGGCTAGTTAGGAGCACTTAGTAAAACTTCATACCAGGGAGGACTCAAGTTCGTCACCACACCACTCTAAAACCTAGCACTTCACAATGGCTTTGCTTGCAATCTGTGGAACAAAAAGAAAGAGAAAGAGAACAAGACATAAAATTAATAGTCGTCTTTTAGAAAGTGGAATAATAGAACACCATCCCATAATGACTGTCTTGTCAGTCCCACCATACCACAATTTCACATGATTAATTAACACCCTACAATTTCATGAATGGAAGCGTTCATCCCATACTACTGGTATAACTATACCATGCTTTGTCGATGCTTTTCTAAAATCGAAAATATCACACACACTATCAAAATTTCATATCTGGCTTTTGTCTAATATTCTATCTTTTACCTCTCGCCCCAGGGAATCAAAGATTTCCTCGGACACGGAACCTCGTATGTTACATGCCTTGAATCTAAACAGCTTTTGATGTGACATCAACCTCACTGAATTAATCCGGCCATGTGGGGGATGCCCACTCATTAAGAGTCAACTATTCATGGCCATGGAAGGACAAACTAATGTATTTCAATATATGTTAATTAATAAAAGTTAAATGGATGGTCATGCGTTTAATCAACACTGTATGCCGCCAGTACGGTTCTGCCGGTCTCGATCCAAAATCACCGCATTAATGTTAGTAATTTTATCGTCAATTCAGTGCAGTTCTTGCGCACCAAACACAAGACGTTTCAAAATCAAGGTGTCTGTGTTTCTGGTCGGCATGTGGTGCTCCTCCAACGAGTCTGTGAACAGAGACCAAGCAAGGCCATCCATTGTTGTGTTGAAATCACTGATACTACACTCAATGTCATCCTTTATTGTGTTGTGTATTTATTGTCTAAACACAACAGAGTTAGTGAACTCATTCACATTATGCAGACAGACTCATTCCCAGCGCAGACATGAAGCACCACTCCCCCCCCAGCACTTTTACCAGTCAATGCCATCATATGACCTGTTGCTACCATTTTAGCCCTGAGTGCCAGATTTGTACAAAATACACGACCAAAAGACTTGAATGCTGGGAACAGAGAGTTACCTGCAGCAATATAGACTATTTGCAACACAATTCAGACTTTTTCTAAAAGGGAAAATCCCTCCTGCTTGGTGCCTGACACACAAACGGAAGCTGAAATTAGAACAACCAGTTTAACATCTACCAAATATTCTGAGACGGAAGCAAAAATTTGGTGACAAAACTCCAATGATCATGCACACACTGTTCATTCCTGTGTCATGAAAATTTCAAAGTTATCAATTCATGGTAATCAAAAGTGAAACAACATGAGTGGTTACAGATGACCATCGACGATATAAAGCAACCTTCCTAATCAAAGATTAACAGTTCAATATCACTGCACAGACAAGGCTCCTCTCACGACAAACAATCATTTCACGCAATATTTGAAGACTTCACAAAAACCTATTTATAGTCTCTTAAACTGTGAGCATTGCTATGACAACCACACAACTGGAGATGTGACAGATCTTAATGGCATATTTTTCAGAAATATTCTAGCAAAAAATCTTTTTGCTAATTTTCTTCACTGGAGAAATGTTCGAGGAACTTTTTATTCAACCTTTTTAACCAATGTGATTTAACTTAATCGTTTACTTTTAATTAAATGAAATTGAAGAAATAACATTTATTTGATTTCATTAATTACTCAAGATTTACGCATTTCTTAAATGGAATTTTATACACTGAATAATTGAAAATATAATGCATTAAAATAAAAAATTTCAAAAACTAAATAAAGAAAAACTTCTAATTATATATCAGACAGTATATTGGTAAATATCAGCTAGTGGTTTCATAGTTGGAAAGAGTGGCTTGTATTTGGGGAAGGGGTAATTATTAGCCAATGTTTTCAAAAGTTGGTCTGTGTTCCTTTGAAGGGACATAATAGGTGATAGTATGTCTTCAGAAGGGAGAGTTGGTGTCTTGAGAAGGATAAAATTGACCAATATCTTTGTGAAGATGTAAGTTATTGAACAACTTTTTGGCCAAAAGATAAATATTCAGTATCGTCCATAAAATGAACAAACCAAAGCAACCATGAAACTTATATGTAAACAATATTTTGATGTGGGCATGCATGCATCATAAACAAAAGATTCACACGTGAAGCGGACAACAATGACAGCTTTTTACAATGCCATAGAAACTACTAAATTAATCCAGAAGTTTCATAAACTATTTATCAAAGTACCGGTATTCATAATCACAGAGGATTCAGCTGATAAAAGTGTTCAGCCATCGTAGCAAATCATGACAATCTGAAATTTGCAAGAAATGATGATTATTATCATATCACTTCCAGATAGATCTGTGCTAAATAGGTCTCAAACAATGAATAAATAATGTGGTTTTAAAATTTCAACACAGTGACTCAACTCTGTTCTCTTGAAATCCCTTTCAATGAAATCATCTCCAATATTCCAATCGGGTGATCACTTGTGGATCCCTGTTGCACGGCAGGATTTGAGATTTTCAAACCAATAAATTGCAGGCCTATTTAAGGAGATTTACCGACACCTTGACCTGTTGCGACCCCATAAAATGTCAAGTATACGCTTACATCAAATATAAATAACATCTCTCTCTTAAAGTTCTAAAATTCCAAACATTTTGATTAGCTCATTAAAAGTGGAAATCGTAATACAGTCTTGTAAAGAAGATCGCTGCCGTAAGTGGTAGCCCTTGTTGACAGTCATCATAACTTGTTTACGGACAAAGCAATCCATGTGATAGGGCATGCTGTTACTTATTTTATATTAATTTGAGCTAAATATGGTTCACTTGTTTTGGATGGTGAAAAAATAGTCGGGCTCAGACACACAGACCCTTAGCATGCAGGCACATAATTATTCCCTAGGATACGAACGCCATGGCAACCCGGAATAGAGTTGATATTGTAAGGTGTTCAAGAAACCAGACATGATGTCATCTGACTAGCTATGGTGTGTGTGTTCGGAATACAAATAACCAACACACACACATGCCTCGGATTCCTCCGGCTTTTTTTATATACCCACTGAAACTCCTAACGCCAATTTCGATGTCGTCACATGATCCTGCGGTCGTCAAAAATATTTTTCACTCGGCGCAATCAGCAGTGTGGAGAGCAACACCCGACAATTGGGACAAGTTGTAAATCTTGCTGTCATGGCAACTGCCTGTATTGATTGATGGTATATCTATGGTAACGTGGCTCCGTTTTCCCCTAATGCTACCTGTTTCTGATTTTAGCCGGTGTCCCCCTAGACCGAATGTGACACCTTGAGTGCTAGGCAAAATGAAGGTTTATCTAAATGCAAACTCCACCTAATGCATCATGGCACATCACTGCCACCTACTGGAGAAAAAGCACCACTAGTCGGGTGTAATGTGAAGTAAACCCATTAATAACGCATGACAAGGCGCTTTTTTTTCCAAGAGGGGAGCTGTAAGTTTGAGACAGATTCCTGTTCTTTTGTCTGCAGTGAATTTGAACAACATTCAGCACCCGGGGCTGACCTGAGAGGCACACGATCTACACAGACACACGTACGTCATCTCCGTTTCATACGTTGAATATTCAAAGCAAGCAGAAAAGTACCGCAATGCAGCTCACCCAGCATGTCAATCATTTGCTGCACGTTGTCCAATGCACACATCATAAACCATCTTACTAATGGCCCTAGTATGTGTTCTACATACCACTCAGTAATGAAGAATGCTGCTGCGCTGTACAATGCCAAGACTTGTTGCTCTAAATTAGTTTACAGCCAAGTAGACGACAGAATTTTTGTTTTATTTATATTGCTAGTGTCACCCCCGATAAGTCTCCATACTGAAAATGAGTAATACTATGTACGTGTACTGATTCGGCATTTGGCAATTGAAGAATCATGAAACGTTAATTTTGGCCAATGTCATTTCGGACATGTACACGTTACAATTGATCTGGCCTTTGTTTTTGCAAAAAAAACCCACAAAAAATGACACAGCTGTTTAGTTACTCTCCATATGCCCAGACAGTGTGCTATTTTATAGTTAAAATAAACTTCAAGATATTTAATACATATTTGACAGCGTCGTGTGGGGCAACAGATGTTGAAATGAACAAGACTCGCACACAAAATCAGACCACCTCACTGGAAAGGAAAATATCAATTGACAGATATTTCTGTTCTCCTCGGAGATTTTTATCTCCGCCACTGAAATGCCATATCTGTGCTAAGGTGGCACAGAAAGGCTGGCTTGAATATGACCAGCGAGCTAGGGGGTCTAAAGATGTCTGACCTGGTTTGACCTGTGGGATATAACAGGCAGTGAAATGATTATGGTCAGACTAGTAATGCAGACAGGATGAGACTTGCTCTTGTCAATTCAGGCAAAATTCAGACAGTGTCATGTCATCAATGTCTTGAGACTCATGTTGCCATGGAAACGCCCAAGAGAATCAATTATCCATGCAAATATATTCTGTTTTCCTTTCCCTTTTTTCTGCAGTGAATCAGATATTATATGTTCCATATTGCAGATAGCTGAAACTTCATGTTTTTGGTTCAGACCAACATTTGAATGACCAAGCGGAGATCAAATATTAAACAGAAGACTGATTATAAAAGACAGACATGTTTTAATTTGAATTTTTTAAAAGAAAAATGGGTAATACATGATAAATGGAGGTATAAAAAATTATTATCTACCGATAGGGCAGAAGACAATTCTAATTTTTCATAATTAAACGGTCTCTTTCGTAGTGTTTGAAATATTAAGACTGGATCAATGGTGGTGTATTTGCTGTGCTATTTAAGTAAGACATGGCGTATAGTGTTTATACGTATATGAATATTGATAAGTGTATTACATATTCTGGTCATGAGGAATGTACTTTCCGACATCTGCTACCCACGGCACGTCTTTCTGCGGGATAAAAACTTACGGAATATTTCCAAATTAATGTGTTTTCATCACAACAAATCACATAAATACCTGGTCGTGTGTGGTGTAATTTTGTACCTCCTGTTATGGGTCATAAAAACTGCCGGAACATACTTCTCCCATAGATACAGAAAGAAGCAAACGATTAAACTGGCCTGCAGCAAACTAGATACATATCCTTGTACCTATATATGAATTTGCATTTCCTTTCAATTATAATATCAATTTCACAGGAAAAAAAGGGCATATCATGAATTATAAATCTCTGCTCAAAGTCAAACTGCAGATGTTATATTCTGCAAATTACATATTTTCTCTACTTTGAGAAGAAATTTCTAGATTATCTCATCCCGTCACAGGCTGAAATGGTGTTCTGGGATACGCACGAACAACAGCTCACATATGTACACGACTAATTAGAGCAATTTTACATCGGTCATGGAATACGTGAACACTGACTCATGCCATCAATATTCATAACCACGTTCGGAACGGAACCAGACAGCACGCATTATCTTTGAACTCAAATTTCATGTGGATTCCACGTGTCTCACAGAACAGTCATGAAACATCGGGCCGATCATTCTGACTTGCGTTGAGGGAGCTCCAGGCATCGTTTTATGGTTCAACAATTAACTCGACAGCTCATTTTTTCAGATTTTTCTTTAAGTATGACCGTCATTTGTATTAACATGTTGGCAAATATCTGCCAGTTTCTATGGGGCAATTGTCAGCAGTTAAATTCAATCAAGTATTTATAATTCAAACCAGACAATGCTAATAATACAAGTAACTATAAAACAAGTCTTATAATATACACATTTCTCTATCAATTTCTGGATATTTTAATTATATATTACAAATATTGTCACTAGTGTAATAGCTTCAATAATTAAATTGTCGCAGCTTTTCACTGCATTAATGCTTTCAATACAAGGTGGCTATTGTCACTAGCTCTGCGGAATCACTCGGCCTCCCGGCGATATTAATGACAGTATAAACAATTGTACTGCCATCAAGCCCCTTCAACCACTTCAAACTTGATCTCTCAGAACTGCCATTGAGTGTCAAAACCAAGGTCTCAGGGGGGTCCATCAGGGTCATGTATGAATTCAATACAAAATGTCGTTGTCACACCCACTGTGAATGTATAAACAACGCGTTTATGTGTTCTCAGCATGTGCACGACATCTTACATGGACATATCAGAGTAGCGTAGCTAAGCAAATATTTATATTAAATTATTAATTTCACCAGCGTGTCTATTCCCATGAGATTTATCCATATCCGACTTTTGATTCCAAACCAATGGAGTCACAAATATCTCCCTTCAAGATCCGGATACAGTACATTTCATGCGAGTCTCCCCACATATAATTTGCAGGAGTGAAATAAATTTGTTCGACAGTATTTGTCGCCAGGGTGATTTGAAATGTTTTCATGACAGACGCAAAGGAACATAATATGCTATGCAAAGGGTCAGGGGTCAATATATGATATTCCCAGCTGGGAATTTTGCAAAAAAATATGACCTTTGGAAACAAAGTTACAGGAATCTTAAGAAATTTTCTAGTGATACGAGCTCAAAGTCCGGTAAATTGTTGTGAAAATCCCCTGATACAGTGAACAGCTCCCTAGCAACCGACAATAGTCAAACAATCAACACCGTCTAAATCAGGAGCTTTGTGCCGTGTACACCTATTTCTTGCACGAGTAATTTCAATGGTCAGGTATCATTGCCAACAACGCATGTACGGTATCCCTATAAATTCACTGTTTGGGGAATTGTGACATATCAAGCATGAGAATTAATTATACTAATATTATCATCAAATCAGATAATTTGAGAAATTGTTCATGTGTAAACGATTGAACACCACGAATTTGTCAGATCTTGAACAGTCCAACCAAATCTGCTTTCTGTTTCAGCATGTAATGAAGATAGGGTATCCAAGATAGTGCCTTTCAATATTACTAATTATGCGACGAAATATTAATAACAAAAGCTATTTAGGTAAATCTCTGCATGAAACAAAACATAAATTTTGCCCTGAACCGTATCATATCAGCTGATCTTATCCCAAAGGGATTAAAATCTTACTAACTTGATTTTAGCATGTGATCTGTAATGTTATACTGGTGTTATTGACGCTACATATTGCTCAAAAGAAGAAAAATGCCAGCTGTGAGGTCAATGTCAAGTTGATCATGAACAGGGTCAACTTCAGTCAAGGTCTTTATAACAAATATAGCTCATTACCACGGCGACATATGAAAGATCTAGGACAACTACTAATCTGACCTTAATATAGGAATTAGGTGTTTGCAAATTTAATCATATCGCCACAACTTTGTGACAATGCTATTTGTGAATTTAAATTTGGGTCAAGAATTCTGCCACTCATCTCTGAGAGCTCCACTGCTATGCTGTGTTGAGTGATTTCAGTGTCAGTTGTGCACATCTGTGTTGTTGAGATCTCCTTCAACTATAGCTTGCATACACCATCTGGAATATCTGATGAATGTCTCTGCCTCGGACAAAACTTCTGGCCTCAGATGGCCATTCATCTGCGACTCGGCTCAAAAAAAATCAGCGGAGATCAAGAGCCCGTGATTAACATGACTTACACGAGCCATTCATCATCATTTCCTCCCTCTGAAATATATTCATGAAAGCCCACTGCAACGCTAGGTGCACATGATTTCAAATTCCCATCGCGTAGATTCACCGTCCCTGAGTGACAACCGGGAGAAGGCACTGGAAACATACTAACAAGTAACTGCCGGCATGACTAGCATCTGTGACATGAATTCAGTGATTCCACACCAAACTCCACCCTGAGCAAAACTAGAAACTTTTTTCACCGTTCACACTTTCATTAGTCTCACAATTCATCAGTATATTTTCTTTCCCTACAGGTTGATATCAGTTTAAAGTTGACTTGTACGGATCTAATCACTCAACTGGTGTACTAATTAAGACGTGCTGGATTTCAAAGGCAATACATAGAGCTGTGTCTATACAGTGGACACAACCCTCAGCATCAGGTGGCCTGGACAACGTTTCAAAATTCCTCCAACAGAGTTCAATAATTTACTCAGGAATACAGTCAATGGGGCTGTTAGAGAGTATAATCACTCTGAATAAACGGAGGCTTTGCAGACTTTTAATTATTGAAACCAAAAGCAACGTAGTGTATAAACTTTCAAGTTCTACGCTGCCGGCTTGATTATCCGCTAATGACAGTTCTGTGAGACGTAATGTGGAATTCATCCACCTGAAACACAGAAAGTGCAGATGGCACCACAGAGCCATTTGATATTCCAATCTTTCAGATAAATTTCAAGACTTCCTGCTCAACATATAATTATTTAGGAGTGTGCCGACATATGAAGACTACACAGAGCTGATCATTAAGTCTTGTGGGCAGAAAACACATGTATATGATGATATTAGAAGCTATGACGGCGATTGTGAATATCCTGGAAATATTTTTTAGTTTGCTTTATATTTCCATATAAAAGGGAATAATTAAAATTCAAAAATTGTCCATGTAACATGCACCAGAGGAGCTCTAGGACTCCTGAACAATCAGTTTATACAGAACAGCGATTTTCAACGATAGAACTGAGGCTGTAGAAGAGTTACTGACTCATGATAATAATGATGTCATTGTCATCACAGGCACATCTCCAAGTTGACCACAAGCCATCAACAGTCAATTTAAAGACACTTTTTTACCTTTTGGGAAGACTAAATCCAAGGCTGAAATGAAACGACTGCAGACATTGATATTGACTGTGTTAATTGTCCGTATCATATTCACAGACACATCTCCATGTTTCCTGCAGCTCTGCTAACAATCCGTCGGTAATGGTCTATCCGGCCATTCATATCATCTGGATAATGCCTCAGAACCACCGGGTCTGTCTAGTCATTTGTAATTATTTCCTCTGCATGGACCCCTGCGTCCATACGAGCCCAGAGTTCACCAACTCACCGATTCCAGATCACTCTGCCAGAGTTCACAAGAAGCCGACTCCAAAACGTGTAATGATCAGTGTAAACTTCGCAACAACTTTCTTTCCTGCCCGCCAACATGAAATGCTTTAAAATATAACTTCAGTTAGCATAATCAAACACCAGTAAGGATAAGCATGTTTAATCATTATAAATAGCGCCATTTCGAACTCTTTATCTGACATTTTAAACCAAACAATCAGACAGTCTATGTATTGAAATAGAGATTTCCATCCCTATAGTCTAACTATAAATTTTTGAAATAAAGTTAAGTATGTTTGATGATAATATTCTGCCTCTAAAGTATTTCGAGGTTACAGAAAGATATTTAGGGTCAGAGGTCAGTGCACTATGCTATATAGACATATGAACTTTCATGAACAATGTTTAGTGCTTTTTATGTACATATTTCCAAATTTTAGATTTTATCAACTATTTAAAATGTAATATTCAGCCATTTAGCTATCAAATCAGCATGTTTTGATGCACACATTATTTTCTAAATTCTACAATTCAAAACTGACAATCTAGCAGATTCCATTAATGTCAATTAATATTTGACCAGATTCCAATGGAATTGCGGGAAGTCATCATATTGATTCAGTTCATTTTTGAGTTCCCTCTTTAACCTGTTCACACCCAATTTCCCTGTAAACAGGTCCACAATCACCAGTGATAACAATGGGTCTGGGCCAAACCATGGTGGTGAGAGGGTTAAAGACAATCACATGCCACAAAGGGTATTTAGAACTATCCATCGATTATTTATATCAGACACTTCCAATTTGAGTTACAGATACTGATTGGAATGTTTGAAGGAGGTGCACTTGCCCCAAGTATCTACACTGTCTTCCCTTTCAAAATTACTTCAATGAGATTCAGCAGGTAGGAGAGAAAAAATACACTTCCAATGCTGAGCAGTATCTCCGAAGAAGAAAAAGAGAGATAAAATTTGAGATGATATCAATTAAAAGCATTCTATCAATGTAAGGCAGCAGTCTGATTAGTATAAGTAACAAACAATTCATATCTGATTATCTATCGATGTCGTATTAGGGAAAAAATTTGCCCTGAAATTTGTGCCATTGAATTTGTTGACCTTTGCTTCAAAAACGCAGAGGGAATTTTGTTGCTAGGCAGACACATTGGACACAGAGTGACCCCGCCAAGGTTATGGAAATTAAAAAGACCTCAACCTAGATAAAGGTTATATGCATTTCATACATTAGATCATCTGGGCTGTGTATTAAATTCATTGTTGCAGATTGCATCCTTAAAATATTCCATCTTGAAGAGTTTTAAATTGTACATTTTGGGGCTTGTGAGTCACGGCGTTGAATTTTTGAAAAGGATTCTCTGCACAACAACTTGATGGTTTCTGTCAGGTTGGACCTGCTCGTGTGCAGAGATGAACATGTTGCCATGGCAACAGACACTCATAATGCTCATGGTTATAGCCTATGTCTGGAAATGAGCAGCTCAGAAAATGTCAGGTTTGTTGGCGTAATCCGGGCTCAATTTTTGCAACGTTTCCTTCCCACCTCGCATCACTGACAGACAGAAAAAAAAAATGGGCAACGTTCTATTAGTTCCTGCGAATTCAATTACATCTCAATTACTATTTGCTGAAATTAAAAGCCTAGGGAAATTCTGACATTCAACTAAATTACACAGATTTCTTAGAAATCTGTCAGATTGCTTTGTTCATACTAATGGACCGTCACAGTTTGTCTTTTGAAATTAAAGTTGAATATGATTGCACCAAATTAGCCATTAACCTCACCCCATACATTCTGCATTCTTGCATTCCTATTGTCATATGGATGAAAATTTCAGTTCGCTATTTTTTTTTATCCACAATTGCAAAATTTGAACTATTCTTTTCACCTTTTTGTCTCATTATTTGTATATTTATATTTATATTAACGACTGTTTGTGCATATATTATGACAGATAGGGTGGATGTCGAGTAACCATCTGGTGCCTCTGTGTGCATAGAATACTGAACATTCATTTGTGAAATGCGTACAATTTTGAAAGTATAGAAAGCATACAAAAGAGGTTCTCTAATAGGAAAAAAACACACAAAGCATCTTTATTTTTTCATGTCAGGTGGATTTTTCATACATTATATGAGAATGAGAGAATATTTTTATGATTATAGTTGAATACAGCCGTTGACATGGTAAAATTAATGCTAACTTTGATCCGACAAGCCCTTTAATGATAATACAAACACATTTGACAGTTTATTGAGTCGTTTGAGGTGAACTTTTCAACTGGCTAGTTTCCACAGACAGCTGGACGGATTTGGATATAAGTGCAAGTGACCTTTACTTGCTGACATCCACTTTGAAACAAATTCCTCGGAGATTTACATAGAATGCTGGCTGTCCATGAGATTGGTTCTGGTTACACTATAATAGCTCGCATATATTTCAGGTATGCATATTAGCTCTCCACTTCAAACTTGTAATATTTTTAAAAATAGTCCAAAGTTGAACATAATCTGTACATTATACAGACTTTAGTTATATATGTATATATATACATATATATCTATCTGTCTGTCTATCTATCTGTATGTGCAGGTATATATATATATATATATATTATATATATATATATATATATTATATATATATATATATCTATATATTATATATATATATATGTATGTATGTATATATACATATCATAACAAACAAAAACAGAAATATGCCTGCCTGCCATATAAAGATATAAAGCTTGTATCTATTGTGTGTGTATATCTATCTATATCTATCTATATGTGTGGATTTTATTTACTACACACACACAAAATGTATACAATGTGCCTTCCTGGTTATCACCATAATGGCTTAATGGCAATCTCTGAACTTGGGCACAAAGAGTACGGTATATATATATATATATATATATATATATGTACAATCTGTATATACAAACACACATAGACAAACACGATGGATGGGTGTGTATGTATATATATTTGCCTGTCTATATAATATTTTTGAAAGGTGTTACTTTCCAAAGGGGTCATTTGGTATTTTTGAATACTCTCTACTGGTGTAAACAATACAATAACAAACTAGCTTTGTAATTTGAACATACCTGTACAGGTTTTATATTACCTGGTGCAGTTTATGTAGGAGTATTTCATTTCTGTTCACCACAACTTGCCATAGAAACATGTGTACATTGTTTCCTCAATTTTCAAAACAAATGTGGGTGAAAATTTTCCCCTTGCAAAAACTGTTTGCTTTCCTTTCCTATGTATGAAAGCGTATCGTTTGCAAAACGTACAATTTACAGAAAGAGGCTGTACAGTTAACACAGCAACTGTAGCTATCAGTGTCTGAACCACAGAACAGCCAATCAGAGCTGAGTGTCAATTTCATGAAATTTTATCCTTCAGGTCTCTGTCAAGCCTATCTAACAGGTGTTATCTTGCTCTATTTTTTTTCCCTTTTTGTCAGCTGAGCAATACACTGTAAAGAAAGTCTATTTTTAAAGCGCAAATCCTCAATCTAAATGCATGCATGCACTGTCTGTTGTCGGTACAAAATGTCTGGCTTTTAATGACCGGCAAGTCATTAGAGAGAAAACTATCTATGTTCATTTGATACTGCTGTGCTGACTGCATTTCAAGTCGGCTCGACTCGACAATTGCAATTCGAGAGTCTTCCATGACTTGGGGCTTTGGTATGCCTCGTGTCAAAGGTCACAGCAGAGGTTGAGTCAGGTCGGGTGAAAAGTTAGTTTTCAGACAAAATAAAGCAGCATTTACAGTTTATTCAAAATTAAGTCATATTTTTGTTTCTTGGTTGGACACTTCCTATTCAAACAGTGAGAACACTAACGTTGATACAAAGAATGTAAAATAGTTAATCGTCCTTTCGAAAGACAGTGGCTCACAAATTCAAAATTTATCAGGATTTTTAAAATTTTTATCACCTTATCATATCATGATGTCCTTGATTCGTAAATGTTCCAACCATTTCTCAGCTATGCATGAGATAAACAATTTTTTTTTCTATTTATAAGCCATTGACTTCTATAGCAAGTCTTCAAGATTTTCACAAAACTGTTCCATTTTTCTAAGCTTAAAAAGTGATCTCATGCTTCACACAGGTATGAATAAATCAAACGGAAATATACTTATTATGAATGTGAGAAAATTTCACGCCTTTGATATTGATGATATTTGGCCTGTCTGAGCTATATTTGACCTCTTTTTGTTTGTAGAATGACCTCTTGTGTTATTAATCTCTTTTCTCCCTTGGGGTCACAGTTCACAATGGCAGAGTGATTTTTAGTTGAGAGTGTGACCAATATTCAATGACCTTTCAGTCAAAAGCGTCTCCAACAAGGCTCCCACATGATTTGATATGTCGTCTGCTCAATTCCCATTGGTATTCGGAACAGTGATGGTTATTCTTGATAAACAAAAAGTAAGCCTAAACATTACATGTGGATTTGAACTTGAGCATGTAATGTCTTTGAAAAGTGGTTGGGCTGGCGACAGGTGTTCAACAAGATTCAGCTAGGCTGGAAGGAATTTAAAACTGTGAGTCATGCATACTACCTGCCTGTAATATAAATTGGGTTCCGTTACCCATCATTTGGCTACTTTTGAAGTTATATCTGGAAGTTACTAACAGGCTCACACACATTAAATGAAGAGGCTCCCATGTTGCAAACATTATGTTAACTTTGTTCTCACCTGATCAAATTTGCAAAACTAATTTGCTACAGGGCTGCTAATACATTGTACAAGCTTGTTTCAAACTATTTGAGAAAAAAATTGTAAACTTGAAGTGCTTTCCCATGATTCTAACCTTTCGAAACTTTGGCAACTTTCCATGTGGAAAAAAATACTATGTTCTCCGGACTGAATGGTGTCGTTTGACAAGTAACCGTGGCGACTGCTGTTGACTGTAATTGTCAAGTGCCTCTCACAGATATGTTTATGATTCTTAAGTCACCTGTACAGCAACCACGCTTAACAAACTATAAGCTATTAAATGAATATGATTTGTTTTTTAATCCTAGTATTGTTTTGTGTCAATGCATCGACATCACAGAAGACGGGTGCCAATAATATCACAACCATTTATACGCCCACACTCCTGTAGACTAAACACCCACTGTATTCTACCCTTTGAATGCTTGCCCTTAACTTTTTCGCCGTGAAAGGTACAATAAAAGGCGGGAAACCTTATCGCATGGGTTCGGTTAAGTTTGACCTTTGACCTGCCCCCATGCATGACCAACTTTGTCACCTCACGTTTTGAAGCTTGCCTCATTACCGTATCTACACTATCTACAAGATCTATTTCTGATGTGATTCAATATTTAATTGAACTGAAATGAACCAGGAACAGGTCAAATCTGTCTTTGATTTCTCTTTCAATTCTCTTTAATTGACATCACTCAAAACACATTCTCTACCGATTTTAATTTGAAACATTTAATAGTATATTCTGCTATTCTGTGGGGACCCCACGAGAATGGTTTTAAAAGCTATCTGGCGAGCTATTTTTTAAGAACCTTTTATCTCAGAAATCAGTTCATGCAAACATGCAGCCGTTTCAAGCAAACACGTGTTACAGTCCACTCGTATTTCAACGTTTGACAGCTCTGAACGCTCAGCAGTTGTGTAATTCTTACAGGAAGTGGACCCCTAGCTGTCAATCATACCAAGCGGTAACCTTAACCCCAGATATCGTTTCAGAACGACCTGAAATGAACTAATGCTAGATATGGGCCTTAAACAAGCAGGTGCTAGGTAGCGTTTTCTTCAAACCCTCTCTGTACCGTGCACACCTCGCTCCTCCGTAAAACAAACATTTAGTCTGCCTTCCTGAGTCAGTTATAAAGTTCACAAAGACTGCACATAGTTTCACGTAAAATGAAATCATTGATTACTGAGAAAGAGAAAACGGTACAACAATGCACTCTTACATGCACACACGGAGACAAACAGCGAGTCAGCTCACTTCACTCTGATTGCCAATAACCACTTTGTAATCAACACTGCCATTGTAGGAATTTTTGTGTGAAGTGTTTGTGATTTTAGAACAGAAATGCTTAACGTGAATGCTCACACGTGCACTAATAAACTAGTGACCAATATGGATAGACTGGCCCTTTAATGGTGAATTCTCTACCACTCATACAAACTGAACAGACACAATATTGCAAAACACAGTCATTTCCATTTATGACTTTCTGAATTTTGAAAGATGAAACCTCATCAAGTTTTGAAACAATTGTCTGAAATAACTGTCAAAATTTCACTGCTGAAGATCTCAAACGTATCACAACTGGCGGATTTGCAAAGTTTCACTAACACTGATTGTCCAACAGAAAACAATGTACGGTACTACGGATATTTACTGATTGAATCCCTAAATCAATACAATGTAAAATGGGATTTTACCGCTCAGTTTTATTGACATGTGTGTTCATAAAACCATTTTTCACCCCTGTTCCTCAAGATAACAGGTCCCTCACTTCCTCATCAGTAAAACTGCAACATGTTCCCCAATCCACAGCATCGAAAGGAGTGCATCTTACACCATCACAAATTCCATTATTTAAACAGTGAGATTTCAAATGAAAGTATAAGCATGCTTTGGTCCGTATATGCACAATTATTACACAATAAAATCCCTCCACGCCATGTGCGGGACATGTCGCTTTCATTTCGCTCACACCCTGATGCAAATGTAATGACGTGGATCGTGTATGAACACATGGCTCATTTGCATATTGCTCCAACCCCATAGCACAGACATTGAGATTGCCGATTCGACATGACTACCGCCCGTCTCTTTTCTTTGAGAACTGTCGGCAATTTTCTTCCCTTTTTTGGGTGCCTTTTTGGTCGATTTTCTAGCGAGATAAGGTGTTACATTCAGAACAGGTATATGAGTCGACAAATGGCCTTTTTTGAAGATACAATTCAGCCTCTCTGAATGATATGAATGCAGGCAGCGGTACAAAACATGGCCACCACAGAAGTAACGACTACAAGTGTTTAAAAATCCAGAAATCATATCCAACAAATTTGTTTTAAAGAGCAATGTAAATCTGAAGTGTCACATAAGTTTGAACATCCGTCCAATGTCAAAGGTGTTCTAGTCTTAGCAGCCATCCATCCTTCTTATGGATCTATTAAATATTCATATTTTTTTTGCATGTTTAAATAAAATATGACTGTCGAGCCTTCCCCGATGAATGTAAGTCTCAACGGATGTAATTTTAACATAAATACTAATGACAGAGTTGTTATGCCCATGTTTACCTCATCACACATCGGTTTCTCTTATCAGTCACTTCCAGGAGATTCAGTTGTTAATCAATCTTACATGTTTCAAAGCTCTATCCGTAATCTATGATTTTTCCCCCAATATGACATGGCAATCTCTGATTGGCAACTGTCATTATCACTACATTTTTGTAAAATATCATGAGATTATTTATTCATCAGTGATTTTCTTTTTTCTGAAAAAAACATGCCACTATGACCGTTTTGTAACTTTATCGGAAAAATCAAATGTATGGATGCTTTGGCAATTGCTGTTGGCTGTCATATTGATTTTACACAAGCCTTATCTCTCGACTGTAGGTGATTTGTTGTGAATATTACCATAAAATTTGAGAAATCACAACTTTCCATGAATTTTCTTCTTCCATTCTGACTAAAGCACATCAAAATTTAGAGCTGGCATTGTGTACAAATACTGCTTTTCCTACAAAGTTTTACCACACTAGATATTTAATTATAAAATTGTACCATTCTAAAGACAAACCTTATCGTGTGGTGATTCCATCACATTTTTCAAATCATTAATTGATTCTCAAATCTGTTAGAGAATCTGAACGGCCCGTGAAAACACTGAAGCATTGAAACTTTGAGTGATAAAAATCACCAAAACCACATGCCATACGCTCCTTACAGCGTGACAAAAATAAAACACATGACACGTAATTTGTAAAGAAATTGGTCAGTGAAAGGTGCTAACTTTACAGACCATATGTGATGTAAACTTGACAATGACTCTTCAAAATTACTGGTTTGATCCAACTGACAGTTGCCACGGTTCATTGGTTATATTGCTTGGCAAACAGAAAAGCTAGTCGGCCTAATTTTATTCAACATTGAACATATTATCCCAATTCTGATATGTAATACTATACACAAAAAAGTGCTCGTTAATAAGATTTGCTTCTTAACCGTTATCAATGTGTATCTTACAGGATTATTTTGCTGTTGCATGATGGATGATGCCGCACAATGTGATGTCCACAAGTCGTTACAAGGTGTGTCTAGCAGCTACGCTACTAAAGACATTGATTACTATTGGCTGTCGTGACTTGACGTGTTGCATCGAAAACGTGACATTTTCGCTGGATTTCATGAATATTGATGAGGAGCGATCGCAAGTTGGGATCTGGTCAGGTTATTGAGAGTGTCTCGCTGTGCAAACTGCACACACTGTATGAAAAACACTCGTGTTCTGAGTCTCCGAGCTTTTCCCTCATTGTCTCTCACAGTTTAGAGAAGAATAGAGATGTGACTTATAGCAAACAGGACATGTGTCAACACGAACCATGCATATAAGAAAGAAACTCAAGTCCTAACACTTTGTCTATTGTTTATCGATTTCTTCTCCCCTTACAGTCCAGTTTAACCAACACAGCAATGTCAATGCTATCTTAAAACTTAGTCTAATCCAAGATGATCTGTATATTGTGTTCCGTTTTGGAGTCAATCCCAATTTAAACTGAGACACAAAATTCCACTTCCACATTTTGAACAATTTTCAGCAGGAGGAGAAATTAAAATGTGCAGGACACTTTTTTTTCAGCAAGTAGATGGAATGTCTAGACATGCGTTACTTTGTAATTCTAGAATACGTCTGCCAATTCTGATCCGTAATACCAATGAAGTATATTCAGCATACGGCGATTATCTATGCAGAACAAGATCAACCTCGACCGTAAACTCTGTTTATTTGACAATCTGCTTCAGTATTTTTACTATCACATCGTGGCATTGTAAATCCTCATAATTCACCGGGAAGTAAATATAATAAATATATGAACACTGAGTGTTTATCAGTCAGACCTTGCAAGTTGTGTCGGCTCACACAAATCAAAAGGAGAGATTTTATCACCGACTGATTTCTCTGACTTTTTGAACAATACTGTATGAAGTGAAACTCTGATATGCTTCAGTGAAATACAACTTCCTGGTCAAATATGGTTTTCTCACTTATCTCTACCTTCCATTTTTCTCTCCGAGTTTCAGATCCCTGTTTTCACATCCATGTTGAAGTAACGTAAACAAATTACTTATAGAAATAAAATTTTAGTTATTTTCTATGCTTCCCTATTTCGACAGAGATTAATTTTTAGAATCAAACTTCCTTTCTTTGATTTGAAAAACAGACGCACAGTGCTACTGTAGAAAAAAAATATTTAAGAATCTTTGCAAGTCACACTGGTGATATCATCATGACCTTTGACACGCCCTTGACAATCACACAACTGTCTGTGTATGTGGGTGGAATATATTCATACTGAATAGACTAGACTCGCAGAAACTAACATATTAGGACCGTATGCGTGTGTCTGATCACGGCTTCTGATAATGTAAGCCTTCTAGAATTTGAAATTCCAATTAGACCATACTTTGACCCGACGCTACCCATTCTGAGCGACTTCAAGCCAATGATTGCCCAGTCTGCCTGCTCTATGTGCATGCACATTTTCCATGCATCATGGCATTGTACATGTTAGAACGTATCAGAGAGTCATTTCTTGGAGATTTGTTGAAACACACACCCAACACTTTCACTTCTGTTCATGTCTTATTTCACTTTGAAGCCTGAACTTTTTTTTTCGAAATCGATTACACAAACCGGGCAGTTTTGTGAAGGGCTTAAGATCAAGAAATTGAAGGTTATCAAGAGAGCCTCAAAGAAGCAGAGAAAAACAGACTTGCCTGTTGACAACTTGTTTGGAGTCTTGTACTACCGCCAAAAATATGATGCCTAGCTGGTGTGATCGCGGTGAGGTCACTGAGGTCAAACCCTGCATTGAGTAGCTGTCAGCATTTCTGGCTGTATAAGGGCCGGTTACTAGGGATGTGTATGGTGATTACATCATAATACATGACTTGAATGTATAATTTTGACCCTCCCATTCTGGCTGCCGGCTCTTTCTGTACGCTGACAATAGCTGAGCACTTTAAGGGTTTTGTGCGACCGTGAGAGGCATCCCGTCTTTCAAAACATCATAAACATCCTTCATTATAAAAATACAGTGCTGAAAAATATTTGAAGAAAACTGGGTATCATTTCAATCTAAGCCAGACCACAGCAGCTGAAACTGGAAACTACTTTGCTGAAAACTTTTCACATGAAGAACTTTCAACGGCACATTTGTTTTGAGATTTACAGTTCTAAGCAAAGCTATCCAAGCATCCAAGCTTATAACATATACACCGTTTCCTAGCAACTACACACCTAAGTTTTGTGTTTCTTATGCTTACTTCCCCATGCGGTGACCCAAATCATGTTAGACCGGCATCTGATTAATATTCAAAATTACCCTTCCCATGCAGGATTTATCCTAATTAATATTCAAAATTCATCCGTTTATTCAGGTATATATACCAAAGGTCATCTTGTCATAATGGGCAGATATTTGTCTGATTCTATGACCAAAAAAAAACACAGAATATGATAACACTCAAATCAAATCTCTAGAATCCAAGCAACAATGACATGACAGGTGTCCGCCAGATCAGTAAAATGATCACGCTTTGAAATTCTTGAATAAAATCACTGGGAGGAAGTTTTTGTAAAACTATTGTGTGCTGCTTAGTCAACATTTGAACATCCACCGACCAGCATCTCATTCTGATGACATCACGGTAGAGGCACACAGGCAACCACTGTTTATGCAACACAACCAAAACTCTCTCTCATAAAAATCGCTGAGCTCTTGCACAAACAACGCAGTTCTATCCTCCCTGACAACTCGCCTTCACAGGACAAACAGAAGCTCACTATTCCAACCGTCACACACTGGGCATGAGCCAGACAATATTCTAAATCCCCTTCTCTTAAAACTAGTCACACAATCCCTATGAAGAGGGGACTCCACACAGCCACTCAACTCAAACCACCTTAGAGACACATCAACAATTCTCAACTCTCACCCAAATGGGCTGATGTCCGGCGATACCTTTTACATGAACCCACCTCCCGTGGACCACTCACCGTTCACTTCTTTACAAATCACTCTGTCCCAATGACCACTCCAACTGACCGGCAAAACACATCATAAATTTTTTCTCAGTTCTTGGCAACCCATAAAACCCCATCAACACCAGTTTGTCAAATCAGCCCCACCTACTTCATATGTCACAGTATTCTAGCTATCCACTTACACGGCCGCCAACTCAATCAAACAGTTCTTCTGTAAGGTGTATAGTCTTCTCTGTACATTCAACACCTGGGATATCTTTTCAAACAACCTTTCAAAACTTGTCATTTTTCACAGAAATCAACATCTCTCATATTGACACAACAGCACAAGTTGTACTTTCCCCAAAAGTCTGCTGGTTGCCCTTGAGCATTCCACTTTCAAAATGATCTCAGTTGCTGAAACACCATTTCAATTTTTTCTTGCAAAATGTTTTCAATATTTTGGAATTGATTCACTAGATCTGACAAGCATTTCAATTGAAATAGTCAGTTCAAAATTAGACCTTGTTTTGACAGCTCACCGACAACCTTGCATTTACACATGATCAAAGTGATAATTATGGAAACGCAATCGTCTGACAACCCCTGGCTGAACCCGATGTAATTGCTATAAATAAACTAATAAATCTACGGTGAGGGTAGGTATAGATGAGGACATGCCAGGGCATATATCTACATTACAGCACTTTGTCATTGAACACACTGTCCTACACAGTACTGCAACACAACCAACAACCATGACGTCTGGACGCTTCAGTTGGATTATAATAATTTTGGCTTTGCTGGCCAGTGATCAATATTAGGAACAATGGCGACTATTGTGTCATTGCTGCCTTTTACAAAGCCCTTGACAGGGTGCGGCAGGGCTCACAACTGTTCTAAAGTCCTTTGACCTCGTATGGAATCTTTGAACCACTGCAAACTCCCCAGGATGTGCCAGGAAACATTCCTTGGAGTGACACAAATTAATACCACAAGCGTACATACCAGACCTATTTATTGTCCATAGACGCTCTCTGAATCAGTCACTTACTACTGCAAGCCAGCCATAAATATTATTTTTCAAAAAAAAAGAAGACCGGACTCCATGATTTGTGAGCCAGTAAACCCATTATCTCAACCCAACCAGCAACAGACATACTCCCGTTTAGCCGTCACTGTTACAGATTAAAAGCCATTACGTGCGTCAATTTACACAGAATAGGTGATCTAAAATTATCCGATTATCGTTTTCACTTCGCAACTTCTTGGTTAAGTTGTAACAAGTCTACCGTGCTGGCTGTTCAGCGCATTCACGCTGGCTGTGGGGGCATCTAAGGTCACTTCCTCACACAAAGTCTATGACGTGATGTCAGATAGCAACCAGCCTACGCATATGTCTAACTATTGTCTTCTATTACATAAGGCACTTAGGTGTCCTCAGTTCACTCTTTGCCGCCATTTGTTCAACGGAACGATTACTAATTAACAACAATAAGCTAGTCTAATATGTAAATACACTAAGCCGATCGCGCTGCTGTGCGCTTGGCCGGAGTTTCTCTCCGGGCAATCCGGAGCGTTCTCAGAGCGTTGACTTTTTTCCTGACAGTACACTTTTCTTCAGGAACGTCAATCTGTGAAGTTTTTTTTTCCTGAAATGTCATGCCGGTCTAAGTACTTCAAAGGCCTTGGTCTCTGCTCGTCTGGCAAGGCCAAACCAGATTGTCCAACTCACTCACGCACAGAACCACGCACGCCGGCATCTGACCCTTATTGCGATCGACACGAAACGAACATTTCAAAACGATTACCACACTTTCCGTGACCTTCAAGACGACAAATTCCCCGCAAACATGGTACTCTAAAGACTTGTCATTTGGGAATAAATAATGTTAAGTGCGCTTAGAGGCCTTCTTTGGTTTCGATCGTGGGTGTGTACTTCACTCAATGTCTCGTCACCAATTGATGTCTGTATGCAAATTAGCGTCTGCCGATTTTCATCGCCGTTTGCCGTACATGAGGAAAAAAGGGGGAAAAAATCGCCACGCGTCATTTAACGAAATGTGTGAAAACGGCATTTCCCAGTATCATATATCAAGTTATCGGTTTCTTGTTGTGTATTTGTTCAGAACATTTGTTAAGAGAGTGTCCTGTCGTAGTTGGAAGGTGTCCTGAAGTCGTACACACGTCAGGTCACGCCAAGGCCTAATGCAAGCCATATATTTGATCACATTGTTAATAAAGTACAAACCCTGAACGTTACCTGCCGATGAGCCAAAAACTGCCTTCAACTTGCATCAATTGCAGCCAAGCCGTGCAGTGCCGCCACTTAAGGAGATGTAGCGAAAGCTGTTAGACAGCTGGGCGATTTTGAAGCCGTGTGAACGCCTTGGTATGGGAATTTACCGAGCAGCGAGATGAAGCGACATGTGAGCGTGTTGCACGTCAACTGACTGACTATAGGCTCACCGGAATGTAATACCCTAACGCATGCGTAGTAGTCAACCACGCCAGACGTACGAACTCTACTTAAAAAAACTTGGGCTTAGCTGTGTTCATGGAAATTTCAAATGCAGCCAAGCACTTAACATAATGACAACTGGGGTCACCACTGAAAATACACTCCTGAAGCTACTGCGTTAGAGATTTCACAACTCCACTTTTCCACCGTTGTTTCAAAACGGCCTTTATTTGAAGGTTACTATACAAACCAAAGCCTACAGCATTCATATCATGATCGCGGTGTAACATTACCTTGACCTGTGCCTATCTCGTTTGTATTCAGACATTTAAACCTGCCTCAACCATCTAAATTCCCACAAACCCAATTCTCAACAAACTCCAGCCCGTTCACTTATGTAATCTATAGGCCAGATGGCCAAATGTCAAAATCGCCCCACACCCTAAACAGCCAGCATGACCTCATGTGACCTTGGAGAGTTTGCGGCGACCTTTGACCTGTAAATTGGCGTATCGTTTACAGTTGAAGGCAGTTTTGAAAGGGGGGCTATTTGCATCCTCTGTTGCTCACCATTCACACCGAATATTTGAATTTCCTAGCGCGCAGCGGGTTGTTGTTTTGGCGGCAACGTTCTGGTGCGCAGTGAGGTCTCCATGCCGTGGATTATGTTTTTCACAATTTATGTTGGCAGACTGCCATCTCAACGCTGCTTAGACTTGCTTCCTACAATCTCCTGTTGAATAGCGCGGTAACCTTAGAAATCAACTCTCAAAGCAGCCTTGTCGCCAGAAACTTAGAATTTTGTTTTGTCTGGCATTAATTATTATAAGTAGAACAGGAATCAAATTACATTTTTTAAAACAGAACAAGTTTCCATGCCCGAAGCTTACAGTTTTGGGATGTGAAAGTCAACCTGTAATGCGTGAATTATTTTATGAACGCCAGACAGCAAGCCAACAGCGTACCTGTGTAGTTCAGCGACCCGCTATACATCAACCCGAGAACCCCCAGTCGCCTTGAAAAGAAAACCAGCAACAAAACCGTGGTCATTGTTCGAAAAGGTCAGGATCGTCTGACCCTGGTATTTATTGTTTTGCTTCGCCAAATCTTCTCCCTGTCTGCTGTGACCGATAAACCTATATAGCTTCAAATGAAAGCAATTGAAAACTTTTCTCTTCTGTTCAACAAACAAAGATTAATTGATCTTCAAATGGAGAGGTAAGGACCTTTGTCGAAGAGACGCGGCATTTCAGAATGTCAGTTGCCCTGATTGGGTGTCTGGCTAGCTAGGCGATACCTCTATCCTCATATATATTTAAAGATGATAAAAAAGAAACAAAATACCTAAATGTTTGAAAGCAAAGTTAATGATCGAATTAGTGGTTTTGCTGTTGCTATGGTTGGGTCAGGTTTATTTTGGCAACTGGACGCTAGTTTTCAAAGCATTGTGTGTTCAGCAGTGGAAGAAGAAGCGAGACTCTCTTGCACCTCCATGATGTGATGGACAAATACTGTATGATCATATAGACACTACAAAAAGTGCAGGGAAAGATATTCTGAAATAGGAAAGAAACATAATGGAACAGTTCAAAAAAGACGTATGTCACAGATGGTGTTTGAAATCCCCCCCTTTTTAGAAGGGGAGATGATGGAGGTGTTTGTTTTGAAGCGGTTATGTAGTCTGTGAAGCAAGAGCTGCCGTTTTTCAACTGTTTAATGACATCTTACCACTCTGTGTTATTGACTTAATTCCCATTTCTTTCTTTGAAACAGTGTCACCATATCGGTAACTTGGCCCTGTGCAAACGAAAATCATACGTGGTTTTGTTTACTTTTTGCCACAACTTCTGCTGATTCTATTTCTGAATCCATCATCAAACAGGCAACAGTTGCTGGACAAATAATTCCTTATATGTATATTATAAACACTCCCGGTGTAGCCCTTCCAAAGAGACGGCATTTTATAAAATCTTCCTTACCAATTTTATCACTGAGGCCCCCCATTTATTGATATTGAACTCTTTATTATCTCTCACTTCCCTTCCTAAACGTGTACAGAAAAAATTACCAAACACATCCTGTTATTGGCTAAGATGATACGGCGCCTAAACAGAAAGCCTTCAAGTGACGTTGCCTCAATGAAATGTTGGACCATTCTCTTTCAATGGCCAATGAAAACAGAGAAGAAGAGTGCAAATTTAGGATTAGAGAAACAAAACGGCATTCAAAAAGGAGACTATACTCTGTTTTACATTGGGGATATTTATTTTTCGGTTTTCACTTACAAAAGATGGTAAAAATCGTATTTACTCCGAAAGCTTTAAAATGCCAGCAGCGGCCGACCGGCAAAACATTTAGTAATTTTAAAATTATAACCCAATTCTCTTACCTCGGCGCATTCCATCTCACTGGCAAATGATTTAATCTACACCTGGGGATTATTTTGGTAGAGTTTGAACTTCTGTCAAAAGTGGTAAAACTATTCATAGACCATAGAAAAATGTTGTCTGTTGTCTATTATTCATAACATTGGAAGTCATAAAAACTTTCTGTAAGCCAACAACAATGATCAACAACCATGTTTTGATTGCAGTTTCAATGAACTTCTCAAGATGAGAAATTTCCGGGGGAAGTTACCTGCCTCCTGGGCAATGTCTCAGTCGGTACATTAGACGTTGGGTCAATGTACTCCTTGCAAGACACCAAGTGTTTTACCCATATTGGCAACCCACCAGACAGAGTTGTGACCACCAAAAGGCGTGGTCGCTCCCTCTATTCAAACAAATTCCGCGGGCCACCGTTAGGAGCAGACAAACACTTTGCAACAGAGTAAATAACTACAAATACATGTTAGCTGCACGGTCAATAAAAGTGTGTTTGTTGCATTTCATTGTGTTAACCACTACGAGTTTTCTCAGTAAATACACACCGTTTGGGCACGAGGGTCGTTTCAACAGTACTATTGTCTACCGTCACTTTGTGAGCTGAAGTTAAAAGAATATATGAGAACTCTTTTGTCAAAAGAATATTCTTTGAGGTGACTCTCTGATATCAGGCCTTCACCTTAAAAAATGAGAGAGAGAGAGAGAGAGAGAGAGAGAGAGAGAGAGAGAGAGAGAGAGAGAAATTTTTCTCATTTTGTTACTTTTCCCAATGGTGAGATATATTTAAAAAATCACGATTGGAACTATTTTGGGATAATTGGATCTTCATATTTTTCAAATTTCTCAAAAATGTTAGGTGCCCTACAGCTGAATGTCTCAATAGTACAAATTACTCATAAAAACAAGTGTGTAACGTAAAAAGAAAAACAGATCAGCTTACATTTGCAGATTTTGAAGACATCACTTCACCGTCCAATTATCCCAAATTAGTTCCAATCGTGTTTTTAAAGTAGATGCACAGAAATTCCCAGTGGTGCAAATTTCAAAGCATTTTTTTCACAAGGTATTAAGAAACATATGCAACAGAAACCTTCTCTTAAAACTGCAAAGACAAGCTTGATAAGCATTGACACAAAATGGAAGATTCCTACAGGTTCATGATCAAGATGTTATGTAACAGAACTATGAATTTTAATCATTTTTTTTTCAGCCGGATATATTGATAGATGTAATTTTACGGCGATATACACTTTGAAAAACAAAATTCTTCAAATGACTTTGACTCTGACGATTACAGAGACAATGACTGGAACAAATTCCACACTTTTGCTATTCTCTTTTCGTTTTGAGGCAGAAATGCGTCTTAGGGGCAGTGTTTTTGTCCCTGCCCCCAAACTTTTCAAAATGCTCTTCTCGTCTGTTATATATATAGTCATTTTTAAGCCTATAGAATAGAGTAATGAAGATTTCACCTTAACTTGTTTTCATGAAAATCGAAATTTTGCGGTTTGCGGCCATTTTTAATTTCAAATATCGGTATATTTAATTGAGGTAAACTTATTTTGTTTCTCTAATCCCGAACTTTGCGTGATGACCCCTGAGTTTTATTTTTGATTGTGAAAGAGAACGGCTTAAATTTTTGGCTCAAATTTAACACTTTCAGTTTCGAGGCTTGTAATAATACCTAAATGAGAAAGGCTGTGTATGTTATTTTTCTCTCAGGAGCACGATGATTGGTCATTCATCAGATGTCAAGTCCGATCTTGTTTACCAACAGAACATGCAAATAATTGGATGACGTCATTTGTGATGGGGTAGCAGTCACTTCATCATTAAGCTGATTTTTCGTCTGACTTGTATCTAGACACTCTGCCCTACAACTTTTTTAGAATTTTCCGAACTTTCTGTGTCAATTTAGGATTCACACTGAAATTTTGGTGTGACAGCTCAGTATCGATACACGTATACGTGTAAATTCACTCAGTCTGTGCCGCATCCATTGGCTCATTGTAATGGTGGTGTGAAACAGACGTCTGGTTGTCAATAGCTAGGCACATGCTGCAGTCAACAGTGTTAGATAACCCGCCTCTAAAATGCCCCAAACAAATATAGTACTGATATCTTGTATGTACATCCACTTCGAAAAATAATCTTCATGGGTTAAGCAAAATTGGTAATTTTTGTGTGGAGGTTTTGTGTGTGAGTGTGTGTGATTCAAATTGTTGTTAATCCATTTTGTTAAATAATGGAGGATTGTGTTCTGTCATAGAACTGCTTGCCATTGTTTGCTGTGGTATAGCTTGACCCCTTTTGACCCCGTTTTCCCTGTATATTGATCCACCCACCCTTAGTATTGGAAAACAATTGGGATGTACAACAGTCTGTCAGTGAAAGGGTAACTTCAGATAGAATGCGCCTCGGGACATATGTTTACTCTCAAGTTTTCGCAAATACTTTTCTGGCCTACCACTTGTGTGGGCTCATTTTAAACCTCGTGGAATAGATATATTTTCCACTATTTAGCTTTTTGTAAAAATAGAAAACTTAATATTCTCCTATAAATTAACACAGGAATGGCGGCCATTTTGAATTTCAAATGACGGTGATTGCTGGATAGTTGCTTCTTTGGTGCTAAATTTTGCACAATGGTCACTATTAATGATCTTTATTTTGAAAGAGAATTTTTTAAAGTGCCTTAAATACAAGTTTGACCAAAGAGGTTTAAGTGTTTCAGTACCGGGGCGCGTACTGTA
This sequence comes from Ptychodera flava, assembly GCF_041260155.1. Taxonomy (NCBI): domain Eukaryota; kingdom Metazoa; phylum Hemichordata; class Enteropneusta; family Ptychoderidae; genus Ptychodera; species Ptychodera flava. Next base: position 31,549,594 of record NC_091946.1, read on the forward strand.
CCTTAAAAGTAGCTTCTAGAACAAGCAGACAGAAGACTGACGTGTACGGACAATTCTATAAATTTGATATGTGAACGTGTGGTTTCTTTAAAATTTAATCATGTTTTTGAAATTTATAGGAGAGTGGTAATGACAATTATTCCATCCTAAATCTAGTTCTAATCGTGTCAATTATTAATTTAAACCATAGCTGGTTGCATTGTTTCATAATTAATTCAAAAAGGGTTATTACTTGTACCCAGGAACCAAAACCAAAGTAATCTCGGATGACATAAATTTTTGATTTTATGTATTTTATTTCACAAACAAAAGGAGATTTTTATGTATTTATGATAACATGAAAGGGAACTGATGGACCTCGCTGGTCTATAAATTGCAGACAACAAAATGGCCGTATATGGATTTTGGAGATGTTTCTGTCACGCCCATACAGTAACTCAGACAACCAGCGATGTGTGTGAGGTATAGCATTTTTGCCAGTTTCACTCATCGTCGTCCCGAAGCGTTACTGACAGGTCGCGACACCACAAAGGGTCTGCGCCACGGATTTTGTCGACGGGAAGACAGAAAGAAACCAGTATAGCTAAGTCGCAGTCACCTGAAGTTGACTAATCCTCGCAATACAGGGAACTGACACACGGATGTAATTATTAAACCCTGTGTGATAACCCGAGCATGACTTGCAAATAGCAAAGGATGTTGAGGTGGTATTTTTCGCCAGAGGGATTATTGAATGGGCGACAACACGGCAGTGCAATGAAAGACTACGCTATACAATTTATTTTAGCTACCCACATGGTAACACAGAAGCTGTGCTCAACCGACGACTGTCTACTATAATGAGGAACAATTTTCTCTGGTCGTTTGCTTGATTCTTATTGGGTAACATGTTATCATGTGATGATGGTAATTATTACATTTTCACGTGATCTCGTTGTGGGAAGTTGAACCTGTGAAATGACTATGTACTTTTCAAAGTTCAAAGTGATTAAAGCGTCAACGGCAACACGCACAACAGCCTGGGTCAGCGACCCGTCTCAAGGAGCCGAGACTCCCCTTGGGCCTTCACAACCCCCGGGGTCACAACCTGTCAAACGGCGCGGAGATCGAGATAAATTCGTCTATTTAAGAATGATGCAATATTTGCCAACTTCAAAATAATTCTAAATTTCAGGGATAAACCATAGTCAAACCCAAAAGCTGACGGAAAGTTACAAAACCCCACCCCGCGAATTGTCAGGACACGAACCTGCCTTTGTGAATGACTGCAAATAAACATTAGTAAATATCAGCTCAATCCGACGCAACAAAACCTCCTGAACTACCTATAACATTACCGTTTTTAACTTTCCCTATAACTCCATGAAATTTACCGGTACTTCGAATCACATGGAACGCATAAAGACCCACTTCTTGCTGTCGAATAAAGCGACAAGCTATAGCAATATTTTACTTGTTCAAGTATTAGCAATTCCGGGCATCTGCTTGTTTTTACATCAGAGTCTAAATACATACACATCATTGACAGATTTGTAAAATATTACCAGGCCACATAAGGTCAACACTTTGGGAATCAAGCAAAGGTCACCAAAGTGCCTTGTATTACATATAGCTACCTAAGTACTTAATCGACTCCAAGACTCAAGTCTCTCAACAGAGGTGGAAACAGAGCGTTAACTATCGCCATCATCGTTATTATCACCTGGACATCTCTCCCACACCTCGAGAAATTTATTTTTGGAACAACGTCATAAGCCAAGTCCAAACTATGCACAACGGCAATCCCTCTGCAGTGATAAACAATGGATATGCTTCAATAATTTCTCACCTTTCCAGATGAATCAGACAAGGATGTCTTCTATCAGCGTTGCTATCCCGTTTGATGGTTGAAATCCTTTCCACTGTAATCAGCAATAATAAAAGCATCAATGATATGATTTTGCTATTAATAAAATACCTTATCTATTTGACACACCTTGGAAAACCTTTGTCTCATTGCAACGTTATGCGTTATATATATATCGGTTTTACTCTTCCTTTCACATTGATTTCCATTCACATTAAGATTATAAGTTTGTGAGCTACAAAACCAATACATGTTGTTTACAGGGCATGTACCGGAACGTCCAGTCTACCCATATGGATGCTCTTTTTCATACATCATTAATCATGGTATATACAAGTCTTCTACAAAAAGAAAAACAGAAATAAAAAATTGCGACTCAAAATTTACACAACATGTGAAAGTGTGCATAAAACAATAGACGTAACATCCTATGGGCAAGGTGTTTTTGTCCAAAACAATATGTTGTTATATATATATTTCAGAAGCCTAATTTCCATTTCGATTTTCAAATTAGTGTATTCGTTAATTTCACAATTTCCCTGGAAGGGTGTACATGGATTAAACAATCAAAATCAATCTTTAATGTCAAGTACATATATGATGTGACAGTTGCAGGTACTGTGGCCAATTATTTCTTATCTCTAAGTTGTCATGTCATATACAGTAAGTGCGGAAATGTGGCTTGTATATGGACGGTTATTCTACCCGTCAGTTTTGGAGAAATTTCTGTGAATGATCAAATTTTGTCATGAACATTATTAAAGATGGTCATCTTTAAAGGTAGAATGCGCCTCAGGGACAGATATTCGGACTCTCAGATTTTACTATTTCTTCCCCAGTATATCACTTGTGGACTCATTTTGAAGCTCGTATATAGGGTCACCGTCTTTGGTTCTCAAAAATCGAAACTTCATTTTTCCTCATAGGGTAAACACAGGGATGGCGGCCATTGTGAATTTCAAATATCGGTGTTAGGTAATTTGCTTCTCTAATTCCAAACTTTGAACTTGACCCCTGATATGTTTTCTTGGTTTGGTAAGAGAATGGTTGAAAGTTTCATCGATGAAAGTTTGAGTAAAAGTTCGTCTTTCACTTTCGAGGCGCGTGCTACCTTAATAGGACAAGAGGTACTATATTCGACATCTCTGATGGTGTCGCGATGTCGTGGCTGAGTTGGTGTTAAAACCATTCATCACGCAATACGATACATCTTGATACATTTTAGCTACACTGTTAATACAATTGGTCACGCCGGTATCAATGTTTTGTAACACCGCTTTAGGCGCTGTGGGCGTTAGAGCGTATAGTAGCCTGCTTTGAAGATGATAAACAACTTACTTACTCTAGTCTCCACCTGGGAGATTCATGAACAAAATCAATTCATCTGCCTCCAAATATATCCATACAATGAAAAGTACAACCCTGATGGCAGTTGGGAAAGACAGAGACAACAAAAGTTGTGAAGACTCGTTTTCATAAAAAAGAGTACCGACCATACACGGATAGCGCCACCGGCTCGCCAACTAAACATAATTTCAAAGAGGCTGTACTCTGGATGGAATTTACACAGAATATACAGTAATTAGAACTGGTAGTACTGTATCAGTAGCAACTGCTTTCGAGGCTACCTTTGGGATGGATTACTTAATATAATGCTTACATAAAAATGAAATAATTCCCGAAAATATTACCATTATTGCAAATATAATTTATAGATAAGATTAACTGCACAGTCAACACGAATATGAATATCTTGCTTTGTAATGGAATATTCATATCTTTGAGTCAAAATTAAATGAATAATTACCCATTTACAAATGTAGAAGAAAATCGACAATCAAAAAGTGGACCCACAGTTCAAATATTTTATTAGGGAAGTACGTTACCTTAAATTATGAGGTCTTTAAAATTGAAAATGGCTGCCATTGTTTGTATTAGCTCTAAATTGGGAAACATTAATGTAAAAATAACGCTTCATCCCCAGACATTGCATAAACTCTAGAAAGGGGACGGTAGGGTTATTTTAGGTTTCAAAATGAATTTAGTCCTCATAATTTTGATCAGGAAAGAACTTTAAGACTTTGAGGGTTTAAAAGATATCTCTTGGTGCATTCTACCAGAAATGCGAGCCCTGTAGGTGTCGTGACATCATAAGATCGTCACGTGATGTTATGACATAAGATCGCTGTCGAAACAATAGTTGACCTCTTCGACTCGCTACAATGTAACAAAGATTCCCTTAAATAGCTTCCTTCACCCGGGGTATTATCGGATGTGACTTTCTGAATCGCCTTCTCGTTTTCTCATAAACAACTTGCTGAGCCACATCTTCATCAGACTTGAAAATGAATGCAAAGAATTCGGACTAGGTCTGATACGAAACTTCAGTTTCCTTTTCTACAATTTATAAATTCAGCATTTGTAAACAAAGCGTGAAACAAGAGGGAAGGTTGCAACATTATTCGACATTTTTCTTCGCTTCATATATGGTAACCACGTATTGTTCTGTATATAATAATACATTGACCTCATCATTTGCCGCGGGCACCGTGCAGGAGGGTCAGACCTGTATAATAGCCATTGTTAATGTCCATAAACAGCTTGTAGTCTAGGCATAAATTTGCAATTGCCACAAATTTAAACGCATTGTTTGTTAGTTCATACTGGGTCATCGAACACGCCCCAGCAGACAGAAAAGGTCGTATTTGGCTCAACAGGGCTATTACAAAGATGATTGAATACCTGTGTATGTACCGTGATTATGGGATATAGCTAGCATGAGTCCCTCTGCGGAGATAGAGAATTCCAGTCGTTCGAAGTATGTGTTCGATCTTTTGCTGATTAAGTCTCCGGAGACGCTGCTATTAAACTGTTCTGCAGACCATATAAAACGAAAAACGTGTCCGCATTGTCCCCTGGAAGTTGAAAAAATGCGGGACTTTTGTCCTCGCAATAGGTAAGGGCAAAGAGTTGCAGACGACCTGTAATTTAGTACTAGCTCGCAAAATAGGACTACTACTCGGGTGATGGTTAAAAATGGTTAAGTCAACCGTGTCAAATTATGACACTTTTAAAATCAAAGCTGTTTTAATGCACCATAGAACCGCATACCTTGGATGACGTTTGCTGTTATCAAGGTATGCAGAAAGAGCTCTTTGCGTACTCTATCCCGTGATACCTTGCGACAATTTCTCATGTTCACATAGTGACAAAATCTCAGAGAACCGCAATGTGAAGAATCTACCAACAAGGTTTTTCGGATTCGACTTGAAGAAAGAAAGATTCGTGTGTGTTAAATAGAAAAGAATAACTCCATTTTTATGCGAATAGATGGGGACATTCAGATTAATGTGCAAATCTGCAAATTCTCATGAAGCAGTGTGTAAGTACGCAATGTATGCAAAGCGCGTGTTTCTTAAAATGAATCTGAATGGGACATTTAACATGACTTTTTGCCTCAAATAATTTGCCGGAAGAGTCCACGCGTAGTTTGTTTGAAATTTTCACGCCTCAGCAAAGTATAAAAGAAATACTAACAACAGATTTATGGTTACAATATGTTAGGTTCAAATATTTGACAGCTCCTCTGTGTAAAACCCTTTTATATGACATGAGCAGACGACAGATGCACGCCCTCTAGAGATCATACTCAGAGCTCACCATTTTGAAGTAATGGCACCTTCTGAGCATCTTCTAAAGTACACTGACGTTTTCATTCTTTTTATCTATTCTTCCCGGTACCTAACTTTTCAGTAACATCAGCCATGTTGCTGATTGCACTTAAATTGTCTATTAGACTCAAAGTCTAGTGTTGTTGTTTTAAAAAAAACAGTGTTCCCCTTTTTAAAACATTGACTTCCTTATGAACGGTGAAACTTCAGGTAGGCCCATATACTGTTAACTTCCCAGTTCGAGAATCAATAGTACTACTATTGATTCGTACCATTGATTCAAGGGTATATCTAACCAAATTATAGTAGTTAAGATGAGGGCAGTAATTAAGCAGAGGATGGTTATTTTGATCCAATGGCAGCATTGGGTACCAGTCAATTGTAGGAGGCAGGTCTAGGGTCTATGGTCTAACTATGATGGAAAATAGTTATTTGGAAACAAGGGTATAGTTATTGACAAAAAGGGTACTTATCAAGATGGGACGGCATTGCTATTTAAGGGTATACGGGGTTAGTTTAGGTACGAGGGTCACATGACTGTATTTTCAAAGATCTTTGGATGGTAGAGGTGTTCTCTTCTGGCAGACGATTGCGAAATGTTTTGTGACTAAGCAACGTCTTACACCTGCCTAAAACAATATACCAAGCTAAGCGATGCGATGTTCAATACGAGTCGAACATACGACATTTTAAAATCTGATATAACAAGGCTGGCTGACGTAAATTTATGGCAATCGATAGTAAATAACGACAATTTTTTTACAGCACAACGTTCAAGTGGCGATGATTATGTTTTCAGTGTACAGTAAAATACCTTATCGCGCGTATCTTTAATCGATACGCCAGGCCTGCAAATTTGAAGGCGGGATTGAATCTGCAAGAGATTTCAATAGTTCGTTATCGTCGAGTCACTCACGTATAATTGCTATTCCCTAAGGTCATACCAAGGATTTCAAGATACTCTACAGAACCATGGACGATTAAACATAATCTTATCAAAGGCATGACAGGTAAATCGGATAATCTCATTTTAATCCACCTTGTTGAGATTTTAACCGATATTGAAATCATGTTTCCGTGAACATGATTAGCTACTGTATTCAAAACACGCTTACATCCTTCAGTTTCTGTTCCATTAAAAAAAATGATGCATGCATCTATCATACTCTACCATTTTCTTTGGATCGAAGCGAACAAAAAGACCGCCGTAAAACCGACTCTAATTCTCGGGGGCATATTACGGAAAACATCCCCATATTTTGTTTATTCTTTCGCGCCATTTTTTTATAAACTTTTGAACCGCAGAGAATTTGTCAAATCTTATCAGTAACCTTTGGGGACACTTATCGATCAAAGCATCAATCTCCGATGATTTTCATCAAGGGCTTACATAATGAATGTGGCCCAAGATGTTAATAATATCACCAGGGACATATGACCTTTCGGTCGAAATTTAATGCCACCACAATATACCGTTGCTATATAAAGGACATGAGTTCTGAGGAACACATCGACCAACCTCCACCCCCCCCCCGCCGACATCGTCGACACATATGTGTCATATAAGCGCAAAAAGAATTTCCAGATTAGAACATACGGCATGTTTACTGTCGATTATAAAAGCAGTTCGCACCTCGGAAATGAAAGCTTTTGTTCAAACTTTCCTCAACAAACTTTTACCAATCCTCTTTTAAAAAACAAAAATAAAAATCAGGGTCCCGCTGTCAAATTTGGTACGAGAGAAACAAATTACCCAACATGTACCGATATTTCCAATTAAAAATGACCGCCATCCCTGTTTCATATCTATGGGGAAATTAAAATTCACGATTTTCACAAAACTAAGCTGGTAAAAACTTTATTACTCCATAAGCTCCAAAATGAGCCCCTACAAGTGGTAGGTCAAATGAATTTGAGAGTCTGAATATCTGTCCCCTAAGCGCATTATATCTTAACTGATTTACAAATTTTATGTTTTGATAGACTGGTTCAAGCTTGAGCGATATCAGATAAAGACAAAAATTATCACAGATCAATTAAAATAAATTGATTCTAAAATCCAATGTTTCATAAAAGGATATTAATCGTGGGATGTGCACTATAAATATGAAAATCATTCTGCATGCAGTTTCATTATCACAAGAAGTCTTATCTTTGTGGCGCGGTGTAAATTTTTTAGCTGTCAGTACTGTGTGACGGTCTATTGTATTTATGACATCGTTGACTTGAAATTGACAACGTAGAGTGTATAAAACTAGTCATGTTATCGAGTGAGATACACTCATTATGTGGTGGGAGACACTCCATGACTGACGTCAATAGTTGAGCGTGTGAGGGCAGTGTTCTGATGAATGACAATTCAGCATGTCTGTAAGAAGAGCGAGAGAAACCTTTGTCGATGCATCTTGTGACCCTCAGAAACATCTGTATTAAAACATTTTTGTCGAAACAGATCGACTCCCTCTAAATAAGGGGGGGAAATGTTGGCACAAATTGTTGGCTCCATTTGCTTATCTTTCCCGTTTGATTTGAAAAAAAAACTAACGCAATCGAGACATGCAAATAATTTTCGTATAGTTCAATCGCACGTGTAGGTGTGCTGTTAGGGTCAGGAACTTGTAAACATCACGAGTTGTGGTGTTTACAACTGTAACAGCACATCTACAAGGTGCGATTAACGACTTATACCACGAAAAACAGGCCAATCTTGTCTAAAATTTGAAAATTACTGTAAATAAATTGCCTACTTTGATTTGAACACCCACAACGGAATGGGGCGACCCATTGTATGTCAAAAGTTCACAGAGGTCATTTATGCACCTGGCATGCAAGTTTGGGAGTTTGGTCAATGCCAGACAAATAGGAGAAGGGCTCCAGTCAACTGCAAATCTGCATACGAATAAGGGCTACGGAGAGATATAAGCACTTACGTAGAAGGAAACTGTTTTAGTCTGATTGGTCAAGTAAAATGGCTGTCTTGCTATGTTGCAAGTATGTGACTATTGGTCAGCGAGAAGGCATTCAATCTATAATGCACGTGATCGGTCGAAAGCGATAGTTTGCATTTTGATGATGTTCTTGCCGCGTGGATGGCTTTCCATGCCATTTTCATGTTTTCCATCAATCAAGATGGACCTTGTCAACTTCTCTGATCGGATGATGATGGTGATTTCCTAGAATTCCATGGATAGCTATGTAAAAACAACCAAAGTGGATTTTACACGCCCAAACTACCCTATAATAGCAGCCGTTACTACGGAAGCTCATCAATCCACGATGTGTAGTTCAACTCATAAAAAAGTACTTAGCGATGATACCACCAACAGGACAGTACTATCGACGACCCTTGCCGAGGGATATTTAAGTTCTCCTCCTAAGTAGGCGTCTTTCCACAAAGCAATTGTGCGAGATGGCTTTGATAGAAGGCCATCATCACACTGGACGTTCTGGCGAGATAATTTATTCCTTTACTAAGATTTTTATTCATAAACGAAATTTGTAAAGTTAAAAATTAAATTCCTTGATCAATATATTCTGTTGTGTGTGCGGCAATATCATACAATTTCTTTCGACTATTCCATAGACGTAATAAAAAGGCTGTACTTATTTTAATGCTATTTGTGACATATTTTTTGTGGATGACCGATTACTAATTTGTATAAGAACAATAGGTGGCAAATAAATGGATATGGATGGCAAGAACAATAGGTCACATGACCTGGAGTGGTATAAATACAAAATATTCCATTGCTACTGAAAGTATCACAATGTATCATTCATACTGACATTTGAACTGATTCAAAAAAGGAAACATAGGCGTTCAATCTCTTCAATACAAAAATTAAAACTTCTTCCATCTTCAAGTTGACACCTATTGTGCAGAGTGTATCACCATATACCCTTCCTCCCTATAATAGTAACTCTGAAACGCAGGCTTGCTCATCACAAACCATTCTAGTTGGAATCAGGACGGTATAGCCCCTGGCCATCAAACCGGACATTTCCACCCAACGATTGACGCTACGGTTAGGAATAGGGTCAGGGTATTCGGAGATTGGGGTCTAATTCTTAAGGTGACTCTCCTAGAATATTGAAAAGCTTGATTTTGAAAACATGTGCCCGAAGCGTACACATTGTACGTACTACCAGCACTTACACAATAATCTTACACATGTGGTAATCATAGAGGGGTCGATTTAAACACATTATGATTATTATCGGGCAAACTAACACAGTAAGTCAATCTGCCCCTTCAATGTCGTCGTACGATACAAGAGGAGTTCATCCAAATTTCAATCTTCTGTTCTCACATGTCATGAAATGGGTGATGCAACAGCTTTCGATTTGTTTCATAACTTTACACTTTATGTTCGATTTTCATGGCAAACAATCGGCAAATCAGGATTTCTATCGGGAATGTGGAAAAACCGCCAGGTTCCTAATTAACATGCAAATCATTTGACGTAATGGAGGGTCACTTATATTTTTGACCGATGAGAAGACGGTGGTTAGCAATATTCGTGCAAGCACACAGGGGGGAGGGCCCGTATTGTCATGCACCGGGCTCTGGACAAGCACAAGCCCCCTGTTCATTCTGTCCGGGCCCTTTTATAGATAACACAGCTTTATAATAAACGTGTGAAGTGTGTAGTCTTACAGAATATTCAACAAATTGAGAAGCTACCGCTGCAAAGACTAAGTCTTCGGCAAAATTGAAAAATCAAAAGGTCTGCATAGGTAGGAGCTTGAAATAGCGTACCCTCTTAATTGAAGGGATTGATTTCTGACAAGATATTGCAACTCATCCGCATTCGGACAGAGTTGAAGGGGACAAATACATTTGGATAAATGGGACTCAATTATGGAAAAAACTTACAGTCTCGAGACTTATAATACTTGAAATTTTTCATCAAAGATATGGTTATAAATAAGTGCTTGTACGCAAACTTCGTCAAACATGGTACTCGACGTCATTCGATCATGTACGATGTAGATTTGTGGCGAGGGAGATTTACTCATTTGGAGGTACTTGGGATCTGTCTTCATTCAAGTTACGGACTTCACGGAAACGTGGAAGTTTATTTCAACTACACAGACTTTATTTCTAGGTAGACAAGCTTAATAGTTGCCATCGCCCAAGATACAGCTTCTCCCGCGTCTAGACGCATGTGTCTTGGTACGAAGAGATGAAGTTTGCTGTATCGATAAAGAGCTTGGGCTTTTAAGCGTGGCTTCAATCATACAATATATTAGGAATTAAAGATAGAAGAATGATCCAATCGTAAACATCCATAATGTATAATAACAACTCTTGTTAAACAACTTGTCATCCCCCTTTTGCTATAAACCACTTGGTCACATAATAACTGGTGACCTAACCATCATTACCAACATTAAACTTCGGCAACTTTTTCAATATGACCCAAAATATCGAGAGCCACAAAATATTAATTGGAAATTTAATTTCAGAATTATCATGGATTCCGCCGAAAAATATGCAAGACAGTGGGCTGCAGTTGAGGAAGTTGATGTGGAATGCCTCTCTGACTGGCTGAGCAAAGTCAGAGATAAATTAAAATCACGTATTTCACATTTCCATTCTCACAGTAAAGATGTAAATACTTCCTCAGTATTAGATGACCCATCTGTCAAAGCATGCCTTGATGCTTTACACAACGAATATGTTGTAGTTCCTGCAGACAAAGCTTCAAACAACATTATCTTTGTCTGTAGGAATTATTATATCCAGTGTATAATAGGTGAATTAAACCTTCATTCAGATAAGAGTAACACAACCTACACTCTTTCCTCCCTCACTGATGAAGACATTTTTTCAAATCATTCATCTGTGCTCAATGAATTTGGCATTCCTTTGAAAGAGAAGGACAAAAAACTGCTTATGTTGTATTGGATACCTAAACTGCACAAGAACCCTTACAAACAACGTTTTATTGCAGGATCAAGCAATTGCACTACCAAACATCTGTCACAATTATTGACTATAATTTTAACAACCATCAAAAATGGTCTTTTTCGATATTGTGACAAAGTGTATGAAACAAGTGGGTTGATTGCTTGATTTAAAAGTCAAGAAAAACAAGTTCAGCTCAATCCGAACATTTGACTTTTCCACATTATACACCACAATTCCCCACGATAAACTTAAAACAAGGCTGTCATCTCTTGTTAAACAAGCTTTTCTGCATAAAAATGGCAGTAGAAGGTACCAATACATTACCATCAAACATAGGTCAGGTTATTTCAGTAACAACATGGATGCCCAGCACAAATACACAGATGAAGAAATTATTGTGCACCCCTTCTTGCAGACTTATTTCTGTATTCATATGAAGCAGAGTTCCTACAATCTCTCTACAAAGCAGGGTCTAAAAAACTTGCAAGGCGTTTTAACAACACGCACAGATATATTGATGATCTGATTAGTCTAGACAATCCAGACATATCAAATTACTTACATCATATTTACCCTGATGAGTTGGAAATCAAAGAAACAACAGAGGGTAGGAACTCTGCTTCATATCTTGATCTGTTCCTACAAGTGGGTACTAATGGGCTACACACTAAGCTGTATGACAAAAGGGATGATTTCGATTTTGAAATCATAAATTATCCCCACTTGTCAAATAATATTCCATCTGCACCTGCTTATGGTGTGTACGTGTCTCAACTTCACAGTTATTGTAGGGCTTGTGATTCCTACACTGATTTTTAACTGAGACACAGCTCATTGGCATCAAAATTACTGAGACAAGGATACACAACAAAAAGACTCATTAGGACTTTCAAAAAGTTCTACGGTCGATATGACGATATTGTGGCCAAATATGACACCTCGGTCACTCAAATGATTAACGACAGCATTCCCGGCTTTGACTTATTACAGTGATTCATATCCTGTATCTTTTCATACAATATTTAGACAATTTTGGGACCAATCCTGACGGGTGTAGCATGCTAGCAGGGTACGCTTACCCATTCCGGACACCTGGTACCACCACTAACTATCAGTGGTTCAGGATGGTCCTACTTAAATTTGTAAATCACAATTGTCCCATGGACCTGGTAATATATTACCTTGAATGGAAATGATTATTGGACCAGTTTAATGTCATATTGATCCACAATTTACATGTCACCATTGATATTCACAACTGACACGTTACAAAAGCATCCAGTGAAATTCTTATGTTCATTCATTAAGTTGTGGATAAAAGCAAAGTCGCAACGGAGTAAGTAGGAAAATTAAGTCACTTGTGGCCACTTGCTAGTGAAGCACCAGCTATATTTCTGGATAGCGCCCGCTTTGTATGGAAATCAACTTGTTACTATACGATCCTGGTCTTTTAATGAATCAAATCAGATGATTTATTTTGGGGGTTACATTTTACGATTGATAATTTTTTTTTTGGGGGGGGGAGGTCAAATTTTATAAATTTAATTTGGAGGGGTCGCTTTTTGCATTTCATTTGTAGCTTAAATTCCACAGACTACGTAAAAAACGAAGGCTCCCTAAGCCAAATCACTTTATAAGAAAGTTGCATTCCAAATTGGCCAAAAGTGGACTGAAAACCTTGCTCTCACCAGCAACTACAAAAGTTCTTCATTTAGTCGTTTTGATTAAACAAGAATCGTTACGCAGCATGGTGAATGATGTAACTGGAAGATTTTTTTTCACAGAGGCCAATCGCGGAGAGCATGGCGAAAACTTTTTTTTTTAAGTTTTGAGAAATGTTACATTTGCGGCCAAGATAAAAACTTTGAAGAAACTCTATTTGAGTGCATATTTTTAGAATAAATGCGGCAAAAAAATGCACCAATTATTTTGTTGTTGAAAAATCTTCACAATAACGCCTTTAAATAGCGATGGCAGGTATTAAGGGCGACGAGATGTAATTTCAAATATATTATCATTACGCGATGAGATGAACAATTGTGAACACATAGTAAAAGTCAGTCGTTTGAGAGGATGAAAGCCACCCATACATCATATGCAATGCAACTGATTTTGCGTATAACTTATCGACGCTTGAGAGATTTGAAGTTAACGGAACTCCTTATACTAACTTGAACTCCTTATGCTTATATTACGATGTAATTTTTAATGTCGTCACTCCCCCAAATTTCAGATCATTCATGTGTATATTTACCATATACTGAACCGAAATTTAGACATTATAACGGCAGTTTTAATAACACCTTCAATAGTTCAATATACATAAGTGAGCACAGAACAAGGAAATAATCGGATGTTCTTATCTGTATGGGGGCCATAGAAAGGTGGCTCGGCAGTGGTAACACTATTGAGTCGACTGAGAGGATTTCATTTTCAGGTATTAAGGTGGGGCTATGTTTTATATCAATTTGATCTCAGAGCAAATTTCCTTATAGTGCACAACTTTTAAGGAAGAACGTATAAACAGTTAATGTCGACAAGTACTAATGCGAGAACCAGGGATTGGGGACTGTCTTTTTAAAGAACTTGTCACTGTTACTTAGTCAATTATTCTCGGTTAGGTTATCATCCAGCCACCTCCACGCAGTACAGAGAAATCCAATTCAGAAATTTCGGTGCAAAGATGGCACGATGAGGACAAGAGCGATGCATCTTTGATCCATGACGAATTATGTTTTGAGACAAAGTCAAGGAAAACGTAGCTTAAATGTTATGTGGAAGTGGTTTTCGAAGCTCATTCTTGTTATTGAGAGGGAACTGTTTCTTCTTCATGTCTTGGACCAGTCGAGATTTTTGTATGAGGTTGAGTAGGAGCGGTCGGATATGATTAAGAGAGCAGTCTTGGTAAGCGAGACTATTGGTCAGTTTGCGCTTGATATGTATATACTTCGGAATAATGTAGTTTAGTTTGTCTTTTACAGTTTGGTGATTACATGACATTGTTGCTATATCCTTACAAGTTTAATTTGTTTACTGAAATAAAAGTTTGAGATCTGATGAACGTTTAATATTTTAGAACACAGAATCGAACTTCGACAAATAATGACATTGCACAATGAAATTCCATGAACTGTGTTGATAATTAGTAAAGTATTTCCAAATATTGCTAACATCTCATTGAAAAAATAATACATTGTAGGCCTACGGGCCTACAAAGTAAGGCAGTACTATGGTTCTTCGATGGTAAATTTAAAAGCTCACACACTATGCTCTTCGAAAAGACAAATTAGCCTGGGGCCATAACTAAAAGAACCCATTGTAGTTACTTTCTTGAACTGCTTGAGATGCCTGACAAAGTTTCTGCCCGTAGGGGGCGCCATTACAGGGTGGTATACTCCCGCAGGGCTCAAGACGGCAACAGTGGCGTTATCACAGTTTAGCGAGAAACAATACCAGTTACAATATTTATTTTGAATATGAATCCAATAATGACGGCTTCTACACCATGGAAAGTCTTGGGAGGAGAGGATTTTTACATTGAAAAAATATTGTTCATAGTTTTCTTGTAGACTCTCATATATAGCGAATCAACATTTTCTATGAAATCAAAAAAAAAACCAAATTTCTTATACAACAAAATCATGCATTCTTTACTTCCCATTTCAAGCTAAGTACATTTACATAAATTGTCAAAAATATATAAAAGTACAGATATAGCTTGCTTTGTAGGGGAAAGTTGTTAGTAGTTTCCCCAATAGACTCCCTATATTATGATTTGATATTTATGGACGAATCACTACATCGGCTACATCTTGGCTTGTAATATTTGCGCAAAAAAGGGTGGCCCTTCCCCAAAGGCATGCTTGAAATTTCTTGATCCTTTAAAACTATTTGTGCAAAAAATAACTATCCACCCCTCCCCTAAAAAAGACTGGGCCTCCCCTCTGTAATTTCTGTCCATCCGCTAAACAATTACCTTGGTATTACTCTTTTTAGCTGTCTTGGGAAATTATTTACGTCTGCACTTAATACTCGCTTTGGTTGGTAAATGGAGAGCACCAGCATGCTGTGAAGAACGCCGCAAAGGTTTTAGGGAAGGTTGCAGTACATGAACATTGTTTAATGCTTCAAAGTGATATTGCTTTGTATTTTCGATGCAAAAGAATCTACTCAGTGTGCTTATACATTGAGAACATAAAGCTTTCAATTTAATTGATAGATGACAGTGGCAAAAGTGGCGTAATTGTTTTCAATGTTTTAGTAAGAAATTTCAAAATTGAGGCAACCTTTCTGAAATTTGAATTACCCTATTACCAAAGTAAAATCTTTTGTACGTGAAAATTTAGAAATTTTATTCGAACCCAATTATTTAGGTCTACTATATTTCCTTTTTATAGATTGATAAGAACAATCTCAGATACAGTCAGACTGCCGCCGCTGCATTGGGTTTAGCTATTGCGCCCTCTTGTGACTAGACCTAGAAAAGTTAGTAAGCTTATGACTCCACATGACTCCACAAGACATGCATATATGACAAAACAGTACCAGTAGCCTTGAGAGTCTTTTGGCCAAATCATGAAGCTCAAGAAAGTATATCGCAAGTTGAGGTTTCTTCTTGAGTGTTCCTCAGCCGCTATTGCAGGTAACTCTGTCGCTCCAAACTTAAATATACTGAAACAGTAAACATGATGAAGCATTCTCCTTAGTTTCCTTTTTCTGTGTTTAGATTACATTTATAATAATGCATTTAACATACATTCGCGTGTAATAAACATAAAAATATATGTCCAAGATTAAGTAGTATAAGATTTTTACATTTTTTGCATAACAACATGAAAAAGTAAACAACAGACCAAGGTCGGAAATATTGACACAAATTATTGCAGTGTATAATAGGTAAGTGCTATGATCATCGAATATGGTAAGCTGGGATTTCTTTACGCTTTATCCCTTTTCAGACCATTTTCCCGTAATTGATAAAATCATAATGTTCGTCGTGTGGTCTCTTTCAAGGAGTAAAGCAGCTGTTATACGTGGCAGATGTCTTGAATGATACATTGTTATGTAGGTCATTTCCCCCACACTCATCATGACCTGAGTTCAATTAGTCTAGAACATTCTCAAGGTCACTGCCTTGATGACCTCACAACCTTGAATTCAATTAGTCATGTTTGGAATGTTCTGGAAAGTTGATTAGTTGTGTAAGGAGATAATTTTAGAACAGTAATTAGCATGTCAATAAAAGTTCTAGATTGTTCTTATATGCCTTTATAAAAGGGACGTGCTCAGCTTCCAGTCAGACTTTTGGGGATCGTGTCTCTTGTGTGTTACTAAACTCCAGCAGTAGTCATTCTCAAGACCTTTCAAGACCTTCACTGCCAACGCTGGATTTATACTGTGGACTTTGTGCAGTTTCAAGCCTGCAAGCCAAAGGACTGTTCATTCATCCGACTGACTGTTACAACTCTGAGACTGGAGCTCTGCCGTCCCAGCTGAGATAAGTAGTCTGTACACTTTTAAAGCTTGTACTCTATCCCTGACTTAGCAATTAGTTTTATTTTCGTAATAAATTTGTTTAAACGTTAACTGCTGAGTTCACCTTTTGTTCGTTTTCTCTGCACGTAACAAAATTGGGGGCTCGTCCGGGAGACGAATATTTTGAGCCGTTTGACAACATTTTGTCTGCCTTTTCAAAACTACTGTATACTGTGAACTCAGCAAAATTCAATCATGGCGGAATTCAAGCCAGACGAATTTATGGATGACCTTGATCAGGACGCATTTGATTCCCTCAAAAAGACAACCTCATTGCACTGGCCAATTTCCTTAAAGTAGATGTCAAAAGATCTATGCGCAAGCGGGAAATACAGTACCACATTGCAAAACATTTAGTTAATTTAGGCCAATTTGAGGAATCCACCTTGAAAGATTATGAGCCCGAGTCTACCTTTGAACTAAGAAAATTAGAATTAGAAATGCAGACAAATTTGGAGATCAAGAAACTAGAATTACAAATGGAAAAAGAGAGACAGGCATTAGAAAAAGAAAAATACAAATGCAATTACAAATGGAAGAAAGACAGAGAGAGAAAGATAGGCAGGAAAGATTAGAAATGGAAGAAAGACAGAAAGAGAGGGAATTGGAAATGAAAGAAAAAGAATTACAAATGGAAGAAAGACAAAGGGAGAAAGAAAGAGAGGAAAAAGAAAAGGAAAGAGAATTAGCAGAACACCGACTGCAGTTAGAAATGAGACGTTTAGAGCTTAGAAAGTCAGGAAAATTCTTCCCTTCAGACAGTTTTGACATCACTAAACATTTCAGGTTAGTTCCCCCTTTCCAAGAAAAGGATGTTGATAAATATTTCCTTCATTTTGAGAAAATTGCTCAGAGTCTGGATTGGCCTAAGGAGTCCTGGTCTATGCTTTTGCAGAGTGCTTTGGTGGGTAAAGCCAGAGAAATTTACATTCAGTTGTCAGTAGAGCAGGCTTCAGATTATGATTCTGTGAAGGAATTAATTCTCAAGGGCTATGAGTTGGTGCCTGAAGCTTACCGTCAGAAATTTAGGGATTGTGAGAAGGTGAAGGATCAAACTTATGTTGAATTTGCTCGAACAAAAGAACAACTGTTTGACCGTTGGTGCTCTTCTGAAAAGGTCAGTCAGAATTATGACAAATTACGACAGCTTGTTTGATTGAGGAATTTAAAAGGTGCATCCGGAGTGACATCAAAACATTTATCAATGAACAAAAGGCAGATACATTGGAGGTTGCTGCACGTTTGGCCGATGATTATTCATTGACTCACAAATCTTCATTTCTCAGCAAACCATCCCTGTCCTTTCCTACAGAAACAATGCAGGTAAATTTAACTCCTCCTTTTCATCCAAGAATTTCTCAAAGGAGAGTAGGAAATCAAATGACAACAGTTCACAAAATTCAAGTAACACTCCCACATCATCAGATCCCAAGTCTCAATCTCCTTCTGACAAACAGTTTGGTACACTTTCTTGTAATTATTGTAAGAAAGACGGCCATTTAATGTCAGATTGTTTCAAATTGAAAAGAAAACGTGAAGGTCAAAGTGGTCAAAGTGGATCTAAGCCAACCGGCTTTATTTCTTCATCAACTCAATTAGAGTCTAATAATGTGTGCAACACATTTTTCTGAGGTTAAACCCTCTCATCCCCAATTAATGAGGTCAAGGTCAATTCTTCTCAAGATAGCATTATGGGTATTTTCGAACCATTTATTCATGATGGTTTTATATCACTTTCTAGTGATTTTTCTTCCGCTACCCCTGTCAAAATTCTAAGAGATACCGGGGCGTCCCAGTCTCTTTTGTTGGCAGATACCCTGCCGTTTTCTGAAAAGTCATTTTCAGGTTCTAAAGTTTTATTAAGGGGGTAGATTGTAATGACTACATTCCTGTTCCTCTCCATAATGTCTATTTGTCTTCGGACTTTGTTTCTGGACCTGTGACTTTAGGTATTAGGCCTTTTTTGCCTTTTGAAGGGATTCACCTTCTTCTTGGAAACGACCTTGCTGGGGACAAGGTCATTACTAATCCACTTGTGACTGATAATCCTACTTTAGATCAGGATCCAGAGCCAATTGAACAAGAAATACCCGATTTATTTCCTTCATGTGCCATTACTCGAGCCATGTCAAAGAAAACTTCCGAGAATCAAAATACTCTCAAAAATAATGTCACAGATGTTGACTTAAATGACACCTTTCTCAGTCAGGTGTTTGACACGGATCATTCCGTTATCCCTCGTGGATTTGAAACTTCCAGTAAAACTTCTGCTGACCAAAGTCAGACATTTTCTAGATCAAATCTCATTGCAGAACAACACAAAGACCCAGATGTTTTGTCTTTGTTTGACAGGGTAGATGATGAAGTAAAACTTCAGATAGCTCTGTTTCCTATTATACAAAATCTGGTATTCTCATGCGTAAATGGAGACCTCCAGACGTTTTGGTTGATGACGATTGGGCTATAAAACATCAAATTGTGGTTCCAAAGCCCTACCAGGCTGAAATATTGCGCCTGGCCCATGAAACCCCCTGGGCTGGTCACTTAGGAGTCAGGAAAACTTATCATAAAATTCTCAGTCACTTTTATTGGCCTAATCTCAGGCAGGATGTAGCACATTTCTGTAAAACTTGTCACACATGTCAAATGGTAGGAAAGCCAAATCAGACCATTCCAAAGGCCCCTTTACAGCCAATTCCTGCATTTCAAGAACCATTTAGTAGGATACTAATAGACTGTGTTGGGCCCCTACCAAAAACAAGATCAGGAAATGAGTATATGTTGACAATTATGTGTACATCAACTCGGTTCCCAGAAGCCATACCACTGAGAAATATAAAGACAAAGACTATAGTGAGAGCTTTAGTCAAATTTTTCACTTTATTTGGCCTCCCTAAATGTGTCCAGTCCGATCAAGGCTCCAACTTTATGTCTGGTATTTTTCAACAAGTAATGGATCAGCTAGGCATTAAACAGTATAGGTCATCCGCCTATCAACCAGAAAGTCAGGGTGCTCTTGAGCGATTTCATCAAACTTTGAAAAATATGATTAGGACCTACTGTTTTGACACAGAGAAGCAGTGGGATGAAGGAATCATTTTCTGCTCTTTGCTGTTAGAGAGTCAATTCAAGAGTCTCTTGGTTTTAGCCCATTTGAGCTTGTATTTGGACATACAGTCCGTGGCCCACTCAAGCTCGTTAAAGAGAAATTCCTATCAGACGATGATGATTGTCTGAATATTTTGCAATATGTGTCAGATTTTCGTACAAAACTCTCTAAAGCATGTGAATTAGCCAGAGAAAATCTTGAGTCATCTCAGCAGTCAATGAAAACCAAATATGATAAAAGCACCTCAAAACGGAAGTTTGAAACCAGGTCAAAAAGTTCTTGTTCTACTTCGGTTCCTGGCAAACCACTCCATGCTCGTTACTTTGGGCCATATCTAATTGATAAGAAATGAGTGATTTAAATTACATCATAACAACACCTGACAGGCGAAAACAAAAGCAGCTATGTCACATAAATATGCTTAAGCCATATTTTGATAGGGATAATCCTACTATAACTCAGCCTGTCAGTGCAGTCAGTTCAAACCATTATGAAGATAGTGATACTGAAACTGACTTGAGTGAAAATACTCTAAACTCAAAGCTGGGCTCGGTCAAGCTTCAGAACTCAGAAATCCTGGAGAAGCTGGAGTCTACAAAGTTGGCACACCTCCAGCCAGAACAACAACAACAGGTGAAAGAACTGCTCCACGAATATAAACACTGTTTCAAGATGTTCCAACGAGGACGAACGTCATCTATCACGATGTTGATGTTGGGGACAGTAAGCCTGTAAAACAACATCCATACAGACTGAATCCAACAAAAGCAAAATATCTCCAGGAAGAAGTCAAATACCTGCTGGACAATGGCTTTATGAACCCAGTAAAAGTAACTGGAGTTCGCCGTGCATACTTGTTCCCAAACCAGATCACAGTTATCGTATGTGCACGGACTTTAGGAAGGTCAACACTTTAACAAAGACAGACACTTTCCCAATCCCGAGGATTGATGACTGCATCGACCGAGTGGGAAAAGCCAAGTATGTGACGAAATTTGACCTACTGAAGGGATTTTGGCAAGTCCCTCTGACGGATCATGCTCGTGAAATATCCGCCTTTGTTACACCAGACGGATTGTTCCAGTACAAGGTGATGCCATTTGGAATGAAGAACTCTCCGGCAACGTTCCAACGGATGATCAACGACGTCATATCCGGGCTAGACGGATGTGCAGCTTATGTTGACGACGTCGTCCTGTATAGTGACACCTGGGAGGAACACATCAAGCTCATGCGGAAGTTCTTTGAGAGACTGAGTAAAGCAATGTTGACTGTCAACCTTGCCAAATCTGAGTTTGTATGGGCAAGGGTAACTTACCTCGGACATACTGTAGGACAGGGTGAGGTAAAACCTGTTGATGCCAAAATCAGTGCCATTTCAAGTTTTCCCATACCAAACTGCAAACGACAACTGATGCGCTTTCTCGGTATGGCTGGTTACTACAGAAAATTCTGTCCAAATTTCTCCACAATTACTGAGCCTTTGACTAACTTACTTAAAAAGAAAGTAAAGTTTGTTTGGTCAGAGCAATGCCAACAGGCATTTGATACACTTAAAGCCATACTGCAAAGTGCTCCAGTGTTGTCTGCACCAGATTTCACTTTGCCATTCAAATTAGCTGTGGATGCTAGTGATACGGCTGCTGGTGCTGTTTTATTGCAAGAGGATAGTCATGGTATAGATCATCCTGTTTGCTATTTTTCACGCAAATTTAACAAATCCCAGAGAAACTACTCTACAATTGAAAAAGAGTGTTTATCTTTGATATTAGCTTTACAGCATTTTGAAGTTTATGTTACTTCTTCAAATCAGCCAATAGTGGTTTATATTGATCACAACCCTCTTGTTTTCTGCAGAAATTTAAAGGCAAAAATCAGAGATTGCTAAGATGGAGTTTAATGTTACAGGAGTTTAATCTTGACATTAGACATATCAAAGGCAGAGACAATTTAATTGCAGACGTCTCTCTCTCGTATTTAGAGTTTACTGTTGTTCGCTTTCAAGAAATTTTACTTTAGAGTAAAACAAATTTGAGTACTTAAATCCTTTTCAAGATTACATTTGTAAAAGAAAGATTTTTCTTTGAAAAATTTTCTTTTTTGAAGAGGGGGTGTGTTATGTAGGTCATTTCCCCCACACTCATCATGACCTGAGTTCAATTAGTCTAGAACATTCTCAAGGTCACTGCCCTGATGACCTCACAACCTTGAATTCAATTAGTCATGTTTGGAATGTTCTGGAAAGTTGATTAGTTGTGTAAGGGAGATAATTTTAGAACAGTAATTAGCATGTCAATAAAAGTTCTAGATTGTTCTTATATGCCTTTATAAAAGGGACGTGCTCAGCTTCCAGTCAGACTTTTGGGATCGTGTCTCTTGTGTGTTACTAAACTCCAGCAGTAGTCATTCTCAAGACCTTTCAAGACCTTCACTGCCAACGCTGGATTTATACTGTGGACTTTGTGCAGCTTCAAGCCTGCAAGCCAAAGGACTGTTCATTCATCCGACTGACTGTTACAACTCTGAGACTGGAGCTTTGCCGTCCCAGCTGAGATAAGTAGTCTGTACACTTTTAAAGCTTGTACTCTATCCCTGACTTAGCAATTAGTTTATTTTCGTAATAAATTTTGTTTAAACGTTAACTGCTGAGTTCACCCTTTTGTTCGTTTTCTCTGCACGTAACAACATCGTTAACTTCAGGAAAAGTGTCGATCAAGTAGAGATGAAAATGTACCCATGTATCACTTGCACTTACTATTATTAAGTCCGTCGTTCCCCCAAACTCATGAAAGTGTAATTGTTTCAAAATAAAAATATACACTTACATCTTGGGCATCGTATGTTTTTAGGTTGATTGGCGATGAATGTATTATTAACTGTACTGTCATAAATATGACCCGAACATATACAAAAAAGGCACAGAATATGATTGTCATGGATTATATGTTTTGAGTCCACGCTAGCGTAGGTTTACAAAGTTTTCTGAAATAAAGACACATGTTTGCTGATTTTTTCTTTTTCTGGAATGAAACTTTTAAGGCAAAATTCTTGCCAAACTTGCAATTGTTGGCCATAGTCTGCTGCAAAAACAAACAGACTTTTAAAAATAGTTCTTTAAACTAGTGGTGTATTTATGTGCATTAGGTACTTGCATTATGGAATCAGAAAAGACAAAATGCAAACACCTTGTTGCATTTATCAATAAAAAATTTACTTTTCACGGTAATGATGATTAAAGCTCCATGAGCTGTAAATTTGCAATACCATTTAATAAAATAAGACTACTGTACTGCACAGATACCATATCTCATTCAATGAGACCAGTACATATACTATATCTCGTCCAAGGAGACAACATTTACCGTCTCTCATTCAATGAGACGAGTGTGTAGCTTATATCATGACGTCTCCTCAAATGACACTGGTAGATATCACATCGGCAACTTCACACTTGAAAACAACCAGGAAAATGATCAAAAAATGTCACGGAAGGCTTTCTTTCTAATGTCAGCGAGAAAAATTACCGCCATAAGTAAGCAGACGATGTCAGTTGTTTGACCCTCGGTTCTACACAAATGGTACAGTTTTTGACTCCATTATGACTTAAATGTCGCAAGGAGGCCCATCGGTATACTGTTCCCTGCCCAATATCTAGCGCTGACTGCGGTGTTTTCATGAGCATCGCACCCAGCGGTAGAAATGGGGCCGGGGACCAGACTTGCCAAACGGGTCGGGAACAGCGCTCATCTCCGACCCCTTAAAACGGCGATAGTATTTATGGAAGACAGACGGTGAATGAGCCGAGGATGGATGATTTCCTGCTGTCACTTTCTTTTACAGATTTATTTAACCATTTTGTGAAAGTTTGTTAATTATAAAGGATTCTTAAATTTTGATGTCATGTGTTCTTTTCTCGCGTTCGTGAAATGAGTTTTTGCATTATTTTCTACCAACGAGTAGGCCACACTATAGGAAAAAAGTGCGAGACTGGACCGAGAAAGTGACGCCTTCTCGCTATTGGTGTGAGTCTCTTGTTTTTCTCACTGCTCTCGGTTAGAATTTTTTAATTCTCACCGGTGAGCAGTGAGTATAGTAATGCACTCCATGGTGAGAATCAAGTATGATAACATATTCTCACCGTTGAGACTGGAAATTCTCACCGAGCATGGCTGAATGTATCAAACTCATCATTCACTCACTGGTGAGAATCAAGCACCTGTTGTTCACTGGTGTGAATCAGTCTGGTTTCTCACCAGTGAACGACAAGTCTGGCTGATTCTCACCAATAGACAGCGAGTCTGGTTGAATCTCAACACTGTATCTGTCTGTATGATGAGTATGAGACATTCTCACTGTGAAAATACCATTCTCACTGGGGGGTATACAAAACGAAGACCGAAGATCGAAGACCGAAGACCGAAGATCGAAGACCGAAGACCGAAGACCGAAGACCCCTGAATTTGGATTAAAGGCACGATGCACTCTAACCGGCAAGGACGGATCGAACGTTATAGTATTTAGTACGCAGTAATTACGCTGTTTCAGACATGATACACGCCAAATTACCATCACATCGGAGTCAAACTGAAACACTCGCCTGCGCGACTTGATAACGATGGCGGCTAACATTCAAACACAATACACGAAGTTCAACCGAAATTAAGCTAATACGGCGAAATATGGTCCTTAAATACCGGAGATATCACAGTTCTTTGATTTGTACTTTTGACTTTGACAGATACGGCAAGCCGCTAGTATTGGTTTCGGATTGTAATTCTCAAATAGGCGCAACTATTTTAAGTTTTAATGTTTCATATAGCCATTTTTGATATAATTGTGGATGAATAACTCTCTCCTTGACCAATTGAAACAATCCCGACGAAATATGGACGATTATTAAAAAAGATATGCCAGGGTCTTCGTTTTGTACATTTGGACTTGAAAAACGCCCAAAATTAGTAGGTTTTTCTTAAATTACTCCAAAAATATACGTCGAAATTTTGTTTTTGGCACGGAATTGACTTCCTCCCACTATTCGTCACAAAATAAACCAATACCGACAATGAATGATCCTTAAATACCGAAGATATCAAGGGTCTTCGTTTTGTACTTTTGACCTTACAGATACGGTAAGCCGATGGCATTCGTTTCTGATTCCGATTCTCAAATAAACGTAACTATTTTAGGTTTTAATGTTTCATATGGCCATTTTTGATATAGTTGTGGATGAATAACTCTCTCCTTGACCAATTGAAATAATCCCGACGAAAAATGGACGATTTTTACGAGAGATATGCCAGGGTCTTCGTTTTGTACATTTGGACTTGAAAACCGCCCAAAATTAGTAGGTTTTTCTTAAATTACTCCAAAAATATACGTCCAAATTTTGTTTTTGGCACGGAATTGACTTCCTCCCACTATTCGTCACAAAATAAACCAATACCGACAATGAAGGGTCCTTAAATACCGGAGATATCAAGGGTCTTCGTTTTGTACTTTTGACTTTGACAGATACGGAAGCCGCTAGTATTGGTTTCGGATTGTAATTCTCAAATAGGCGCAACTATTTTAAGTTTTAATGTTTCATATAGCCATTTTTGATATAATTGTGGATGAATAACTCTCACCTTGACCAATTGAAACAATCCCGACGAAATATGGACGATTATTATGAAAGATATGCCAGGGTCTTCGTTTTGTACATTTGGACTTGAAAAACGCCCAAAATTAGTAGGTTTTTCTTAAATTACTCCAAAAATATACGTCAAAATTTGGTTTTTGGCACGGAATTGACTTCCTCCCACTATTCGTCACAAAATAAACCAATACCGACAATGAATGATCCTTAAATACCGAAGATATCAAGGGTCTTCGTTTTGTACTTTTGACCTTACAGATACGGTAAGCCGATGGCATTCGTTTCTGATTCCGATTCTCAAATAAACGTAACTATTTTAGGTTTTAATGTTTCATATGGCCATTTTTGATATAGTTGTGGATGAATAACTCTCTCCTTGACCAAATGAAATAATCCCGACGAAAAATGGACGATTTTTACGAGAGATATGCCAGGGTCTTCGTTTTGTACATTTGGACTTGAAAACCGCCGAAAATTAGTAGGTTTTTCTTAAATTACTCCAAAAATATACGTCCAAATTTTGTTTTTGGCACGGAATTGACTTCCTCTCACTATTCGTCACAAAATAAACCAATACCGACAATGAAGGGTCCTTAAATACCGGAGATATAAAGGGTCTTCGTTTTGCACTTTTGACTTTGACAGATACGGTAAGCCGCAAGTATTGGTTTCGGATTGTAATTTCAAATAGGCGCAACGATTTTAGGTCTTAATGTTTCATATGGCCATTTTGATATAGTTGTGGATGAATAACTCTCACCTTGACCAAATGAAATAATCCCGACGAAAAATGGACGATTTTTACGAGAGATATGCCAGGGTCTTCGTTTTGTACATTTGGACTTGAAAACGCCCAAAATTAGTATGTTTTTCTTAAATTACAGTAACTCCAAAAATATACGTCCAAATTTTGTTTTGGTACGGAATTGACTTCCTCCCACTATTCGTCACAAAATAAACAATACCGACAAATGAAGGGTCCTTAAATACCGGAGATATCAAGGGTCTTCGTTTTGTACTTTTGACTTTGACATATACGGCTAATCGCCAGTATTCGTTTCGGATTCCGATTCTCAAATAAACGCATTTTTTTACGATATAATGTTAAATATTTCGATTTTTGATATAGTTGTGGATGAATAACTCTCACTTGACCAATTGAAACAGCCCCGACGAAATATGGACGATTATTACGAAAGATATGCCAGGGTCTTCGTTTTGTACATTTGGACTTAAAAACCGCCGAAAATTAGTAGGTTTTTTTGAATATACTCCAAAAATATACGTCCAAATTTTGTTTTTGGCACGGAATTGACTTCCTCCCACTATTCTTCACAAATTAAACCAATACCGACGAAATATGGTTAATAAATACCGGAGATATCAAGGGTCTTCGTTTTGTACTTTTGACTTTGACATATACGGCTAATCGCTAGTATTCGTTTCGGATTCCGATTCTCAAATAAACGCATTTTTTTTAGGATTTAATGTTCAATATTTCGATTTTGATATAGTTGTGGATGAATAAATCTCACTTTGACCAACTGAAACAATCCCGACGAAATATTTGATTATTACGAAAGATATGCCAGGGTCTTCGTTTTGTACATTTGGACTTGAAAAACGCCCAAAATTAGTAGGGTTTTTTGAAATTACTCCAAAAATATACGTCCAAATTTGTTTTTGGTACGGAATTGACTTCCTCCCATTATTCTTCACAAAATAAACCAATACCGACAATGAAGGTCCTTAAATACCGGAGATATCAAGGGTCTTCGTTTTGTACTTTTGACTTTGACATATACGGCTAATCGCTAGTATTGGTTTCGGACTCCGATTCTCAAATAAACGCAATTTTTTTTAGGATTTAATGTTCAATATTTCGATTTTTGATATAGTTGTGGATGAATAAATCTCACCTTGACCAATTGAAACAATCCCGACGAAATATGGACGATTTTTACGAGAAATATGCCAGGGTCTTCGTTTTGTACATTTGGACTTGAAAAACGCCCAAAATTAGTAGGTTTTTTGAAATTACTCCAAAAATATACGTCCAAATTTTGTTTTTGGCACGGAATTGACTTCCTCCCACTATTCGTCACAAAATAAACCAATACCGACAATGAAGTGCCCTTAAATACCGGAGATATCAAGGGTCTTCGTTTTGTACTTTTGACTTTGACAGACTCGGATACGGTACTAGCCGCTGGCATTGGTTTCGGATTCCGATTTTCAAATAAATGCAACTATTTTAGGCTTTAATGTTTCATATGGCCATTTTTGATATAGTTGTGGATGAATAACTCTCTCCTTGACCAAATGAAATAATCCCAACGAAAAATGGACGATTTTTATGAGAGATATGCCAGGGTCTTCGTTTTGTACATTTGGACTTGAAAACCGCCCAAAATTAGTAGGTTTTTTTGACATTACTCCAAAAATATAGGTCCAAATTTTGTTTTTGGCACGGGATTGACTTCCTCCCACTATTCGTCACAAAATAAACCAATACCGACGAAATATGGTCAATAAATACCGGAGATATAAAGGGTCTTCGTTTTGTACTTTTGACTTTGACAGATACGGTAAGCCGCAAGTATTGGTTTCGGATTGTAATTCTCAAATAGGCGCAACGATTTAGGTTTTAATGTTTCATATGGCCATTTTGATATAGTTGTGGATGAATAACTCTCTCCTTGACCAATTGAAATAATCCCGACGAAATATGGACGATTTTTACGAGAGATATGCCAGGTTTTTTTTTAAACTTCTTCTTAGTTTTTGTCTTTTTCATTATTTTCGGTCAGTTCTATTATATTTTTACCCAATACCACATAGATATCAGTTTTTACCTGTAAAATATTAGTTAGCCGCCTCTGATGACTACATTTTGTCGTCTGCCACACAGTTACGCGTGGTTCGATACATAGCGGCCGCCGCGCGCGGTATGCGTGCATACCACGCGGCGGCCGCTATGTATCAACCGCACGTATGTGCTAGTCACCTATGCGAATTCTGGCGGAATCAGCAAACTTTTGTTTTCCGTCTTTTCTCCGAGTCAGTAAGACTCGGCTTTCCCCCATGGCGCATGACCGATCACCGACGCGAGTGGTACTGTGGCATACAGCAGCGTCAGCGTAGACTCGTACTCCATAGCTTAGTTGACAATGGCCCCAGTGCCGAACGTTCGATGTTCGGAAGCTGAATTGAGGTGGGCCACCGGAATTCAAACTTTTACTTTTTTGAGGACATGTTTTTATCGATATCTTGCGATCCGCGCGCAGCCGCCACGTCAAATATCGACCGTTGGCATTAAAAAATACGTTTTAAAAATGTTACCAAGTGGGAGTGCCTCTTTAAGTAGCACATAGTGGATAAATCGAATGGTCGTACTGGAATTTGTTTCATGCATCAAAATTGACTAATGTTTACTTTAACATGGTATTGTGGATATATTGAAATGGCTTGAGTGGTTACACAAATTCTTTTTTTGTATTGTTATTGCCAAGTACGTGACCTAAACAACTATGTGTTTCTTGTAACATGTCTCCGAAATTTGGTTAGGTAGGACGACGATTGTTTTTGTTGATAACACGATTGGAACTAATTTGAGATAATGGGATTTTCATCAAATTTCTCAAAAATTGTACGTGCCCTATAGCGGAATGATGCAATATTACAAATTACTCATAAAAACAAATGCATTTGTCACTTAAAAAGACAAGCACCTAACGGAAGATATAGCTACGCTGTGTTTATGTAGAGAATAACTATTTTTGACACATGTTGATGAAGAAGGTGGAAATCTTTGATAGCTCAATTCAGGAGCCGGAAAAAAGTGGCTAAAATAGCTGCAAAAATACACAATTTCATCATAATTTGAATATATCTCATCAGATCATCCCTAAGAACATGTCAACCAAAGCTATCTGACGAGTAGTTTTTTGAGAATAAAATTTTCTGACCAAAAATGGTAAAGATTGCCCCAAAAATAAACATTGCAGATTTCACCATAATTTCAATATATCATATATTACAATAGCCCCTTGGAAACTGTATACCAAGTATCAAAGGAGAATCACAGTTACTTATACGGCGATGTCAGGATGGCTATTAAAATGCACATCACCAAGTTAGGGTCTGTCGTACTACCATGCTATTACTTATTAAGCAACATGTTCACATGTACCTTGTGTAAAAATGTTTCAACAGTATCATAAACCGATGACCCTCGCTGTAATTGTTCTAAGCAATTGTTTTCCTTCGTAAGATAATACCGATCACAATACAGTAGTTATCTTGAAGTTCGAATTGCTACAAATTTGATGTTTTACCATTACAAAGGACTATGTAAGGTCAGCGTAAAGTTGACAGTTCATTTTGTTTTAATAAAAAAAACTTTCAAATAGCATTAAGCTTGTTTTATATATATATATATATATATATATATATATATATATATATATATATATATATATATAATATATATATATATTATATAATATATAATCTATATCTATCTATCTATCTATCTATCTATCTATCTATCTATCTATCTACCTCTCTATCTATCTCTATCTGTCTGCATGTCTGTATGTATGTATGTATGTATGTATGTATGTATGTATGTATGTATGTATGTATGTATGTATGTATGTATGTATTGTGTATGTATGTATGTATGTATGTCGGTATGTATGTTAATTAATAAATAATAATTTATTTAACTTTTCGATATTCATTTATGCATTTATTATTATAAATGTAGTAAAAATGCCTCACAACAAATAAAACAAATATAATTCAGTGAATTTTAGATTCGTAATCTGTAATCAACGCTAGATCATGCTTTCGTACCTGTCAACGTCAAAAGTACAAAACGAAGACCCTTGATATCTCCGGTATTTAAGGACCATTCATTGTCGGTATTGGTTTATTTTGTGAAGAATAGTAGAAGGAAGTCAATCCCGTGCCAAAAACAAAATTTGGACGTATATTTTTGGAGTAATTTAAGAAAAACCTACTAATTTTGGGCGGTTTTCAAGTCCAAATGTACAAAACGAAGACCCTGGCATATCTTTCGTAATAATCGTCCATTTTTCGTCGGGATTGTTTCAATTGGTCAAGGTGAGATTTATTCAT
Source organism: Ptychodera flava (assembly GCF_041260155.1). Lineage (NCBI taxonomy): Eukaryota > Metazoa > Hemichordata > Enteropneusta > Ptychoderidae > Ptychodera > Ptychodera flava. The sequence goes on from NC_091946.1 coordinate 31,580,452, forward strand.
CCACAACTATATCAAAAATCGAAATATTGAACATTAAATCCTAAAAAAAATGCGTTTATTTGAGAATCGGAATCCGAAACGAATACTAGCGATTAGCCGTATATGTCAAAGTCAAAAGTACAAAACGAAGACCCTTGATATCTCCGGTATTTAAGGACCCTTCATTGTCGGTATTGGTTTATTTTGTGACGAATAGTGGGAGGAAGTCAATTCCGTACCAAAAACAAAATTTGGACGTATATTTTTGGAGTAATTTAAGAAAAACCTACTAATTTTGGGCGTTTTTCAAGTCCAAATGTACAAAACGAAGACCCTGGCATATCTCTCGTAAAAATCGTCCATTTTTCGTCGGGATTATTTCAATTGGTCAAGGTGAGAGTTATTCATCACAATTATATCAAAAATGGCTATATGAAACATTAAAACTTAAAATAGTTGCGCCTATTTGAGAATTACAATCCGAAACCAATACTTGCGGCTGCTCGTATCTGTCAAAGTCAAAAGTACAAATCAAAGAACTGTGATATCTCCGGTATTTAAGGACCATATTTCGCCGTATTAGCTTAATTTCGGTTGAACTTCGTGTATTGTGTTTGAAATGTTAGCCGCCATCGTTATCAAGTCGCGCAGGCGAGTGTTTCAGTTTGACTCCGATGTGATGATAATTTGGCGTGTATATGTCTGAAACAGCGTAATTACTGCGTACTAAATACTATAACGTTCGATCCGTCCTTGCCGGTTAGAGTGCATCGTGCCTTTAATCCAAATTCAGGGGTCTTCGGTCTTCGGTCTTCGATCTTCGGTCTTCGTTTTGTATACCCCCCTCCTCACTGTGCTGGAGAGAATTTTGAGTCTTACCGGTGTGAATTCTGTTTTCATACTTGATTCTCACCGAGGAGTGCAGTGAGGGTGAGTTCAGTGCACGTGAGAATAACAAAAGTTTCTCACCGATTGCGAGAAAGCGTCACTTTCTCGTTAATTAATGTCGCAATTTTGTCCCATAGTGCTATTACTGCGAAGTTCGGCGTGTTTTTTTTTAGATATTAAGCCTGTTCTGTTAGATACTCGTCTTATACTCGCATGGTACAGTTATGTAAGAAAAGAATATGATAAATCGGAGGAGTTGACAATAAATAAGCTTAGACAGGCTTAGTTTCCTAAAAAGTGCTATTTGCGCCGGGTATATCCAAGGGTTTCAATATTTGCAAGGTTCCGGGTTTTCAAGAATACGTCATGTCGAAAAACTGTCCATGAGCTAATATAGAAACTGTTTCTGAGCAGCTGCTCCGTGTTGGTTGGCTGTCTGTCGCCAAACGTTTCTGTCACTGTCTGAAATAGCAACCAATTGACGTCCGCTGAATGCGCAAGAGCCATGACATCTTACTGCCGTCCTGTGGAAACAATGGAAGTGGAAGGGACGGAGGTATACTTGAAAGTCCAATCATTTATGCAGGAAAAGCAACAACTCCACATTTTGGCATTTTTGTGTCATACCTTCCTATCGTCGATATTAGTCCACTTTGATCAAAAAATGTTTGGCTCAAAGGGCGTGTAGGTTTCAAAGTGGTACAGCTTTGGAATTTTGATCGTGGGACAGGTTATCGCAGAGCGCAGATTTACCAATTTAACAGTTTGTTTAATCTGTTTTCCCTTCCTGTGCAGTCCCTAATAGGCAATCCATCAAATCTTATCGATCGCAACTGATGATGGTATGTCAATAACAGGATGATCTTAGGCTTTCCACATGGCAGGGTAGACAATCAGAACGTAAAAATAGTGCTTACTTCATAGTCACAGGTCACAGTACAGGTGTGATTGTCTTGTGATCTCTCTCAATGAGTAATGCAGCTTTTATACGTGGGGGATATTTGATATTTTGTGTAATAGTTCTCAAATTTCAAGAAAAGTGTCAATTAAGTACTAGCAGAAAATAAAAATGTACCTATGTATCACTTGCACTTATTACGACTACTCAGCCCCCCCCCCCCTCCAAAAAAAACCCAACAACAACAAAACTTCATTAGCGTAGATTTACAGAGTTTTCGGGAATAAAGACACACATTTTTTCTGAACTTTCCTTTTAATGGAATAAAGACAAACATTTTTTGCCAAATCGTTTATCGTTGGCAATAATCGGCAGCAAAACCAAGCCGTGACTTTTTAAAATACTTCATTTCATCGGTTGTATTACATGATGACAGTGTATTAATATACATTAGGTACATGGCATGTTGAAATCATTATTATACATAAAACGCAAACACCTTATTACATTTGTTGATAAACGTTTCACACTATGATTAAAGCTCTGTGAGCTGTAAATTTGCAATACCATTTAATTGAATAAGACTACTGTACTGTACTGCACAGATACCATATCTCATTCAATGAGACCAGTACATATACTATATCTCGTCCAAGGAGACAACATTTACCGTCTCTCATTCAATGAGACGAGTGTGTAGCATATACCCTCTCACTCAATGACACCTGTAGATATAACATCGGCAATCTTACACTTGAACACAACCAGGAAAAGACCAATGACCATTGTCAGAGAGAAATATAATCGCCATCACAAAGCAGACAACGTCAGTCATTTGACCCAGGGTCCTACACAAATGGTACCGTTTTTGACTGCACTATAACTAAAATGTCGCCAGGAATCGCATTGGGTCGGAAGCTGCGCTTATCTCTGACCCCTTGAGATGGCGGTCAGTATCTGTGAACGACATACAGTGAAAGAGTATGGGGCCGGGGATGGATTATTTTCTGCATCCACTTCGTTTTACTGATTTTACCACAATTATGCCATTTTGCGAAATCTGTTAAATTTAAGGATGCTTTAATATTTATGTTATATGTTCTTTTTCTGGACCAGGGTTCATGATTATGTTTTTTGGTCATTTTCTACCAACGAGTAGTCTTATTGCGAAACTGGTCGATTTTGTCAAATAAGAATGTCGTTCCATGGACGGAGATCTACTTGGAAGTCCAAGCGGCCTGTCCTGATAATTCATGTTGGTTTCCACTGTCTGATCATTTATGTAGGAAATACAATAAAGCCAAATTTGGGAAGAGCTAAAACGAAGGGGGGGGGAGGGGAGGTGAAGGGGGAAAGGTGAGACCTAGATTGGGACAAATGACACAGATATTTACACTACTATTACTTATCACTATATTACAAACATACAAGGCAGAAGGTTTGACCTTTGACAAAATTATGAAATTATTTTAGCTTGAAGAACACTTCGATTACAATATGCAAATATGAAATATTGTCCTTACTCTTCAGGGACTTATGTTATTTAACGAAGGGGGATATGACATTCACAGTATTTATTGACAACACTTATTTAAAGTGAATTTTGCTTCTGATACTTCAGGGAATTAGCATATCGGCAGAAGGGGATTGGCCTTTTTGTACAATGCACGATATACAAGCTGCAGATCAAACGGACATATAACTTTCACATATGCCATGAAGGGAGAGGCTGACTTTGTGCAGAATGCAATATATACAAGCAATGGCTTGTTTATATTGCACCTTAAAATTATTTTTACACTTTACAAAATGTAAAACCTTGTGAATGGCTAATAGCAGATGCTATAGAGCATGCAATATCTCTACTTATAAGGGAACACAACCTGCACCAGTCAGTATTATTATGTCCGGCTTATATCTATCCGTCCAAAGCAAGCGAAAAATTCTTCACATTTTTTTAAGTTTTTGATGTCAAATAAAGCACTCAATAAGGATATCATCTTCTTTCCTCTAAATTATGATATTGACAAAGGGTCTCGTTGGGTTCTTGACGTCATTGACTTTAAGAGACATATCATCACACTGACTGACTCTGGGCATAGCGACCACAAAACACCTTTAAGGAGAATACTCTTTTTGGTTGCTGCATGTAATGCTGTTGGAGGGTGTCCTATGATTAAAATGAATGGCAACTCGTTGTAAGTAATGACACCATTCGACAGCCAAGTGGTTATGATTGTGGAATATACACCATTTTGAATGCATATAGTGTCACCACAGGAAGGCTGTATGACATTATTGACAGTATTACAGTTAGAAGATGGGTGTCAATATGTTCATAGTCTTCAGGCCTATGATCTACCTCCAAGGGTCCATACCACAACTAATTGATTACGCGATATGTACACGATACTAAAGGAGCTCTTTCGAGTAGGAGATGAGCCTTAAGTTATACATAGGCCCCAAAGGAAAGCAATGACCCAATATGCAGAGCATGGTACCGTTTAAGATGTGTTTCACTGAACCCTAACAATTTACCAGTATATTTCAAGTGTATGCTATGTACTTGTAACTATGTTTAACGCAGCCAATGTATGAAGCCACAAAGTATTGTTGTGGGGATTATGGCATATACAACAGTGCAATCTTATTACATAAGTTATAGTACTGTAGCCAGTCTGCATAAAAGACCATGAAAACATACTATAACATTAAACTGATGTCCGTGTAATCGAATGCATAACTGTGCATTACAAGTATGCACTTTGTGTACATCTGTATTTTTCATGTAATGAGCAGTCACAACACTATAATAAACGAATTTGACTATCAGAAGCAATATTTTCAAATAAAAGATATATATATCAAATTAAAAACTTTGTTGTGACTGTTATGAAGTACAAATTAAGTAAAATGTAAATCTTTGTATGCACATAAGCATAATTTATCAGCCCCTTTCGGTTAGGTCACTGTACACGATCTTATACATGAACACAAGAGAAGGTGACAACCTTTATTTGCCAAGAACATATCAAAGAATCTTAAAACCAAATTTTGTTATTCCGTATTTTTCACATTCTGATCTCTAATACTGCATGTACCATCTTATCACAAAGGCCATCACTGCAAGTTATTTGCCTCTTACGGTCTTGTTTGTATATCCTGCATTTTACAGAAAGCCTTCCCCCTGCGTATAATAAAATCATTCCATGAAGTGTGAGGACAATATTTCATTTCTGCCTATTGTTATCAAAGTGAATTTTAACAACACTTTGAATATCATGTTCTTCAGGGCACTGATGAAAGTCACTTGCCCTCTTTGGTCTGGTGCTTGTATATCTTGCATTTTACGGAGATCATTCTTCCTTCGTCCAATAACATTAGTCCCTGATGTTTGAGGATAATCTTTCATTTTTGCATATTGCTATCAAAGTGTTGTCCCCCTTCATGGCATCTGTGAAAGTTATTTGTCTGCTACAGTCTATTGCTTTTATATCTTGCATTGTAATTAATGCCTCCGCCCTTCATTTTTCCTATTGTTATCAAAAGCGTTCCCTAATAATGCTGTCAATATCATTTTCCCCTTCAGGGCACCGATAGAAGTTATTTGGCCTCTTTAATCTGGTGCTTACCAGTATATATCCTGCATTGTACATAAAGCGTCCCCTTTGTTAAATAACATAATTCCCTGAAGTCCGACAATATTTCATCTTTGCGTAATGTTATCAAAGTGTTCTCTAACGACACGACGATTATCATGTCCCCCTTCATGGTATCTGTGACTTTATTAGAGAACGTTTTTGATAACAATAGGCAAAAACGAAGGGCTGGGGGGGGGGGGTAATTACAATGCAGGATATAAAAGCAACAGACTGTAGCAGGCAAATAACTTTCACAGATGCCATGAAGGGGACAGCACTTTTATAGCAATATGCAAAAATGAAATATTATCCTCGATATGTCCTTTCGATGGGAAGCTTGTAAGTCATGCATTGTACAGAAAACCCTCCTTCTGCTGATGTGATCATTCCCTGAAGTGTGAGAAGCACAATTCACTTTCCAATGCTTTTTTAATAAGTGTTGTCTAAAAATACTGTGAATATCATATTCCCCTTCATAGTATCAGTGAAAGTTATAGGCCCCTGCAGTGTTGTGCTAGTGCTTGTATATTTTGCATTCTGCACAAAGTCCCATCCCCTTCGTCCGATAACAGCGTGAGGACAATATTTCTTTTTTGCATATTGTTATTCAAGTTTTATCTACTTACAATGTGAATATCATGTTCCATTTTAGCTCACGTGTTCACACATGAGCTAATGTCATGGCGATGTCTGTATGTCTGTCCGTGTGTGTGTGTGTCTGTCTGTTTACACGATAAGCTTAACTCAAAACGCCGAAATGGATTCAAGTCAGATTTGTTAGACAGCACCATATGATAACTGCAAGAACTGGTTAGATTTTGGTTAGTGTGGCTTGCATATTAATGAAGTTATGCAATATCATTTTTTTTTCATTTAATCGTTCCTTATGGACACAGTAATGACGGTTCGACACATATCAAGAAAAACTGCAGAAAATATCATGAAACGTTTCACAGATGACAATCTCAGAACATTATGATGATACTGTGTGTCATGTCAATTATCTGCTCATTTACATATTTAATGAACTTTTGTAATCATTGATATAACCCTGAAATTATCTGATTGCTCTGTAAAGCGTACAAATATGTAATGAACCTGTTGTACACCACGTGAGCACATTCAGTTCACATCTAGTGTTTTGTTGTCCAATTCTTGCCCTTCCCCTTCGTTTTAGGGTCACCCACTAAATTTTGGCATTTCTATGTCGTCTATCGTCGATTTCAGTCCACCTTAATAAAAAAAATTGTTTGGCCCAAGGGGCGGGTAGATTTCAAAGTGGTACAGCCTTGGACTTTTGGATCATGAGGCAGAGTTTATCGCAGAGTGTAGATTTATTGATATAAGTTTGTGTAATCTATTTTATCCCACCTGTACCGTACTGAACAATGGGCAATCCATCAATTTTTATCGCAACCGATAATGGTATGCTATTAACAGGATTATCTTAGTGTATGAGTTGGTAGGTTATTCTAGCTGGAGGGACCGTGTTCTAAACAATCAGAACGTAAGCATAGTGCTTACTTCATAATAGCTTTAGGTCATAGCATGGTATCAAAAGACTACCTCCATAGTCACAGTACAGGCGGGATTGTCATGTGGTCTCCTTCAAGAAGTAAAGCAGCTTTTAAACGTGACAGATTTCTTACATTAGACATTTCATTTCGCTGAATAAACTGTGAAACTTTCTGAAAACTCCTCCAAATGTGTGTCAATAAAAACACTCACATTTGTGTTGTATCTTGAATACTTATTAGTATTTCGTTGGGGTTTTTCTTTCTTCTTCTGTCAATTCTTTGCCAGCCTAAATATGGAAAACCGCTGCAAGTACACTTCTCAAACACAGTGATCAGGGCCATTGACAAGTGGTGCACCTAACTCTTGAATTTTAAATTAGTCACATGACCTGGTGGCCATAATGTCAAAGTAGAAAATACAAATGTACCTATGTATCAGTTACACATATCAGAAGGAAGCTAGTCTCCCCGCCGAAAAAAAGAGATTAAAGCGTAATTGTTTTAAATAAAATATTATCGAGTGCGATACAGTTGTTACATCATAAAGCAATATTCATTGACACATTTTCAAAAAAAATCGACATCTGGAAAGACACGTTTTATACACTTATTGGAACTCAGCTAAAGCCTAGTTATTTGCTTTCGATTTCTTAGTCATTACAGAAAGAATATATTGAAACCATACTGTTTGCTAATATAATTTGCATCCTTGAATCGACTTCTCATCAAGAGAACCGTCGTTGTTGACGACAATGAGGGCTGAATAGCGTCATTTGAACATCAAATTTTCAAAAGTTTCTGTATCAGACCTCCTACACGTATTCATTCCTTTACAGCTGCCTGCAGGTCATGAAGTATACATACTTGTTCAGTGATCCAGTAACAACAGGCGTTATATCTGGCTTAAAAACTGTCCTTGTATAATCTTGCAGTGATATTCTTGCCTTTGTTGCATCTAACTGCTAGAGGATACTTGGTCGGTTTGACCATAGACAGTACCCCCCCCCCCCCCACTGTCTGTGGTTTTACTTGATATAGAGTTAGTGTTTATAAACACAAAACCCAAATGTAAAAATGTAGATTTGGTGCACAGCTTCAACCCTTATCCTGCTAGGTGGTACTACTTCCAAATGTGTCATGTCAGGAAAAACCATTAGTATTGTCACCTAATTGGCATATGATGTGATGGCAGGTTGAGTCAGTAAATGGCATATTTACAGTATAAATAGTTTCAGAGACATTCAGATGTTCAAGTCGTTGTTAAAGTGCAACAAGCGGATACATACATTATGCCTCATTGCTTTAACAAACGTTATATGATAGAAACATAGTCATGATAGTAGGATAATGGTTGGCTTGTGGTCAGATGTGGTTTATTTGAATATTCAATGGCAACACAGCGTCATCGAAAGGGAGATTCCCTTCTTCGCCACCACTCCAGTTTGGTCATTTCTTCAAAGCTGCTTGCTTACCAAACATGAGTTGGCGATATATATTCATGTAGAGTTTACTTTAATAAAGGGAGGAGACTACCAAAGGATTGAGCAGCAGTAGCTATAATCATAAAACAAGCGACCTAGCGGGCGATATGGACCCGCTGTGTTATGTAGAGAATAACTTTCGACACATGTGTTGATGAAGTAGGTGGAAATCTTTGATAGCCCACCTCAGTGGCAAGACAAAACATGGCAAAAATAGCTGGAAAAAATACGCAATTGGAGATTTCATCACAATTTGAACATATTCAATAACATTGTCCTTAAGAACATGTCAACCAAAGCTATCAGACAAGTAGTTTTTTTGAGAATCAAATTCTTTGACCAAAAATGGCAAAAATTGCCCCAAAAATAGAAAACTGTAGATTTCATCATAATTTGAATATATCACATTTTGCTTATCCCTATAAACCTGTATACCAAATATCAAAGCTGTCAGATAAGCGATTTTTGTGAAACAAATATTTTGACCTAAATTGACAAAAATTGCCTTAAAAATACAAATTTGCGTATTTCTGAACATTTAAACAATTCTGAAATAGACCATCCTTAGGGACCTATGTATACCAAAATATCAAAGCTATCTGACCTGTAGTTTTGAAGAAGAAGATTTTGAAAGATTTTTTGCCCAGACAAAAATTGCCGTTAACTACAAATATGCAAGTTTCACCACGATTTGAACAAATCTACATGAAGTCACCCCAAGTAAACTGCATTTCAAATTTCAAAGCAATCAGACGTGCGGTTTCAGAGAAGAAGATTTTTTTACACAATAGAGCAAAAAATTCCCCAAAAATACAAATATCCAAATTTCACCACGATTTGAACAAACTTAAGTGAGGACACCCCAAGTGAATTTCAAATTTCGAAGCAATCGGACTTGTGGTTTCAGAGGAGAAGAAATTGTTGACGGACGACGGACGGACGGACGACGACGGAAAATCAGCCTATTTGATAAGCTTCGCATCGTTGACAGCGGAGCTAAAAAACAGAAAAACACCGTTTTTAGGAGAAAAACTTATGGTAGGGGTACTTCAGGACTGTCGAACCCAAAGAAATGGATTTGAATCTCTTTTTTCTGTTTACTTTGTCGTTATAACTGATCGGACCACAACATATGCAGAATTCAGAAAAATGGCAATACTTTTCCAGTAATTTCCAGTGGAGCTCTACGTTAATGTTGCCTTAGTATTCTGTACAAGTGACTTAAGATAAAGGGTTAATTATTTAGCCGTCACAGAATACAATAGACAAATATATCAGTTTAAACAATGTAATGTTGGAATGATATAACAAAAATGTGACATAAATATCTTCTTAACATTTGCACAGGCTTAGTGACAGACTGATCTGTACCAACCACAAAGTTTACAAGCCCCCTTGACATACATACATACATACATACATACATACATACATACATACATACATACATACATACATACATACATACGTGAAATCAATCAGTAAATGTGTATATTAGAAATAATTCAAATGAAAATCGTCGACACTTATTGGAGAAATCTTGACAGACAGATATTCAACTTTTTTCTTTAGGAATGACTTGCACAGTTACTGGACAAGTCATAGTTAGCAAACAAGCTGTTCTATTTATCAGTCGGATTTCGAAATCGCTCAAAACGGTAAGGGCACTGAAATGATGACCTAATCGACCGTACCTAACTAACTGTCAACAATTTATCTTATTTATAGCGATAGAGTGACAGGTTTGTAGCTGATATCGGTGAACTCTTAGTGTGACTGCGTCTAATTTGAAGCCAGGTGAAAAACACTCAATCCCATCACTAACAAAAAGGTGTGTCAATAACCGAGACTCACGCTGTGGAGTTACTGAACACTCGCACATACATGCACGCTATCATGTATTGCACAATACTAAAGCAATGAATACATCACTAAACTGGGCTTCAGTGAGCCTCAGGGACAATTTTATCCACCAGCTGTACTGCCACGACACGCAATCCAGTCACCTCTTGATCTGATTCGAACTGACAACTGACGTCAAACCTTGCGTCAACACGCAGTAATATATTTGTCCAGCAACTGGCATACAGTATCTCGCTTCAAATACCTATGATATCAGTCACCATATATGGAGAAAAACAGACATTTTGCCTTGGCAAATTGATTCCTAGCAGTCTAGAAATGATGGTACACTGAGGTAAGTAACATCCATGAGAGTATCATATCTCTCAGCTACAAGAAAAGAAGAGAAAATACTTGATCGTTCTTCTTGCTGCAGCTGTAGTTACTTCGAACGTTAAAATATCGAGATTTTTAAAGTATGGCGCCACGACCACTTCATATATATATGGTCAGGACTTACTTGTTAAGTTGACAGCATCTGACTCTGGCTCAGGTCTGCGGCCTGGATATTTTCGGTCGTAGTGCAGTCCATTGTGTGACGCTAATCCTGTCTGCCCTGAGAGAAATTTTCTCTCCTTAATTAGAATCGAAGTGATCAACTACATCAGACAGACTGAAAAGAACATTCGCGCATGGGGCATGTTACAACACCACTGTTCTAAAACCCAAGCTGAGAAAACATCAATGAGATAGTTAACAGTAACATTTCTGATATACTCTCTCTCTCTCTCTCCACCTTTAAATGGATAAAAAGTTTGTGGGCTAACTATTGTCTACCTTTGTGTGAGGTATTCTTATGTATACTTGATGACTTTCCGAGCTACGGCGTCGTCATTAGAATCATAACAATAAAACCTGACATTAGATGTCCGCACAAATTTTGAATGATTTTTTCTTGACGCGTATGTATTGAATCTTTCGCGGATGTCGACATTGGATAATATTTAGCAATTAAAGAAAAAGGCGAAATTTTGACATATTTCTGTCCCCGTTATTCTAGGATTATGACAACTGTGAAGCACTCCAAGCAATAGTGGTTGAGAAGGTAAGTGTGAATAGCATTGGTACTTTTCACTGTTTACTTGCCAACGTATCGTTCGATTCTTCTGAGGAATATTTTATAATGAATATTAACCATTGCTTGACGTTTTCAAAGTTTAATATTTTGTTGGACTGCAATTAGAATGTGTTTCGTTTCAAACTTAGCCATATACAACGAAGCGACGTCACCGCGGCAACTTTAGTAATACAAAATATTAGACTGCTCGACAATAACGTCTAACTGACCAACATGGGATGCAAAACCGAGTCATCTTTCTCTTCCATTGTTACAGTTACAGACGCAATGCCCTACCTTACCATGAAGAGTGAATACATGACACGATACAAACTATAGATCAAATTATCTTTGTAGGTACTGTCGTCATGCAAGGTGAAACGCTGCAGATTGACAAAAGGGACTACATCGACAAATACTTTACGTGTGGCGTATGCAAGGACGTGTACAACAGATATTCTAATGTACCGAGGCAATTTCCATGTTCGCATCAGTTTTGCGAACAATGCATCAACACCCTTATTCATCAGGAGCAGGAACATATAAATTGTCCGGAATGTCGATGTCGACACGAAATTCCCGAGAATGGTGCGCAGGGATTCCCGAAAGTGCTTGTAATCCTGAAACAACTAGAATTTTTTAACGAACACAAGGGAAGGACAATCTGTGAAAACTGTCGCGATGAACAGGGGGCAAAACCGGCTGTGTCTTTCTGCCTTGACTGTTTCGCTTATCTTTGCACTACTTGTATCGAAGCACACAGTCGCGCTCAAGCACTGAGTAATCACGAGATCCAAAGTTTGTCCTGCGATACAAAAGGGCATGAAGACAGACATGTGGCTGCTTTTTGCGATGCCAGTAATTGCCGGAAATTTGTCTGTTCCGAATGTTTCACAAGCGACCATGGTGAATGTGCGCATGTTCTTTCAAATCTGAAAAGGGCTGACGATATTTCAAAATCCAAAATTAATGAGATATACCGAGAAGCAAAGTCAGTATCACATTCACTTGAATTTGAAAATACAATAATAAATACTGAGATCGACGAGCTAGCAGAATACGCCCGTACACTGGAAGAACGTATTGCTAAACATGTTGATGTACTCACTTCTGAATTAAAAGAACAGCAGAAAACTCTTGTCGACCAGCTGAAATCCCGAGTAAAAGAAATTAAAAGTCGACTTGTAGGCGAGAGAAGTCTATGTAAAAAGGATATTGAGACCGTTCATGAAATCGAGCAGCACTTGACATCTTTTCGTGATCAAGAGGATCAGATGAGATTGCTGTTTGCGTTACCCAAAATAGCAGACAGCATACGTCAGTTGTCTCACGTAAAAAGGAGAAATCGCAGGTCAAAACCTGAGGACTTGCCAGAATTCTTTGAAGAAAGTAATATGCCTATGGTAGTCGGGCGTCTCGGAACGAGAAGGGATTCTAAAATTACAACTGACGCTGGATCGACTGTTCAGCCAACACATCAGAACGAACCGCCCGCATCGGAAGATAAAGCAATCGATACCGATGTTGCTCCGTCAGCGGTGAGTGCCGACACACATGCGTCAAGTTCGGCTGAAAGTCAGCCCAAGTACAGTGTGTGGTCGTTCCTCGATTCATTCATGGGCTTTTTCCGACAAAGACCTGATGTGATGCGTACCACTACTGGTAGCATACACGCGAATGAAGTCGCGGAAACTTTATCAAAAATACAAAAGCATGTCTCCAAATTTAAACACATTTTAAGTAACAGAGATGAAGAAAGTCAGCAACTGGAGACTGATGATGTCTATTTCGCAGCAAAACTTGTTGATCAGCTTGGAGGCGTTATAGAAGTACAAGCGATGAATGTGCACCTTTTCATTCCACCTAACGCGCTAGACAAAGAAGAACTTATTTACATCTATGTGGACGAAACTAGTCATGGGAACGAAGGATTACATTCTGACGAGTCTTTGCTGACACCTACTGTATACTGCGGACCACCCGGACTTAAATTCAGACGAAACATCATTTTGTCACTCCCGCACTGCGCAGTGGATGATGAAGAATGGAAATTTGCAACATACAGGGTCGAATCAAGCCAAGGGCAGTGGAAGAAAGACTCAGATATGATGCAAATCGCCCAAAACGGACGTCTGTCTATTTTCCTAAATCACTTTTCGAGTTTTAAAGTCTGTGGTACGCCTTACGACGAACTTACACCGTGTAAGCAACACTTGCAACTTTCCGTATGGATGAAGCCCGCTGAGACAACACACGGGAACTTGCCGTGACGGTTCTTTAAGTGCGACTATGAAACGATCTGCAAACTGATGTAAAGGTAATTTTTAAAATTTTATAAATCAACGGCACATTTCAGAACCTTTGATTTAAGACTGTGCAACTGAAAACTATTTAATGAGGCCCATTGTAGGAATCTGTGTCTACATCAACAGCATCTTCCCAATTATTTAACAGAGAAAGGTTTAGAAACACATTTTAATGTTAGAACTTTGTCATTCATCCAACCTTTGAAAAGGTATTTATGAAGCTAGCATTTCCCTGAGACTGTACCAATATTTTTTCTATCAGAGGGTAAAGGACGGTGAAGAGGAACTGAATGGAAAGTTCATAAGCGAGGCGACTCTAACGTTTGCAAACAATCTTGGCGATATGATTCTTGAAATATACGGCTTAGACATCATTAGTGAAAAAACGCAGGTACGTTAGAAAAGAATTTCACAAAAGTAAGTCGACGACGGAAAAACAATGTGTCCAAATATTTCACTTTTCGTTCTGCCTTGATGAAATATTTGACTTTTGGGTCCTATAGGGCGTTGCCTTATTGTGCCAGATTTTCATAAATCTATTTTCTACAATGGTTTTCGTTGTAGACGATACCAATTGAATGCGTCTGGAAAAACCCGATATATCTTCCTGAGAACAAAACACCTGCGTGTTCAACTACAGGAATCACGTAATTACCTGGGAGGAACTACTTCAGCTATCATAGAGAGCAATAGTGCCGACATATCCGAAGCTGAGGCGATCGTAGCACCCATTCATCATTCGAACCAAATTCAGTCTGAATCTACGGAGAACTCCCCTCTTTTAGAACTGTTTCAATATGAACTTCCACTGAGAATGAAAATTATCTATGAATTTGTGACGAAACATATTACGGACTGAATGAAGTTTGCGGACGCACTGGATCTGACAGCTGCCTCAATACTATCGTTACAAGAAAGAGTGGATAAAGGAGAAAATGACAAGTTAACATCCTCAGAACTATCTCGAGAAACCTCCCCTCTTTTCAATCGACTGAAATTAATAGTAAAGATATCGGATGTGAAAAATTAGTCAATGATATGAACACTCTGAATATAAATGCGTAAATCGTGATATACAAGAACGTTTTCAATCTTATTATTTAGTGCCAGAAGCAAGTTAAGATCTACTTCAGAGTTCGAATCGACCTACGTCTCGTAGCGTTGCACTCAATGAACTATGTATAGTTGAACTTATAAAAACTCTTCTAAAACACTAAATTCGACTGATCCTGGTATGCATGCATACCAGGATCAGTTGACTTCAGTGTTTTAGAAGAGTTTTAGAAGTCAAGTTTGACAAGACACAGAAAGGCCTTTTTAAACGATATTATTTGCACACAAAGTTCAGTCGGCCAATGAATCAATTCATTTATAAAAATATATAACACACGATTCCGTGAGAGGACACAGTGGTCGTTGAAGCTAAGTAATGAGCCTTTTGGAGACGCTTACAATGTCATTTTATACAATATTTAATACTTTTAATAGTTTCTGATTGTTTAGAATCCACGAGTCTTTCATATAACCCTGCATTGTATCGTTTTATTAAACCAACATGTACTCTAAACTCAACGAATACACGAATACAACCTGAGAGAGAGAGAGAGAGAGAGAGAGGAGAGAGAAGAGAGAGAGAGAGAGAGAGAGAGAGAGAGAGAGAGAGAGGCCCGCTCTTACAAGTAAAAGTAAAAATAGCTGTAGTAAAATAATAATCATAATCTCAAGTAAAATAATAATCATAACCTCTGAAACTAAATCCTCAGCTTAAGTTAAAGTACGGCTACCAAATGTAATTGGCTGGATCGTAAAACTTTCTGTGCGGTCGGTTGATTAACAGTGTGTGTAATAAATATGAATCTCTTTTACTTTATTCCTTACGCATTCTTTTATTTGTTATTTTTGTAATTTTCGTTTCCGAGAGTAATTTTTTATTTCGTTTTCATGGGTATTCTTTCACTTTATTACTAATTTTAGTATCGGATTTTTGTGCGTTTTAGAAATTTTTACTATTTTTAGAAACAGTGTTCATGGGTATTCTTATATTTGGTTTTATGAGTACTTGAAGGCATGTAGCACCAAATATTCACCTTGAGTTCATTAAATATGTAAATTGTAACAGTTTATTTACATATTGCCATCATTTACCTCATGAGTTAGATATTTGTAGCAGTTTTTATCAACTTTTGCTTATACGTCTTGGGGACGACGTCAAATGAAAATAAATCAGCGAAGATAAATTCTTGATCACAAAGTTATTCGCCAAGTCCGATGGTATGATGGTATAACTCCGAAAAACACACCAATTCAAAATTACTGAGTTCAAGTCGTATTCGATGTAATTCTGCGAGAAAGGACACCTTCTTCAGTGAAAAATAATGAATATGTATCTAGATTGACATGATCTAAGTTGACCAAACTTTGCGTTATACGTTGAACATACTCTGATATAGTATTTTCAGATCAGCTAGTCATTAATAAATGTGCATATTTAATGGTCTTTCCTAATTGTGTCTGTGTGTCTGTGTGTGTCTGTGTGTGTGGGTGTGTGTGTGTGTGTGTGTGTCTGTGTGTCTGTGTGTGTCTGTGTGTGATGTAAGTGAAGGTATTGTGATATAACATTAATGAAAGTGAAACTAATCATCTATCATTTTTAGATCAGCTAAATTCTAATTTGCATGTTTATCGAACTTAACGAACTTTTTAGTCAGGGATATATATCTAGACTGACTATTTTAACGCTGATGGAATTCGCTATGTATGTTAATGATATAAATCTGTTACGGTGATGAAAGACAATAACATTTCAAATCAGTTAATCACTAATTTGTATATTTAATGTAATTTTCAAATTTTCAAATGACGTACATTACAAATGATAGCATCAAATTTGAAATCTGAAAATGTGCAGATACAGTTTCCAATAAGATAAATATCAACTGAAGGACACCCTACAGTTTCATGTCAAATAATTGCATATTTAATGACCTTTGTAAATTTTCTGTTTATCTCTAAAATGGCTCAACAACCTTGATGAAGTTGGTCGGTTATGTTGATATCAACAAAGAGTAGACATATTGAAAGACACTTTACAGTTTCATGTCAGCTAATCAGTGATTGCAAATCAATGAAAGTTAAAATTTATGGAAACAATGTTACAGAGCGCAATTGCAAATAAAACTTAAACTCTGGATCATTTAAAGTTCACAGTTCTGGTATACCTTGTTAATATGAGATAGCAACTTGTAGATCACATGAAAGCAGTGTTTCCCCATATGACCATTCCACGCATCTTTAATCCGAAGCTGTATAGGATTGATATTTCGCAAAACTGCACAAGAGGTGCTTTTGCACCAGATTTGTTGAGCAAAATGAGCAAAACGTGCATTGCCCTCTTAACCCTGCTTTTTCGTGAAAAAAGGCCACGCCACCACAAAGTCACATATGTACTGAGACCTCACCTCGCTATCATTTTACGACTATGTTGTTATGGTATGAGTGTTTACCGTCACCAAGATGTGATAGGTCCAAGATAAGCCTTGATCGAAAGGTCCTGTAAGGTTACAAGCAAGATTGATTTATTGCCTATGCTGCACAATGGTGCGAGATAACGGTGACATGAACTGCTAAAAATACTGGATGTTCCCACCTGTTCAGTCTAAACTTCAGAGCATTTTCGATGACGAGTGTCTTAGGCTGCGTTCACAAATGACGGTTGGGGGTGGGCTGAAGCGCGATTGAAATCTTTTTTTCAGACCCTCCCATCAGTACCTTAAAAAATTTCAAGTCCCCCTGTGTACATGATTACAACTGTTCAAGTTCCCCCTTATAATATAGCCGCATACTTATTAGGGATAAATAATCATGTATTGGGCAGTTCTACTCGCATATGTTCGACACTAATGGTTTTTGGATTTATCAGACAAAGCCGACTTGAGTTAATCCGACTCTTACCAGGTCAATGGCACCTGTTGAAGATCACACAAAATGTCTATCATGAGAGAGTATGGAAGTTATGAATTCCTGGCTACTTTTTACCAAATCGTCACTGGGAAAAATTGAGCACAGTGACCTACCACAACATATTATTTTTCAAAATTACGTGATCTATATTAATGAAATACTGCTCCAAACTGACAATACTGAAAGGTTAAAATATTTCATAAAATAAACGTTTTAATCGCAAAAATGTTTGGTGTCTCAGTGATCTGAAATATGTTTGGTTGTCAATTTTAAGCTATAACGTTTGGCTAATTTTTGGGTGATTTTTGTTTGTGTATCAGTTTCTTGTTCTCCTTGATGAAACATGATGAAAAGTGCAGCAGAGCCAGCATTGGTATTGTTTAAAGTTGAATTCCAGTCTGGACTAGAATTTATTTGTCACCAATGACAATGATTACGATCTTTAAAACATGACACGATTGGAACTAATATGGAATAATTGGATCTTGATAAATATTCGAATTTGTCAACAATGTCAGGTGCCCTGTAGCTGAGTGTAGCAATATTACGAATTACTCATAAAAACAGATGTATAACTTAAAAAAAAGCAGATGAGCTTACATTTGCGGATTAAATAGACATCACTTCATTATCCCATTATCCAAAGTTAGTTCAAATCGTATTACATGCATATACAGAGTATTTACCAAACAAAATTTTGTTATTCTATCATGCTGTGAGGAGTAGACAAGAAACTGCAATCGACACACAAAACAAAACATACTGATTGGCCAAAACGTACGCATAATGTCTTTTTTGTACAAATGTGTTGTGTTCAGTTTTGCTGACAGGTTAGGGAAGTCATCTTGTTTCAAAACTGTTCTTTTGTGATCACAAAAGGAACAGTAGCTGTGTGTACCTTCACTTATACAGAGAGCACTAGTACTATTATTGTTTATCAAGAAACTTCTTACAGTCTAAAAGTCAATATTTAGCAACTCTTGCATATATATACATATATACTTTCATATTATAGAATAATATAGCATGTTTTGTCAGGGAAAACATTTAATAGGTTACTACCATGAGGTGAAATAATAATTTTGGGTGAAAGTCCAAGATCATATTTGTTGTCCACATCTGAACTTTCAAACACCCTATTGGAATCAAGTACATTGTATCCTTGTCAAATACTTATAAAAGCACAGATTTTGTTACTTTAGTATTGTAAAAATATATTGATTCATGGTTTTGACCTAATGTATAGTGAATCATAGACTTTCGACTTTCGAGGGTCTATGAGTGAATCAATATTTTCGATGAAATCCCAAAATCAAATTTCATGTACACATATGTACTTGTAACCACCCTATTTTAATCAAGTACAGTTATGTCAAGCATCCAACGTCTATATATGCACAAATATTATTATTATTATTATTATCATCATTTATTGGTCAAATATAAAACGGAAATGCGTTGTGATGTACACAGCTTTAAAACAAATATTTCATAATGGATAAAGTATAAGGAGAACACACAGATTACAAAAACAGTTCCAGATAACAGACACAGCACTTATTGTCGATCAATAACAATATAATTTAAAATAAACGTGACAGTAACCGCCTCCAAGACAATATTTTCGCCTGGTAGAAAATTGGTTAAGAATCCTCACTGCTGAGGACACAAAAGTACTTATAAACCTGCTTGTGCGGTACCTAATTGAGTGGTATCTGGTACCAGATCTCATTTTAATTCATTGGTTGCGTTTTGTCAGACAATATGGTTGTTTTTAACTGATTTCATGTTCAAGTCATCAAAACTAACCAATGGTACGCCTAAAATATTCCTAGCAGCTTTGATGACACTATTTATCTGATTTTTAATAGAAGAGGTAAGACTAACTCCCTGGCAGGAAATACAATAATAAATGATAGACTCAACCGTTGATCTGTAAAACATATGCAAAATGTTTCCTGATACATCAAATCTATGCAAATTACGCAGAAAATAAATCTTTGCTGACATTTGCGGTTTTACATATTAACATGGTCATCCCAAGAAACTATGTTTGTAAGAAAGATCCCTAGATATTTATCACTGTTTACCCTTTCAACCTCCTCACCTTTAATTTTTAACGGAGGTGGGCTGATTTTGTTTTTCCTGAAATCAATCATCATTTCTTTTGTTTCTTTACATTCAAAAACAAGTTATTACCATCACACCATGTAACCAATCTGTTCACTTCTTGCTTGTAGACTGTGTCCTGATCTGCTGTAATTAGGCCAGCTAAAGCCTTTTCGTCATCCAATTTGTAAAGCTTATCACTACTGTCCGCATGTATAGGATTACAATCAGATGTAAATGTGGTAACTAAAATAATGACGGTGATATAACCGAGCCATGGGGCCAGCCGGTATTTGTCAATCGCACCTGCGATCGCATCGAATTTACCTACTAGTGGTATCCTAACCAAAATTCTGCAACCCAATGGGTTAATTGCCTGTTTGCTGATATATTTTTTAATTTTCTAATTAACAAGTTTGGTGAAATAGTATTAAACGCACTTGAGAAGTCCACAAATAAAATTCTAACAGACGCATTGGAAATACAGCAAGTTTTGTATTGAAAAATATTCAGAGATTTGTCATACAATCCCATTCATCCACTGGATGAACATTTCCGTTGAAATTCCAAAATCAAATTTCTTGTGCACACATACACTTATAACCATCCTTTAATGATAAAGTACATTAATATCAATTATCTAATGTCTATACATGCGCGTATCTTGCAAGTCTTATAATTGAAAAAAAATGTTCACATTTTTGTCATAGACTACCATGTATAGTGAATCAACATTTTAGGTGAAATTCCAAAATGAAATTCCTTGGACACATGTACACTTGTAACCACCCTACGCTAATCAAGTACATTTATAATGTTACGCCAGAAAAGGTAGTGAAGAAAGAGATTTTCTTTAATATAAGTTTATTAAAACTAATAACTAAATATAGGGTGTACATAACACAAAAGTTACAATGCAGAGCAAAAATTACTTATCTCAGCTGGGAGGCACATAACTCCTAAATTAGTCTCCAGGGAGTTGAGGCTTGCAAGTTTAAGGTTGTTGATTCGAACCGTGCAGAGTTTACAGATCAAATCTAGCATGAGTGTGAAGGTCTCAAAATATGAAGTAAACAGTGATGTGGTCCCTAAAAGACTAACTGAAAAATCTGAACAGTTCCGTATTTATACTAAAAATGATTCTATCTGTAGATTGTAAGAACAATCTGGAATTTCTATTTATATGCTAATTACTCTTCTAAAATATCTTCACTTCTAGTAAACATGACCTTCGAGAAAGTTCTAAACTGAACTAGTTAAACTAAAGGTCATGGAGGAGAATGACCTAAATAATAATATCAATTATCAAACTTCTAAAATGCATAGATATTTGCTAATTTTATACTTGAAAAAATTGTTCATAGTTTCCCATAGACTACCATGTATAGTGAATCAAAATATGAAATCCAAAGTTCTAATTTTTAAACACACATGCACTTTTACCTGCCGCTTCAAGCAAAGTACATTTACATGAATTATCAAACATATACAAATGTACAGATATAGCTTGTTTTTATGAGGAAAAATGTAAAAAGTTTTCCCCAAAAGGAAACTTCATGACCCTTCAAAAATGCTCATAAAAAATTGCGACCTACCTGCAATTCTGTCCAATCCCTTTGGGGGAATTGAGATGTTTTTTTATTCTCCTGCCCCTACATGAGGTGTTTGTGAATGCAGCCTTCTAATAACAAAAACTGCCTTTTGTTAACTATCATTTTACTCATAAAAACACCTTGTACGTGAAACCCGGACTTGAAGGAAAATAGTTGCATCAATGAGAACGAATAATGTCTAATAGTTTTTCTCACAAAAATATGTTACCTTATCAATATCTTGTGAAATATTAGTGCATGTTGCTTTCCTATACTGAATTCTCATAGAGAAACAGAAAAAGGACAGGAATTTGTCATGCTGTTCATATGAAATGCAGAGTTCATGATTAGCACAATTTACAAAACAGACTTTCACTTAGCAAACATCCAGATATCTCCGGTATGTATCTCTGATTTATTAAAGTTGTGCGCCTCAAGGGCGCGTCGAAAAGTGCGACTGAATGATGTAATTTGTGGCTGGTATGGTGTTTTGCAAAAGAAACTTCCAATCCGCAAACATCCAGCTATCTCGTCGCCGTCAGAGATATCGAAGTGTTACAAATGTATTGCTATTGGAAAGTGCGTTTGGTAAAGATTTACTTCGTGTTTGTGGACAACAATCCCCTTGAGCACCCGTGTTAAAAGCATTTGTCATCTTCAACCAGAATCATTTGCTTTGCAACAGTAGAGCTGCTTGTTCCAGTCCGATATCATTCAACATATCTACCAATTTTCTTTTGACATGAACAACTTTGGATTCTTTGTGGCCACTGCAAAAAAAATTCAACAACTCCATTGTTGGACTGTCTGATGTCTGTTCAATCCACTTCATTGTATCAGTGTCAAAGCCCATCTTTTCAGCCAATTTACGCCAATCATTACCTATTTCGGTTTTAACATCTAACACTACTGCAAGACGTCTGGTTTCGTCATCTCTGAGAAATCTCAGAATATCTTTGGTTGGATCAAGTTCCCTCTTGCTACGTCGATATATTTCACTTGAAGTTTGCGGATTGTAGCTTGACTCAGTGCTAGTTGTCTGGGTATCACTTGCTTCTACCGTTGGAAAAAGTTTTGCTGTGACTCTGTCCCTTTCTGCCCCTTCTTGACAAACATGAAGACGAACGGCAATGAGATCATCACTGACGATATCCTCTTTGATGTTGACAACAAGTGAACATACTTTGCCCTTAGTCAGCATGTCACTGCACAGAATATTCTATGGTAGAAAATAAGAAAAGCACCCTTAGCACATGGATGAGGGAATTTTATTTTGAAAATGAATAACTGTCACAATATCGTACAGTGGGTAAATCAATTCTAAGGGGCCGACCACAGCATAGATAACCACCAACACCGAGGAGTTTCTGGTTTATAATCGCCGAGGCCGTAGGCCGACGCGATTCTAAACCAGAAACTCCGAGTGGGCGGTGGTTATCTCCCTTAAACCACGCGGTCACAATCATTACACAGCCCTATGGATGTGTTCACACTACAGGGTACCCAGACATCTGGCTGTTGTTGTTTGCATCGTTATGTTATGTTATGTTTATGTTTTTGTTGACCAATAAAATTCAACGAACATAACTGTTGTGTTGTTGTTGGTTCAAACGTAAAGTTGATGTCATAGGGAAGGCTACAAATACACTATCATTTATTTGAACCGATGCAACTCTCTGCCAACATTGTTGTTGTTTGTATTGTTGTTTATGTTTATTAGTCATGTTGTTGTTGTTGTTGTTGTTGTTGTTGTTGTTGTTGTTGTTGATGATGACCAATAAAATTCAACGAACATAGCGTTGTGTTGCTGTTGGTTCAAATGTAATGTAGAAGTCATAAGAAATGTTACAAAGACGCTATCATTATTTTACCTCTCTGCCAACGTACACTCTCTTCATTTCTCTTGTTGACTAAGGAAATAACATCGCATTTCAGAACATTAAGGTTAAGCTTCCATAAAGTACATCAATTAACAACCGTCAACAAATCCTCGGGTAACAGAGTACAATCGCCTACAGTGTTAATTTCGCGAAAGAATTTAGAGTCGTCAGCATCCATACTGATCTAACTGTTCAGAAGGACATTGAGAAGGTCATTAATGAATAACACAAAAAGCAGGGGTCCTGAAATTGAACCCTGAGATACCCCTGATTGACATGGGTGCTAAAGAATTATTAACCCTGAATATAACACTTTGATATCTGTCTGTAAGATAAGTGGACCACACAGACCTAATGAACTGAGCTTATGACAGAAAAATGTGTAGTTGATAGTGTCAAAGGCCTTTGCCAAGTCAATATAATTGCTGTCGACTTGCTTCTTGGAGTCAAGAGACTTAGAAGAAAATCTACATATGAAACTAAATTAGTTGCAGTTGATCGTCCCTTAGCAAAACATGTTGAAATTCAGTTACTAATAGCTTTCAATGAAAGGAACACATTATTGTTAAGAATACTGTCAAACACTTTCCCGAATAGTGGCAAAAGTGAAACCGGGGGATAATTATTGACTAGATGTTTATTACCACCCTTGAACAAATGTATAACATTTGCATACTTAAACTTGTTAAGAAAAATTCCCGAGTTGATATTCATCTTGAAAATGATGGAAAGGGGACAAATATCTCTTTGCAACATGTCACATGTGAACCATCATCGCCGTTGAAAAAGAAACATTTTATACCATTCAAAGCTGATACTTATGTCAACTTGTACTAGTAAGAACAGCCTTGGAGGTTCTGACAGAAACACGGCAAGTTGAGGAGTTCGTGAAAATAAACGATGCTGAGAAGAATACTATGACGTACGGAGTGTGATTTAAATCGGAAGAAAGTGTACTTAGGGGCCGTCATTATTTACTGCCGGGGGGTGTCCTGAGGAATTTCATCGGAAACTCCGAAATTTCGAGTAACCCCTCCCCTGCTAACCATGATGAATTTTAAGTACCCCCTCTCAAACTCAGAAATTTTGACTTACTCCCCCCACTTAGAAAAGTTAATACCGATATACGTCTTTGTAAAATTTTCATAAATAAAGCGATAGTAAAGACCTTTCAAATCCTGATGTAGCCTGCTACATTATCATTGGTTATCTCATGACGATTGAAAGAGGTAAAACCAACAAAATGGAATTCAAAGTGACAATAAATACAGATATAAAAGCACACGCTATAACCAGTATCCAAACATAAAGTACTTATTAACTTGGATGGGTATCATGACAGGGTTTCACTAGGATATCTGACTGGGCAGAATTTGAAAGTACAGGGAGAAGAGCACTCGAGAGGGGAAAAGTGTCAGAGGGGTTGTCCCCTATCTTGTGTGGAAAATTTGAGAAATTGATGCGTGGAATGGTGCAATCTGAGAGGTGTTTAAATTTATTGTGCACAAAAAATTGAGTACCCCCTTTAAGTTCACTTTCCTCCGACCTCCAGGCCGTACATAATGACGGCTCCCTTAACAGAAATACCCTAAAGCTGCGCTCTATTGCTAGTTCTCTTCTACATTAATACAAATAAATACCATGTACAATCGTGTTTATCCTGACTGAGGTACTAAATACCGGGTTTCTGCAAAGCTTCCTGAAACTAAATGACTGAAAAAAAAGCAAAATTTGGGGAATCTTATGATTTTTATTGATGATATTGAAGTTAATATTTTATTTGTTTATATTGGTATCGGCATTGAAAAACGTCCGTTTTCACGAAAACGCAGAATTTGTTCAGAAATATTTTAAAGATTATTTCTTCTTCGCAAGCTGTAAAGTATTAGTATTAGTCAGTCTACTTTGGAAAGAGTATAGGAAGTTTGAAATAAAGTGTTCTAAGTTTCAATATTGTTTCACGTTACAAAAGCGTTACATCAATCAGTATACAATTAGTTAACCAGCTGAAATTGAAATGTTAATTTTCTTTCACTTCTGTTACTACAAAATGTTACTGCTAATGGGTTTCAAATGCATAACGTTAAAACACAGTACTTTCTGACATTAGGATAGCACAAAAGCGACGTTGCTTTCAAGTTCCGCAGCAACACATAATCACAACTATAGTGACCTTTCCGTCAGGTTACGGTTCTAAATGATTCTTGCGGACATCGTACAGAGAATAACCAGCAGTATTCTCAAGCGGAGATATGAAAAAGATGAGAATTACGTTGCCATACAAATTGGCACCTTTAGTTCTGACATATTTATATTCATCATACCCTTGAAGGATTGTTGTCAAGGGGACATGTTGAGATAGAGGGCCCGGTCGTTGACGAAAATGTTTCATTTTTCAGTAGTAAAGCTGCAAGCACCGTTGACGGGTTCAAAACTTACATGAACCATGGCCAACTATATTGGTGCAAATATTCGGCAGAGAATTATTCATTTAAATAATTTTACATAATCAATATCATAAATTGGATGGATACTAAGAGAAATCCATCCAGGGCAACCCCATGCCATTTCATTCCGGAACTGCCGTGCTTATATTTCTGAGATGTGTCAATGAACGTTAAAGGTCATACAAAGCCATCCTAATTTTTTTAAATTTTGCAACAATCTTTTGTCCGATACTGATCCATATTCAAGAAAAAGTCTCGCGCACTATAATTTAGCGCGCGGAAATTACACATGCACTAATTCATGAGGTTAACACAGTACAGTGTCTGATGCCACTTACTAAATGGACTCGATCTCTGTTAGTTAGATATCTAAAAGTATTTCAAGGTCATCCACAACAAGTTTAGGGGAACATTTTGTGCAACACTCGTCGATATCTAAAACCCCCCAAACCTGCACGATTGTTATTCAAACATGCATGAAAATTGGTCAAAGATGAACTGGGATCATCCAAAAAACGTGTTGCGAAATTATAGTACAATACTGTTCAATAATTTTTTAAAAATCCAAACCGTTTGCCTTTGCAGTTTTTAGTGCACGTGTTCACACACATGAGCTAATGTCGCAGCGATGTCTGTTTGTTTTGTGTCTGGCCGTGTGTCTGTGTATCTGTGTGTGTCTGTCTGTGTGTCTGACATCTCGACAACGGCTAATCGGATCAGAATCAAATTTGGTAAAATAGATTTTGTTTGAGAATGGCAAGAACTGATCAGTTTTTGGTGGGTATGGCTTTAATTTTATGCTCATTTGCATAATTAATGATTTTAGAAACATGGGAGCCCGGGGGCACCGAAGTCCTTTGGACAAATATGGATGGTGAGTAATGAAGGGGGAAATGAGTTAAAGGGGAAAACATCCAAACAGTACCCATTCATAGTTGGAAAGGGTCAGTGTTACACACAATTTCATTTGTTTGCGACATATTGCTTTGGTCGTACCATAAGTTTATAAACTTTTTCCTAAATTTACCACATTAGTTGGCTAGAGAATTAATTATTGTCAACAGGTCAGCAACTGGTAATGTTGGGAAGTATTATTGTAAATTTGGGGACAACTTTACAAACATTCTGGAGTGTTACAGCCAGGAATTTTAAACTAAAGGACAATCTGTCCCCGTACCGTTTATTTTCGGGGACATTTTGCACATTTTGGGGACAACATGAATAAGTTGTTAATCAAATTTTGTATTATATTTTAACAAATCAGTTTCACAAAACAAAATTCAATCTACCGGGACTGCTTCACTACACTTAAATTTCACTCAAGTAGCCTAATTGTAGCAGCTACTCTACAGTATCTGCGGCCAATCAGATAGCTCAGTCGGACTACAAGCAAGTTATACTGTAATATCAGTGCAGAGTTTTAATAGCTAATCTGTGTCCCGAAAGTACGAAATATAAACCTCAAAATAATCATGCAAAACGAAGGTAATCGTCAGATGTCAAATGTTACTTACAGACTACACAGAGCACTGTGCACAGTCGACCCATGAGTGCGCCCGAGGTGACCCACAGTATGCGACAATACGGGACAACGGCTTCGATTTTGGAGACATTGTCCCAAGGGTGCGTTCTGGCTGCAACACTGATTCTGAAGTAAGTACGCAAGACTTTGAGGTTTACTGATGTTTTTTCTGGTACCATTATTTAACCTCAGGGGCAATGCATTGAAGGAAGCTGTACAATAAATGTAGGAATGTAAACAACTGTTTAACAAACATTAACAATGTTTTGTTTGAAACATAAAAAGGAAAACATGAGAAAGGAGCAAACTGCGGTGAAACCCGAATTTGTCATTACAAAACTGCTTGTAGCCTGAAATCAGTTTCAATGCACATTGTCTCAGAAGAGGTATCTGAAATAGCACTAACATGAGCAATAACATAACAAACTAGTTTTCAAAAGTCGCCATGCAAAGCGCAAGAAAAATGGTAAATAAATAAATTGGAGTCGAATCCTGAACTATTGCTGAAAACTGCTGCTTTTTTAATCTGACGTTTAGAGCAAGAGCTAATGCTGAGTGTGGCTGACTCAACAGGCAGGCTATACTGTATCACAGACAAATATAGACACAGACTGGCAACGCGGCATGTCTTTTGTTCGATGGTCGTCTTGGTAGACTATTACCTTTTCATATTAAAATGAGCTTCAAAGGTGTTAAACTTTTTGGCGACTTAATTTGTGGTTGATAATTGCACGAGATTATGCGAAAAATGCGAGGAGATGGCATCGTGCTGCAGTCGCGTAGCAAACATAGTTACTTTGTGAGCTCTCAGGGCAGAAACAACTGCTTCACACCAATCAAAACATAACACGCCAGCAGTTTCATAAACATGTTCTTCCTTTACGAACGTGTAAAAGACGGTATGACGACTGACCGTAAACCATGAGTAAAACCAGACAGTATCGATAGAAAGACTTTCAAATTTGGTTCAAACACACTCATTATATATTCATAAAAATATGAGAGGGATTTTTTAAACGGTAAAACGCACTTTCCTGAAGCTCAAAACACTCCCGTTTTCGCCAGCACGTCAATTCAACTCAGCACCACACGACAACAACAACACAAATTTTGCCGAACATACTTTCGCTTAACAATTGGCGAAAATCCGAAAATTACCGAAGGATGCATTGTCGGCACTCTTCGGAAAAGAGAGGCGAGAGCAACCTTAGGCGAGGCGAACATGGATGGGTTACGTAACCGCTTCACGCCTTAAAGCCCCCACTCAATTATCAGATTTATCTAATATAAATATTATTTCCTTGATAAAATATTCAATGGAAAACAAAATAATGACAAACTGTTAATGGGCTGTTGACACATTCGCTAATGCGAGAACCAGGGATTGAGAAGGGCGCCTTTAAACAATACCCGTTGCGAGTCTGCTATCTTTGTCTGTGACTGTACCAAGTACTCTGAGTTGCCCTTGAACATTCAAAATGCCACATAAGTATCTAAACCGGTAATAAAATCCTCACCCTGTTCCTTTGATCTGCTAAATTCGTCTATCTTTCCGCTCCACCTCATCATTAACTACATGCAACATTGCATTTTGCACTACGAACGATCGCGATCTCAAAATGGCCGTTGAGTGTTGTGCATCGTAAAGCTAGCTTCAGACTCAGAATCGGGTCATACGTCACTCTGAAGCCGATGCTGGCAGTGCACAATCACAGTACAGGTGGAAGGATTATGCAAAAATGACACTGAATCTGAATCTGGTGCTAGTTTTAGGCACGTTTGCCTATGCCTGTGAAGTCTCAATAGCGCTGATCGCAAATGCCGGTCACTGGTCTTCTCATAATATGCATAGATAAATATTTGTCCGCATAAACGACGAAAATGAAACCTGCGAGTGTTAGAAGGCTATTTAGCGTCACACTTATTCGTATGAATTGATGACTAAGACCACAAGCTGCAACAACAGCGCGCATACAACGACCAAATTTGTCCGAATTTCAGCATATTTGTCCGAAAGTCGCGCGCGTGCAGCTATATTTAGTAACAAACCCGAAATCGCGATCAACGCTATTCATCGTCAACATCAAAATCACACGTCCAAAATGAAAGTTACGCTCACAATAAATATTTTTTGCTATTTTACTGTTAAAATTCCAATATTACTTACAGAAAAAAATGTTTTCGACTCGAAC
This sequence comes from Ptychodera flava, assembly GCF_041260155.1. Taxonomy (NCBI): domain Eukaryota; kingdom Metazoa; phylum Hemichordata; class Enteropneusta; family Ptychoderidae; genus Ptychodera; species Ptychodera flava. Next base: position 31,609,823 of record NC_091946.1, read on the forward strand.
ATATGAGTGAACGACAAACTTTCCATGATTAACCGATTGTTCACTTCCATGGTTTTTAATGTCAAACACTTCAAATGAAAGTTTTCGACTCTACTGTGGGAGACGTCCTAACAGTCATGTTCAGCCTTTTTTAGGAATGACTTGCACAGTTACTGGACAAGTCATAGTTAGCAAACAAGCTATTCTGTTTTTTCAGTCGGATTTCGAAATCGCTAAAAACAGTTAAGGCACTTAGGCTAACCGATGACCTTATCGACCGTACCTTACTAACTGTCAACAAGGCATCTACTTTATAAAGATAATGTAGCAGGTTTGACCTCGGTGAACTCGTTGGGCGAGTTCGTCTAACTGGAAGTTGAAGCCAGGTAGAAAATACTAATATTTGCCATTGTAATATTTTGAAAATTTACTCCTTGTACGATACACGAAATGACACAAAAAGATTGTTCCTTTACTATTCAGTAAATTCTCGATCTGATTCGAGCTCACAACTTTAAGTGGTACGGTACCTACACACATGAAGAAGGCATAAAAATCAAAGCGGCTCCGCAACGAGTTTGCAACTTAATTGAAATTGTTATGATCAACCAATATTCACCATAAGTTCAATTTCAAAAATCGTTAAGTATACAATTAGTTAACCAGCTGAAATTGAAATGTTAATTTTCTTTCACTTTTGTAACTACGAAATGTTACTGCTAATGGGTTTCAAATGCATAACTTTAAAATACAGTACTTTCTGACATTAAGCATTCAAGCGTTCTTTTTTTCTTAAACTCGTCATAGCTGCTGATATTTATAAGATTTTAGCTACACTGGACAGTAAGAAAGCGTGTGGGTGGGATAATTTACCTCCGCGGCTGCTTATTGACGCAGCCAGTATTATTTCTCAACCTTTGGCCCATATGTCAACGTTTCTTTTTCAACTGGTGTATTCCCCAGTCATTTAAAGATTGCAAAAGTACACCCATTTTTAAGAAAGGAGATAGCGATTTTGTTGGAAATTATAGACCTGTATCAATCTTGCCCATTTTTAGCAAAGTAATTGAAAAGATTATCAATGGGCAAATTATATCGTTTCTTGATAAATTTTACATTCTGTACAATCATCAATATGGGTTCAGAAAGAAACACAGTACTAAGCTTACAATGATAAATTTAGTTAATTATCTTTTGCAAGAAATTGATAAAGGAAATTCGACTTTAGGGTTGTCTATTGACTTTAGCAAAGCATTTGATACCATAAATCATTCTATTTTGTTGTCGAAACTTGAACATTATGGTTTTAGGGGTCTCTGCCAGCAGTGGATAAAAAAACTACCTTATGGACCGTTCCCAATTTGTTTATTCAAATGGCCAGTCATCGGAAAGGTCCTCTATCCGTCATGGTGTCCCTCAGGGGTCGGTTTTAGGACCCACTCTTTTCTTAATATACATAAATGATCTTCCAAATTCATCCAAACAAATAACTGTAAATAGGGGAAAGACCAATTTTAGTGTATTTAGAGGACGTCAGACGAAATTAAATGTGTGTGGCTCTGTCTCAATCAGTTGTGAGCACATTGTGGAGGCTGACGTAGTTTCATTTGTTGGTATTTTGATAAATAAACATCTTTCTTTCTGCTGTCTGACCATATTGATAAAGTAAATAAGATCATTAGGAAGAAATGTGGTATTTTGTTTAGGCTGAGACACATCCTACCACTACACATTCAGTTGTTATTTTATAATGCATTTATACTTCCTCACATAAGTTATGGTATCGAGATTTGGGGTAATACCTACCCAACGCACTTGCATTGTATTTTGACAGCTCAGAAGATGATTGTTCGAACAATACTTTTTAAAAAACAGACGGACCACTCAGCACCATTATTTATCCAGCTCAACATCCTAGACATTTTCAAGCTTCACAAATTGTCCCTTGGCACTTTTATTCTTAGTCTTATTCATAAAAACTCACCACACTCTATAGCGGACTATTTCAGTGATTATAAGCATGAACATTATACTAGAATGAGCCTTCAGACGCACCTTCGACCATATCATGCTAAGTCAAAATTAGGTCAATTTGCTTTCTTTTTCAGGTGCAAATGTATGGAATAATATTCCAGTTCATATTAGACAAATTGTCTAACTGTACAAATTTAGGCAAATTTCAAACGCCATCTTTTGTATGGAATTTGATTGGGTCTGTGACAGCTATGTATACCTTTTGTTTGATAGACACCTTGCATGTTTTCCATAAGTTTTTGTTTTTGTTTGTTTTGTTTGTAAATTATTTTTTATTTCTTAAATGTATTCATTCAGTGAGCCCTCGTTATGTATTTTTTCACCACAATTTTCACATGTCGGGGTTCAGGCTCGACTAGCTACCAGCTATATCCTGTTTCCCCTTTGCCCAGATCATTTTTGACTTATTCAAACTTGTTGCTGTCTTTGAAATTGTATGTAACTTTTTTCTGGGTAATAAATATATTGTATTGTAAATATATATTGTATTGTAAGATAGCACAAGAGCGACGTTGCTTTCAAGTTCCGCAGCAACACATAGTCACAACTATAGTGACCTTTCGTCAGGTCATGGTGCTAAATGATTTAAAATTCTTGCGGACATTGTACAGAGAATAACCAGCAGTATTCTCAACCGGAGACAATCTAAAGATGAGAATTACGTTGCCATACAAACTGGCACCTTTTGGTTCTTACATATTTATATTCACGCGCTCCCAAAGGATTCTTGTGAAGGGGACATGTTGAGGGCCTGTTCGCTGACGAAAATGTTTCATTTTTCAATAGTATAACTGTTGAAATTAGATAAAATAAAGCTACAAGCAACGTTGACGGGGTCAAAGCTAGTCTGGCAGAGACCCTGCGATTCGCGTTCTTCCCTGTTGACAACGCGCGCGCCCTTCAGAGACGCGACGCGAATCCCATGGTCTGGACGTTCTTGCAAGCGACCGGTCGGATTTCTGCCTGATCCGGGTACTTTATAGAACTCCACACATCCGTTAATAAAAAAATGAAAAGTACCATAGCAAAATAAAATTAAAAATGAAAAAAACCCCAAAAAACCTCGTATATAGGTCTACCAGCTACTAGTATATATTCTGTCCGCCCAGTTAGATAGTCGTTTCTTTTGACGTCACTACCCTTATGAATAATCATGTACTTGCAAAAACCGACAGTCGCTGTGTCTGGCAGCGCGTGCTCACAGCTGCACAGCGTAGCCTTCGAATGCAGGCCCATCGTTGGCGCGCACAAAAGGCACAGCGACTGTGGAGAGTCTAGGTCAAAGCTTACAAGTAGCAGTGGCCAACTATATTGCTACAAATGTTCGGCAGAGAATTATTCATTTAAATAATTTTACATAATCAATATCATGAATTGGATGGATATTGAGAGAAATCCATCCAGGAGCAACCCCATGCCATTTCATTCCGGAACTGTCGTGCTTATATTTCTGAGATGTGTCAATGAATGTTAAAGGTTATTATTATTATAATTATTATTATTATAAACTTTATTTCGGACTTGGTCATCATACCTTATACAAGGCCATCCTAAATTTTTAAAATTTTGCAACAGTCTTTGTCCGATACTGATCCACATTCAAGAAAAAGATCTCGCGCACTATAATTGAGCGCGCGTAAGTTACATATGAATATAATTCATGAAGTGAACAGAGTGTTTGATGCCACTTACTCCATGGACTCTATCTCCGTTAGTTCGTTAGAGATCTAAAAGTAGTTCAAGGTCATCCCACAAGTTTAGGGGAACATTTTTGTGTAACACTGGTCGATATCCAAAACAAACCCAAAACTTGCGCAAGTGTTATTTCAAACATGCATGAACTTTGGTGAAAGGTGAACCATGGCAGGATCATCCAAAAACGTATTGAGAAGTTACAATACTGGTCAATAACTACAAAAATCCAAACCGTTTGCCTTTGCAATTTTTAGCTCACATGTTCACACACATGAGCTAATTTCGCAGCGATGTCTGTCTGTTTATGTGTCTGTCCGTGTGTCTGTGTATCTGTGTGTGTGTGTCTGTCTGTCTGTGTGTCTGTTATCTCAAGAACGGCTGATTGGATCAGAATCAAATTTGGTAATAGATTTTGTTCGAGAATGGCAAGAACTGATGTGACTTTAATTTTTTGCTCATTAATGATTTTAGAAAAAAACAGACATCAATGAGAATGGCTACACAGAATAGGATGAGATCTGCTACGAATGTTGATCACACAAGGATTTATCCAACATGAAAGACATGTGTGGGACATGAAAGTTTATTGCTTATTTGTATATTTGATGAACTTTCCTATTCAAATATATATCTCAATTGAGGAAATCAAAATTGACGAAATTTGGTATGTATATTGAAGATACTATGATTGAACATAACTGAAAGTCATTATAGAATTTTACCTCAGTCAATTCATAATTTGCATATCTAACGAACTTTCCTACTTAGGGTTATATATGTTGATTGACTTGACCAAAGTTGCCGAAGCTTCCTATGTACATGGACGATACTATGACACACATTATTGAAAGTCATTAAGCATTTTCTCTTCAGCCAATTCCCAATTTGCGTATTTAATGAACTTTCTAATTAGAGGACACATACCTGAGTTGACCAAAATTTTGTGAAACTTGCTGTGTACATGAGAGCTAGTATGATACAACATTATTGAAAATCATTAAGCATTTTTAATTCAGCCAATACCTTATTCGAATATTTAATGAACTTTCCTGATTAGGGGTATATACCTGGATAACCTTGATTCAAGTTGGCGAAACGTGTTAGCAGTTTTACTTCAGCCAATTCCTAATTTGCATATTTAATGAACTTTCCTAATTAGGGTTATATATCTTGATTGACTTGACCAAGTTGATGAAACTTGCTATGTACATGGAAGATATTATGATACAACATCATTGAAAGTCATTAAGCATTTTTACTTCAGCCAATTCCTTATTTACATATTTAATGAATTTTCCTAATTAGGGATGTACAGCTGATCAAAGTTGGCGAAACATGCCATGTACGTTAAATAACTAGGCTAAAACAATATTGGAAATCATTTAGCATTTTCACTTCAGCTGATCATTAATTTGCATATTGGACGAACTTTCCAAATTAAGGATTTATATCTGGATTGACTCGACCAAACTTGACAAAACGTTCAATTTGCATACTTAACTAACTTACCCAATTAGGGATATAAGACTGGAAGTACCCTAAATATAGTTTACATGTGCTTTATACAGTGGTAATACAAAGAAATTTAGTAATTTTTATTTCACTTGATTACATATTTATTTACTTAATCTGTGGTAAATATTGTACAGTATTATTTTGCGTGCGCTGATAAAGTCGTACGGAATGCCTGTTACGTAACACGTACGGTTTCAAGGCGCCCCATCAGTACCTTATGTCTACCATACCATATCTATGCCTGTTGCAGTTGCAGAGATACATGAAACGATTGATGATGATGATGGAAAAAATTTAGTTGTATACTTCATACAAAAGAAAAAAATCTTCTGGTCTTTTTAGTTGCTTAGATACATGAAAGTATATCCAACGTCATCCTACAATGTGGAGGAAAAAATTCTCTCACTGGTCATCGTTCAAAATATAAGCCAAAACTCAGCTCCAATGGTTATAGAGATAGTAAGAGTAGGTCAAAAACCATAGAAGGTCATCCCAATTTAGGAGGATAATTTCTTTTCTCATACTTGTTATCATCCAAACAAACCAAAGATCTAGCCCTTATACAGTTGCTAAGATACTTGAAAGTAGAGCAAACTGAAGGCCACCCGAGGCCATCCCAAATTTTGGAAACTGTTTTTGTTGCTAACTTGTCAGTGTAAAAAAGAAACAAAACTCTCCTTTCCCTTGCAGTTATTGATATGCACGAAGGTCCAATGTCATCCTAGATCAATCTACATTTGGGGAAAATAGATTGGTCCCATACTAATCAATATCTAACAAAATCGAATCTCTAGCCTTTGACGTTACTGAGTTACGTGGTAGATGGTCAAAAGTTATCCAAGGTCGTCCAAAAATGACAAAAATTGTATCTTGGTTCTGGAGAAGATTTTTAAATATTACTTGATGCCATGCGTCCAACTTGAACGTATTTCGCAAACTTGCAAGCACTCCTACTGATAATGATAGCAGCAAAATTTCACTTGAAATTGTCGATTAATTTTGGAGAAGATTTTTATAGATTTTGTTGACACTTTTGAAAAAAAAACTAATATGGCAAAGAAGGTCACGTGACCCCTAAGGATTTTATTTGCACATTTTATTAGACCTAGTGGAAGCATTCTACATAAGAAATTTAAGTGACTTTGTCCTGTAGTTTTTGAGAAGATAGATTTTGTGGATCTCTACAAAATCCATATTGCTTCTTAGGTCGTGTGATCAATTGAAGTTTAAGTATACCATGCTCTAGTCCTCCCTGCCCCTGAGCAAGTTGTAAAGTTCGTATTGATACGAGTGGAAGTTTCTTAATTAGAAACGGAAGGTGAATTAAAGAAATATAGAAGAAGAAGAAGAAGAAGAAAAGAAGAAGAAGAGGAAGAAGAATTCAAACGCCCAGTGGCTTTGACCCTAAAACTCCAGTAAATTAATAGGTCACGCAAATATGGGCTGGGTCACTAAAATATTCGATACTGTTCCGAGAACCACCGCATCCCGAGTTGGTGAGATACTTCATCCGGTTGGAGTCCAGTCCCTACTGTGAAAGTTTCTAACGGCCTAAGCGATATTATTACCAATCCAAATGTCTTGACGAAGAAATTATTTCATTATCAGTAGTTTTAATTTCTTCAGAAAATCAATGTTTGTCGTCCCGATTGTTTATCTCTGTAGTTTATCCATAGTAACTCTGATACGAAAATTAATTTAAACTACAATTAAAAATTTATTATGCACTATAAACCGTCGTCGTTAGTATCTCAGCTTTCTTGCGTACTTTGCGAGATGGTTGATCATTAATATCGCCAAAAATCCACGTGTTCATGCCGCTGACCCGATGTCGTCTGTTATTCCACACTCCATTTATCCATATAACAATGATGCTTACGCCTGTCTGTACCATGGAGTCTTTGCCTTCTTGTCTGTATGAAAATGACGGCTTTAATATCCAATCGGCCAGTGCATTAAAACCCTGGCACGGTCGCTGCACAGGGAGAAGCCGTGAGAAGAGACACTAATGCGAAAACCAGGGAATTGAGTCACGGCTCACCTAATTGTCCTGTTGCCCTACACCCTTACGCACACCACTTACAGTCATCATTAAGAGCCTAAACTTTTTGTGGTTTCGGTAAATACAGAATTTGCCATGTTTTCCTGTAAATTGTTAAACTGTTGAGGAGAGGAAATTCTTTAGCAAACAGACTTCAGCTTCCCCCGGGACCTGCAAAACATTTATCGCAGGTGAATAAAAAAGTGTCACTAGGAAAGTTAATTTGGCTAATCCTGTTTCAGCATTCGGGAGAGGTGCTAAGCGCGTAAGATAGAAGGATTTACAGGAAACACATCAAAATAAAAGGATCTGTGGAAGATGTAATTGATCTAGACTGGCAATTGGGGAAAAGTTTGAATGAAAAATCATTATAAGTAAAATGTATTGATTAATAAGTCTGTTTTTAGTTGTTGTAAATTACTTTCTATTTACACGAGTCAATCAGAGAATAACATCAGGAAAGAGAGGAAAAATTCAAATAGAGTTCAAATGGGTAATAAACTTACAATTTTGTCTCAGCGGGATAAGAAATATAAACACCAAATAGACAAACGAGTAAATTCAAATTGCTTTTTAGGAAAATCAGCGCCTAACGTTTCTTTGTAGTATCGTCGATCACTGAAAAAAGGAAGGGAATTAGAATTAAAAAGCGCTGGTTGTTCATTAATGTCAGATGCATTGTTTCGAATTTTAATCTTCGGTCTATGATAGGAAATATGATAGTTCCTTTTCGAATACAGATACTGCTTTGCAATTTTCAAAGGTTTGAAATGAACACACCTCAGCTTTAGGGATTTCCAGGTAAGTGCTTTCACCTCTATCCAAAGTAAATGTTATCACTTTTCCTTCATGGACAGGAATCGAATGCGAATTCTTTAGAATGAGCTCCTTTCCTTCAACTATTTTATAACTTTGCTGAAAAAGAAATGCATTGTTATAGTACTGGCCCGGCGACACAATGCAATATCCCATGTTCTGATGCACTTCAGTTTGCTAGTCAAAATACCACGTTAACTTGGCAAATCTCATTTGAAAAATCTGTCAATTTATGGTTGATTACTCGTGTCATATTGCAATCCGTTGATTTTCATGTTTAAAAAAAATGGTTGACTTAATCATGTCACGCATTGTACAAAATTTAACGCTGGTAAGTTTTCTCAAACGGTTTAATTGGCAGCTTTTCGTTCATTTTTCTGTGATTTCAATGTTTGTGTGCGACAATATTTGCTTGTCATATTTATAAGAAAAAGGGGCATTGAAAAGTGAGGTCCCTGAGAAGCTAGGAATATTTAACTTGCATTTTTTTTTTTACGATAATAGTAGCACAACCTATTAGACCACGATAACAGTACAATATGTAAAGAGGAAATATTTTGGAGAGAAATTTGGTGACCGCAAAGCGCAATTGCAAAGGTGGTATGAACCAATTTCTCGAATTTCACGTAGGTCAATTTTAAAAAATTTTCATTTCACTATTGGCGAAGTAAATGTTCTCAAATTTCGAAATGTTTAGAGATTACGATTACTCTGAAACTGCCTTTCTTGTCTGCACACATCAGATGACTTGTGACTATGGCATACATGATACGTTATGCATAAAATGAAGTAATAGCATAATTCGAATTCAGGAAAAAAAACAGGACAGACTTTGCATAAGTTAGTCTATCCGATATTGCAACAGTATAGTAATAGTAATAGGTCAAATCGTTAACTTACCGCGGGTTGACCAAAGTCTTTACGCAATGTAATATGTAATGGCCATTTCGTCGCAGGAGGTTTCAATCTTTGCGAATATACGTTGAGTTGACCAACAAGTCTTCTAGATCTTGTCTCTTGACTTGAACTTGTATGACCCTCACCTTTCACACCAAAGCATTTCACAAACCGGTGAGACATTTTAGTCAATATCAAAAAAGGCGAATTATTTCTGGGTTAAACTTATTTTTAGTGTTCAGTCGATGGTTCAGTTTCAATTCAGCTGGCGCACAGTATTGGGATATAGAATCATCTTCCTCATCCATTGCTGTGAAGGGTAACGCTTATCAAGAAGGTTCACGCGAAGCAATTTAAATGTTCGTGTTCAACTGAAAATAGAAAAGAAACAGTTTACTTGCATACGGTGATCTTTTTGTCAGGAATACAAAAACTAAAGCAAAGAGTATTTCCAATAAAAAACCATTAACTTATGTGTTTATAATCGCGAAGCAACAGCTCACTATTTCGATACCTTCCAATGACAGCGAATTACAATGTTGCCAAGTTCAAGGCCAGTTACTCTCTGAATTTCTTCGAGGAGGCAAGTGAAATCGCTGACGGTTGTCAGACTCGGTAGTCGATCGTTTTAATCTTGGACCCACTAAAAAGTTTTCTAGTGGGTTTGAGATTTCAATTTTTGTAGATTTTTCCGCCTACAGCTCACTGTCATTTGCCTTTCTATTTCTAAAACTGCACTAATATTTCTTTGATCAAAGTAATATTCGATAAAAGAAATATTAGGAAAATACGCAATGCATAGTATGGGCACCTTCACTACCGTCACCATCGAGACAAAGCAGTAACACCAAAAACAACAAAAACTAATGTCATACAATACATACATCTTTTGATTAATTCAGTGCGACACGTCCGTTCAGTGACTGTTAGAGAGAGCTACTGCCTTTATAATCATGTAATAGGCACAGTCTCATTGGTAACTATGAATAGACGATAGCAGCCGCCAATCACCGGAAAATGATGCAAGAGTACAGGGGAAGAGTGTCTTTGTTTGAAATTAACAATTCCTGGACTTTAATCCGACAACTATGTTAATTGGTAGCGTGATTTAAAATTAAACAATAGATTTGTTGTTTGTTACCTACTGGCTTATCACTTTAGTTAAAAATATCCCCAGAATCACGTGCACGGTAACTTTTATGGTGGACCGTGTGTGAATAAGAATGACTTAATGTACATTTTCTTAACGTTTATTTTCTTAACGTTTTTCTTAACGTTTATCATTGTAAGAATCACAGTAGCCACTGTGTAATATGACATTAAACTGGTCCAATTATCATTTCCATTCAAGGTAATACATGAAGATTAAGAATCAAACCATTCTAACTCAAAGCAAATAAAAACTTAAGGGAGCGCTGCACCCAACACAGCGCCTTTTGCTCAAAAATATTTTTGTTTTGCAAATATTCTTTCAATTTTAATTAATTTGTTAACCCAAAAATTAAAATATTGGTTGGGTTCACCTTTAAGCTTGTCAAGCTGTTGTAAGTTGCATGATAAAAAAGTGTCGATTTATGCAAATGTATGCAAATCACCCGATTTCCTGGCGTCTTTTTTCTCCCAATTTCAAGATTTCCAAAGAATTTAACTCAACTCTGGCCGAGTCAAATTTTCTGAAATTTTCACATCATGTTCTTTAAATACTATATAAGAAAACGAATATTTTGTTTGGCAATAAAGTTCTTATTTTTTGAAAAAGAGGCATTTCCATTTTGCTAATCATGATTTTAATCACTTTTTGGCGTGTAAATCTTTCAACCCATGCTATTTTAGACTGAGGATAGATAATGCAAAATAAAATAGTCGTTTTTTCTGCATGTACTCCTCTTTCAAGTGAAATATTACATTTTAGAAAATAGCGTTAAGTTGTTGACTTAAATTAATTTTTATCATTAATACCAAAATTGAAGTTTTTTACCGCAAATATACACCCACTTCATCCTTTGAGTAAACTACTGCTACCATCATGCTAAACTTTAGAGTCTCTGCTTTTTGAAAATATATAGTATGTGGGGGTTTCCTTGTCAATTTCGATGAGAAATATTGCTTTGAAAAAATAACTGTTGGCAACATACAACTCCACCTTAACGAGTTTTCAGACACGTAAATAGAATAATCTCATTGACTTTTCTTTGTTCTCACGAGCACTGAATAGCTGCATAGGGTTCTGGCCCAATCGAAGCTGAAACTTACCAACACTTGAAAATTAGACACTCACGCAAAAAACAAGCTTAGGTCACTTTGAACATTATTCATTATATACAAAGTGCATGTAAAAGTCTTTCATGAAAGATTCAAATATGCTAAATGCTACATTTTCATTTTAAACCTGACCCCCGGCAATGCTGTCAAAAGGAAAAGGAAATACACTCTGGATTTTCTTGAAAAAAAACCACCTTTTGAGAACGTAGAATTCGCATAGTCTTTCGCATACAAGCAGCTCCTGATGTACAACTTGCATGGGCCTCTTTGCGGGACGACGCTGTTTCCAATTCTTGATAAGGACAGAGAATTGTCTATACATTCCAAAAGAAATGTATAAGAAGATAGCGTCACCTTAACATTACAGTCCATCGAAGAAAAAAATACCTAAAAATCCACGAAAAACACCCAAAACCAAAACCAAACAAACAAAAACAAAAAACCGTTATTTTCCGAATAATGCACTGCTTCGTTTTACCATTACACGATAAAATATCATTCACAAACCAAAGAAACGGGATCAGAGACAAAACAAGCATTATTGCACTGGCACCAACGACAAAAGCAGCAGCAACACCAAAGTAACAAAAATATACCTACATTGCTTGATACGATCGAACTCAGTGTGGGCTCAGTAATGATGTTAACGCATGAGTAGTATAACATTTTAAATAAGAACGCCCAGTGGGTCATTTTGCTGTTTTAAGAGCCCTCTAACGGTATATTGGAGAAACAAATGATACCTACAGTGATAGCGGCGGAACAGACAGGCGATTCAGTATCTTTAGTATGCATAACAAATAAACAATAAATTAATTTGATTTTCTACGCTTTTAAATTGTAGATGATTCGTAGGTTTCAGCATTTGATGCACATACTCGTAACAGGATTAGAAACTTTTTACCGACTTGCAGTAACGTATTTATTTGTTTTTGTTGCTTACACACTTGATCCAGATTACTATAGCGCCATGTACGTTAAGTTCAGAATTGCAAAGTTTCTCATACAAACGGCTTTTTCTTACGTTGGCACACTATATGTTTTTTTCGAACAGACTAAGAAATGCTTAAAACTGTTTTTTTTTTTCAAAGTTGACATTTAATCTGAAAAGTTAAACTGCTGAATTAGCATTTAGTCCTTATCTTCCTGTTCCTGAGTTAAAATTATTATTATTATTATTATTATTACTTTATTATTATTATTATTATTATTATTATTATTATTATTACAAGTTTAGGGGCTATAAGTATTATATAGAAATCTAATAACAGTTCATTGAAGCTGTGTGGGAATTCTGAAAAAGAGGTGTTGTATATTTTAATTTTGTCAATAGGGTGACTTCCAATTGTTTTACGTGCAGCGCAGAATTGTGCATCATACTGTACGGAGAGAGGGGGATATCATTAAGCCAAGGGGTAATTAAATGCTTGTCGGAAAAGTGACACCAAGCAGTTTACGCGATACCAGCAGGCCTAGACTTTTAACTTTTGTGCGAACTTTACGGATACACGTTCAATCGGTTCAATTTAATTTTGTTTTTAGTTTTCTTCCATCAAAAGTCACGACTATGAAAAAGATTTCCAATATAAATTAAATCTCTCTCTCTCTCTCTCTGCAGTGAAATTGCTATGCTGCGACCACCGAACGAATATTTTCCATACAGTAGGGGTAATATTAAAAGTTCATTTTATAAATCTAACTTAATTGCTTAAGTTAGGTCTCAGAACCCCCCACCCCAAACCCCAACTCTAATAACTGACCTAAAATTGAAAAACATCTCAGACACGTATCCTGTACTAATTCTTTCATAAACGTACCAATGTACAATGGATTCATTCTGATGTATAATTTAAAACTTATTCAGACTTACTTCGTAAGCGTCATATTGGCATTGCAGAATAAACATTGTTTCTGCATTTCGCATGTTTCGCCCTGGCAGTGTAGTCTGGCAGAAACCCTGCGATTCGCGTTCAGCTCTTCTCTGTCGGAACACGCGCGCGCCCTTCAGAGACGCGACGCGAATCCCCGAGCATGCGCAATTGAAAGTGCGTGGCGTGACAGTAGAACGTCTCCGATCTCGCGCTATCGTGTCGTTGTGAGCTTTAAAAATGATGGAATTTGACAGAAACTGGAATTACTGCAGAGAATACTTTTCAGGATATCACATGTGAGTGTCTAAGGTACCAAGTAGGACGTTTAGGAAATCCTTTCAGAAGTTCACGCCGCCTGTGGCCATTTTGTTATAAGCTTACGTAACTCAGCAGCGTATACAGTATTTCTACTGACACTGTACATATTGCCGGAACATATGCTATAGAATTTTGCGTTTCACGTCGTTCAATCATTCAGATGGAATGCCGCCCTAAACAGGGTGAAGGACTTTGGAATGCTAACTCTGTATAACAATGACGTAATTTAATAAGAAGATATTTGTATTCGAGCACGGCTACACTACAGTTTTTGATTCGAGAACTCTCATCATGGACCGTGGTTGTATTCAACAATCGAGAGGGCTAGGGTGAGTCGAACTTTTTCCTATGTCCATGTAGCACTTGTGCAAAAATATGCGAATCCACAGGCCTTTGGCGAATCAATAAATGCGTTTTTCACCAAGCTGAAAGGTTGAAAGATGCGTCCGTCACTTTGGGACGAGCTAGATAAATGCATGCAGTCAAACCCAGCTGGGCACAGAAATTTGCCATAATATTACTTTGTTCTGGAAATTACGAAGACAACCGGCCGTGCGGTGGAACTTTGCAACAAAGTTTCAATATCTGAACTGGCATACTTGAATGACAGACACAGGAAACGATGGCCAATAAAAACGCATTCTCGTTGCATTTTGATAATAATGTATCAATCACAATGACACAGAAATTATGCCTCCTCCCGACAGAAGGGCCATGGTTTATTTTTAGCCCTGCTACACTATGTCTTAGTGCTGAAAAGGCCAATTTGTTGTCAGGTCGTCATGGCGACTTTTAAAATTTGCATACAACTCTGAGGGTTAAACGGGTTGTTTATAGGTCACAAAACTTTTGAGTCCCACTGTCGTCCATTACACCTGTTTTCTTGGGTATTAAAGCCTAAAGGTGTGCAAGTATACACATCAAAAGACTAGAAAATTCACTTCATAGGCAGAATCTTGTAAAATAGCCTTTTTTTCTCTGGTTAACGAAAAAAATTAATCATAATTAATTATTAATATTATAAATTAAAATTAATTAATTTGAGATACTAGTAGAATAATTTTAGCACATAAAATTAATTTGAAGGCATAAACATAATTCGATGCATAATGAGTTAGTACTATACTATATAACAGTTATTTGGGATGACTGCATGAAACAAAATTAAAAATACGTCAAAATTATTTCTGGTCTATATAAAATTAATTCTAACACACTAAAATTAACGGAAAACATAATTTTGACCAGAATGGCACCAATATATACTATGTTTACTATTCATCCTAGAATGAAGGCAAAGAAATTACAATTATTTTTATTATAGAACAAATTTCTAAGTTGTTACTTAGACATCCATAAAATAAATGAAAAACAGTGAATTATGTTTTAGCATAGACCCTCTCGAAGGTCTATGGTTTTGAAATAAAAAAACTGTGGTTACCAATATTTTTTACCAAGGCAACATAAACAAAAATTAACATGGAGTTCATGCTGTGATAAATACACTTAGGAGAGCATTTGCATAGTAACTGGGATTACTTTTAATGGAATTTGGAAAAAAAATGAAATTTTAAAATGCAAATAGGTTACTATGGAAACAGGGCAGTAAAAATGGATATCATATTTTGTCTTTCTAACCCAAAATAACCCTTTGGTATAATATTTCTGTTGATTACTGGATTTTTACACTGGATATTTGGTCTTTCTAACCCAAAATATCCCTTTGATATTACACATTCTATTGATTCCTGGATTTTAGATGGAATCTTTAAAAAAATGGTAATTTTTACTCCTGAATGGTTGCCATGGAAACATCTCACATTACAATGAGTGTGATATTTTTTGGTGTGCTAACCAGACAAACCCTTATGATCAAATTTTTACATCAATCAATCGTTCTTTAATAGGAATTAGGGAAAAAGTAACATTTTCAATCCCAAAATAGTTACCATGGCAACTCAAAACATTAAAATAAGTCTGGTTTTTGTGTTCTCTGACCTTAACTCCCCACTAGATAATTTTCATATCAATCAAAGTAACTTTTCATGGAATATTAGAAAACTGAAATTTTCAACCCCTAAAATGGTTACCATGGAAACATGGGGCAGTGAAATCGATATCATATTTGGTCTTTTCGACCCAAATACCCTTACAGTGAAAATTTCACGGAAATTGAACCTATTATTATTCGCGTTATTATTTCTATATAATACTTATATTAATTATTACCAAATCGAGTCGATAAGGATTGTGACTTGGTGTTGTTAAACAAACACTATCCCACTATACAGCACACAATATAATAAAAAACACCAAAATTGCAACAAAAATAGTATGGAAACAAATTACAACCAATAAAACTACTGCGGAGTGTTGCCCCAAAAACTGTACACTAAACACCACACTAAAAATTACTGGATCAACAAAGTTGCCCTTTTTAAAACGGTTTGTTCTTGATTTAAAATATCTGAAGCTATTTATCTTGTTGAGTTAAGGATGTACGATCGGAAAAAGTAAAAGTATTAAATGTCAATTTTTTCAAATGGGGATTTTTGAATACCTACATATGTGAAAAGTCCAAAACTGGGAAAAAAAGATGGGGTCACCGCGCTTGTTTTTTTACAAAATGACTTTAAAAATTCACGGTTTTTCAGAAAATCACTAAAAATCAATAAAACAGGTCATCATTTTCATATTTATATCATGATTGCACTTTTCACGTTTACACTGTAAAAGAATAAAGAAATTATTAACCAAAGCTACTTTGAAGATTTTGCACTCATTAAAATTGAGTTAAAAAGTCATGATATTTATTTTTTAACCCAAATTGCAACAAATATGCCCCAAATTTTAGGAATGGGAGAGAGTAATTTATTAATTATTGATAGTTTCTACTAATGTCAATTTTCTCAAACTTTGCTAAATAATAGCTCTTTTTGTGAATTTTTCAAAACCACATTTTGTTTAGTAGGTCACCGAGCTCGATTTTTCACAATTTTGCAAAATCTAACTAGGATTCACAGGTTCTGGCGATAAACCATGATCTCCCGGGTTCGTCGCGCGAGGGCGCTCTTCAAATGCTGCTGACCTGCAGTGGCTACTTGCATTGGCCTTGTCCAGGCATGGTCATGATTCAAGCCTACCTGTAAATTTTAATGAGAGGGAAATGACAGAACAAAGCAAAGACTTTTAGTTTCTTCTATTTTTTAGAGTCTATATATTAATACAGCATACAAAAAATCACGTAATATTTATTGCCGTGACGCTTATCGTTGGGGATTAGGTTGACTTCGCTGCAGGCTAAGTTGTCACACACTACGTGGAGCCAGGAGCCGAGGCCGTGAACTTGGCGTTTCCCTAATACACGATGACAATCGTAAAGGCAAGCCCTCAACTGACACAAGTGTCAAGATTTTCGGCTAGTACACTCAAATCGACAATGCGCCGGCCATTCTTCCATTCTCCGGTAGGTCTTCTAGCGACACTATCATTGGGATTATAACCACGACCTTCTCTTGTAGCGAATCAGACGTCACTCTTCTGACTTAATACGCTGTACAGGCTACGGTCATGTTGCATTTTTTGATCTCTTTGCTGAATTCTCGTACCTTCCAGCGTGTTTTGAGGGCACGCTGAACATTTTCTCGGCGCGATTTTCCTTTACCTGCAGACATTTTGTACACCGCAAAAACGTTCGGAACTAGCCTCTCCAGAGGGCGCCGTGCATGACTTTGGCCTTCTGGGACGCGGTCAACACGCCTCTCAAAATCCACTTTGAACGACCAATGACGTTGCCAAAATGGCGTTCGATGTAGGGGAAGGTAAATGATTCGTCGACTGCATTCCGGTTCTGAAATCACTATGGCAGCGGATTCAGAGGGTGATCTTGATGGCGGAGATAGAGCAAGCAGAAGTAGGATGTTTTCACGCAAGGTCACTCTTTATTTTGATGAAGTTTTATACATCGGTGCAGGAAACTATTGACATGATGGACGCAGTCATTGAGCATTTAATGGATATAATACGATTTACGGTAAGTTGAATGTTTGTTGTTACCGAACGATAGCAAACACCGCCAAATAATATTCCCAAACGATAGCAAAAAACCGCCATAATATTAGTTTGATCAAGACCGTCGGCGGAACTTTTGCAGTGAGTTTGTAAGGCAAATTTTTCGACCCACCCTCTCAGTAACTAAAAGTATGGATTTCCAGGACGCATTACAGAAATCAATACACTGTTTTCCCCATCATTGAAGCTACGGGAAAAACAGGTGGAGGCCTTAAAAAGCATTTATGATGGCCGTGATGCTATGGTTGTGTTGCCGACGGGTTACGGGAAATCTGTAATATACCAGCTCTTGCCATATCTCTTGTCATGCAAGCAATTGGTCACTGTGACACTTTGAGAACAGTGTTGGTGATTTCACCACTAAATGCTCTGATTTTGGAGCAAGTGCAAAAATTGCGAGCAATTGGTATGAGAGCAGCTTCCCTTGACGTGAAGACCAAAGCGTGTAGCGAAGATATTTCAGAAGTTGAGTTAGAAGAAACAGATGATCTGAAGCTAATCGAAACAGGAGATATCCATGTTTTATTTGCCCACCCTGAAGCAATTGTGTCTAACAAAGATGGGAGAAGTTTATTGATCTCAAGAAAATACCGGGAAAATCTAGTTGCTGTAGCTGTGGATGAAGCTCATTGTTGTATTGACTGGTGAGTAAAATCATGCTCCTTGTGTAAAAATAATACTAGGTATATGAGAGAACCTTGCCCCACAGTGAACTGGGCCAGAGGAGGCGTACATTTTAGATACTAAATTACTATTTTTGTTTACAACTGGTCAGTGCACACTGTAATTGTTCGTCCATTGTGTACAATGTCTTTTAAAGTACCAAGCAGACAGCTGCATAGTTTCCTCATCGCCTCTAGAATTAATCTGAGAAAACATTCCCCCATTTTCAGATGTTACCACTGTTGACGGTCTTAAAACTCACTTAAAAACCGATTTGTTTATTTCTGTTTTCCACCTTTTACTAATTAGCATGTGTGCTGTAGGATGTGTGCTTATACTAGTTTTTCTGCATTGTCATTTGATTGTGGTGTCACTTTTATCTGCTGTTGCTTTGTATAGTCACAACAGTCTCTCCACACAAATGTATGAAAATATAAATGACAAACAACAAAGATAAAAAGTGTACTATAGCACATAGTATATCTCATTTGTCCATCTAATAAATAAATAAATAAATAAATAAAGTAAATAAATTGAACCTGACCACTCAGCTTGAAGAACAGAACAGAGAAAAGCAAATCAACAAATTTTATATTGTCACATGAACATGTCTTAAGGGACAGTGTCAATACTTCAATGTCTGATAAAAAACCAAATCTTAAGTTTTGCCCCCCCCCCCCCCACCATGAAACTTAATTGTTGAATATTGATCAACGCTTCCCATTATTTCCTTACTGTGACAACTCCATTCATACCTAAAACACAACCAAGATAGAAAACTACTTCATTATCACACTTGTAAGATATCGATATATAATGTATCAACAATATAAATAATAACAATAAATAAAAACACATTATTTCTGCTTATTTCTGAGTTTATTCAGGTCTCGATCGATTTTTCTGCAAATGGAAAAAAAAAATATGCAATTTAAGGAATTCTCAACCAACTCAAAATCATATCATTTTTGACGTGGTTCTTAATTTTGGGTTAATACATTGAATAAATGTCAGATTTATGCTGAGTCATGAATTGTGTACCAGTAGATAATTGCTGCAGGTTTATCTGCACTATTAATTCACAACATTTCTCTTTAATTTTTATTACAGGGGATATGACTTTCGCCCAGACTACTCTCGCCTCTGTGTTCTTGCGTCTTTGTTTCCAAATATTCCCCACCTGGCACTGACAGCTACTGCAACAAAAAAGTATGAAGAGGCCATAGTGTCATCCTTGTGTCTTCAAAATCCTGTGAGGATAAGTGAAAACCCAAACCGCCCCAATATCTTCTACGAAAAGTACCTGCGTCTACCAAGCCAAAGCGGAAAAGAAAGTTATAGTATAATTTTAGAACCCCTAGCTGAAGATTTGAAGAAGAGAAAGTTAGATTTTCCGTTGACATTTATCTATCTCCCATTAGAATGGTGCGGATATGCATATATCTTGTTGAACACATTCTTGGCAAGGATCAGTTTCAGCCTGCCAATGCTCCATGTCTTCCTAAATACAGACTATTCAACCAATATCACGCCCCACAAACAGCAGCAATGAAATCAGAAGTTCTTTCTTCTCTCATGAATTCTTCTTCTTCTCTGCGAGTCGTTTTTGCCACTGTAGCTCTTGGGATGGTCTTGATTGTCAGCGGGTGAGGCAAGTGATCCATATTGGGGTACCAAAGACCATTGAGTTTTACTTTCAAGAAAACAGGTAGGGCAGGGAGGGATGGTAGTTTAGCTAGGGCAATCTTATATTATAATAAATCAGACATAGCTTTAATCAGAAATGTATCTACATCAATGCGTAAATATTGCCTAAGTTCAGTTGAATGTTTGCGGGAAATTCTCTTAAACCATTTTGATTTTGCAAAGCCTTTAGATGATTCACCCAAACATTTATGTTGTTCAGTATGTAAATTTCATGTACATGCATATCATGTTCCCCAGGTGAAGATATTGAAATGGAAGTGGTCTAACCCTTTCACCCGCACTTCCCTGTGTACAGGATTTACCTTAGAAAACAATGGATTTGGGACAAATCATGGCAGTGAAAGGGTTAGAGGGACAAAGTCTCTCATTTTCCGCCAAAGTATAAGCTATATCTTAGTAAACTTATCATATGTTACATAGACTTTGATTCAGCCACTGCCACTTCAACTTCAACTTGACTGGCGTTCATGCACCCTACTAGCCTTGGGATTGATTCAGAACACTCCGCTCATCTCTCTACAAATCTCTCCACTTTCACTCACTGGTGACCTTCTTTACTGTAGCAATAGTTTAAGTAGTTGTAGTAATAAATGTATAGAAACAGAACTGACGTCACGGGTGATAGTAGATTAAGTTTCCGTATACGCCCCAAACAATATCACATGTTTCTTTTGAATATTGATGTTGTTCTCTTCACAGAATTATACTTAATCACCAGTTGTTACAGTTCAATTCTTACTCTGTGCATGGTTTTAACACGCAAGTTCTTCTATTAAACAATTTTTGGTACATGTCAAAAATTAAATGATGGAAGTAATCATGCATTATGCTCATGTACAGGGTTTGAGTTGAGCTGTTAATGTTGTAACCAGTGATTGAGCTCATTTCAATGAGTAGAACAATACAAATAATATTTCACGAGAAACTTAAGGCCAAACAAAATTTAGCATATCTTATGAATACTGAACAGTACATCTTTTAAAGGGTATCCAGACTGAATATTTACGAGAAGTTTTCAACTTGCAGATTTAGTATTTACTCATAGATCAAATGTGTGTGAATAGTGTGTCATTGATTTTGTTTTTTTATGTCTTTTTCTACAATTTAAAATATGTTCACAACCATGTAAATATTGTCTATATAATACTTCATGTGTCACTGATCCTTATGTAAATAATTTAACCCTGAAATAAAAAAAAAAACCACTGTAGTCCTTGATCTTGAAATAAATGAAATTTATTCTTTTGAATTTGGGCACCAGCAAAACTCATCATACATCACAAGTTTAAATACAACATTGCCTTGACAAAATTATATACTTGACAAAACCTTTTAAAGATTCAGTAAAAAAGTGGCAACCAATAGATACATCTGTGACAATTTCATATAAACACACTGAACATTCTAGATCTGTATTGTTGAAATGGCCAGTATTCATATTGTCACCGTAGTGTGTACTGCATAAATTTAACGTTATTTTGATAGTTTGGTCTCATATCATTGTATCTATTACCTCAAAATCATTTTTATAGTGTAAACAAACCAGCAATATAATAAAGTGCACCATACAATTGTTATTTTACATTGTTGTAATGTTCACTACTCAGGTCTCGTGCATTCTTACATCAGTAGGGCACATTTGTGAACCCATGTGACCTGTACATCCTGGCATTTTGTTGATATGAATTTATGATAATGAGCTTAAAAAGTCAATCATACCACTAATTTTGTGTGTTCCAACTCACCCTAGAACATTTTGTTGCTGTTTCAAAAGGTATGATATCGTACTGGTATATATAGCTGAATGATATTGTACCAACAAAACACCAGGGTAGTAAGTTCACTTGGATGTCATAAAAGTTGGCCGCTATCATTTCAAATTTATGGACATCAAGTATTTGTTAAGATAATAATTCCCTTGTTTACAAAGATCTACATAATGAAATTACAACTGAAACCATTTAAAATCCACTTTTTATTGGATACAGTACTCAAAAATGGGTTGAAAAGATGCTCAATGGTGGCCATATGAAGTCTGGCGGGAATTATAGATTGGGTCCTGTCTGTCCGTCCGTCTGTCCGGAGCCGGGTCTAAGACACTGTTGAACTGATTTTGTTCAAACTTGGCACAAAGGCAAAGCACTATGGCATACAGATACATGTCTATTTATTTTCGCGATACAATCCAATATGGCTGCCAGGCGGCAATTTTGTTGTGATTTTTCATGTCTTTTCGGCAATAACTCAAACGTCCTTGAATTGATTTTGTTTAAACTTGGCACAAAAGCAAAGCACTATGTCCTACCGGTACATATGCATGTCAATTATTTTGCAGTATGATCCAATTTATGCCCCAGGCAGCCATTTTGTTGCGATTTTTCATTTCTTTGTCATCAAAACTTATAACTGGCAGAGATAGGTCATTTATTGAATGTTGCTCAGATGATTTTGCAAGTCAAAGAGCTGACGCAAGTTGCATCAATGTCATTCCACAGCTACCTAGACACCAAATATTTTTCAAATAGAGAAGCGGGGACTGTGTCATCAATGATGACTTATTTATTACAAAATTGCCCATACTGTTGACAAATATTTTCATCTTTACTTGAACGTTTGGTATCCCTCTCATTTAGCCCAACAATACTGTGCACTTTAAATGTTTCAAGCAAAAGACATATGAGACAGCTGGAATTATTATTCAAAAAGACGCAATAAAAACAACATAGTCTAGATAAATTTTTCAAGGAACATATGATTCCTACAGGGACAAAGTAGCTCGTTTTTGACCCTATTACAATAATCTTAATTTCTCAAAAAATCAGTTATGTTGTTACACTAACTGACATATATTACAATTCAACTTTCATTCAGCACATAGTCATACCACTTGAATTATTAATACAATTTTTAGCACATACCATAAATTCAGTGATGGCAGTAATCATGTATTATGTCCATGAACAGTATGTGAGATGAGCTGTGACAAATAGAGATTGAGCCCATTTCAGTGAAAAGACCATAATAAATAATATTCCAAAAGAAACTGAAGTAACAGAAAAAAATGTAAAAAAATGAGCAACTTTGTCCCTTTAACCCTTTCAACACCATAGTTTGGTCCATTGTCTTCTATGGTGAAGCTGGACCTCTAAACAGGGAAATGGGGTGAAAGGTTATAATCAAAGCTATAAGTCAAGGTATTGGCATGGAATGGACCATTTTCATGACCCTTACATGACCTTACATTTTTCCACGTTCATTGGTAAGATTCACTCCATCAGCATGGAATAGGCAATTTTCATGACCCTTACATGTTACATGACCTTACATTTTTCCACTTTCATTGCTAAGATTCAATCCATCAGCATGGAATAGGCAATTTTCATGACCCTTACATGTTACATGACCTTACATTTTCCACTTTCATTGCTAAGATTCAATCCATCAGCATGGAATAGGCAATTTTCATGACCCTTACATGTTACATGACCTTACATTTTTCCACTTTCATTGGTAAGATTCAATCCATCAGCATGGAATAGGCAATTTTCATGACCCTTACATGTTACATGACCTTACATTTTTCCACTTTCATTGTAAGATTCAATCCATCAGCATGGAATAGGCAATTTTCATGACCCTTACATGTTACATGACCTTACATTTTTCCACTTTCATTGCTAAGATTCAATCCATCAGCATGGAATAGGCAATTTTCATGACCCTTACATGTTACATGACCTTACATTTTTCCACTTTCATTGGTAAGATTCACTCCATCAGCATGGAATAGGCAATTTTCATGACCCTTACATGTTATATGACCTTACAATTTTAAAACTTTCATTGGTAAGATTCAATCCATCAAGTTAACTAAAAACCTCTACAAAAACCATAGTTGCAGCTTTAGTCAATAAATTATGTAGTTAATTACAAAAGAGACTTTCAAATAACAATTTATCTGTTTCTTGTCCTCAAATGCTTGACAACCTATGCCAATGAAGCACAAAGTTGTTAGGTCTTCAGGAGGCATGAAATTGGAGTTGGGAGCTTTTTGATTATAAATATAAGAAAATCCCACAGATACACAATAAGACAGTCAGTTAAACTGAGTTTCTTGCATGTAAAGACTAAACACCCTGTAGAAAATGACGCAAAGATACTCAACCAGGGGGTGTATCAAGGATACCCCGTCTGTGACATGGAAATTTGCACAAAGACCAATCAAAAGTCAAGAGTTTGTTACCATGACAGCCCATTTGAGAGTAGTGGCCAGAGTTACATTGAATGATGAAACAAGCAAATTGCACTTACAATACGTCAAGGATGTAAGAGCGTTACACAAGCATGGAATTTGTCCCTTCCAGTAGGATTACATTGAGCATTGCTGGAAAAGCAACTTCTGCTACTGTCATTTTCATGAAAATGACAAAATGATTTTGCACAAAGCTTAATCAAAGCAATAAATAATAGTGATCACATAACATTGTATGGTCACCGTGCTTAATTTGAGATAAATAGCATTGAATTATTTCATCCATTAAAAATGCATCGGTGAAATAATGCTGACTCAGCATTTTAATTCACAGTCTTGTATCTCACAAATGAGTGTGGTGAACCCTTTTTTTTATTATACAGTTTGATAATACCTACAAAGAAAAATAAATTAAGAATTTAGAAAAATGACAATATTTTCAATTTTACCGCTCGTACATCCTTAAAGGTACAAATGTATGTACTCCGACAGTGAAATGCTTAAAGGGACAAAGTCTCTGTTTTTGACCTTTTGTGATATCAATATTGCTTGCATAAAATCACTCAATGTGCAGTAAAAGTCAGTACAGAACTTGGAAACTGCCTGAAATTACCCCTTGCTTTTGAAAAATGGGGATTTTGTGTGTGACATCAAGATGAAATGAACTACTCAATGCCAAAGTATGTTTTCTTTGACAGATAAACACTGCCACAGCAGTGTGCATGACAGTCATTATCCAATCTACACTGTACATGAAAGGAATCCACACTCTGAGATCTCATAACAAGCCCAGTGTGGTCTAAGCATTTTATAACATTGGCTATCCAGTCTCATTGATTTTATAAAAGTCCATTCAAAAATCAGTGATTGTGCTATTTTCTTTCACTGAAATAACCATGTCAACAGATTATGGGCATTTAATACTCATCCTCATAATCACTATTGTCATCAGTATATGGAATGCCAACTTCATCAAATATCTCAGTTTTCTTTCTTTGTATCCATGAATATAACTCTGGAATATTCAGTCTCTCCAGAGGGCTTAGTCCGGTATCTGGAAAGTGTACGTGCCTCCTACCAGGAGTTACTAGAAAAGGTTTTAGCTGTCGCAAATCATCCAACACAAGATTCATATCTGCCGTTTCAGTTTTCATTGGGTGGTCTGTTTTTTCTGGTTTAATGTTTGTGACATTATCAAAATTACGGGTAATGTCATAGAGACCAGTGGCTGCTTTTGAAGCTCTCAAGATTGCCTTTTCAGTCTTCTGAGCTCCCATCGCTTTGACCATTGACTTGAAGAAATTATTGTGAAGCTCATTCCCTAAATCTGTTGGAAAATTATTGCCTGCACCCCCTTTCTGATTTATAGATCGACCCCATAACACACGTTGTGCCATTTGCTCAGACAACACGGCTTGTACTTGAGCAATCTTATTGACAGCCTCAATTGCATAATTGAATGGTGTGCTTTCTTTGATCTAAAGTACATCAACAAATATTTCCAATTTATGATGTCTCTGTCACCATCACCTTCCTTGTGTGTATCATCCAGCTGCATGAACATCAGACCAAGTTCCAGGACCTGTTTACTGTAGAGGCGAACTCTATCCATCCCATCACCATGGAGTTGTCTACCAATACTTCCAAGGGGATGTTCACATGTATAGTTGTGGTCCTGGACTTGCTGAAATTCTTGATGTTCAGCAGCGGAATCAACATGGGAGTGATGATGCACAATTGAATATAAATGATCTTGGGCAATATCCTGCTGGTTTGCACCCATGACCTGAGCATCATGGCCACCAAATTGTGCTTGGGATTCACTTATAACATCAGGGATCACATAATTATCAACAAACTTTCCAATAACCATATTGATATAATCTTTCTTGACAGATTGAGTTGAAGATGGAGATGGTGGGATGTACCTGGTTGGCTTACTGGTAACATTGGCCATATTAAAGAAGTCAAGTGCAGCCTCAATGACAAAACAGCGTACAATCAAGAGGAGAAATTGTTTAGCAGCATCATAATTTTTGGTGACATCAGAAGGTAAGTTGTTTCTTTGTAATAGTTCCCTATAATATTTTAAAGTCCCAGAATCCCTAGAAGAATCCTGTCTGTACAATTCACTCCACAAAACTGATAGGAAAGCACGTTTAGCATGCCAGTTTTCAATTACGATAGGGCAAACATGCTCTAGTCTATCTGTAGGTGTATGTGCCCCACTCCTTATATATTTAGCCTTATGTGCACGAATTCGTGTTAACTCATCCCCTCCGAATGGTACCTGTGGGATTTCTTGATTAGCTTTGCCATACAGTGATGTAAGAAAATCTTCAACAGAAACTTGGATGTCTACCATATCACTATATTTCTTTTCATCCTTAAATTGTATTGGAAGGTTATACACACTTGATTTTTGCTCCATTTGTTGAGAATATCTGTGTGCTATGTGGTCTGGTACAACAGAAGCAAGATGTTTGAATTTTGTGAGATGTGTTACAATGATGCGTGCAACAAGAACGATTAGATTTGATCTGAAAATTTGCTTTTCTTCTTTTGATGGTATGAAAGATGACGGCGGCATGTCATGTAGATTAGCTTTGGGGGTTTCATTTGGAAAAGATGAAAAATCAATTCTGTCAAAAACTAATATTAAAGTAAACCAGTGATGATCCTTGTTTTTGTTGTTCACCAACAGTTGCCGAACATTTTCCTTCAAGTCTAGGTTGTCACCTGTGATTTGAAATTTCCTGCCCTGTGTCACCTTTGTGATGATTTCATCTTGATATCTTCCTCCTATGTACTCAAGAATATTCATTTCCTGCTGATGACTCAGACAGACACCAAGCGGTTGAAACGATCATAAGTCTGAAATCAAATGAAACAGAAATTATATGTATACGCATACAGTTCATCCTCTTTCATTATCCATTTGCTAATGACTTGAGCAAATAGAAAATTATAACAAAAGTATAATCTTTCTTGACAGGTTGAGTTGAAGATGGAGATGGTGGGATGTACCTGGTTGGCTTACTGGTAACATTGGCCATGTTGAAGAAGTCAAGTGCAGCCTCAATGACAAACGTTGTACAATCAGATTTACACAACATTGAACTGGCAGGGACTGTGTCACCTATTGACGACTTGTTTCTTACAATACAGTATATAGAAAGATGGGTATGCTAATCAGAGAAAAAAGAGAAAGACTGATCCTCCTTTTGTCATAGTAGTATATCAGATAAATTCTTACATACATGAAGAGACAGATAAGTCGTTTTTACAATTAGAACTCTTGATTAAAACCCTTTGTGCCATAAAATGACCAACTTGAATGTTGATGTTTGACCTGAGAAACAGTACCAACTTGTAGAGTTAGTAAGAACTGAATGAAATCATCATGGCCCTGTTACAGTCAGTAACCAGTCTGAGTCAGACCATGAGACAAAAAGTTGCCTGAGATAACATTTGCATTATGAATGGAAATTTTATCTGAATGTAATAAAGTTTGTGCATAAAAATTTCATCTGTGGTCTGACAGTGGTTAGAGTTTTTCTAATTTTAATAATTCTTTGGTATTCAGATGAATGATGCAAGATTCACGTGTAGAGAACTAGAATCACTATGTAGGATTATTTCAGATTCTGTTCCATATTAAAGGGGAAGATTACTCAGTGACTATGTGTTCATGAACTAAAAATTAAACTGATGTCAAATCAATCTTTGTTATTCATTCACTTTCACAAAGTGATAGTGCGATGACACCCTTTTAAAAACTATTGGTTATAGGTAGAAGTGACATAAAAGTCTAGCACTGCACTGACACTTAGAGGGCTTCCCCATAGTCTACAGCTGGGGTAACCCTATAAGTGTCAGTGCAGTACTAGGCTGTTACATCACATCCACAGATAACAAAGGCTTTCAAATGGGCGCCATGGCGCTATCAGTAGTGAAAGTTAGTAACAAAGATGGATTTTACACCAGTTTTTCATAGATTTCATAGACCTTCCCTTTGACAATTAAGTGAACGTCTTGAAATAAAAAGATTTGTCATAAGCATTGCCAATTTATAGGAAAAATGAAGTGGATCACTGATACACAACCAAGATTACATCTGTAATTTTCTTGAGTCAAGTAAACATATACCTTGGAATCTGCTTTACCAGCACTCAAAATCACAGTATTAATCCTCTGAAGTAAACTCAGTTCTCGATGTCTTTGCTGCATTAGAATACCATATACTGTACTGATCGGGTACATTCGCGCATCTCCACACCGGCTTGAGTTAGTAGCCTCTCTATGCACAGGGACTGCAACACCAACCAAAATATCCAACAAGTATGGGACTTCATCCTTCATTTCTCTCAGGATGCCATGCCATTTAAATTCCTTCATATCAGAAGGTGTCTTTCTTCTGTGTGACAAGAAAAATGTGTAGGATTCTGGTCAGTAATCCTGTCTAAGGTAAACTGTTATCTATGAAAATTCAGCCACTGTTACCATGGAAAGTTGAGATCTAGCCAATCTAACATTTTTGCAAGGTGGCCACGTAAATGAATATGTGCTACCAAATGGTCATTCAACAACTTAGATACACCCTCTTAGCCATACTGTACCTTAAGCAATTACTTCTCCCTCAGAATTTCAAGAATAAGGTGCCCCTCCTGAGAAAACCGTTGATAATTTGTTTTGGCACAGTATACAATGGTCTTTATGTTTTTTCAAAATATGTATGGGCTTGCTTTATCTGACTTTTTATTGTGTGCAAAAGATATAATAACATTTGATTCACATTTAATTTACATACTAGTAATAGCAAACAGTACTGAAACATGGCTCTATGATGTTTTATTATGTACTACAAGCATCGAAACAAACTCTTAAAAAGGAGTTCCCTGTTGTCAACTTGAGATAAGGAGTGATACTAGTTACAGGACAGTTGATTTGCAGATAATCATTAAAGGGACAAAGTCGCTCAATTTTGACATTATTTCAGTTGTTTAAGTTTATTGTGAAATATCATTTGTATTGTTGTGCTAATTGAAATGGTCTCAATCTCTGGTTGTCACAGCTCAACTCACACGCTTTACATGGGCATAATGAATGGTTACTTCCACCATTTAATTTTTGGTATGTACCAAAAACTGTTTTATAACAGAATTCACACATTATAACCATGCAAAACGTGAGAGTTGAACTTTAACAACTGGTGATTGAGTATATTTAAGTGAGGAGAACAAAAATAATAATAATTCAAAAGAAACTTAAATAACTGAAATAATGTCAGAAATGAGCAACTTTGTACCATAGCTATTTATGAGTGTTCCCTTATAACATTTACATCAGTTATTAAAATTAAAAAATTAAGGTTGGTCGTGGGTATTCATGCAGGATAGTGCAGCTCCATTGTTGAAAAGGTGTAGGCGTTTGACTTGAAACTTTACATCAGTTATTAAAATTAAAAAATAAGGTTGGTTGTGGGTATTCTATGCAGGATAGTGCAGCTCCATTGTTGAAAAGGTGTAGGAGTTTGACTTGGATTTTCACTACCAAAGCTTGTGTGCGTGAATAACAACAAAAATAGCAAAAACTTATGCCTCTCACCACATTAACTTTATTTGAAAAGTTTGATACATCAAATTAATAAGAATTGTTTTTGCCAGGGAAATATTGACATTGATGAGTGGTGAAAAACAAGTCACTGGGGTGTGTCGAAAATTAGTGAGCTAGGGGGTCAAAATCTCAACCCAGCAAAATACTACCATTTTCACCACATTTATTGCATTTTTTAAGAAAACTGCCATGAGGACCCCATTTATTTTTGCTTCAAAATGAAAGAACATCAACTTTTGGTTATATATTGCAACATGTAAAAAATCAATTTAAACCTTTTTACATTTTTCTAATAATTTATTCTTTGAAAAAACAGCATTTTCAAATAAAATTGTGATTTTAGAAATTTATATAAAATGTTTGACAATACTTATTACAGATTGAAGTTGACAGACTTTCAGCCGACATGTCAGTTGAAAATACTATGTCAGTACTGGGATCCAACTTTCTTTTGTGTTCAGAGAAGACCTTTTGTGAAGTTTTAATATTTCTTAAAGATGGGGAAATTTCCTATTTTTTGTCATTTTATCATTTTTTTCAAATTTTGCATGGATACCCCATATTTTTTACTTCTTTACAATGTACTCATTGAAATTGTGCTAAAAAGTAAACTTCACCAATTTGTGAGTATTTACTTGAATACCACGACCAACCTTAAATAACAATGACCTTTTACTGTTTCAAAGGAAATCACATGAAAATTCACATTATGTTTGAAAAGGAATTTTACCTCAAAATTGAACTTTCACTGGCATCTTTCTTGGACAGCCTTTCACAGTCACTGTTCAGCTGAATCAACAGGTTCTTTTTGATTGCAAAATTCAGTGATCTGATTTTTAAAACTTTAGAAGCAATCAACTGTGGTAAACCCGTCTGAACAGCCAAGTGAAGATCCTTTGTTTCATTCTGTTAAAAAAGGAAAGGAAATACCTCTTAAACTGGTTAGGTAGATTTCACATGTCTGACTATATAATACTGCACATCATAAAGTTTCAAACAAGTCAGTGGTATTTTGTTGCAAGTACACAAAGGTTGATTTTAGCATACATGTTATCAGATATAGTAAAGGCCAGGATGAAAAAAAATATATTACTCCTTGAATTTTTCTTTCATTGCCATAAGAAAGGCCAGGAGCGAAACATTTAATCTTCAAAAATCAAATTTCACAGCATTTTGATCAGTAGTTTTTGAGAAAGAATTTTTTGACCAATATCCACAAATAGTCCCCAAAGTCAAATACTGCTAAGGCCAGAAAGAAAAAATGAATTGTTCATTGGAATCGCCGCTTCTACTTCGGCCGATTTGGAAATTTTTTTGGTTTTTGGGAAATTCATACTTCTGCATTGCAAATATTTTAGTACTGCCACTAGTGGCACCCTACACTTGTCGGGTTTCATGGGCATGGGATTTTGAATTCGACTTCTGACGTGTCTTCCCTGAGTTGACTGTCAATACGTTGTTGCAACATCTGAATTTTGCAAAGCATAACACAAACTTGATTGGTTTTTGGCAGAAATTTCTCCGTCTTGTCAAGTTTAGTACATCGTTACCCTTGGATTAAAAATAAAAAATAAAAATAAAAATTTTCGCTCGCCGCTCCTGAACCTTGGTCCAAAAAATCCGATGAACAATAATTTTTTTCTTTCTGGCCTAATTGTGTTATAATTTGAACAAAGTTGAAAGATAAGACACCGTTGCATGCGTCTAACCCAAATTGACGGCAATCATCAAATAGTTCCAGAGAAGATGAATTTTTACCAAAAATGTAGAACATCAAAAAATCAGTAAAAATAGGAAACTCGAGATTTCTACACAAAATCATTAATCATTGTTTGACATACTTGTTTCAATGGTATTGACAACTTTGAGTCTGCCATCTCTGGATTCTGTAATCCTGATGTATCTAACACTGATGCATCATTAAGACTGATATTACTGGTACTGTTGTTGTATTGCAGTTGTAAACTGGTTTCGGTTTGATGAGCTGATAGGCAACTCTATCAGACTTAGATCCTACATTCTCTACCCCTGTAACAGATGACTCTGAAATATAAAATGAAAATTATAAAAATTGTGTGAGAAGATTGGACATACAACTTAAAGATTATCATGCAATAATACTGAGCCCCAGGACTCAGTCTGGCAACTATGGACACATTCATTGTAATATACATACCAGACAATCAGCAAATATAACTTTACAAATATTGCTCCCTTTTCTGATGCCATAGAGTTGAGAATGATAAAAAATATGCATTTTGAGGGTGTGGACAGAATTAGGGTGGGGGTGCTTTTATGAAAATGGGTACACTGCAAGATGGTTATTATTATTATTATTAGAGGAGATTCCGCTCCTTCATATGCTGAGGATTTTTAAAGAATAGAAATGAAATAGTGTGATTTAGTAGCACTTTTATTATTTAAAATCTTTTGGAGAGCTTTGATGAAAATTGGTGCCAACATGATGTAAGCAGCTTGGGAGGTGAATTCTCATGTCTGAAGTGTCCATATCTCATTTCAAAGTTGGATTAAATTGGTATACAATTATGTAGGAAAACTGTTATTCTGTCAAAAATGTTGAAAACAAGCCATATTTGCACCCCTCTTTTGAAGTCATAGAGCAGTTTTTTTTGTTAATCTCACTTTTGACACCTCTTTGACACTCAAAAAATCTAAAAATGCATTTACAATAGCAGTCACTCACTCTGAATGCCAGCACCGCCTTGTCAAACTTTCCTGAAAAACAGCAAATAATGACTTTCCCTTTTCAAACATTTTATTAAAAGCTAGGGGACCTCTACCATAGTTAATACACTAAGGACTCCCCAACTTCTTCTTATTTAATCAGTTTTTCAGAAGTTTTAACAGGCTATAACTCTGCAATGCCTTTGTGCCCAAATGTCTAGTTTTTTTTTATTCCACAGAGAATGTTGACTTCTTATATATTTTAATAGTTTTGTTGAAATTTATAACTGACGCTCTAGCCTTTCCAACCACCTTAATTCTATCCGAGCCGGGCCCTATATAAAGTATGGAGAATCCGTATGACAGTTTGAGACAATTTATGGTATACGTATCAGACCCTGTATTTTGCGCAATACATCGATCTGCCGGCCTAACGCATCATCAATTGTTCACTTGTACATTTTGAAAATTTCATGGCATTGATATCGTCGCTACGCGTAGCCGGCCTGTACTTCCGGGTACAGGCTTTGTGTAGTGACGGTTTACGTGCATCAGCATGTGGCATCGATGATACAGTAACTTACCTTCAGCATGACAAATGCATGCAAATTCTGCTATCTTTTCTTCAATAATTAAAATTCTTCGATAGCACCTTTGACAGATAACCTGCCCCTGATTGCCTGACAAAACGACAGCACCCCATTCTCGAAGGCGACCAACGATGTCGATTTCAGTAGAGCACCGCCCAAACACAGAAACATAGTGTTTCTCGTCAACTGTGGTGTTGCAAGCCACACAGACTCTGGCCAAGTATGACATAATGAAAAAAATATTAGACAAGCAAAACTTTCTAAATTTTTCTTGTCCGAAGTTGTCGTCTGCTCCGAGCTACTTCCGTGTTTATATTCTACCGGGCGTAATCAACCAATCAGCTTTAGCCATGAGAACAGCCAATCAGATAAAGCGTTCAAGGTGGATTTTGAGAGACGTGTTGAACGCGTCCACTTGTGGCCCGAAGGTCATACACGGCGCCCTCTGGAGAGGCTAGGTCGGACCGTCACTATGCGCGCGTGGTTACTATGGATACATTTCTGCGCGGAAATCGGCGCAGTACGCTTGTATTTTTCCGATCGTACATCCTTAAGTTACCATACCAAACAGTAATTGAAAACGTAAGAACACTCTCAATAACTGCTCTGTAAAAGTGTGTCAAAGCTTTCTGGCTCAGTCCAAATTTCTTGAGTTGTCTCAAGAAAAACATCCGTTGTTATGTTTTTTTCACTATTGAAGTTGTGTTCATGTCCCAACTTAATGAATTTGTGATAGTTGAGCCAAGAAAAGTGAAGAAATCAACCTGTTCTACAATTTGATCGTTTATAACAAGGGGTACCATGGTAGTTTTCTTCCTGCGAAAATCAACAACCATTTCTTTGGTCTTTGTGGTATCCAACTCGAGATTATTATTTGTACTAATCAACCAACCATGCAACCTCGAATCGGTACTCGCTTTCATCGGCATTTGAAATTAACCCGCCAACAGTGGTGTCGTCAGCAAACTTAATAAGCTTTACCGACTCTGTATGGGGGACGCAGTTTTATGATATCTATTAGAAATACTGACCATTCAACCATTAAAGCAAGCATAACCAACTGTTGTCGATTACAATTTCTTTTGATTATCTTCCGTTATAGAACATGGCATTTCCAGCGATGCAGTGGTGTCACTTGAGCATACGCTCCCTCCACAAGTGGAGAGACCGTGTGTAAACTGACTCGTTCGTGGTGAACTCTCTTGAACGGTGAATCTCAAAACATACACAAGAGACAATGAAGGGCTACATTCATTTGTGCCGTAGTGGGCGCTAAATGACGTGGAACCAACAACCATGAATGCCAATGGGACAATACACATATACACATGAATTAGATTTTTTCATATCTTTTGAACGTATTAGTATTAGGTGGTGATCTTTTCATGAACCATGGTGTCTTGATTGTTTGATCCCTGTTACCTCCATCAAAATGTCAGGTTTTCAGCTTGACAACATAGCTTGTAAATTTAGGGACTGGTCAGTTTCTTCGGCCTGGGGGGGTTGGATTATTTTTTTGCCGATGTCAAAAAGTGGCTGACCCCCCATTCCAAATTTTGAAAACAGGGTGACCCCCCTATTCCAAATTTTGAAACAGGGTGACCCCCCCCCCCCCCCGCACGCGACAACTGTAATATGTAATAATATAATACTGTAATATATATATATATATATATATATATATATATATATATATATATATATATATATATATATATATATATATATATATATATATATATATATATATATATATATATATATATATATATATATATTTTTACATACATTTATATTTTAAGTCATTCTGTGTTTTAATGAAATTGTTGGCATGTCAGTCTAAGATAGGAATTTCAAAGTGTCAATCTTAAAGTTTGAATACAGTACATTTTGAATGAGCTGTGAATGTATTTCACACTTTCTATGCTTAACCAGATGTCCTGAACTGTTGTACAGAAATGGATGTCAATCATTAATATCAAACAGGAAAAAGCTGTAAAATATACCGTCAATGACGCTGTACCTTCTCTAATGTGTGGCCAGGTCAGGTAATTGGTGTTGGCATGGAGTTGTTCGTAAATAGTTGATGATGTAGGGGCATGAGGTGGGATATGGACCCAAAGAACCCAAAAGAATAAATACATCAATCAAAAAAAATTCTAAGCTACAGTATAAACTGCCTAAAGATAGTTCAATGTGGAAAAAAGTTAAATAATTCAGAAATAAGAATTAACAGTCCAAAATAGTAATGATGCACTTCCCTACTGACCTGAGTGCATGTGAAATACACAACCTGGCATCTGTAAATTAAATGTATACCAAGTGATCATTTAAGTCACTGTTAACTGTTTTTAATGGATTTTCCAAAGAGTCCTGTAGAAATGATGAAAAATGCTTATCTGGTCTTGTGTTTGTAAAACCTCATGGCTGATAATGTCATAGTATTCAAAAAAACTGATTATCCCACTGATAATTGTCATAGTACTAAAAAAAAATTGAAGAAATTACTGTTTTTAATAGGCATATTTTCCTTGAAATACATGACTGTGTAAAGAATATATGCTAAAAGTGTTTAAGAGTAAATTTCTTTTCAAAAATAATTTAATCTGTGACCAAAGGATTTTTATTCTTTGAGTTTACAAATTCAAACATTGCAATTTGTTCAATCATCTTGTGCAGTGCAAAATTTATAAAATGACTTGAAAACAAAAAAAAATGGCAGAATTACAGCCTTTGTGATGTTAAATTATGGGTGACATCACGATAATTGTTAATCTGTTTGAAGTACTAATATACTATAATTTAAAAAACAAAAGTTCATGCAGAAACGGTAACATATATTGTCAGCAATGTAGTGTTAATTTTGACTTTACATCAAAATATGCCTTTGCTGGATATCAAATATGCAGGGCGAAATATTAAAATCAGCCATGTTCAGCAAAATCCACACAACAGCATTGATCCTTTTCTAGTTTGATTTGATTTGCTTATGGTATCCTTGTATGACAGTCAGTACAATATGGAACTTGAACACAACACAGTGAGTAAGTATGCTGTAAATGAAATGGTGTGGCTGCATCCACATGCAGCAATAGGAGTGCCTTTGTCTCTCACCCCTCATTTCCAACCTGTCCCATCCCTGAAAAAATAGTTTGGTCTTATATGTATAATGTTAATAATTTCTCTATTTGTTAAAATGTGCGCATCTCAAAAACTTTTGATCATAAACATTTTCATTGTTTTTTATAGCTGACCAGTCAGTTAACCTGTTTATTTTGAATATTTGCGCATTTTTCCTCAGTATTTGACATTTTCAGAATACCTTCTTATTCAATTTGTCATTTTCTAAAAGTTAAAATGCTCCTTTGTGTGGTCAAGCTTTCCACAAGCATCAAATGTGGTACTTCATATAGGAAGGTCTGCCTCTACAGGGCGGGCATCATGAGCAGTGTTTGTTAGTTATTTCCTCCACATAAACTTCTGATTGTACTGTAAACATTGAACATGGCCGACGTCCGATTTTTCTGTCTAAAACTTTCACTCATTTTCGTTCATATGACTCTGAAACTCCAGGAAACGATTGGGAAGAAAGAGTTATCTTGAAATATTGAGGTACTCGCCGATATTTTGCAAAATTAAATGAGAAAAAATGCTAGGAAAATGCCGACAGGCTTACACAATGACTGTTTTCAGACTCAGAGGCATATGATCATCTGCAGATTATGCAACAGGCCCATATCACGTGAGGCCATGAGGGGATATCCACGCAACTCAGTACCAAACACTATAGCGCACACAGAGTGAGCAAACGCAAAGTGAGTACCCCTAATGTCAGCTCAGTAGTCTGTAATAGATCGTAGTCAACTAAGAACCTTGGAGAAAGGCTTACATGTAACACTGTGGCTATGCCGCTAAGTCCCTTTTGATTTTTGTCACAGTTCAAAATCGTTCTCCTACACCTCAACCTGAACCATGAACACCCCCACCAGTTTATGATATGACCCATCACAATGGCATGACGTCAACGGATCTTGACAGACGGAAGTATTGACAGACGGAAGTAGTTGACACCAGCATACTGGTTTTCAACTCTAATACCTTCTCTGTCTATAAATAGACACGAGAAGGTAATAAATCAAAAACTTTGATGGGTGTTAAGACTTGCCAGCCATCCAATTAAATCTCCTGAGGAACCATAGAGAGGCATTTTAGCCAAATCTTATGTGTGTAGAGTCTGAGATGACCTTTTCTTGTAACATTGATATTTGTGCATGTTGCTTTCTGATACTGAATTCTCATAGAGAGAACAGAAAAGTATCAGGAATTTGTCATGCTTTTCATATGAAATGCAGATTTCATAATAGTACACTTTCACTTAGCAAACATCAAGATATCTCTGGCATATATCTCTGATTTATTAAAGTATGGCGCCCGAAGGGCACGGAGAAAAATATGAAACATCCTGATATCTCTGATATATATGTCTTGTATATTAAAGTAATGCACAGGAAGGGTGTGCTGAAAAATGTCTGATATATTAAAGTAATGCGCTCGAAGAGCACGCTGAAAAATATTGAACATACATATATCTCTGATATATGTATGCCTGATATTTTAAAGTTGGGCGTGCTGAAAAATATGTCTGATTATTAAAGTTACGCGCCCGAAGGGCGCGCCGAAAAATGCAACTGGATGAAATTTGTGGCTGACACGATGCATTTTAGGCAATGATGAGCCTGTGTCGAAATTCAAAAACACACTGACCCCCTATTGGGCATTTCAAAAACATGGTGACCCCCCTATCACCAAAGTCAAAAACAGGGTGACCCCCCATGAATCCACCCCCAGGCCGAAGAAACTGACCAGTCCCTTATATTGTGTAATGATCATTTTTCTGATCGCTGTTAATTGTAACATTGCACCAATACACAACGCTGCCTATGCTCGGATGCTCTGGCTGTGTTGACGAGCTACCAACAAAATGTTTCTATATTCTCAGGGAGAAGACAAAGATTATTGTCATTTTACTAGTAATATTCAATTATTCTACAACAAGAGTGTCAGATACTGTGCCTCACACAACCAGATTCTACATGAACGTTTCAGTGGCTGCATTTTTTAAATTATACTGATCTTCAGAAGAGGAATTTTAGTATGTTTCAATATTCATTAGACAGGTTCCCCAGACTGGTTATGAAAGGTATACAATCCCCTCCCCGTGGTGTTGTAAAGGCAAACTTAGACTTCTACTTGTGCGACATGCTTATCACTGGTATGAAGCGAATCCCATTGCAATTAAAAAGTACCTTAGTTGACTGACCGACTTATTTTGCTATTGCTCATCCATGTTTTTTATGCTGAAAAAGCCCACGAGTACTTCCCACTCCTTTCAGACTAGGGGATACAGTTTTACATCTAGTGTCTTTACAGTCCACGATTCGAGCTTCCCGTGGCAGGGGGAGAAACCTCATACGAGTGAAGCATTGACAGTTATAACAAATCATGTCACAGAAATATTGAATAATGCTTTCTGTTACCTCTCTCTTCGATGCGACTGAATATTACTTTGTACAGCTGCAATGCGGCACCGAACGATGATTGGGTCAACTCGTTGATATAGCTAAAAACTGCAGGAAAACCCATGATTGTGAAAAAGCGCTAATTCCAGGAGAGAAACTAAAAAAGAAACCTAAAAAATTAAGGAAATAATGCTATTGAAAATCTTTCAATGATGATTAACAACTTTGTGGTAACGAATTAATGTCATTTTGTAGTAGCAATCTGTCATGGAAAACTTTCATGTACGATTTCGGGAGAGCAGGATGAATATTTTATACGACCAGAGGAGCAGGCTTGAGTCAAAAATCGTCACTTTCGAAAACAGCGTCAATTTGCGAAAGTCAATACTGAAATGGAAGTAATAAAGGTTCAAGAAATAACCGAAATAATAACAGAGATAATTTTAATTAATTAAATTATGTTGCAACAGAAGGCTTAAATCATTTTTGATGAAAATTTAATATTTCTGTCATTTCTGTCATTGTAGACTTGAAAAGAACTTAACTTTACTGGAATCCCGAATGACGATCAGTATTTATGCCAAATTCATGCAGTTGTAGTTCAGACCCTCAGAAATAGTCTACGTATATAGTTACTGCTGGAGCTGTAACAGTGCACAGTAACTTGGGGCGCGGTCTCAGTACTGCCTCGGCAGTATAGGAAGGGGACCGTCTGTGAACAGATTTCCAAAATTTCTACCACATAGGGGGCCGGATAGTCTCGTATTACCAGACCTCGTCGCTTCGCCACTGCAAAGTGCACCGCTGGCGGTAGGACATGGCGAGTCGCGGAGCGACGAGTGTCGAGTCGCGAAGCGAGCCAGTGGAAAAATCACTTCATGTTCCTACCGCCAGCGGCGCACTTTGCACTGGCGAAGCGACGAGGTCTGGAAGCGAGACTAGGGGCCGGATCGATATTTTGGATAAGCAGCCTCGAACCGACCTTGTTTTGTGCACTCGGCCATGCGAGTTTTAAAGCATGGGCGATCGGAAAATGATGCGTCATTGAAGACTTGGGCCATCTTAAAATCAGTCCCAGTTGTTGGGTTACAGATCTGATTTGCATTTTGGTAAATAGTTCAAAATCTGCGCGTCACACTTGCATGACGTCTGTAAGCGGCACAACGATCATTACCATTATGCTAACATCCTCATAGGTGGGTACAGGCCAGTGGGAGGGAAGTGGGAAAACTAATTAACAGGAAGCTGGTCAGGGAGCTTTCAGTAATTACAGAAGGGGTGGGCCGGGGGAATTCCGTGCGCACCTGTACTGTAAAATGTGAACCTCCCCATATTCTTGTGTCTAAAATGTGACCCTCCCCTTGTCCGGCATTCTAAAACTTGACCCTCCCAAATCACGACAGCATTCTCCCCAGGAATAACTGAAACAGTATTAATTAATTTACATAACAACTAGTTTAATTGTTATGTAAGTTACAGACAGAAATTACGTGGGGGAGTGCTAGCGTTTTGGGAGGGAGGGTTGCAATTTATCACGCAAGCATTTTGAAGGGTCATTCATTTGCGGGCGAGTCACCATATTTTGTGCAGTTACAAGATGGCAAGATGTGGCTTATATAGTGCTTCACCCAAAAAATCAAATCATAATAAATGAGAAAGTCTATCAGGCAAACTATTGACAATTTTACCCACACAACAAGCTATATCTGTACATTTACACATGTCTGATAATATATGTAATGTACTTTGCTTGAAGTGGAAAGTAAAACGTGCATGTGTGTACAAGAAATTGGATTTTGGATTTCATTGAAAATATTGATTTACTATACATTATAGTCTATGAGGAAACTGAATATTTTTTTTCCGTTACAAAACTAGCACTGATATGAATGTGCTTGATTAGACTAGGGTGGTTACAAATGGATGTGTGTACAAGAAATTGGATATTGGAATTTCACCGAAATGTTGATTCACTTTCCATGGTAGTCTATGAGAGCACTATGATCAATTTTTTGCCAATATAAAACACAAAACTAACAATATTTGTGCATTTATAGACTTTGATAATTGATATACGCTTTGCCATCTTTCCCTTATGTTTTTGATCATTGTCTTTGATCAGTTTTAACTTTTCAAGGTGTTTAATGTAGGATACCACTGCATCTTCTTTGCTTGCGAAGCTTGTCGGTAATGTGTACGTATTTAAAATAATGTATTTTATCGCCAATTTACCATTCAGGAAATATCAACTGGACATTTAAAGGTTTGGCCATAAAATCATCTTCTGTCAAAAGTGACCCTCCCCAAGATAGGTTTATAATGAGTGACCCTCCCCAATGGACACAGTTTTCTAAAAAAATGACCCCCCATTCCCCCGGCCCCCTTGTAAATAGTGAAGGTTCCCTTACGAAAAACTTGCACTTTTGTCACCATGATGGGAGTTCCATGAATGTTACCCAGAAAAAATAGGGAACTTCAAGAAATGTTATGACATGAAAGAGATGATGTATCGTGATAAATAACAAAATTTGACGTCTAATTTAATTTCTTCTGTCACGGGACTTCTTTGCCAAAGTCTGTCGGCTTGCTTTAAACAGCAGACTTTTGTGATCTTGTGTACATCTTGTACGCCCTCTACGACAGAAAACATAAATGGTCGGAGACGACATGCATCTCCTGCCGCACGGGTGGAGTACTTGAAGGGCCTTGGAATTGATAACAGGATTATTGCGTTGAAGATTAATGATGATGAAAATGGTTGATGAATGTATGTTATACCAGTTACATAAGCTTCGTATCGGCCTAGCTCTACACACAGACACACAGACACAGACAGACAGACAGACAGACACAGACAGACAGACACACACACACATATATATATATATATATATATATATATATATATTATATATATATATATATATCATATATATACATGTATATGTGTGTGTGTTTGTGTGTCTGTGTCTGTGTGTGTTAGCACTGTAAATAATTGTATTGATAGACAATTTTGTACTTCTGATTTGTGTTTATATATATATATATATAAATATATATAACACACACACACACATATATATATATATATATATATATATATATATATATATATATATATATATATATATATATATATATATATATATATATAACATAAATTACTTCATTTGTTACTTAAGTTTCATGTAAGTAACAGATATTATTACTCTGTACTTGAAGTAATTTGTGTTATTATTTAGGCGTATAACACTCTGCTTTCTGCATTTAGCACTGTAATTTCTCACGAGGACATCTGTGTACTTATATATATATATATATATATATATATATATATATATATATATATATATATATATATATATATATATATATATATATATATATATATATATATATATATTGTTACGTGCAGAGAAAACGAACAAAAGGGTGAACTCAGCAGTTAACGTTTAAACAAAATTTATTACGAAAATAAAACTAATTGCTAAGTCAGGGATAGAGTACAAGCTTTAAAAGTGTACAGATTACTTATCTCAGCTGGGACGGCAAAGCTCCAGTCTCAGAGTTGTAACAGTCAGTTGATGAATGAACAGTCCTTTGGCTTGCAGGCTTGAAGCTGCACAAAGTCCACAGTATAAATCCAGCGTTGGCAGTGAAGGTCTTGAAAAGTCTTGAGAATGACTACTGCTGGAGTTTAGTAACACACAAGAGACACGATCCCAAAGTCTGACTGGAAGCTGTGCACGTCCCTTTTATAAAGGCATATAAGAACAATCTAGAACTTTTATTGACATGCTAATTACTGTTCTAAAATTATCTCCCTTACACAACTAATCAACTTTCCAGAACATTCCAAACATGACTAATTGAATTCAAGGTTGTGAGGTCATCAAGGGC
Organism: Ptychodera flava; assembly: GCF_041260155.1. Lineage (NCBI taxonomy): Eukaryota > Metazoa > Hemichordata > Enteropneusta > Ptychoderidae > Ptychodera > Ptychodera flava. Next base: position 31,652,254 of record NC_091946.1, read on the forward strand.
AGTGACCTTGAGAATGTTCTAGACTAATTGAACTCAGGTCATGATGAGTGTGGGGGAATGACCTACATAACAATATATATACATATATATATATATATGTAATATATATATATATATATATATATAATATATATATATATATATATATATTATATATATATATATATATATATATATATATATATATATATATTATATATATATATGGCTGGTAGCCCATGCATATTTTAGTTTCAAGATTCTGCCCATTAAGTGAATTTGTTAGTCATTTGATGTGAATACTTGCACACCTTTATTGCCCAAAGGAAACTTGTATAATTGATGACAATGACACTAAAAATTTTGGTGACCTCTCATTGTATTGACAACCCGATTCATTCTTAGAGTTGCATGCATGCCAATTTTGACAGTGGTCATGGCAATGACCACCACCTTTTCAGTAGGGCTAAAAACAGACCATGGGCTTTCTGTAGCAGGGAGGAGTTTGTGATTGATACATTTTGATTAAAATGCACTGAGAATACGTTTTAATTGGCCATTATTTTCTGTGCCTGTCATCCAAGTACATCGGTTGAGATATTTAAACTTTGTTGCAAAGTTGTGATCAATATAAACCACTATTGGCTGATTTGAAGAAGTAACATAAACTTCAAAATGCTGTAAAGCTAATATCAAAGATAAACACTCTTTTTCAATTGTAGAGTAGTTTCTCTGGGATTTGTTAAATTTGTGTGAAAAGTAGCAAACAGGATGTCCCATGACTATCTTCTTGCAATTTGTTGTTGGAAAACTTGAAATGGCACTGAATTTGCATAAAGTATGCACGGCAAAGTCCGGTTATTTTTACTGAGTTCGATAAAGTCATTGTTCGGCAAATACTTGGCTTCCTCCTGGAGATATTCCGCTTTCGCAGGATTCAGTCCGTCTGGATGTTGTTCCACTGGATTACTGTCGCAGACATCTTCGTTGTGGTAGATGATGTTTGTCCTCGTTGGAACATCTTGAAACAGGTGTTTATATTCATGGAGCAGTTCTTTCACCTGTTGTTGTTGTTCTGGCTGGAGGTGTGCCAACTTTGTAGACTCCAGCTTCTCCAGGATTTCTGAGTTCTGAAGCTTGACCGAGCCCAGCTTTGAGTTTAGAGTATTTTCACTCAAGTCAGTTTCAGTATCACTATCTTCATAATGGCCAGAACTGACGGTACTGACAGGCTGAGTTATAGTAGGATTATCCCTATCCAAATATGGCTTAAGCATATTTATGTGACATAGCTGTTTTTGTTTTCGCCTGTCAGGTGTTATAATGATGTAATTTAAATCACTCAATTTCTTATCAATTAGGTATGGCCCAAAGTAACGAGCATGGAGTGGTTTGCCAGGAATTGGAAGTAGAACAAGAACTTTTTGACCTGGTTCAAACTTCCGTTTTGAGGTGTTTTATCATATTTGGTTTTCATTGACTGCTGAGATGACTCAAGATTTTCTCTGGCTAATTCACATGCTTTAGAGAGTTTTGTACGAAAATCTGACACATATTGCAAAATATTCAGACAATCATCATCGTCTGATAGGAATTTCTCTTTAACGAGCTTAAGTGGGCCACGGACTGTATGTCCAAATACAAGCTCAAATGGGCTAAAACCAAGAGACTCCTGAATTGACTCTCTAACAGCAAAGAGCAAAAAATAAATTCCTTCATCCCACTGCTTCTCTGTGTCAAAACAGTAGGTCCTAATCATGTTTTTCAAAGTTTGATGAAATCTCTCAAGAGCACCCTGACTTTCTGGATGATAGGCGGATGACCTATACTGTTTAATGCCTAGCTGATCCATTACTTGTTGAAAAATACCAGACATAAAGTTGGAGCCTTGATCGGACTGGACGCATTTAGGGAGGCCGAATAAAGTGAAAAATTTGACTAAAGCTCTCACTATAGTCTTTGTCTTTATGTTTCTCAGTGGTATGGCTTCTGGGAACCGGGTTGATGTACACATAATTGTCAACATATACTCATTTCCTGATCTTGTTTTTGGTAGGGGCCCAACACAGTCTATTAGTATCCTACTAAATGGTTCTTGAAATGCAGGAATTGGCTGTAAAGGGGCCTTTGGAATGGTCTGATTTGGCTTTCCTACCATTTGACATGTGTGACAAGTTTTACAGAAATGTGCTACATCCTGCCTGAGATTAGGCCAATAAAAGTGACTGAGAATTTTGTGATAAGTTTTCCTGACTCCTAAGTGACCAGCCCAGGGGGTTTCATGGGCCAGGCGCAATATTTCAGCACGATAGGGCTTTGGAACCACAATTTGATGTTTTATAGCCCAATCGTCATGAACCAAAACATCTGGAGGTCTCCATTTACGCATGAGAATACAGATTTTGTATAATAGGAAACAGAGCTATCTGAAGTTTTATCTTCATCATCTACCCTGTCAAACAAAGACAAAATATCTGGGTCTTTGTGTTGTTCTGCAATGAGATTTGATCTAGAAAATGTCTGACTTTGGTCAGCAGAAGTTTTACTGGAAGTTTCAAATCCACGAGGGATAACGGAATGATCCGTGTCAAACACCTGACTGAGAAAGGTGTCATTTAAGTCAACATCTGTGACATTATTTTGAGAGTATTTTGATTCTCGGAAGTTTTCTTTGACATGGCTCGAGTAATAGCACATGAAGGAAATAAATCGGGTATCTCTTGTTCAATTGGCTCTGGATCCTGATCTAAACTAGGATTATCAGTCACAAGTGGATTAGTAATGACCTTGTCCCCAGCAAGGTCGTTTCCAAGAAGAAGGTGAATCCCTTCAAAAGGCAAAAAGGCCTAATACTAAAGCCACAGGTCCAGAAACAAAGTCCGAAGACAAATAGACATTATGGAGAGGGACAGGAATGTAGTCATTACAATCTACCCCCTTAATAAGAACTTTAGAACCTGAAAATGACTTTTCAGAAAACGGCAGGTATCTGCCAACAAAAGAGACTGGGAAGCCCCGGTATCTCTTAAAATTTTGACAGGGGTAGCGGAAGAAAAATCACTAGAAAGTGATATAAAACCATCATGAATAAATGGTTCGAAAATACCCATAATGCTATCTTGAGAAGAATTGACCTTGACCTCATTAATTGGGGATAAGAGGGGTTTAACCTCAGAAAATGTGTTGCACACATTATTAGACTCTAATTGAGTTGATGAAGAAATAAAGCCGGTGGGCTTAGATCCACTTTGACCACTTTGACCTTCACGATTTCTTTTCAATTTGAAACACTCTGACATTAAATGGCCGTCCTTCTTGCAATAATTACAAGAAAGTGTACCGAACTGTTGTCAGAAGGAGATTGAGACTTGGGATCTGATGATGTGGAAGTGTTACTTGAACTCTGTGAACTGTTGTCATTTGATTTTCTACTGTCTTTGAAAAATTCTTGGACGAAAAGGAGGAGTTAAATTTACCTGCATTGTTTCTGTATGAAAAGGACTGGATGGTTTGCTGTAGAAAAGGATGGATGTTGTGAGAATGAAGATTTGTGGGTCAATGAATAATCATCGGCCAAACGTGCAGCAACCTCTAATGTATCTGCCTTTTGTTCATTGATAAATGTCTTGATGTCACTCCGAATGCACCTTTTAAATTCCTCAATCAAAACAAGTTGTCGTAATTTGTCATAATTCTGACTGACCTTTTCAGAAGAGCACCAACGGTCAAACAGTTGTTCTTTTGTTCGAGCAAATTCAACATAAGTTTGATCCTTCACCTTCTCACAATCCCTAAATTCTGACGGTAAGCTTCAGGCACCAACTCATAGCCCTTGAGAATTAATTCCTTCACAGAATCATAATTTGAAGCCTGCTCTACTGACAACTGAATGTAAATTTCTCTGGCTTTACCCACCAAAGCACTCTGCAAAAGCATAGACCAGGACTCCTTAGGCCAATTCAGACTCTGAGCAATTTTCTCAAAATGAAGGAAATATTTATCAACATCCTTTTCTTGGAAAGGGGGAACTAGCCTGAAATGCTTAGTGATGTCAAAACCGTCTGAAGGGAAGAATTTTCTGACTTTCCAAGCTCTAAACGTCTCATTTCTAACTGCAGTCGGTGTTCTGCTAATTCTCTTTCCTTTTCTTTTTCCTCTCTTTCTTTCTCCCTTTGTCTTTCTTCCATTTGCAATTCTTTTTCTTTCATTTCCAATTCCCTCTCTTTCTGTCTTTCTTCCATTTCTAACTGCATTTGTATTTTTTCTTTTCTAATGCCTGTCTCTCCTTTTCCATTTGTAATTCTTTTTCTTCATTTGTAATTCTTTTCTTTTTCTAATGCCAATTTTTTTAGCTCGAAATCTGCCTGTATTTCTAATTCCAATTTTTTGAGTTCGAAGGAAGACTCAGGCTCATAATCTTTTAAGGCAGACTCCTCAAAATGGCCAGAATTAACTAAATGTTTTGCAATCTTGAACAGTATTTCTCGCTTGCGCATAGATCTTTTGACATCTACTTTAAGGAAATTGGCCAGTGCTATGAGGTTGTCTTTTCTGAGGGAATTAAACGTGTCCTGATCAAGGTCATCCATAAATTCGTCTGGCTTGAATTCCGCCATGATTGAATTTCGCTGAGTTCACAGTATACAGTAGTTTTGAAAAGGTAGGCAAAATGTTGTCAAACGGCTCAAAATATTCGTCTCCCGGACGAGCCCCCAATTTTGTTACGTGCAGAGAAAACGAACAAAAGGGTGAACTCAGCAGTTAACGTTTAAACAAAATTTATTACGAAAATAAAACTAATTGCTAAGTCAGGGATAGAGTACAAGCTTTAAAAGTGTACAGATTACTTATCTCAGCTGGGACGGCAAAGCTCCAGTCTCAGAGTTGTAACAGTCAGTTGGATGAATGAACAGTCCTTTGGCTTGCAGGCTTGAAGCTGCACAAAGTCCACAGTATAAATCCAGCGTTGGCAGTGAAGGTCTTGAAAAGTCTTGAGAATGACTACTGCTGGAGTTTAGTAACACACAAGAGACACGATCCCAAAAGTCTGACTGGAAGCTGAGCACGTCCCTTTTATAAAGGCATATAAGAACAATCTAGAACTTTTATTGACATGCTAATTACTGTTCTAAAATTATCTCCCTTACACAACTAATCAACTTTCCAGAACATTCCAAACATGACTAATTGAATTCAAGGTTGTGAGGTCATCAAGGGCAGTGACCTTGAGAATGTTCTAGACTAATTGAACTCAGGTCATGATGAGTGTGGGGGGAAATGACCTACATAACAATATATATACATATATATATATATATATATATATATATATATATATATATATATATATATATATATATTATATATATATATATATATATATATATATATATATATATATATATATATATATATAGGCTGGTAGCCCATGCATATTTTAGTTTCAAGATTCTGCCCATTAAGTGAATTTGTTAGTCATTTGATGTGAATACTTGCACACCTTTATTGCCCAAAGGAAAACTTGTATAATTGATGACAATGACACTAAAAATTTTGGTGACCTCTCATTGTATTGACAACCCGATTCATTCTTAGAGTTGCATGCATGCCAATTTTGACAGTGGTCATGGCAATGACCACCACCTTTTCAGTAGGGCTAAAAACAGACCATGGGCTTTCTGTAGTAGTTTGTGATTGATACATTTTGATAAAAATGCAATGAGAATACGTTTTCATTGGCCATCATTTTCTGTGCCTGTCATCCAAGTACATCGGTTGAGATATTGAAACTTTGTTGCAAAGTTCCATCGCAAGGTCGTCTTTGTAATTTGCAAACAAAGTCATAGTCTGGCCTGCAGTGTCCAGCTGGGTTTGACTGCATTAAGCTCGTCCATAAGTGAAAGACTGGACATGGCAAGCCAAGTACTGACTGAATTTCATGTCCAAGGTTTTGGTAGTTCATGGACTTTAGTAGCCCCAGTCGGTAGTCTGTAGATGTGGGACTACCGCTATATTTGAGCCCTTTGTGTGTGTGTGTGTGTGTGTGTGTGTGTGTGTGTGTATATATATATATATATATATATATATATATATATACACACAAAATGTATACAATGTGCCCTCCCGGTTATCACCATAATGGCTTTATGGCAAACCTCTGAACTTGGGCACAGAGAGTACGGTTCACATTGTTGAGGATTGAAAATATGGACTCACCAGAGGCTCCAACGGCAATACATACCATGAGCGAAGCATAGTGCCAACAGTGAACGCCCCTTATATTACGCAAGAGGCTGCCCAACAATCTCAGAGTGCTCTAACTACTATTAAAGCAGTGAGCGAAATACACAAAATGTATACAATGTGCCCTCCCGGTTATCACCATAATGGCTTTATGGCAACCTCTGAACTTGGGAACAGAGAGTACGGTTTTATATATATATATAAAACAAAATCTTAGAATTTGGATGGTCTCAACAAAACACAACTTATGGTTCTTACAATGACAAGCTTTCGCCTTGTTCAAAGGCATCGTCAGGTCCATCTTCAGCATTTATTAAATGCAGCTCTGAGCTGAAAGTAATTATATGTGTTACTTAGGTATTAGGCAGTCAAACGCATCAGATAATAGACGCAATATGGTGACAAAACTTCGAGTAACATTGTCAAAGGACAAATACGTGACACAGCGAAGGAGAAAAAGAAATCTCTACAAAACCATTGCATAAGACCAAGACACCAAAGGTTGGCAATATAAATCTGTAGGCCCTATTAGCGATAAGCTTATATACATATCATAGTCAAACATACGTATAAAAATAAAATAAGCAATAGCAAGAAGAAACCTGTGCCGAGACCAAGACATCTCTACCACCACCCCACCCCGGGGGACGGACATGTAAGGGACAGTCTCATATTGTCGCGTAAGTCAAAAAGCGAAATTCATTCGTTTACGGGGGAGGGAGTTTGACCTCCCTTCAATTTGTCTTCACTTTCGCACTTTTATTTGTGGTTACAAGTTCTCTTTACATTCTGTGTAAAAATAAACAAAAGTGCACACTCGTAGGCCTAAGCTTACTAACAAATTTTGCTGTACTGGTAGATAGGCCTATTTCCAACTCGTTCTCGTCATGCTGACGGTGGTTATATTAGTACTCAAATTTGATCGATTACTTGACGATGTAATGTGGTCAGTAATTATAGCAAAATGCTACATTGTACTCCCCGGCAGACATCAACATTTCGCACCTTTTGAACTTTCGTTTAGGGGAGGGGAGAGGGCTTTGGTGTACGGAGCGAATTTCGTTTCTTGAACTGTAATATGCGACAATCTGAGACGGTCCCTCCACAACCTCCATGGAAAAACGAACCAATAACGAACTACCACAATCATGCACCAACACCAACCGATAATAAAGTAACGCCAGTAGGCCCTAAATCTTAAAAATAATATGTGTACGCTGTCTTAACAATTTACTGAATCACTTCATAAGCATCATACAAAACAAACGACAAATACAGCAGCAAAGTTAAGTTGCATTCAATTTGATAACCTTATTTAAGTGAACGTCACAGTATACTCCTGGTAATATTTACCACAAGAAACGGTAATGAGTGCGTTTTGAAAATCTGATTCCCTGCAGAAAATCCGAACGCAAAATCTGCTGCCCGGTCGTACTGCAAAGCGATTCAACCGCTCTGTCGTTGTCGTCGGACGAGTCCACTTGATAATCAGATCGTCTGTGGCGCTAAAAAGTATCCATAATGCATTTCGCTGACCCTACGCAACATGGCCGCATAGTAAACTTTCAAGGCTTCGCTCCGGGCTGTGTGTGAATGATATACGACAAAAGGTGACACCAACTCGGTGAAATTGCAAGGAGGTCGTAGGAAACAGCGAGGACAACCGCGGATATGTCGAAGTATCTCAACCGAGTGGCCGACGCGCTGGTGAGTAGACGCTTTCTTTACGCAATAAGTTGATTGAACAGGATATTGTAACCGGACCGTTGGTTGTCGTACCGTAGCTGAACGTACAGCGTTGTAGTTAACGTAAATAACACCGATACAGTGCATGCGTGTCGTGTGTGAAATAGAACTAGGTCTTTGTGAACTTGGTTAAACTTTACAGTGAAAGAAAACCTGCTAATGTCAAGGATTTCCGTCGTCTTTCAAAATGTTGTCTTTGGTTTTCCGCTGAACGCTTTACGTAGCGTCTTTTTTTCGGGTTACTGATTGACATGCTACAGGTGTGGTTATCAATCAACCGATACCAAGCACTGGCCGCCACGACAAAGTGATCTCAACCAGTTATCGTTACACGACACAGAATTTACGTCATGACAAACAACCACCCATGTGCATCGCATTAGTAGGTGCCCCGACACAAAGCAATGCCTCCGATCGTGTGACTTTGACGTGGTTCGTTTGTAATATTTGTGATCCCACCTCGTACGTAGGGTGTCATGCCCCGCCTGGTTCAAAGTGCAGGAGATGGGTAATACATAACATTTAGAGCTGTTATGTAAATACTGAGTGATGGAAATGGTCTTCAAATCAATCGAGAGATTCATAACAGCATGATATACAGTTTTGCCGCCATGGTAACGAGAAACTAGTCAGAAAAACAGTCAGTATGTATTCTTAGAAACACATTTTCTCCATTGAGACTCATATATAAGCAGTTTTATTTCATTGAGATTCACAGTTGTGAACATTGAGTTTGAGAGTCTATACTGAACTGGAATAATTTGGCCAGGTTTAAATGCTGTGCAGTTGTTCAAAATTCAAACCGTGAATGTATCACCATGGAAACAGCTCTGTATGGGTAGCAGGACTAACAGACAAGTAACCTGACAGTGATAGGGTTAGCATGTGGTGAAGTAATTATCGGTACACAAATTTGCATTCTGTTAAATTGTAGATAAAATGTAGAAGCATTGTCATAAAAATGAAAATTGAACTCGTCGGTCACTGCAAGTTTTTTGAAATCATTTCCCCAAATTGTACAATGGAATAATGACCATATCATGACAAATTATTCTGCCCCAGGGCTTCAATTTTATTTTCAGTCAAGTCTGTGAATTCTAATAGGTATCTTTGTTCGTTCTTCTTTGCTGTTTACATTAAATTCAATTTTGGCCGGTGATATGAAAGTCAAGCTAAAGAAGGCTTCACTTTCATACATATTGAAAGAAGGCTTCGCTTTCATACATATTTGTGTGGTTGTGAATAATGTTAATTAATTAATAAGGAAGTTACACAGTTTACAGGAAATGTTAGGTGAAATTATGTAAAGTAGCGCTTAAAAACTTTCAGTGACAGGCTGGGAAACAACTTCAAATGGAAGGTATATCTGCATTGCATAAGCTGTGTAACATTAAGTGTAAGTAATTCAAGATACAGGGGTAAAAAGAAAATTTATGGAAAAAGTGTATTTTCAAGTATAAGCTGTTATAAAGACATTATCATCAGAGCGTTCTATTGTGTTTTTTCAAATGCAGAAGTCTTGAACAGTGATTGTGTTGATAATAAGACTGCAGCTGGACCAATAAAAATCACATTTGTTGAATAACAAACACACAGGTAGATCAAAACAACCCCCCCCACAAAAAAAAGAAAAAAGAAAAACAAAAACGAAAAAAAAAAAATCCCAAAACAAAACAAAAACAAACCACACCAAATACAATACAGAAATTCCAAAGTACTGGTAATGAGACAACTCAGGTGTAGTTCCAGTTTGTGACATTATAAAATATGGACTCATAGTGTTTCATTTGTGTTCTTCTTGTGAAAAGCTGTCTGTTCAAGTTTACACACAAATTTTGTAAAATCAATATTCCACAGTTTTTTTTTTGTGTGTTGAATCACTGATCATTCTGCCTCATAAATGTACCTGATATACATCAGTGATAGCCCCAATCTTTTACAGCCAACCTATGAAAAATTATTGCTCTCCATGTTTATAGATAGTCTGGTATATGTGTTGGCTTCTTCTGACAATCACAGTTAGACTTGTGCCAGTGTATAATTTTATTCTTAATCGTAGTTTATGTCAACTACTCGGCTTCCCATTGTCATGTGAATTAAACTAGTTCATTGCACAGTAATTAAGCTTACTTCCGTGTACAGTAATTTCTGCTAATGATAGACATAATAGACAGTAGACATAAGATAATAGTTGTACCTACATGTACACAAAATATGATGGTCAGTTGTAAAAAAAACACGTCTTTTTGAATATCTGTAATTTATGAAAAGTTTCCATATCGCATGTAAAAAATACACAAATACTTTTCCTTGCATGTATGTCAAATGTTATGTAGACTCTACAGTAACATGTATTTGAAAATCTTGTTTGTCATCATGTGATATTGAAGGCTAACCAGCCATGAAACCAATTCCTCTGATGGCTGAGCAATTCAATTAATCAACACTATGCACTGTTTCAATTCAATTGATCCGCTCTGTGGGCTCAGGGAGATGAACTGTAGTAAAAACAACTTGACACAAAAGCACACAGGCGTTTCATTAGCGATTAGCATGATGTAGCTCACTTCATTGCAATAATCAAGTCTATTCACTGTAATGTGATACCCAAATTAATCCTGTTTCTGAAGTAATTTGTGTACAATTAGTCTGTTGAAGAGTGTTTTTTCCAGTCAGTTTTTGACGCTGATGACCTGGTAATGTTAGTTTCCAGTTTCCATGGTGATAGGAATGGATTCCATGAACTGCAGACATTCAACATTTCACTTCAATTTAATGGGTGTTGTCTGTTTGTGATGACTCAGTCTGTCCTGTAACGGAGACCTTATTTAGTAGTTGACCTTTGAACTTGTATTTGCTGGTTGAACTTTGATCCCGGTAACATCACCAGGCACGAGATACAGATTATTTTGTCAGTATAGTCTGGGAACAACAAATGCTTTCACAAATATATGAGCATTACTGACATTCTCCTCAAAGGTAATTTATCACACCTTACAACATAGAAATATACAGTACTTTTATGGTAATGAAATATTTTTTCTGTGTACGGTGTTTGAAAATAATGATAAGGAAGGTATAAAAAAAGTTAGTCAATGATTGACAGGGACTACCATATAACTTAACTGTTTAGATTAAAGGTGAACTATGTCGGGGATTAAGAGGGATGTCAACTTGTCCTGTGATGATGGTTTCTGACATTAAAATTTATCACCTAACAGCTATTTTTGCCCAACAAATTCTGTTTTTTCACTGAGAAGAATTTTGTGACATACATGTATCTTGTTGTTAGTACTCATGAATACATGCTGAAATGTGTGAGAAAATTTAAAATTTAAAATAACTATGACTATTTATTCAAAATAATAATGGGTATTTATTGAAAGTCTTGTTACACGTACAATCAAACAGAAGTTATAGAAGGTAATTTTATACACCAGATTGTCAAAGATCAAGAACAATTTCAAGTACAACCATAGGGCATAACCAGTCACCACCTGGAAGGAAAAGAAAATCCTTTTCCATTTCCTGTGTGAAAGGATACTGTATTCATGTACAGGAAACATTAAATATCTCTTAATTTTTTATGATTAATAATAACATGTCCATGGTCAAAACAATTGATGCGCATTGTTTATCTTTTTTGCAAGCGAAGAAACCTTTGTTCTGAGAGTCAAAATAAATGCAATTTTAAAAAGACTTGGCAGAAATTAGCATGTACTCACATGCAGTCATTTGTACAGTACACGTTTTCAAGGCTAGTATATAACCAATGCAGATTAGAAAAGTATTGATACTTTTTGATGTACATTGTATTCACAGATAATATTTAACCAGAGTGCTGACTTAATGGCAGATACAGTGTATTTTCTTGATACATTTTGCCTGTATTGTTGAATTGTTCTATCTATAATGGGCTTGTCAAAAATCCATTGAACTTTTATAACTGTATTTCTGTTGATTTACTTCAGAAATATGCCTCTTTTATTTGGTGACCTTGGATATTTTTCATGAATTCACTTTTAATTTACTGAAAATGCCAACTATATCATTAATATCTCAAGTTTTAACTGTTGCTCTACGCTTTACTAGATACCTTAAATAGATTTCTAAGAAATTTTATGTTACTTTAAACCCTTTGTGCAATATTCTTGCATGCACATGAGTTATCCTTTCCTTCAAATACATGTATATAAGTAGATTTAAACATACCACAAAACTGCGTAATGTTTTTCACCTTCATGTTTACAGCCAGTAAGAAATCTGATCTGTATATAGGATAGTCAAAGTGAAAGTAAATTACTTGTGTGGGTGATTGCAATTGAGGAAGTTATTCTGTCTGTGCACATCTATCAAAGAGTTTGTCCTTTCAGTTTACTACCAGCGAAGTCAAATGTGAATGTTTCATAGAGAGAACAGTATTGTCATCTGGAGCATTTTTCACAACAGACATAAATTTTAATTCCATGGACATCAGTGCATTGAAAGCTCCTTTTTTCCCCGATCCATTGCGAATGAACAGATGTTGTCAATGTGTCCTTACTCATACACAGTGCCTATTTTTCTTGATTACAATTTTATCAAACTGAAGTCCACATTAAAAATTCATGTATATTTCTACTGGCGTGACTTTGAGAAATAAGGCAAGTACAGCCACAAATATTTTTGATCTTTTATGTGTTGTAAACAACAGGAAATGGATAGACATGACAAAAATCAAGTTTTATGTGAGCAAGTACAAGTAAAGCTATCGGGTCAAGGAGTTTCTAGTGTAGTTCAGATTACCAGAAATGCTCATTTCGCACCGGATTTGCTTATATAGATCTGTCATAAACTTTTGGCCTTGAACTTGAAACAGGCTTAGTACAATACTGTATGTCAAGTCCACCAATGTTAGACATTTATGAAGTCCATCGTGTTTTGTGTTGCTCAGCTTACATGTACATGTATACATAGGAAAGATACATTGTTTTCTCGATCTTGTTGTCTGTCTGGCCTCTGTCCTGAATAGAACTGTGAAAATATAATGATGATCGTATAATGTTATTATTACTCAAACGTTAAGCATAGATATTCCTTGAAAACTGTTCAATTTAGACAGTCTTTTCAGACAAAAATGAAACCTCAGTACTTGAAATCAAATCATGTGATTATTTCATAACACAGTTAGGATCATGCTTATGTAAGTCATGGTATGGGGTCAGCTGATAGCCATGAATCAGTGTCACATATATTTCTGCCTGGAGATAGTTAACCTCTGGTCTTGGAAATGGTGTGAAAATATGTGATCATTCTGAACAGAATATAGAAGTCTATACTGTACTATAATACATATTAGCAGTTAGATGTACATGAAGATGACCACACCTGGGTCAAAGGTCGTGAAAATCATTGGTGTCCCAGCAACATACAAAGTTGATTGACCCTCAGTTTGTATGTAGCGATGTGTGCATTTACTGGCTTCTTACACAGCTTGTGTCAGGAGTTTACAAACACACCAACAAAAGAGGTTCTGTCAGGTTTATGAGAAATTTACAAATTGTCTTGATGACCTTGGACGTCATAAGTGATGAAGTTTAAGACTGCCACAACTCTCCAATCCCATTGGAAAGATGATACTGTCATGAACTTCAGTTACATGTATGTTCTGAGGACATGTAAATAGATGATCAAAGTTATGACATATAATAGTCATATCAAAGTATTAATTAAACCCCAGTGGCATTCTTTTAATCATTCAATATCTCTTTCACTTCCTGTATAAAACATCTTTTTGGCACTTAAAGCTGTCGCTGTGTTGCGATATCCAGTTTGTACTGGCATACGGATGTGAAAACCTTGTGAAAATTCAAAGCCTACATGTAACTGCCATTTGGACTGTAACCCTCATCATAGCAGACAAGAACCAATAGACTGTTACTACAAAACACAAAACAAAGGTGTGGGATCGGTTAATGCTGGGCATGAATATATTGTGAAAAAGTTAATATGAAGCTGCATGAACACAGTCAGCCGTATTGTAGGATGCTCCAAAAGCGATTTCCACGTTTGAATTAACTAGTACCACAGTCCGTCTGTCACTGCTAATACATTTGTTGTAGAAGTGTTGCAATGAGAGAGCACTCACAAGATCTAACAGTCCGTCCCTAAAGTGATGTGGTATTACGAAATTGACTGCCAAAGAAAGCATCATTGAAGCATCTGCATAATGAAAATGATAGTAATGCCCCATGGACACAGAATCAGTAGTGCAGGAAATGTTACAATGATGCTCTGGTTGTAGTGAGAAAGCTATAATAACACTCCAATGAATTTTTAAAGAATGTGGAAAGCGCATCGCCCCAAGGGGGATAGTTCAGTGTAATGTTGTTACATACAATCCGATGGATACGTTAGGTTGTACTGCCGTGATAATGAAAGCATCTCTTTTATGATTGAAAAAAAAAAATAAATAAAAATAAAAATAAATAAATAAATAAATAAATATGTTGTCAGTTCAAAAGATGGGAAGGTAACAGTTTAATCCAAAGCGTACAGATTGTAAATTACTGTTGAAATGTAGAGAAATGAAATGGACTACAAAAAAGACATAGGAGAGGGACCAGTATAGTGAAAATAATGGCACACAACGTTTTCAAAAACGTCAGTTATAAGTAAATAGAAACAATTAATGTTGTGTAAAACTCAAAGAGAGTTTAAGAAATGTTGCAAGCAAAGACATCCCAATGCTGATACGGTAATTTTGCTACATTGTAATTGTTATGCTTGAATAGACATAATGGATTGTAATGCATTGATAATGACAGAGATTGTGGTAAACGCGAAAAATCATAACTGTACAGTTCAAAAGACATACAGTAATGACAAAAATGGTGCATGTATAATGATGATCTTTGCTGTTTATGTAACGTAATGCAGTGTTACTGTAAAACAAAAAGCCACATTGTGATATGAATGAAGACAGTGCTGCCACTGGAAATAATAATCAATCATGATTTATATGTACATGGTTGTGATTGTGCAGTGAACATTTCAGGAATGCCTAGGTCAATGTGAAATCAAAGGTATTGCAAAAATCTAGACTGTCCAATACATATGAAAATATAAGTACAATGGCGCAGTGTAATGTCGTTACACAGTAGCTCACACTTGAACATATAGACAATAATAGATTGTTATGCAGCGATCATTACAGTTGCTCTGTGATAAATGCAAAAATGAAAGATCATAATGGTGACAGATTACTAGGCATTGAAGTAATTATAGTCATGTCCCATTGCTGTCAGAGTTACAGTTACTGGTGAACATGACTGCTATCAAGTTGTTGCATCAGAGAGGGATCGGTACAGTTCAAATGATATTATATCATACCAGTATATTGATGGTGCAAATACAGCGATCTTATTGGTCAAGACGCAAAAAGAACTGTGGTATATTGGCGATATACCACAGCTGGCATATGCACGAGCTCTCAGCTTGAGCAAAAATCTGTTTATGACGTTCCATGCCAGAATTTCAATATATTGTTATGATATAATAGCAATAAATCACACCCAGCGAAGCTATACCACTCGATTTTGACCAGCTCACTTCATATATGCACTCGCTATCGCTCATGCATATATGTCGTGAACTGGTCAAAATCTCATGGTATACCATCGCTGGGTGTGCTTTATTGCTTAAGTAATAACCAACAGACATTGTCAATCAATCAATATATCAATCAACTTTATTCCCCTGTTTTGCAAATATCATATATCATAAAATTACCATAGTTACAGATTTTTAATTTACACTGAGATGAAGCCCCCTAGGGTAATCGGAAATCGTAGAACATATGGCAGGTACTTGTATGGTCAGTTCATATGGACACTTTAAATTGAAGCTTGAAAATAGATAGTATTTATAATAGGGTATCATGGGTACAGTGTATCCATGAGACTGGCGATACATTTACTGATATATGAAAAAATCCTAAAATAACATTACAAAGAAAATAACAAGTATGAAATGGTATAGTACTTGTAAGTACGTGTGTGAGGAAGTGTCCTAATGAGTTGTAGGTATATTTTTGATTTGATAAGCTCAATATTATTAGATCAAGTAATAGGTCAGTTAATGATACAATATTGCCCTAGAGAGTGTGATAAACTGTTGTCAATACCAGCCCAGTATCCAATGAGAAAGCAATAGTTCTGGCTGTGTTAGTGACAATGACATTACGTTAAAGGATTGACAAGTTTGATGGAAATCAAGTAATTCATCAATACATGTACATCTGTACATGCCCTGCAGCTCTTTAAATACCAATAAGTATGCCTGTAGGAAGTGTAGTCAACATGACGTCAAGCATCAGTGGTTGTGAAAGCCAACTGAAAGTAGACCCAGATACATGAACAGGCAGACTCGAAAGTGACATTTCATTGGCTCTGACAATTGATCTCGCTTGAAACTAATATTTCGATGCCGCTTTAACTAAGCTGATAGTGTAATGATGTGTTAATAGTACAACGGATTCAGTGCACATAAAAGTATCTCTGCAGTGCTGTAACTGGAGCAGTTAGAAACAAGGAGATTAGAAAGTGTATTCGATGCATGGGAATACCAAAAGTGCAACCACTCACAGAATATAATGAAACACTGCATAGAATGTGAGGTGACTACCGAATGTGTGACAATGCATGGAGTATTTTCACCGTGATTAAACTGAGAATTACATGTAGTTAGTCTACAGTAATTGGTTTATTGAAGCGATGGTAATATCTAAATATCACTATATTTAAATGCATGTAATTAAAGTGTTATGTAACATTCATTTACCGCTACTGTATTTAAAGTACTAGTCACTGGAATTGAAATACGTCGTCTGTGAATATTGATTGCATGCATGATGTCCACTGTACACTGTGACTTGAATAACTCCATGGACATGACTAGATGTACATGTGCCATATGAATGGATATCACATGGATATTGCAATGTACTTCATGTGTACTTCACAGAATGTGATGCTGGTCATATGTACATGTCCACTACATTCTGTCGAGGGATGTACATGGAGTGCACTGTGTATAGCTTTTCATCACATCGTCATTGATGTAAAATGGAATGCACACATGGAGCGTACAGAGTGTTGTCATTATTGTATGCTCAGCTGAAATGATTCGGCAAGGAAAACTGGAATCTACATTTGTAATTGTATGTTGTGTTTTTATCAGAGAACTCCAAAAATTTGTCATAAACAGCGAAACAGTAAACTGTTGCAGTACAGACAGTAATACATATATGTTCTGTATTGTATGTTATTACAAACCTAATTTTGATGCTTATCAGGTTTCGCAATGAGATTAAAGTCAGATATAGAGATTCATTGCTCTGTAGAGGCTATGCATGTAGGTGAACTCTACTGTAGTAGAACAGCAAAGGTGAAGATGGTGTCAATCTCTAACATCTGATTTTAATCACATTGTGAAGTGAACCAAATGTACCTCGGTGATGATAGCCACCTTTAAAGCTCCACTAACAGCAACTTTTGATGCTTTTTCCAGTACTTGTTTAGTTTTTGTAAAATACAAGTTTCTTGTCATTCTCCTTAAATCATGCTGTAATGCCCCGTGTTCACCTTGACAAAAACAGTCTGTGTGTTTGTAACACTGGATTTTGTTTAACAAGTGAATTGTAGTGTGGACTATAATTCATTTGTCACCAATGGCATATTGCATGCAGTAGGTAACGTGTGGAGTTGACAAGGTTAATACTGTTTATTTCAACATATTTTATGAAGAAGGGTAAGAAAGTATGTTTCTTTGTTTCTATGAATCAGAAATGAACATTATTATTCAAAAGTCAAAGTCATGTGAGCTGTCATGCTTTGACAAATGAAACGGACATTGAAATTGAATGAAGAAAAGGAAAATTAAATATCAATAGTGTAAAATGGTGAAATTTTTGAACTGTTGTCTTTTGGTGGAATGATGGTATATGTACCTGAGTAGGATCTAACCTTACTTTCTATCCACATGTAATGATAGATAGATTCCTAACCACAGCAAGTTCTGTTGGAGAGTGTAATTACCTTTGTACATACATACAGAGTATGTGTAGGTGTTCCTTTGCTTTAAATTAATACGCTATGAATCAAGACGGCAACTGCCATGAACACCCCATGGGAGTGAAATTCATCAACAATTTGCTGTGCACAGTTCAGTCTGAAAGTAAGTCGGCTGTCATATTTGATCGTTTCTCATCACCGTTCAAGACAGCTTTGGTGCGGGGCGTTAATCAGTAGTACCCTGTACACACAGTGAGTCATTCACTTTGAATTTTGACAAACTGATCTGAAATCTGTGCAGAGGTAAAATCGTTCAGTATTTAAGTTTCGCAAATGAAAAGGTGAATCATGTTCAAATTTTCTGACTCAAAGGTCACACAATTGATATGTACATTATAAGAGGTTTACTAATAAAACAGCTCTATATTTCAGGGCTCTCCACAAGGTATTTATTTAGGGGTGTGCCATCTCTCAGTTTTTTGGCAAGGTTAATAGCCATACAAAAGAATATTTTTTGCAACAAAAGAATATGCAAATTTTACATTGTTATGTAAATTTACCACCACTCTGATTTACAAACACTGTGTATTCATACTTCTCAGGAGTTTTGAGATATGGTATATTCAGTGAAGCTGCAGAAACATCAAAATCAGGTTTTCTTGCTGACCATACAAGTTGTGCTGTCCTTTTTTTAGAAATTGATAGAATGAAACATTCTCCATAAGATCAGATCCCATGCCAGCAATAATTTCCATTTGTTTTGTAGATGTCTTGATCACATGCAGTGATGTTCCCTGATGTGTAAATGTACATGATTTGTTATGAAGGTATGATCATCGTTATGAAAGCGACCGCCTGCTGGGATAGTTAAGCCATCAATCATTTGGGGGTAATCAGTGTTTTCGCTAAGGTTAGAAAACACAAAGGAGGTATATGAATAACAATTAATTGGAACTACCATGATATTTTACATGCAACTGTCCCCTGACATTGTGTATAATGCGATACAAAAATTCATCACTCAACAATGCAAACACGCTTCAAGTACTTGTCATAATTACAGAAAAAATTACAAACAGTATTACCAAAAGATGGAGCTAAATTGTCTCTTCATATTGCCAGGGAAATTGTTAAAATAACATTGACTGATATCCTGTCAATAAACTTACAGTAGGGTACATGTACATGTAGCTGTCATGACCGACTGGATGTAGCTTCAACACTAAACACAACAGTACTGTTCCAAAATCTTTTGTCGAACGGGCTATTTCTTTCAAACAATAATCAGTCTGGATTGAAGAGCTGCTTTTCACAAGCTAAACCATGAGATAAATTTCACCGCCTGGCAGAGGAAGTAAACTACTCTCACATAGCACAACGCCTGTACTGTCTGTGTGTCCTCATATCATGCATTGTTTTCCTTGTTGCCATGGGTCACTGCAGCTTGAAAAGGAACAAAAATGGGCAAATTGGAAATTCCTGTACATCATTAGCCAAGTGGTGTCATCTGTTGCCAATCAGAACTTCATACATGGTGGTATTTTTCAATAAAAAACGTAGACAGCTGTCAGGCTCTAAAGCTTCTTTACTTGATGTTTTAATATTTATTAGTGTTCAATAAGGGTTGGTTTTGATAATGTTATTGATTCTAATTGCAGATGAACAGTATTAATGCAATTGGAATGTGCCATGAAGGTAGTTATGATTTTATCAGGTTTGGCATATTCAAATTGTATGCAAATTTTACTCATCATGTGACTTGATACATGAACATATTTATGTTTGGTGTATCTTTCATACAGTCAATGTCATATACATTATGCAACTTAACTTTTCTAATCACGATAAAAATATTTACAGTTTCTCAGGTGCAAGTATGCTTTAAGCTTGTAATGTGCTTATACCGCTATGCCCTGCAAAACATAAAGTGTATGTAGGTACAAGTATATGATTAGTATTGATTGACTTGTATACACAAGACTCAAAAATGTTTATCAGTATCCTTGGTAAGGTTTGGGTGTAAAAACAACACAGGTAAATAGTTTGGGAACCATGGTAACAATAATGTTGACCTTTTCTGTGACTGAGTTGATATATCAAGGGAAACTGCAGTAACATGACTTGGAAATCTCAGTGATTTTACCAGACCTATTTAGCCCTCAACAAAAATTAGGCATTTTTGGAAGGTATGGACATTACTTGTACATAAGTATAATTGTGTTTTCCATTGTGTAAGTACCTGGTGGTTAAGATCAAAATTGTTGGAAAAATTAGTGAGTCGCAAGAAGTGTTTTGTTTTCTGCCATATGATCTGACATTTTTATGATTGTGTGCACCAAACAGTACAGTGAACATATTGTGCAACAGATCCAGAGAAAGAGTAAAACATTGATAATTAGATAAAATAGCCAATAAATGACAGACTTGCCAAATGGTATGTATTAAAGTACTCCGAAAATGCATGCATTATCGCAGTACTTTATTAATAGAAAAAGGCTACTTCTATCCAGAGATAACTGTTCTTCTTTATACTATTGCTGAATGAAACAAACTGATGTGAACTTGAAACAGCTGTTTATTCAGAAGAATATAGTAGTTTTTGAATATATATTATTCATGAGTAATTTCTTTGGTCGTTCAGTACTATTATTTGTACTGTTTATTTGGGTCCTATAAACCCAAAACATCTTTGCAATAGTACATGTACGTTGAAGTATACTTTTATTCTTAAATCCTGCTACAATGAGTATCTAGTAATGGTTAATAAAAAGTCACAAAGAATCGTAATCATAAACTGCCATTATGAAGTGCTACTGAAAAACGTCGGATGGTACCGCTTGGCTTTTTAATAGACATACATGGATTAAAGAAGGATCATTCATCACCTGTAGAGGTACAAATGTACCTATTAAATTAAACATTGTATTGATAATGTATTCAGGCTCTGCATAGTGTGTAGGTTGTGTAAACTTGGTAGATTACCGTAGTTCAGATGTCATTGGTTCTACCACAGTTTCTCAAGTTGACTGCTGTAATTCTTCTCACAAAAATTTTAACACAATATTTTACCAATTTTTGTGAACTTTTCTGCAAGTTTTTTCATAATTTTGGACCAAATGGATATCACATTTCAATGGCTACAGTTTTTTACCAAAATTTTGGCAAAAATCTGAAAAAAATTGACTGTGGTATATTTTATAAAGATGACAAAAATAGACTTTGGCGCTCAAAGGGTTAAACATTGCAGGCCAGTCACTTGAGATAGTGTGAAGGTATACCACATGTAAGTATAGATGCATAATTACTGCTAAGACCATTGATCAAGGTTCTGTATATGATCTTCCCAATTTTTGCAATCCAGCCCAATACAGGGACTTCATCAGCTGTTGTACAATCTACCTAATTAATTCATGGGATATCATCATGTTTGCAAACATTTGTAAAAACCATTGTAAAATGCTGTGTGTTTAATAGCCTGTATTGTTTTCGTTGTCAATGGGTACAGAACAGAAACTCTTCTCACTCAAAAGGTCAATGAACTTTGAAACAGACCACATGATCACTTCACATTTTATCCACACACTTCCTCTTGCCACCCAGTTTAAAAATAGACACCATTTTCCACTTGATGTACACTAATTAAACAATTGAATTATGGAATGAGGCATAATGTGCATGTATTGAAGCTGATTAAAATATTGTACTTTCATTGCTTGAGTCATTCAAGTCCATGTGAGAATTTATACCATGTGTACATCATGTGTCTCTCATTCATTGTACTTGAACAGTTGAAATGGTTACTGTGGTGGTATACATACAACTGAACTGAACCATGGCCATAATTCATAGGTAGCTGGTATTCCTGCTATGAAATTCACATTTGACCTGAGTTAATGATTAAATCACCAAGCACACCGAGTATCCGGCCTGTTTAGTTGTCCTCACACTGTTGTCACATTGTTTTTGATACGGTGATCTGATTGTTCGGAGATAGTCCGGATGCTGTCATAGTGTGACTTGATTCCATGGTATACAGCAAGGTGTGATGGTTACGTTGGGATAAATTTGTCAGATCCTTGTGGGGACAAACCACGGAATGGTTGGCACAAACAAAATATCACCTGAGGTAAAAGTCACGTTTGTACATAGTTGTGTATACATTGCCAGTGACAGTAGATAGCAGGAATACATCATCACATTGACTGTTTTGAAGTTGAATCAATATGTAACAAGACCATGAATTCAAGTTCAATGTAGATATTCCTGTAGATCAATCACCGAAGCATTTTGTGTTGCTACTTGTAATAGAAATACTAGTATTGTATTTTATACATAATATTATAGTACACACTGCCTGCTACCAAGAAGCTGGGTGTCACAGACAAAGCTTTATAGGAAGTTCAATATTATATTGATTCAAAAATAGGAATGCAGCTTCTGGAAACCAATTTGAACTTGTTTTAATGAATGTACAAAGCGACATTCAAAACTGCACCTTTTGAGTGGAAATGGAATGTACAGCTCATTGACACATTGTACACTGAACTCACCAATTTTAATTCTAGTTTGCTTGTAGCATCGCTAAAAGGAATAATGTTCATTCTGAGATACAGTAGCATTAATATTTAATAATAGCAAGAAAAATTAGTGATAATTATGTGTGTTTTTATAGGGCTTCAAAGTAATCAAATCTGTAACATGATGGGTTTCGCTGTACAACAGACTTGAACCTTTCATAAACTTGACCTGATACTGGCAGTGATAGTGACCGATGATAGTGACCACAAAGGAGATATGCAGGGAGATAGGAAATGTGAAAAAAATAGAGTATATGTACATATGTATGTAAATTGACAGTAGACCCAGTCAAATTTCTACTGTCTCACAATTTAATTGCTCTGATATATCCCAGAAGAGCTCTGGTGATGTTTATGTCATGTGCACCTGTATAGGACAGGTGTACTCCTGTCAGCAAACATCTTGTATATACACATGTCTGTACATTCATTTTTACCTTCTCGTGTCTATTTATAGACAGAGAAGGTATTAGAGTTGAAACCAATATGCTGCTGTCAAGAACTTCCGTCTGTCAAGACTTCCGTCTGTCAAGATCCGTTGACGTCATGCCATTGTGATGGGTCATATCATAAACTGGTGGGGGTGTTCATGGCTCAGGTTGAGGTGTGGGAGAACGATTTTGAGCTATGACAAAAATCAAAAGGGACTTAGCGGCATAGCCACAGTGTTAAGCCTTTCTCCAAGGTTTCTTAGTTGACTACAATCTATTACAGACTACTGAGCTGACGCTAGGGGTACTCACTTTGTGTTTGCTCACTCTGTGAGCGCTAGTGTTTGGTACTGAGTTGCGTGGATATCCCCTCATGGCCTCACGTGATCTGGGCCTGTTGCATAATCTGCAGAGATGATCATATGCCTCCGAGTCTGTAAACTGTCATTGTGTAAGCCTGTCGGCATTTTCCTTGCATTTTTTCTCATGAATTTTGCAAAATATCGGCGAGTACCTCAATATTCAAGATAACCCTTTCTTCCCAATCGTTTCCTGGAGTTTCAGAGTCATATGAACGAAAATTTGTGAAAGTTTAGACAGGAAAATCGGACGTCGGCCATGTTCAATGTTTACAGTACAATCAGAAGTTTACGTGGAGGAATTAACCAACAAACACAGGAGTGTTCATGATGCCCGCCCTCTAGAGGCAGTCCCTCCTATATGAAGTACCACATTTGATGCTTGTGGAAAGCTTGACCACACAATGGAGCATTAAACTTTTAGAAAATGACAAACTGAATAAGAAGGTATTCAGAAAATGTCAAATACTGAGGAAAAATGCGCAAATATTCAAAATAAACAGGTTAACTGATTGGTCAGCTATAAAAAACAATGAAAATGTTTATGATCAAATGTTTTTGAGATGCGCACATTTTAACAAATACAGAAATTATTAACATTATAAATATAAGACCAAACTATTTTTTCAGGGATGGGACAGGTTGGAAATGAGGGGTGAGAGACAGGCAATCCTATTGCTGCATGTGGATGCAGCCACACCATTTCATTTACAGCATACTTATTCACTGTGTTGTGTTCAAGTTCCATATTGTACTGACTGTCATACAAGGATAACATAAGCAAATCAAATCAAATTAGAAAAGGATCAATGCTGTTGTGTGGATTTTGCTGAACATGGCTGATATTTCGCCCTATATATTTGGTATCCAGCAAAGGCATATCAAAATTAACACTTCATTGCTGACAATATATTTACCGTTTCTGCATGAATTTTTCTTTTTTAAATTATAGTATATTAGTACTTCAAACAGATTAACAGTTATCGTGATGTCAACCCATAATTTTACATCACAAAGACTGTAATTCTGCCAATTTTTTTTGTTTTTCAGTCAGTTTATAAATTTTGCACTGCACAAGATGATTGAACAAATTGCAATGTTTGAATTTGTAAACTCAAAGAATAAAAATCCTTTGGTCACAAATTAAATTATTTTTTGAAAAGAAATTTACTCTTAAACACTTTTAGCATATATTCTTTACACGGTCATGTATTTCAAGGAAAATATGCTTATTAAAAACAGTAATTTCTTCACTTTCAATTTTTTTTCAATACTATGACAATTATCAGCCATGAGGTTATACAAACACAAGACCAGATAAGCGTTTTTCATCATTTCCACAGGACTCTTTGGAAAATCCATTAAAAACAGTTCAAAGTGACTGGAAATGATCACTTGGTATACGTTTAATTTACAGATGCCAGGTTGTGTATTTCACATGCACTCAGGTCAGTAAGGAAGTGCGTCATTACTATTTTGGACTGTTAATTCTTATTTCTGAATTGTTTAACTTTTTTCCACATTGAACTATCTTTAGGCAGTTTATACTGTAGCTTAGAATTTTTTTGGGTTCTTTGGGTCCATATCCCACCTCATGCCCCTACATCATCAACTATTTACCAACAACTCCATGCCAACAACCAATTACCTGACCTGGCCACACATTAGAGAAGGTACAGCGTCATTGACGGTATATCTATTATTAGGACTTTCCTCTCACTGTATGTTTTGAATGTATTTATTTTCTCAGGGAGTTTCCTCTCCACCGCCACCAGAACAACGTACAGTATTTGTAAATCATAAAAGGCCTCCAGACACAGCTGAAGAATTTGTTCTGCAAAAATTCCCATCAAACCGAATCACAACTTCCAAGGTGAGTTTATAAATCAGCATTCTGTTTGAAGATCAGAGAGTACACATGCAATACCTGATAGGCTGTCAAGAATTGTTTGCACATTAAAGTGAGCCAGCACTCAAGCATTTTAACTGTTAGGCCAGAGTAATTACATTATTTGTTTCGCATCCACTCAAAATTTTGTCAAGCAGATAAGTGGTTTGAAAACACATACAAAATCTTGCACAGATGTTTTATACTTCCATGTAATGTGAGCGCCCATTTATGAACCAAAGAAGAAACATTTTTACCCTCCATGATGTACAATGTGATATTCTGCAAGCTTATAGTTGTTTAAAGGGGAAGTTCACCAAGGCTGATGTGCTAGCTGTGGGGTCTCTTATTCCTGAAAAGCTATTTTTACCATTTGAATCTCGTGCAATTTTTTACAAAAACAGAAACAAATAGTGGCGAAAGTTGCAGTTTAGTGCTTCATCAACTTAATGTATTTTGAATAATGGGAAAAAAGCTCCAAGCTTGGAGCTTTCATCATGTGGTATGGCAGGGACCATCTTCTGATGGGTATGGCATTGTCACTTCTGTTAACACCTGGCTGTGTATATTTGCGTAACTATTGTTTATGTTATGCATTAGCCTTGGTGAACTTCCCCTTTAATAGCTCGGTTGTCTGCGATGCAGAGCTCATCAGATAGGTGATTGTCTATCATCTTCAGTTGTCATTTGTGGCGGCATCTGTCAACTTTTCACATTCTTGGCTTCTTCTCTGAAACTGTTAGTCTGATCAGTTTGAAATTTGTTGTGCAGGTTGCTAGAGGTAATCTTAGTCAGGTTATATTTTGGGGCAATTTTTCCTGATTTTGGTCGAAAAATCTTCTTCTCTGAAACTTAGTGTTCAATTGCTTTGAAACTTCGTATTGGGGTTTCTTTGATTGACTTCAGTAAGGTTTGTTCAAATCATGCTTGAAAGTGCATATTTGTATTTTGGGGCATTTTCTCGTGGTTTTGGTCAAAAACTGCTTGTAAGATTGCTTTGAAATTTGTTATTAAGTTTTCTTTAATTGACCTCATAAGGGTTTATTCAAATCTTGCCGAATTTGCACATTTGTATTTTTGGAGATAATTTTTCTGTTTTTTTTTGTAAAAATATCACCTTCTTTTAAACCACATATCAGATTGCTTTGAGATATGATTTGAAGGTAGGCGGGGTATATCTACTTGTATATCAGATGCAGCCAACATTGATATACAGTTTATGTTAATGATCTCAGGTTTTACTTTCACATCCAAATATATAATCTAATTTGCTTCAGATATACATGCCCCATGTTCATCAGTATTCCCTTGATTGACAAAGCAGCCACACTTACTATCTATCTTAATTATCTTAAATATAACAGCAGAGCTATATTGGCCGCTAGGTTGCATGTTAATATTTTCCGTGGCGGTAACATTTGTGCCCTAGTTCTTAGGCATATGGGAGGTCATTTAAGAATGGTATATCAAAAGGCAAAGAGACTCTTGATCGTACATGCTTATAATAGTGAAGATTGCTCATTCAGAGGATACATATGTTCATTTGTAACTTGGCAACATAAACACAACACATGTATGTCATAAAACATGTGACTCAGCCCCATTAAAGAGAAGGCTGTCCATCATAAACTTGCTGATGGTGTTATGATATGCCAAGACAAGTGAATGATTTTCAGAAGCTAATTTGCATCTTGCTTTCATCTTTTCTTTATTATACAGTACACAGCATGGAATTTCCTGCCAAAGAACTTATTTGAACAATTTAGAAGAATTGCCAATTTTTATTTTCTCATAGTTGGTGTTGTACAGGTGAGTTTTAATTGTCTTCAGCAATTTCTATTTTATTGGCACCTAGAGTTTATTGCTTGTTTACGGTGGCGCAGCACGTTACACTGTGTATTTTGCTCGAAGTCACTTTTTTGCAAAGATTCATTTAATTTTCATTGATTTATTAATAACCCAAGATGAAAATATTGGTTAGGTTAACACTTAAGCATGACAAGCAGTCATGGGTGAGTAACAGAGTAAATATATGCAAATATATGCAAATCACCTGATTTGCTCTGCCATTACATATTCGAGCGGATCAGTCATTCGATGTTTTTAAAAGTAAACTGAAAACTCACCTTTTTACGTCTTTTTATTCATAATTTTTGTAGTTTTTATGATGAGTTTTATAACATGTTGATAATTTTACCTTTGCTTTTTACTGTCAGTTTAAAACAATTTTGTGTTTCATCCTTCTCTTTGTTGATTTTAAGTGTAAAGCGCATTGAGATTATTTTTAATGTAATGCGCTATATAAGAAATAAAGATTATTCCTGACTTCCTCTGTTCCTTTGAAAAAAAATTAACTCCACTCCTAAATTTGCATTAAGTTCCCACAGTTTGAATAAGTGTCATTTCAATTTTGCTTATCGTGATTATAATCACTTTTTTGAATGTCCAAGTTTTCAATCTCTGCCATTTAAGAATAAGAATAGATAATGCAAAATAAAATTGTCTTCGTTTTCTACAGATACAGTAGTTTCAAATGAGATATTAAATTTCATTAAGTACCAGTAGTATCAAGTTATTGATGTGAATTAATATTTATCATCAATACCACATTCAAAGTTTTCTAATGCAAATATGTCACGCCTTCATCCTTCTAGTTAACTGTTGCTACCATACAACTTTAGATTCTCAGCTTTTTGAAAATTTATATGGGGTTTTAATGTCATCTTTGATAAAAAATATTATATAAGGAAAAGTTGTTGGTTAAGTACGACAACATTTTAAATCTAATCTTTTACTTTCAGCATTTTATAGTTAAAAATTACTAGGTTGAATTTATGTGAAATTATATTGAATTTTTTAAAAGGTCACAGATGTAACCATCAAGATCCCTGTTTTGTGATATCTCGTCTTTTCAATTCCTGTAAATAGTCTTCATATGGGTGTTTATTTTTGGAATATTTAATTTACGTTTACTATTTCGGTTGTGAACTTGAGTTTGTTATATTTTCAGCCTGTCCTGAAAGCGTAGAACAGATGTAAGAGGACTAATTTTTGTGATCTTAGCCATCCAGGGAGTTATAACCAAAAAGCTTAAGGCAGAATTGCTTCGGGGACAGCTGTATAGACTCTCAAACTTTTACAATTCTTTTCTGATATACCACTTATGGGGGCTCATTTTAGAGCTCTTGGTGTGAGAAAAATTTTGACCCTCATAGTTTTTCGAAAATCAAGAATTTTATTTTTCTCCATAGAGTTAACGTAGGGGTGGCAGCCATTTTGAATTTCAAATATCAGTAAATCTTGAGTAATTTGTTTCTCTGGTACGAAATTTACATTCTTATTCTTGATTTTGAAATAGAATGGTTGAAATATTCCTTCAGGAAAATTTGAGCAAAAGTTTAAGTCTTTCACTTGCGAGGCGCATACATGTACTACCTTAAATTATTACATCGTGTAATTTCAAAATGGCAAAATCAGCCAACACTGAATTTTAACTGTGAATTTGTCCTAGACCAACTGACACAGTGTGTGTTCAGTGTATATGTACATGTACTTTAGACATTTGTAAGTCGAGATTAATCCTCTTTCTATCAGGCTTTGTAGACAAACCAGAGAAATAAATACAACTTGGGAGAAAGAGGATTAACTAGGATGGATGCAGAAAAACTGAAACAATATATGACGTGGAAGCGTTGTGGAACTTTGTGAAAAATGCATTGAAGAGTTTTAAGTTATAGATTAGGCACAGACATTCTGCTATTTATTCGATAACTCATTCTGAAATCTTTGATAATAAGGTGTGGTATTTGTCTGCAGTAACAGATGTTTGCAAAAAATGTACACTATGGTACTTTCAATTGTGTCAGTGCAGCAACCCTTTTTATATGACAGATATTAACCTTTTCACCCCAAATTCCTGGTTTTGTGGTCTACAATAAAATGCTCATCACAAGTGTCCCTGAAAAATAATATTAAAATGAGAGCTTGGGAATTTTTTCAGGGGAAAATGACTTTACACTTCCTTCAGCTGTAACTTTGTTGTACATCTGTATTTTCCAGTATTTTTGATCTGTTTATAAAGTACAGTCACTTGTTCTGTTTGCAAAATTATATTGAAAGGTACAATATGCTAATGATGTTGTGGTGTGTCGATTACGCTCTAGTCAGCGGTCACTGCCACAGAACCTCAGTTTGCCAACCGGTAGGCGTTCTTGGTAGTTTATTATGACACCAATTGGTTTTTATCACTGACTATCTTCTGCTCCTGCTAACTACCTTGACTGTAACAACATGTGTTTTTGACCATTTTACCGTGAGCAGTGGATTGTTTCTGGTTGAATTTGAACCTTTGCCCGCTAACTCATTCAATGAGCTATATGCTAGAGATTTTCAAGTTCAAATTCAAGCAGAACCCGTCGATGACTTCGGAAGAGGTTGAAAATACATGTTTTTACTGTTGAGATAGTAAGTAGGGGTAGAGAATGACTAGTCCTTCTCATTAACAAAAAATTGGGATTCACCAAGGTGTAGTGATGAAAGGTTTAGCCCACTGCAGTCTATGGAATCAGATTTAATCTGTTCACTGTATCCCCTATACACAGGTATAACACTCCCCATCATGGGATAAAAATGGGTTTGGGCCAAACTATGGTGGTGGAAGGTTTAACATTTTATAATACTGTTCTTACTTTAATCACAATTGCCCTTTTAGCTCATCATTTTGTCTGAAACCAAGCCTTTTCTGTTTGTATTTTGTGACAGTTAACCATTGACAGTCCTGTAAGTGCCTGGACCACTCTTCTACCACTTTTGTTTGTAATCTCTGTAACAGCTGTCAAGCAGGTAGGTCTGTGTATTCTTTGTGTACCAACATGTTGTATTGGTGTGAGTGCAGTGTTTTCATCACAGACAGTGAAGTGATGTGGTTCAACACCCAGTGCTTGAACCTTTAATCATCCTTTGCAGGATGGCGATTCAGTTTGTTCAGAGTTGTCAGTTCAATAGGATTGATTCTTTGCAACAGAATAGTTCCGTGATCATTAATATGCATGAATTGTATTTTTTGACAGTTTCAACCCGTCTATAGAAATAAGGCGATCAAAAATTCGATGCTTTCAATATTCTAATGAAAATTAGGAAAATCACAAACAGAAATGCAAGGAACCGCAGCCATCAGAGAATGTATTTGAATTTCTATCTCAGTGTCTGTGGTGAATAATATCATGCATGCAATAATCTATATGGTTTATCAGCAGTTCATCTACATATATCTGCAGTCTTGTCTGAAGGGACAAAGTCACCATATTCATGTCATTTTAGCAGTTTTTTAACACCAAAAGTTGATGTCTGATTATGTAGATTGGTAAAATTCTGATCCATCACAATTCCATTGTCATCCTGGTCAGAAATACATTACATACATATAAATTTAGAGGTAAAACTGGCAGTACGATACTTTGTCAGCAAAGTCCATTGCAAATATTATGGTTCAACTCCAATTGAATATCTTGCATGAATCCCTTTAGACGAAGTTTCCTCACAAATCCAATGGGACTCCACTTTGATGTCGGCAGGAGTTTGGTCTTAAGTTTGAACGTAGTCCTACATATTTTCTCATAGCAATCCCTATAGGCAGTTCCATGGACAATTTTCAGTCTAAAGCAATTAGGATTCTTATGAGATACTTAAGTGAGGGAAAGTATGATTACTGAGGTATATTCAGTGATTCTGCAATCTGGATTAATTCTTCATAGTACAACATCCCCTGCTCTCTCAGATTGGTGGTGTGAAAATACTTTGATCCTGGTTTTAAAAAACGATGGGTTCTGATCTATTGACCTTTTGAATTGCTCATTTCGTGAAATGATACATGTATACCATTCTTAATTTCTCAGCTTAAATCTTACTGAACAAGCATGAGTGGTGTGAGAAGGATTACATAAATTATTTATTATTATTATTTACATAAAATATTTATTTTGACAGGCATTGGAAACTGTACCACAGAAAAACTTGCAGCTATTTCATGCTGGTATTGTTCTTTAGAGTCAGCGTATGATATTATACACCTATTGACTGGCCATGAGGGTAACGTATGTTTGTTGCCGGCGAGCCTGAGAATCACCCCAAAACAGTCTGTTTGACGAGGCCATAGGCTCAGGGAAACATACTGTTTTGGATGAATCTTAGGCCCAAGGAAGAACAAACATACATGTATTCTGTTACTAAATATGGCTGGTCAATATGTGTTTTGTAACACACCTCATGCACTTTCTTTGTCAAAAATCAAGAAGATCCTCAGTGTCAGACAACACTACCATCATATTTACGTGTTCTAGAATTTACACATTTGTAGACAGCACTTTCAAAACTTCCCTGGTCAATAGTTCTTCCAAACTGTTAACCGGTAACAGTTTTGGAAACTGTTGACCGGTAACTTACTCTTTGCATTATCAGCGTCAAAATGATGCATACTACGTGACTGTAAATTAATAAATCTCAACAGAGAGTTTAGAGGAGGTGTGTTACCAATCAATTTATCAAAACTAAAGACAATAGTTCTGTCATACTAGATGTTGTAACAATACTTTCGGACTACACATCCAGAGTTAATATCATCATGGTGCTAAAGAAGTAATGTGTCCAAACAAAAACCAAGCAGGACATGAGTCAGGAATAATATAAAAATGAAATATTTAAAATAGTTAGGTGTAAAAATATGAACATTATAATCCTAAGGTTAATCCAATATGTATGCCTTGCAGCACGATCCTTATTTATGATTAAACATTAACCTACATTTATGGTAACTTAGCATTACTTGTATGCTCCGCATGTATGTACATATGCACAGTGCCTAGGGTTATATATGTATACTATGAAAAGAGTGATAAGTACCATGTTATTATAAATTACTGTTTTATTGTAAGTTACTATGTTACTATAAATTACTGATTTATCATAAATTACTTTTTTATTATAAATTACTGTTTCATAGTAAATTACTGTTTCGTAGTAAGTTACTGTTTTATAGTAAATTACGATGGAAAAGCCAAAAAATATGGCACATTGTAAGTCCCAATGTGATGGCCAACCACCCACAGTTACTTTTGCAGTATTCTGGGTCAACACAAGAAGCTGCAATGTTCTGATGTCTTTTCTGTTTTCATAAATTTCAGGACAAGTGTCCAAACTAGTTTTCTCATAATGTAAGAACAAAGACAGACCGTGATGATTGAGGACTTGCAAGATATAACATCCCGTAGCCTTTGACCCCATTTCCCTTCGAAGGGGTCCCAAGTTTGCTACATGTACATGTATAGAAGACAGAAGCAGGGTCGTACCTAAATGTGTCAGTGACAGAGGAGAGAACACAGTTCTTGCCCTATAAATGATTCAGCACAAACCGTATCGGATGTACATGTACTTGAACTCAATTAAGTACCTGAAAGGATGTGTTTATGTACAGAGGTTACAATACAAATGTATGATCAAAATGACCGAAGTTATGCATTTTGAAATACAGCAAAAGCAGGACTCTGCAGTCTAGGAACAAAATCTACATGTATGCTTCCTGTTCTGTAGTTTTGAATTTCCAAAGCTGGAAATCCTGGCATAGGGATGTACTTTCTACAGTCTCTTGGCTCTGCGGGCAATGGGTAGTCTGATCTACATGGCCTGGCTTGGTGTGCCTGGTAGAGTGGATGTTTTTAGGCAAGGTCCCTGCATGAATGAACACCACTTGGCTGGCAGAGATGATTTGACGCCAACACACCCGTAACAGGTGGAACTTTGGATCACGTTAGAGTCAAAGAAAAATCATTGATGAAATGTATAACAGTTGGATAACTCCCTGTGAACTGGTTAATATATTACATGGCATGCTAATAGTTTAAATGTGTTACTAACTTTGATATCTGTGTTCAAAGCAAACATTGAAAGCACTGATTGTTAAATGGCAGAGTTCTACATATATACATCTTTCTAGAGTGTGACCTTTATGCGTCATAGTTGTCCATCAGGATTTTTTCAGTCTAAATGTTGTATGTACATACTACATGTACAACCATGTTTACATGTGTTCATAAATTTTGTTGTAAACCAGGGTATACTGTGCTCTAATTATCCTGTCTGTCACAGTATATAGATGATCCTGTTTGGAGTTGACAACATATAAATTCTCAGATGTGACACCTTTAAGGCATTTTAAGTACTCTTTGAGTGGTGTTTTGAACTCTTTGATGCCAGCTTCAGATTTTCCAGAGCCAGGCTTGTCAGTTCAGTGAGTGGCCAGTTGTATCATCGTGATGCCTGTGCATGACCTTAGTACCGTGGGTCAACTTTGTGGTGATACACCTGTACAAGCCAGTATAGTTTCTCAGCAGCGGTCGTTGACACTGTGAGATGGATGTGTACAGGTAGTAGTAGTTTGGAATTTAGAGAGTCAATGTCATTGTCTTTACCAATTTTGGTTGTTTTAGAGGTGATGTTGATTAACAATTTACATAAACAGTGGTTGACAAAATGGTGGCTTCGATCCTGATAACATACAAAACAGATAAAACAATGACTAGATACCGGTACTTCCCAGAAATTCATGCCTGAGCATAGCTCTTTCCGAGCAGACCATGTTCATACAAACTCCTAGCCAGCAGCTTTGTCCCTGTAAGTGGGTAAGTGGGTCACATCTGTATAATTGAACCAGTCATCGGTCCATTGGTGAATGTTTAAATGAATTCTGATAACAAAGGTATGCATGATTATCTTGTCATGTTCCGGCTGTGGCTAACATGACAAACACTGTGGTTTGTGTTCTGTTGATGATTCCCCTAGTAAATTATATCGTACAAGTAATATTTGTAATGAAACCTTATAGGAATGGTTGGATAATCTATTATATGACCAAGTGGAATCTTAATTCATGCCTGATTTTGGCATGACAAGACCTTAAATACTATAAAATTTAAAACCACTTACAACACAGCTTTCTTCAAAGCTTGGAAAAAAATTGAAAGGTGACCAATTTTTATCACAACTGGAAGTTGTGATATAGAGGTGGTTTCAACCGGTGTTTGATGTCGTCCATTTCCGTAAACGACAAAAAGTCAAAAACTGCTGAACGGACTGCGTTGATATTTGATACCGATACATAGACTGGTTCCAAGGTTCCAATTCGGAAAAATGGAGCCAAACGGAGTGCCGGTTAGATAGTTTTGGGAAATTTCTAACCCCCCTTTTTATCTAATTGATTTTAGGGGTCTTTCATATATGTAGTTTTGGAATGTACACCAATCCTGCATTGTGGACTGTTTTATGAGTTGTTGAACAGAAATGAGGTTTTGATGAATGTTAGAAATATGCAGGATGGCTGATTCGAAGTATAAGAGATTTCTATGGTCTTTTGGGCATCAAAAGCATTAAAAAAACCATATTTCATAGTTTAGATTCTCACTTTTGAGATGACCCTAGGCATTTGTTAAGTAAACATCCTTGAGTCAATATGCAGACTTTGACATTCCAGAGATTAAGTATCCACAACCTCACATGTTACAGTCTTTCACGACAATGGTATGGCCCAAATCCATTGTGTATCAATGGAGAGTGTGGACCTGTCTACAGGATATTGGGGTGAACAGGTTAGACAATGACGTTACAAGTTGTAGGTTAGTTATCAAGGTAGCACCAGCATAGAGTCCTGAGTATCTGTCCATGTGTTCTCACAGCAAATTACAGGGAAAAAAATTATTTGAGAAGTTTCTCTAATTCTCTCCTTTAAATAGAAGTATATTACAATTTAAACTTGTCATGGATAGATTGCTCTCAAATGATC
Organism: Ptychodera flava; assembly: GCF_041260155.1. Lineage (NCBI taxonomy): Eukaryota > Metazoa > Hemichordata > Enteropneusta > Ptychoderidae > Ptychodera > Ptychodera flava. Next base: position 31,687,358 of record NC_091946.1, read on the forward strand.
TGAAACACAGTTATTGCCCATTAGCAACAAATCTATAGCAAGATTTATGTAAAGTTCATGAACTTACACAAGGTATTAGACAAAAGATGACCATGACTTTGCTACTTTTCAACATTTATTTCAATCAGATTTCCCCAGCTTAGTGTATAATTTTGTAATCTTAATTACTGTCAACTTAGCTTTACTAACTTATTCATACCTCATTATTCTTACACTACTGTTATACCTTATAACCACAAAATTTCAAGAGATGCATATATGATTGTCACTTAACAAACAATTTACAAATATGTCTTCTGCTTTTTCTCCATATACATATACATGTCTCTTTTCTCATGAAAATGAGCTTAAAATCGCAATGTGAAAAATAGTCTGTCAGCTATATGTTGCTCATTGACTTCGTGGTCTGTCTAATTCACAGTGAGTGTGGTTGTTGATAAATGCCGATAATACTAGGCGGTCATTATGTCCAAGCGCCATTGGCGGTATTTTTAACATAATGACCATAGGTCATTACTGCTGAACAGACTGCATTGATATTTGGTAGAGATATTCAGACTAATTCCAAGGTTCCGATTCCGAAAAATGGAGCCAAACAGAGCAGCGGTTAGATAGTGTTGGGAAATTTCTAACCCCCTTTAACTAATTGATTTTAGGGGTCTTTCATATATGTAGTTTTGGAATGTACACCAATCCTGCATTGTGGACTATTTAATGAGTTGTGGAACAGAAATGAGGTTTTGATGAATGTTACAAATATGCAGGATGGCTGATTCAAAGTATCAGAGATTTTCATGCGCTTTTGGTAATAAAATTGATAAAAAACAACATATTTAATGTTTTAGATTTCTCACATTTGTTATGACCCTTAACATTACAGACTTGATGACATAACTAGCTGCTGGACCTGTTTACTGGCGCATTGATTTAAAGACAAAGATCTTTTTATTTTGTAATAAGGACGTGTGATTTCGTAAAACATAGTCTATTAGCCTGGAAATGTGATTTTTGCGAATATTGCTTACCCCGGCCCCACTGACAAACAGTGTGGTTTGAAAATAGCTGGAATTCGCTACTTCGGGACTTTGTTTTCTGTGTGCATTTACTGACAAACTCCAAACCCGCAGCACCTACCCATTCAGTATTTCATCTACAGGTGTACCCAGAGATAGAGTAGTTTCACAATGTGCCAGTTGTGATCAAGTGCCATTGGCGCTATTTTCATAATAATGCAAGGTCTGCATTCTTTTGTATAATTATTGAAGTATGAATAAATCACTTGAAAAATGAAAGGGTTACTAAATGAAATAAACAATGCATAGTTTGCATTCCTGTATATGGTAATTCAAATATAAATAGATATCTCGAAAAATAAAAAGGTTGCACTTCCAAAAAAATCCCTTCACAGAGAAAACTTTAATATTAATGTAGTTTGATCACATATATATATATATATATATATATATATATATATATATATATATATATATATATATATATATATATATATATATATATATATATATATATATATATATATATATATATATATATATATATATACAGTATTTAGAGAAACTGCCATGGAATGATTTGGAGTATTGAACTTGCTCTGAACTTGACTAGGCAGTTATCAAATGGTACTTCTTTGGAGTGAGAGGAGTAAGTCATTAAAATGTTCAAATTACAGACACAGCACTAATGATAATGTATGCATATGTGTATGGGTACAGTGTGACTTTTGATTCATTGATGAGAACTCAGAAATTAACATATGTTGTACATTTTGTTTTTTTTCCCACAAAGTATCAGTGAAATTATGCAATTATTATTTTCTAGCTCATCATGATCTTTTGATCTTTCCGTAGGCATATGAAGATTGGCTCAGGCATAGAGCGGATAATGAGGTGAACAACCGACCTGCTTCCGTCATACGAGACGGCGAGTTAATAAAAATCAGATCTGAAGAAATCAGGGTATGCTATCTGCAATATTATTCATAAACAGGTTTTGTGCCAACGAATGAATGCATTACTAAAATCACTTTTATTTGCTGAAAGAATTAAAAATTTGTTCCACTTGCATTGAGATTTCAAAAATTCTTTTGGTGGTTCACCATGACTTTAGTGTCCTAAATTTCAGACAAACCCCTCATCAAATTTATATGCAATTTATATTATCAAGCCTGTTCAGAACAAAGTAGCACATACAGTGTGAACATTGCTATGAGAAAGGTGGAAACATTTGAATCACATCTTGCTGCACAAAAAGTGTTCAAGTTTACTACAGTGGACAGATTAGAACACCTTTCAAAGCATACAGGTCTGAAATACCTCTCACTGGTATTTCGTTTAACCATCGGGAGCAGAAGCTTTCTAAAATTTGTCTGTCTAATTCATAGGTTGGTGACATTGTCAAAGTTTTTAACAATCAAGAACTGCAAGCAGACTTGGTTATGCTGTCGTCAGTCGACCCAGAAGGTCAATGTCATATCACAACAGCTAATTTAGATGGTGAAACTAATCTGAAGGTAAGTTGTCAGCCAAAGCCTTTGTGTTACGTTTAAGGTATGCGCCTCGAGAGTGAAAGACTTATACTTTTGCTCAAATTTCCTCAATGAAGCTCACAACCGTCATCTTACCAAATCAAGAATAAAAATCAGGGGTCACCATACAAAGTTTGGAACTGGAGAAACAAATGACTTAACGTTCACCAATATTTGAAATTCAAAATGGCTCCCATCCCTGTGTGAAGTCTATGGGGAAAACTACAATTTTCAGTTTTCAAGAAACTACTGCGATGAAAATTTGTCCTACCCCAAGAGCTTTAAAATGAGCCCTCACAAGTTATAGACCAGAAAAGTATTAGCAAAATTTGAGTCCAAATATGTGTCCCTGTCGCCAAGGCACATTCTACCCTAAGCTAGTCTTGGCCATTTAGTGTACTGTGATCCACTTTGGTGTATGAAATACAAGTGTGCTATCTGTAAGGTAACTAAGTCATTGTAAATTTGTAAGTCAGCTAAAAATATCAGTTCCGCCATACAGTTGTTGAGGGCGCACTTTATTTATGGCTCCCCAAGCTGAAAATCAGTGATTGGCTACCTACAAATAGAAATGATGATATTTCTATAAATGATAACTGAATGTAGTAAATTTTTATACATTGATTTCATATTGTAGATTCAAGTGTTTCAGTAGTCTCGAATGATGAGGTCGGTTAAATTGTGTCAATGCCGGATGGGCCATTATGAGACAGAACTGTTAAACTAATTACATGTATTTTAAATTATTGTCTGAAGCCTACTGACAGATTCAGAGAATTTCAGAATAACTTCTGGAAGTTGTCATCATTCTCACAGTTTACATTGGATGTCCGGGGATTACATTTGTGCTTGGTACTATTATTTGACAGCACATATCTCTCGACTGTAACCGATGAATTTTATATTACGTATTTGAACCACCACTGAAATTTTTATGAACAACTGCATGATACCTAGTACTACCCTGGTAGCATGAAGTTCTCAGTAAAACTCTGCAGAGTACCTTGCCTGACTTCCTGTGTTTCCCTCAACTTTCTTGTGAAAGAACTTTTGTTTTTCTTGTTTCCATGACAGATATTTACAAGTTTACCAGACACAGCGTTGTTACAATCAGTGGAATCGCTGAACGGGCTGGTGGCATCCATTGAGTGCGAGCAGCCGCAACCTGACCTCTACAAATTCATTGGAAGAATGAACATTTACGTGGAGGGATCAGAACCAAAAACCAAGCCTTTAGGACCAGAAAATGTCCTATTGAGAGGGTCTCGTCTGAAGAACACGCCATATGTCTATGGTCAGTATCTGGAAGGACTTGAATATTCTCCTAAGTTTGTGACTTTTTATGTGATATTGTTATTGCAGAGATACATGTAAGAGTGACATAGCAAAGGATATAATAACGTTTTTGTTGTTCCATGATATAGTCAGTTAGGGTGTACATAGTATATCTTATTTTGATTGACTGCTTAACCCTTGTAATATTTACCTGCATACCTCCATAACAGTGTTGGTATGTCACTTTACATGTACAATGGGTGTGTTGCTGTTCTACCTGTGGTGTTACATTTGTTTTTGTCATCTGTTCTGTGTTTATGTACATTTTGTTTGTGTGCTTGCTTTATTGTATTATTTCTTGGTTTTGCTCTTTTGGTGTATATATATATTACATAGATATATATCACTGTTTTGATTGTCTCTCTGCATCTCTATCTTTTTGAAGATTTTTCGTACATTGGTTAGGGACTGTTTAGAGTGTCGCATACGTTAAAAAAGCAAAATGCATCGTTTATGCATGGGCGAAATGTTGACGTCAATTCAGTTAGTGAACTTCACTTTCGCACTTTTATTTTGTGATCACAAATTCTTTTAACTTTATGTGTAAAAAAATAAACAAAAACTGCACACTCGTACCAACAAATTTTACAGTAACTGTTTCCAACTTGTTCATGTCATGCTATTGTGTTTACTCCCAAACACAATTTACCGACAGTAACATTGCATCCTAAACTTTTCATTCATTAAATTATAATTAAAGATAAAAAAAAGCATTTTTAAATTCATTAATCATCTGTGGACAACATTTCACACTTTCGCAGTAGCAGTTGAATATGGGATGCCAACATGTATGCAACTTGTATCAATTTGATATGTAACCAATTTGTATCAATTTATAAGCAAATGTTTGATAACATTGTGTTTCAGTTTGATACAAATTTTTAACTCATTTGTATTAGTTGTGCATGCAAATATGTTATTAATTTGTATTAACACCATAATATATTTAAGACTCTGTAGCGACCACTTGTACCACTTGCTCACTTTGTAAATAAGTGTAAACATCCAAAATGAGTTGACCGAATTTCAACCTAATGCACTGCAAATCGTCACTCATGTTTTGATGACATTAATCTTCAACCAAAGAGCCCATTAAGCAGAATAAAGCAATGCACACTGGCTTCTGCATTGGTCTGTTTTATGTAAAAAAAAGGAATGACGTAAGGTTGAACAAACAAAACATTAACAAGGATATGTTGAAATGTTGTGTTTATCCATGCTTGTCAATGTCAGTTAATTTGTTTGTGCCCTTGTCTAGTCAAATTTCAGGGTTTCACTGTCAATGGATTTAAAACTGATCAGAAAGCACCTGTTTGTGTCTCAAGATCTATATTGCAATATTTCTCTTCTCATTGTAACTTTCTGTTTATTTTAGGTTGTGCAATTTATACTGGTCAAGAAACCAAAATGGCTTTGAATTCAAAACAGAAAGGTCTAAAAATCTCTATTATAGAATCGTAAGTATCCGTACATCCAAAAAGGCTATCTGTGATTTCATCATCAAAATTATATGCAAGATGAGTGATCATTCTTGCTTAGTTTCTTATACTTAATTGGATCATGATACTTTGCCCAAGATTGTGTCAAGGAAAATGTACACTAGATTTTCTTAAACAAACTTTGCTCAGCATTTATAAAATCTAATGTTCTCAGAAAAGTGTGCGATATATCATTAAATAAATAGATTGGGACACAAAATGCAAAGTATATCAATTTCAATTGCTTTGATGTATCATACATGTAGCTAAAGATATCAAGCCCACTGATGCAAGTTCCTATTTAGTGTGCCGGTTTTGCTTCGTTGAACTTCAAGAAGCATTCAGTAGTTAATTTGTCAGTTATATATTTGGATTTGTTGAGCAATTATTATCTCTGTTGACGCAAAATCATTTCTGTATGATTTCTATCAATGATTGACAGAGAGTCTGCCATATGTTATGACTTCAGGGTAATTTTGAAAAATATGAAATCTGCTTGTGCCTTGTAATGATATCCATATCTTCTTTGATTTCTTTCAGATCTATGAATGACTGTTTGATATTTTGTTTGTGTTGGTTGATTGTACAATCCTGTTTATGTACTGGTCTTTACTATTGGTTTGAGAGCAGAGACTTCCGAACTCATCTCTGGTACTTGAGCAAAGACAACGGCTCAGTTACGGTGGGCATTTTTTTTTCTGTGATTCATAAACTTGATAAGGTAGAATACACCTTGTTGACAGATGTTAAGATTTTCAAAAATTTGAAGCTAGTGGAATAAACACATTTTGATGAAAATCAAACCTTTAATTATTCCCCACATACAGTTAACACAAGGATGGCGGCCATTTTGAATTTCAGGTGTTAAGAAATATTGGGTCATTTGCTTCTCTTGTGCCAAATTGTACATGGCTACCCCTGATTTTATTCATGATATCAAAAGGGAAAGGCGTAAAGTTTCCTCATGAAAAATTGAGCAAAAGTCTAAGTCTATCAATATCAATTTGCAAATTTCGCATACTAGTATTACCTGAAATGGCTGACATGGATTTCTGCTTCTTCTGCATTCTACAATGGGTTTTATATTCACTCTTTTCTGAGCAATATATCCTAATCAGAACTTGAATTGTATGATAGCATCTTTGTTTGATTAGCATGTTGTACTATCCATACTTTTGTCCAGAAATATTCCATAATTTTTGCTTGCTCTGTGAAATAACTCCAGATTTATTTTGCTTTTGCCAGGCTGGTGATGTCATCGAAAATATTCTGGCTTTCCTTGTCCTTTTCAGTTACATCATTCCAATATCACTATATGTCACCCTAGGTAAGTTGACAATCAGAGACCAGAAAGGAACATATCTTTTCCAGCCTAGGTATGCTTACCTTTTGTCAGTTTCCCCAGGTCTGTGCCAAAGTTCCACCCTGCAGCTTGTGTTGTGGCCAATTTTGATGTTCTGCTTTTATGCAAGTTTCACTGAAAAAGAGGACCTGCCTTGTAGAGTGCGATATTTGATTGAAAATAACCGTGTTTGTCTTATAATGATAACATAACCACACAATTATCAAAAAGCTACGAAACGATAATGCAAGCCACATAATGTACATTGTGATACAAGATGAAAAAAATTAGAACACTTTTAAATACTGAGTATTTCACTATTACCCAATACATGTGCACTGTGAAATGTACATCGACAAGGTTACATATTGTTGTATCTGTGTGTCATAAATTTCACCAGCCGTATCTCTGTTTCTTCCATCCAGAGTTACAAAAGTTCTGTGCAACAATGTTTTTCCCATGGGATATTGACATGTATGATGAGGTGAGTTTCCAATCAGATGATTTGATGCATGAGCCGGTCCAAATGCAGCATACCAATCTGACATGTTATTATTTGCTTCCAGACACAATCAATATTCTATAACCATTTTCCAGGAAAAAATTCTCAAACTCTTGACAATATTTTCAGTGTTTCTATAACACATATGCAGTGTGGTTTCCCAATCTGTGTATGGACTGTATGTGGAGTTTCCTGATTCTGTCAAGAATGATAAAATACCCAGTATTTGACTTGTAGGACACCTTTGTGATAATTTATCATGTTCACACATTAATGCAGTCCACCATAGAAGTGCAGATATTTCTTATCAAGGTTATATTGACAAGCTAAATACTGAGTATTTCACCATTACATGGTATATGTGCACTGTGCACTGTGCACTGTGAATTGCTATGATAAAGAACATTAAATATTTTTGAAAGAAACTGGTCTTGATAAGTTTTCTCATGAAAAAGTCAATCTACATGGTAATTCAGTGATGTAAAGAAATTGAAATCCATTCTTTGAAAATCAAAACAGAAAGTGAAACCAACTGTATGACATTTGCCTTACCAAAACATCTTTATAATTTCCCTACAGCGTACTGATGAACCGGCCAAAGCAAACACCTCAGATTTGATTGAAATGCTTGGACAAGTGGAATATCTGTTCAGTGACAAGACGGGGACCCTGACTGAGAATGACATGCAGTTCAGACATTGCAGCATTGATGGTGCTAAGTACAGTGAAGTGGAAGGAAAACTTCAACCCATCGACACCACAGATGATGGAGAAATCTTCATCAGTCCGGAAGATCAGGTAGTGCCACAGTTAACTAACGTCACAGTCTGATGTTGGAATGGTTACTTGTAGACATCACCACCGAAACATTTCCTACCTACCAGTTTGGGCTAGTGTTAGGGTGTGTGCCTTATGTGTAGGCATTCCCCTGATCATTCCTGGCATGGGTGCTAATTATTACATGCCTCGATGTGAGTGCAAATCAGTGCATTGATTTGAATAGGAACATCCAGGAAGTTAGCGGGCCAGTGAACAAAGTACTGACCGTGAAGCCCTTCGACGTTTCCGACGTCAAAGTAGATGCTGAACGCTAGATGTAAAATATCCATGCGTGCACTACTCTTTTGATTTTCGTTAATATCTGTTTTATGCAGGTCGATAATGGTAAAATTGTTTGAAAATGCCCTGCATGTAACTAAATGTTATTTAGCATTAAATGTGAAGAGGCATGTAATAAAAATATTATTGCCTTAATACATTTGTTAATGTGCCCTCACAGCAGGAGACAATTTGCCCTCCTGGCATCGGGCTAATTGTCACCTGCTTTCAGGCACGTTAACCCATGTATTCAGCCAACAATATATATTGTCACCCAAGAGGTTTAATAACTGTCGGCTGCAAAATACTGTCACTTGCGGGTTATTAGCTCTGAGTCTGAGTACAGCATGGGGAGCTTTTGGGATCGGGTTACATATGTCTATGGATATGTGCGTGTGTGTGTGTGTGTGTGTGTGTTCATCCATTGCAAAAGCTTGAAACCCATGTTTGTGTCGCGTAAAAATGTTGTGTGAAGATGCATCATAGGTTGTCGATGGTACTTTGTTCAATTAATAAGTTTATCCCAAAAATATGCAATGACTTCAGAAAATTTGAAAACGGTAAAAAAGAAGAAACTCAAGAACTACATGTACTGGTCCAGTTTTTATGAATTGATACTTCTGGTCAATTCAGGTACATCAGTAATTGAAAAAAGTACAGCATTTTTTTAATTACTTTGGTATTGCTATTTCTTTCTTAAGGTCAAGATGCAAGAATTTCTGACAGCCCTTGCCTTGTGTCATGTCGTCCATGTCCATCAACCCAAGAAAAATGGAGCAGTGACAGAAGTCGATGGACCAGTCGATAATTCTAGCCCACCTGTCTTAGAATATCAAGCCTCCTCACCTGATGAGAAAGCACTTGTTGAAGCTGCTAGCAGGTGGGTATAGTTTTAACCTTTAGCCACCAACCTTTGGTATCAGCCTGTTGTTTAGGAGTGGCACAGTTGGGCCTGTCCACTTTGAAATGGAGGCAACAGGGATGGGCGCTGCTTCCCATGGTGAGAGCCGGAGAAAATTTCCCATCATTATATTCTGAACCTAAATCTCACAAACTAGAAGAATTGAGTATCTCAATCATCTAACCCTTTATATTGGTACAGTTCCATTGATTTCAAGAGGATAGGTGGACATGCATACCAAAAAATAGTAGTGAAAGACTTTTAAGATGGGATACTCCAGAGCGATTTGCCTTTATAACAATGGAGGTACATGTACAACCATTCTTTGGTTCAATACAATTTGCATGGAGTCAATTTGAAGCTTGTCCAAACCTGTGTTCCATATCATGTCCGAATGAAAAGTACATCTTTTGATGCAGTACTCTGGGAGAAAGATGCCCAATTCATATTACAGTTATTGGTAAATTCAATGCAAGTAGTTTGTTCAGTTCCACAATCCAAATATTTTGAATTACATGATCTCAGGTTTGTCAAAGAAAAGCTCATGTCTAATATCAATAACAGCAGACCAGATCTCCAATTATCACTTTTAGGGCCAGTAGCTGTATAGTAACTTTTGATTTTTTTCTCTAGTTTTGTTTTGCATGTCAATTGCAAGTTCTTGTTCTGCTCTCAGCCTTTTGTTCAGCTTGCCAGCAGAGCATGTTCTGGTGTAAAATTGCAGTTATTGTTTACATTCGAATTGTATTTTTGGAGCAGAATTCACTTGTCAATTATCACGGTGTGGTCTACACAATGTACAGGCTGAGTTGACAATTTGAATACCGTGTATCTTAATATGCTTGGCCTACATAGTATAGTGGGGAGTAGAACAAGCATTAACTGAACAAGAAACTGAAGTCGACATTGAAAAAAAATAATGATTAATGATTAATTAATTAATAATTAATAATTAATAATTAATTAATGATTAATGAAATAACCATCAAATAGTTACAGCTATTGGCTATGTAAGTCACATATTATTTTTCCCTGACCTTACAGAAATGGAGTTATCTTTACTGGGGGTACTCAGGAATACATGGATCTGCTTGTTGATGGTAAACAGGAACGCTATCAATTGCAACACGTACTTGAATTTGACTCAGACAGGAAAAGAATGAGTGTGATAGTGAAAACACCAGATGGTAAGTGACAACAGGCATGCAGTTCTTTCATAACGTGTATTGGGTCTTTCATAACATTTATCACATGAACTGGCCCAGATTATGACCTGTGTGATGTAAACCAAGACAGATAAAAAATCCAGAACTTTTTTCTTCACACATCTGTGCACAGACTGGTCTTTCCCGATGGATACCATATAGTCTCACAATAAAAGGTGATGTGATAAATTTAGATGTGGAAGACATATATTTCACTGATTTTTTGTTGCAAAGTAAGTTTGTCTGTGTTCTTGAATAACTGCCACATTTCTATACAACATGTCTTTGAATGAATGAATCAACAAATATTGGCCATCTTATGTTGTGCATTCAAGTCAATGGCATCATGCTTGTTTATTTTATGATCACTATGTGTATGTGCAGAAAATACTGCATTTTTTGTACTTTTCCGATGGGGCGCCATTTTATGAGTGCGGCACCTGTTAATTATTTAACCTGTTAAAATGCGTAGGCATAGTCCAAATCAGCGAGCACTGACACTTCTATGCATGTCCTGGAGTTAGCACATTTACATGAACCAACTTTTGCTTGAAAATAAAATCATGAAAATAATGCATAAAATTTGCATCTATTGAGGCTTTAGGATAGGTTGTCTTTCAATACTTCACTTAATCTTAGAATTTTGGTCTTGCAGTACCATCTCTCATCTCTTTATATCATACTGTGAGACTTACTGATGATAATGCCAGAATTCTAAAATTTATGCTTGAATTCTGATCGTTTGATTAGCATGCAATCATAGCAGTAAGCATCTATGATGTTCTGTTTGTGAACAAAATGTGAGTGAAAAGAGTAAAACAGGTTGAAAATACACAAACACGAATGTGCTCACCAGTGATTTGTAAAATCATTCAGGAATTCTTAGTAAATGACTTTAATGGTAATGGCAAAAGATGATATGTGCATGAAATCTCTAAATAACATCACTTTTATGTGTACAGGGCGTAATCTGATGATCTGCAAAGGTGCAGAGACTGCGATATTAGACAACTGTAAAAGTGGCAATAAGAATGATGCCATCGAGCATCTCACTTACTATGCTATGGTAAGTAACTACATCCTTATCAAGTGAAGCTCATTTCACTTTCTATGCTATGGTGATTAATGAATCACAAAAAAGTGCCGCATTCAAGTTCTTTTCGTTGTTGCCATGGTAACATTGTTGCCATGGTAACAAGGCCCCTTTGAATTTTCAGCAAATGAAAAATTTGTGGAATCTTGTCAGCAGAAATAGAAGTCATGATGATGCCTCAATGCCTATCTGACTGGTCGCTACAATTCACCGTTTGTATGTTGTTTGGTTACAATTTGCAGGATGGACTCCGAACCCTATGCATCAGTCAAAGGTATCTCACAGATGAAGAGTATGACGAATTTGATGCCAGGCTCCATGATGCAAGGACAGCATTGAACAACAGAGAAGAAAAGGTAGAGTTGATACCTTGACATAAATCCTGTCTCATATTTTCAATACTCTGAAAAGAGGCGCAATCACCCATTCCTCTGTGCCAAATCACAGGGGGTAGCAGAAAGGACTGCTAATGACTCCAAGGATCCTTGTTACAGCCTCATGTAATCAAATCTGAACCAGAGCGCTTAAGATTTATTTAATGTGTCAGTGATGTGGATGATGACATGAGAGCATGAATAGTGCAAATTGACTATCAGGATGCGAGTTATTGGATTGTTCCCTGTGGGAATTGTGTACCTGTAACCAGTGTACAAGTGCACACAGATCACATGAAATCAGTGTGTTATTGCTGTAATAACTTAATGGTGCACATCACAGTGATTAAATTCAAATCATGCTGTGAGATTTAAGCGTTACAAACCCTAATATTGCATTACACTCTGATTCGTTCATTCCTTGAAGTGGTGCTTGAACTCAAACTGTCATCTAATTGCTTGAAGAGTGATGTTAGCATACATTCATCAGAGGTGTATTGATGAGTATTGTTTGAGTAAGCCAGAGATGATAACTGATCATCAATGCAGAATATTCTTGTATGGTGGATAATGCACAATGTATGAACAGTATAGCATTTTGAAAAATCGTGAAACAGATGAAAAAAAATTACAGCGTGTCTGTAGTGTACATGATTGGTGAAGCATTTTGAAAAATAGTGAAATGGATAAAAAATTACAGTGTGTCTTAAAAGTATATGAATGATGTAGTATTTCAAAAAATAGTAAAACAGATAAAATAAAAAATTCTGTCTGTACGACTCTTCACAGATGTTGTACCTCGTGCATGCTTGCTTACTGGTGCAGTGCCCTGCACAAACTGCTATACTTGCGAAGATTTCACTAGGGGATAGCACTTTGGAACCGATGTCTATACATTTCTGCATAGTGTCAGTTAATATGAATGTTCACAACAGTGGCATACAACATATATGATATCAGAAAGTATGAAACAGAAATCACTTTTGCACCACTTTCAATCATTGACAGTGTTTGTAAGAGTGTTTGGTTTACTGGAATCTATGCTGTGTACCGTGAGCATACAAATGTATGCCCTTATATATCACTCAGCACCATAGTAAGATTGAAGATTTCAATGCATATTGTTATTGGTTTATTTCTGTCAGCTGGCAGATGCGTTTGAATATGTTGAAAAGGATCTCCATTTACTTGGAGCAACTGGTGTCGAAGATAGACTTCAAGAGGGTGTTTCAGAAACCATTGAGAAAATGAGGCAAGCTGGGATCAAGGTAAGAATTTCAACAAAGATTAGAAAATGTTGAATATTTTGTGTATTGATACGTGCAAGAAAGGCAAATAGAGACAAAGGGGGATGTAAAGTCAGCTTGATTTGTAATATGCAGAAGGGAAATTATGTAAATGAAGCAAATAAGTCATACTCATGTGAATAGCTCATAGGTCTTTTGTACCACTATGTTATACATAGATGTGACTGGACAATTTTGTGAAAGTATTTCATGAGACAACTGATGTTTCTCAAAATTTCTAGACAATACTACACATTTCTGCTCTTTAATTAAACAACATTACATGTTAAGAGTATAAGAATTGCTTTTTACACTGTTAGGAATTTCAAATGCGCAAGGCGGAATAAAAGTAAAGCCTAAAAATTTAAGGTTCTTATCATTTGTAAAATTCTGAGCATGGGTATATTGTAAATCAAGATATTACCCAATATTGCCGTTCCTTGCGTCGTATCAGCATTCATGTCATTTGTACTGGATCAGACACTTATCTACTTCACCTTATGTCTGATGCAGCACAAATGGCACTCATGCTGATATGGTACAATGTAGGAACAAGTGATATTGAGTAATAACCTTCAGGTATACTAAATGAATGAACAATTTTGAGTTTGTACAGTGCTGGTACTAAAAGTGGAAAACGTATGTACATGGTTGGGATATCATGATGTTAGTTAATATGATAGCATTTACACTTGTGTACCTAGGGAAAGCTCTTTAACCCTTTGAATGCTGTATTTTTTCCCACCAAAATTTTTGTGCAACATTTCACCAATTTTTATGAACTTTTCTGTATTTTTTCTGATAATTTTGGACCAAATGAACACAACATTTCATTGGCCGCAGTTTTTTATCAAAATTTTGGCAAAAAGCTGACAAAGATTGACTTCGGTATATTTTATAACGGTTACAAAAATTGACTTTTGTGCTCAAAGGGTTAAGAAGAAGAGCAAGGAACTCAAAACATTTTGTATTGCTTTCTACTACCCTTTAAAAAATACTTTCCTGGATGAAATTTAGCTCTGAATTGTAATCATTTGTGTCAATGGTGTGTTACAGGTATGGATATTGACAGGCGACAAGCAAGAGACGGCCGTAAACATCAGCAAATCATGTGGACACATCCAGCACGGAATGAGTGAAATGTACCTGGTTAAACAAGAAAGCAGTGAACAGTGTTTGGATACGCTGAATGATTTGAAGATGAAGTAAGTCCTGGTTAAATTCTTTCTGATTATGACTCTAGTACTTGCTTTCCAATTTCAGTAATTGAATTAAAATCAGAGTTGATTGTGTTCAGTTCAGTATGTAATCCCATTAATTAATTGAAATCAGGCGTTATACAGCATATCAGCACATCCTAAACTTAAAATGGCATCTTCATTTCAGTGTCCTAATTTTTTTAACCTCATGGACAAATATGTATGTCTAACTCACTGGCTTCTTTCTCGAATGATGCTGCAAATCTCATTAGCTCAGACAAGTGATTGTATATTACTCCATTACGTAATATTACACTATTGTTGAAATTCCACCTTGTTTTGATTGAAAATAATTCAGCTGAGAGAATTCTCATGCCGTGTTATTTCAATAATACTAATTGTACTTTATTTTGAATTGAATACAGGACAAAGAGGAGTGTTTGACATGGATACCTTTTTTTCAACATAAAAACATGACTTTGCAAGTTGTGTGATCTTTACTACACTGTACGTTTTCAAATCTGAAGTGATATGATACCAAATAGGGATACCCTGTATTATGTAAACACCACTGCAAACTGAACACTCTTCCTTGCCTCACTTTGTTAAGATTTGACAGGGTTTTATGATTAATTCATATTCAAAGATTTTACTGTAAAGTTGTATCTTCATTGTCATTTACTATCAGTCAGTGTATTACATTGCCTGTATCAACTGAGTGGGTAATAACGGTTATTTTTACACCTTGTGTCTGTAGAATAACAGAAGACACAGTTCCAAAACATGCCCTGTGTGTGGATGGAATGAGCCTATCGTTTGCACTCAATCACCATTCTGAACTATTCCGTATGATCTGTGAGGCATGTGTAGCAGTACTTTGCTGTAGAATGACTCCACTACAGAAAGCTGAGGTTAGTCAATTTGATGTTTCTTTAATTTAGCTTTTTTACCCTCTCACCATTGTTGTTTGAACCAATTACGTTGTTTTCTGTGGTAAAGTTGGACCTCTGGAGAGGGAAATAAAGGTGAAAGGGTTGAATAAATGAACCTATGGTTTCCGAATACACAGTTAAGTCAGAAGTAATACCTGTGTATTGAGAACTGTAAGGCATTCTGTGTTTGAATGAAGATGCCCAGATTGAACCACTGTGAAGCAATGTGAGTTTACTCAGTAACCTCAACATATGCATTTTACAGAAATCATGGACAGAAAGATGATACTGGCAATATATACATGTAACTTGTAGACTAATACTAAAAAAGTCCATTTGATTCATTATGGATTAGCAATACCCTGGCAAAATCACTGATATCATTATCGTTGCTGTGATAAGTGACTTTTTTTTTACACAATTGCAAAGAATATTTGTCACATATGTAAATCAGTATCAGTGATCGCATAAAAATAGTTTTTTTGTACATTGAAGTTGATTTTTAAATTGCCATGTCCAAGAAATTAAAACACTTGAGATGTCTTCAGAGTTATTTTGCTTGTGTCATGATATAATATGTACTGATGAAAGCACAAAGGATTTTGAAGTGGAAACAGTACTTATGAAATCAAGACAAGAAGGCTTATAGATAACCATAAGATATTACAAATATGTTTCTTTGCAAAGTGCATCTTAGTGTGTTTTAGTGTACTATTTGATAAGAGCAAAAGACACATGACTCATATAGTGTAACCATAAAGTAAGTAGTACATGGAGAATTTCAATATCTTTCTTTAAGGAATCATCACAAGACCAAAGACAAGCCACCATGACATCGTTCATTCCCACCATCTTATAATGCTTTATGCATGGCCATACATAAAAATTTTGAACTGGAGAGGGCGCAATAAGCCACCTAAAACACCTAAACAAAGACTTAACTTTGTGTGGACACATTCGGACTCAGATTATTAATCTCCCATGTTTGCAAATCACAAATAGTGTCTCTAAAATGTTTCCAGGATCTACCTAGTATGAACACGATATTACATCTCTCATCAGTTGTAAATATATATGGCGTAGACATCTATACATCTCATATTTGATTTTCAAATAAATGTATTCATTTATGAAAAGGGTATTATGAGGCATTGTATGAGTATGCAAATCAACTGGTAATGAGTCACCATCAATGGAGAAATTCATTGGTGTAAGATTATAGCAAAGTGTTGAACAGATAACAATGTGATGTATATATTACTGTGTCAGGTTGTGAAGCTGATGAAGAGGTCGGATAGTAAGCCTATCACAGGTGCTATAGGAGATGGTGCTAATGATGTCAGTATGATACAGGAAGCTCATCTTGGTCTGGGTAAGTTGGAAGGGGAGGATAAGAGGTAGGGGATAGATGAATAGGCGGACAGAGAGAGATAGATAAATATATAGATAGATAGATAAAGACTGATGGATAAATAGAGTTAGAGAGTTGCCATAATATACAAGACCAGGCACAAACTGTGTGAATGGTTAAGGCCAGCCATGATTCCAGTAGACACGTTACAATTTAGGAGTTTAACAATTCTGTGTTCCTTGTAGCAATATTGAGTGCTAGCAAATATATTCGAATACCTTTGTGCAATGTAGTTTTAGTATTAGGCAAAGGAAGAAGGCCGACTCTTTCAACAGCTGTGTCTGTATATTTTAACATACAAGACACAGACAAAGACAAGAGTTGTGTCACAGTATATTTCTAGACATTGTCAGATCAGTGACTTACCTGGGGAGGGAAGACCAGCCAGAAATTACAAAGAATGAGTGTAGTTTGCTTACTGTGTTTAGGTCAAAATGTGATGGTATAAGGGAAATTAAAATTCATGTTGACACAAACATAAGATTAGCTCACCTGTTCACAATCTTGTAACTTTCCACAATCTTGTGCTTTGACCAGAGGCATTGTAGCATGTAGATATGTACTCCTACATTAGACAGGCATACAGTCAGATAGTCCAAAGGGATAGGTGCTGATGATACCAGTATGGTGTAGGAAGCTCATGATGGTCTAAGAGATGTTGCTTAGAAAGGACAGACAGGTAGACACACCAGCAATCAGACAGGCAGTCAGACAGTCCAAATGTCAGTGACAACAGCAGTTTAACACAGGCAGCTCATCTAGGATGTGTTACATGTTGCTAGGGAAATGATGGCAGGACACATGTGGAGATGTACAGGTAGATACGAAGGGAAGTATGAAGTCTGTAAGATATGGAAAGCCCATCTTTGATCTGTTTTAGCATGTTAAAAAGATGTAAAAGTGGCCATAGTGCTCCATGCTATGCACATAACTGTTGATAGAACAATGTCCAAGATGTCCAGATAATCATGACACTATATAATTATCGAGAACTTCAATTGTCCAGTACAATGTAGTTTGTATGGTCAGGTAATGGGAAATTGCTACACATTTAAATAATGAAAAGTGCTTATTACCAGAGACAATGGTAATTCAAAAATTCTAGGCCAGGTTAGATCAACAACAGTCAACATCACAGATGCCTGTAATACATTTGTGGAGATAGACTGAATGTTTCATCACTTGAGGGCGCTCTCCACAACCATGGAGATTACTCTCAAGTGATGACCCAAGTCTCGAAGTGAAAGAGCGGAGGCAAGGTGGACAAACCAGAACTTTTAGGAAGTAGCATAAGGAACTTTTTACCACATCTACAGTCTGAAAGGAATTTCTTTCATTTAAGGTAGTATATGCCTCAAAAGTGAAAAACTTAAGCTTTCACTCAAACTTTCCTCAGTGAAGCTTTCAAATATTCTCTAACTAAATCAAAATATAAATCAGGGTCAGTTTGCGAATTCTGTTACTAGAATAACAAATTACCTAACAGTGATATTTGAAATCCATAATGGCCGCCATCCCTATGTTGACTCAGTGGGAAAAAATAAAATTTTTTGTTTTCGAAAAAAACAGGATGATGAAAATTCTTTTTACTCCGAGAGCTTTAAAATGAGCCCCAACAAGTGGTAGATGAGAAAAAGAATAGCAAACATTTGAGAGCCCGAATATCTATCCTAGAGGCACATTGTACCTTGAATGACAGATTTTGTTTCATGTGAGTTTGAATTTGCAATTTCTTTTGCCATGATAACAGGAATAATGGGTAAAGAAGGAAGACAAGCAGTACGTTGCAGTGACTATGCATTTGCTCGGTTCAAATTTCTACAGAAAGCTTTACTAGTTCACGGTCATTGGTATTATATTCGGGTCACAACACTAGTCCAGTACTTTTTCTACAAGGTGAGTAATTTGTTGTAGATTCCGTCTTGATCTCTAGTCACAGAAATAATCACCACTGACAGAGTTTTATCTTCTCAAAAATGAATAGGACAAGGAAAGTGCCAAGAATCATGCTCTCATAGAATTGCTGGAACAGGGTGCCTTCTGAGCTAAATTGAAGACCCGCTACGACTCTTGAAGTTCCCTTTGTTGCAAGAACATTTCACAAATTACATGTACATGCAAAGAGCTGACGTTAAGAAAGTTCCAGAAATTTCTAAACTGACTCAATGAGTTTAAAAATTTGTAAGTTAGAGGGCTCAGTTTGTATGACTCTCTGCTGAAGTGTCAAATTGTTGCTGTTGGCCTAGGGGGTTCTTAGTAAAAAAGGCATAAGGTTATTATGTTTGCCATGTGTGGTTTTTCAACTTGTTCACTACAATGGTTTAACCAAACCCATTATTATCAACGATGATTGTAGACATGTTTACAGGGAATATAGAAGAAGATGCAACCACTTATTGTTATATTGATGAGTCATTTTCAAGGGCAAAATTTTAAAAATCTCAAACTGAAAACTAGAAAGATGACATCTAGGACATTGAATTTGCTGCACTTTTTTCTGAAAATGTAGTTTGTACGAGAGGTCATGTCAGTGAATGATTCTTGTGTTGTCTTTTTATTCTTCTAATCTGTTGAATTGCAGTGTTAATTTTGTAAGTGAAGTAGTCTTACGAACCATTCCACTAAATACATGTTTTATGATTTATTCTCTTGCAGAACTTTGCAATGATTACGCCTCAGTTTTATTTTTGCTTCTTTAACGCTTTTTCGCAACAGGTAAGTGGACTGATTTTTTGAGCTGTATCTTGAAACTTTTGGCAATTTTTTTCTCAATGACTACTGGTGTAATTTTAGAATATTCCATAATAAATTATGTACGTGAAAAGGCATCTACCCTCCAAGGTCAGACAAATAGAAACATATTTAATATTTGTTGCAGTGTTCTACTCTCTGAGAGCACACCACTTTTTGACAAATCATTGGTATACCCACAGGTGATGATATAGGTGTGCCACTCCGTTTCTTACCATGTGCATTCGTTTATTGTTATCTCCAGTTGTGTATTTCAGCTTACATATACATGTAGCAGATCATTACATTTCAGTCTCAAGCCTAGTCTAGTATAGATAGATGGCATAACATGTTTGGTTGTGTTCTGTGTTTGTTTATGTACAAACACATCAAAACCACATCAGACATTCCACTTACCAGATCACCAAGCAAAAACATTAGCATCTGAAATCACTTCGTAGCATCTCCAACTCTGGAACTCTATACCTACCATACTCAACACAGGAAAACAATACTTACATACACCAGTTCAACAGATTTTGCATGAAAAAGATTTCTGTGATTTTTGACTTGATTAAATATCACCTGAAACTGCTATTATTGATATCACAACTCACAATTTTCCAATTATCTTAGGTGAGTGAGCATTATTGCTGCAAACAAATTGTGACATTTGACAGTGATACCAAGTAGTCTTTGGTATAGGATATCCTGTCACAGTTTTCAAATTGTATTACCCGTTAGCTAAGATAAAATATGTTCCAGATCTTTAGGGGCCCAAGCCAACTGAGCATGGGCCCTTTTTTTTTTGTGTATGTAGTACTATATAACTGGAAACCTTATAAATATTATGATTCTAAATATATACAGTCATTTGTAACACTTGGAGTTATGAGCAACATTGTTGCTTTCATAGGTGATATTGTGTAATGTTATGGTTCTAGATATCCTGTCTTTGGTAACATTTTACGTCATATGCAACTTTGTTACAAACATTTATCATAATTGAAACATTGTATTCTAACACTGATTCATTTGTATTCTTTCATATGGATCATGATCATTTTGTGTGCATTGTTTTGTCTTCTCTGCTTTCTTACAGACATTATATCATAGTTTTTACTTAACATTTTATAATGTACTCTTCACATCATTGCCCATTCTCATCTACGGTATATTCGAAAAAAATCTCAGCCCGAGAGCTTTATTAAATTATCCTGAATTGTACAAGGATATTACACGCAACTTTTATTTACGATGGTGGCAGTATTGCTACTGGATTATGTTAGGTAATTATGGCATTTTCTTTAATCTATGCTCACTTTCTCATTTTCAATTGCCACAGAATGACCTATGGCTGAATTATCATAGTGTTCTTAGATTGCATAGACAAAGTCAAGGCTATTTAGAACTTTAAGTCACCAAGTACAACGCCCTCACAGTCATGTTCCTGCAACAAATTATTCATAGCTGTTGTTGACATACCACAGAAATGTTGCAAAATTTTATTGTGTGTCTTTCATTGATCTGAATCATGCAAATTTCATGCAAATTTTCCACCTCAGTGCCCAGCATCACTGAAGCATAGGGTAGACTGACTGTCTGTGAATAAAATCAGCTACTGGAACATTTCTTAGGTTTATTGAAATGAGAAAGTGGTAAAATGTCAATGGGGAAAATTTTAAACAAGTTGTATGTGTTAAAAATTTTCCTCTTGTACATTTTGTTTTGTGACAGTGTTTGATATCAGGTTATGTAAGACAGTGCAAGGAAGGGCCCTATTTCATTTCAGAATGACAAATTTTCAGGAAAAGTCACTAAATGTATTATTTGGGTATATCATTCATGTGTTTCAAAAGTTTTGAAATCTGTTCAGTTGATTTTACATGTATCTGTACAAACTCTCAACCTGTTTTTTTAAACACCATTAATTAATTAGTGTATTTCTGATCAAAGCTTACTATCACAGTATATGAATCACAACTTTCCAAGATCAATTGTTACGCACATCTGTGTTTTCTGACAACATCTTGCTGTGCATCTGTGTATGATCTGATATCAAACAATGTTTCCGTCCTCGGTATAATGTGCATGGTTGCTTTGCTGTGTACTAACATCATTACCGTAATGTTTCATGTTACAGACAGTCTATGAGGAGTTTTTACTAACCTTCTACAACATGACTTTTACTGCCCTACCCATCTTGATATACGGTATCTTTGAACAAAACTACTCTTCAAACACACTGTTAAATAACCCGTTCCTCTATCGGCAAATAGCACGAAACAAAGCCCTAACAGTGTGGGAGTATATGTATTGGATTACCCTAGGTAAGACTGAACAAGTGTCTTGTCACGTGACAGTGACACAACAGTTTTGACAGCATGGAT
The DNA here is from genome assembly GCF_041260155.1 of Ptychodera flava. NCBI lineage: Eukaryota > Metazoa > Hemichordata > Enteropneusta > Ptychoderidae > Ptychodera > Ptychodera flava. Next base: position 31,709,179 of record NC_091946.1, read on the forward strand.
GTTGTCACTCCATTTGTCGACCATTTCACACCGAAAATAAAGTTTAGAACATTTGAACATCACAACAGAAATATAAGACACAATTTCATTCACCAAACATCCCTTTCATAGTTGTCATACGGTAGTACTTCAAAGCATAACCTCTCAAGCAGTCGGTGGGGATCTGACAAACACATGACCATATTACATACAGTTTAGTGCATTGTCACAGACACCAGGACAACCATATCACAGCTGTGATGGATCACAGACATAGCTTCACTGTTCTCTATCACAGACATAGCTTCACTGTTGTCTATCATGAACATGAACTCTCATGATCACAGGGTGTGGTCACTGATTGTGAAAACATAAACCACCACATGGTTTTGGTCCCTCAGTCACGTGTAATACACTTGTGCAGACAAGCTTGTAACAACACAGCATGAAAGTATCATGACTATACACACACATTGTCACATGAATGTAGAACATGGCCCTGATGTCTATACATGTACGGTAGATGTAAAACTACCACTTCATGTAGAGTGTCTACGCTGTCATGCATCACGTAACTCAAGTCGTGCAGTTGTCATATATAACCCCTAGCAGAGGAATATCCATATTTAGCTACACAACATATCACATGAAGAAAAATCATGCTGTTTTTTTCTACTTTTGCCTTCAGTACTAAAAATATATTCCTATGACATGTAATGTACACAATACAGGGATGGGCAAATCCAGCGGTCCAAGGCCTGGACCAGCAAAGTGTTTTGTTTGGACCTGTTTGTCGGTCATTCTGAGGGATGACAGACCAGTGAATACAAAGGCACTGACAAACAGGATATGCAGCAAATTACACGGCAGAATCAATAGCATCATGTCGGTACGAGTTTTGGACCGCAAATACTGACTGGGTTTTCCCACACCTGCAATAATGAAATGCACATAACAAACTTACTATATGCTGCAGAAGTATAGGATGCTATGTTCCATAAGAGTGTTTCATTTATATCGTCATAATACAATAAAGTGTGCTAAATTTTTAGTTATAGGACCTTAGTTGATGTAAGGTCCTCTGATTTGAAAATTGTTCTGTGAGTTAACATTCAAGTCATAGTTCTACATTCATAATGGAAGTCTGGTGTTATTCCAGGTCTTTATCACTCCCTGTGTTTCTACTTTGGGACGATGTTGTTGATGGCTGACGATGTCTCTCTTCTGCCAAACAACCAGGTCAGTAACTGAACTTAATCCCCAGACATGGGGTCAGAGTTCAGCATTAATATGCGTGAAATGTTTTTATGATACTTGCAGAAGTTGTGCTCACACAGGTATTGTGAAATTGATACTGTGTCACCACTTCTCAATTGAAACTAATACACGGAGTTCAAAAACTGAAACATCCTAATTTCTGATGACAGCAATCAATATATGTGCAGTGCTATATTTAGTGACAAAACTACGATTTCGAATCATAGTTTGAATGCATTCCGACATCTTGATGTCTGTGAACTCTGAAATCACTATTTTAGAAGGTTAAATAACTATCTAAGCAATACTTTGAAGTTAATTTTTTTTTCTTTTTTATACAGCAATTTGGCTTATTCACATTTGGGTCCATCTGTATGACAATATGTGTGATTGTTGTCAACTTTAAGGTAAAGTTTTCATATGTCTTACAAGAGAGATAGTCTCTTATCTTTTAAATAATATAACAAAATGACATGTTTATAAAAAGTATTGTAATCAGTTAGTCAAAAGGAATACTTGAAGTGAAAGCCAACAAGTTCATGGTCAAAGTGGAAAGTGCAATATCTGCAATATTTGTAAGTCTTCATGTCTATATGTGTGGAAGATCCCATCAACCTTTTTAGTGCTGTAATTTTTCTCACCAAAATTTTAGCGCAACATTTCACCAATTTTTATAAATTTTTCTGTGATTTTTTGATAATTTTGGACTATATTGTCATAACTTTTCATAGGTTACAGTTTTTGATCAAAATTTGGCAAAAATCTGAAAAAAAAATGTCTGGATCCGAAAATTTTGCTGGGCTATAATTATCAAGGAGAAAAAAATTGACTTTGACATTCAAAGAGTTAATGGAGAATCTTTAATATTTGGGTCTCATATTCTTGTCTGGAATAAAAGTAATAATGCCTCTTACTCTGTGTCTGTATTCATCAGGCAATATCGCAGAATTTAAAATTGAAGTGAACTGTTGTGAAGTTTAAAGCTTAGCACATAGGTTTGAATAGTAGATCACAATCTGAAAGTATGAACTGGCCAGAATCTGTTTGATGTCATCTGTTTTGTTTTGTACCAATGTTTTTTTATTTCAAAAGAAATTCTCATTTTGTCAGTCGAAGGCCAGAATGTAGGCACTGTCATTAGGTTCTTATTGTGACCCTTTTAGTACATATTTATCTGGAATATTTTTGTAGCTATGTTATGAGACAAGACACTGGGATGGTGTATGGATATTTTCCATGGCGTTGACTATCGTAGGATACTTTGCCCTATTGATGTTGTACAGTGGTGTCTTCTGGTAAGTAGTCTGAAAAGTGTGACATACTGAAATGTTTTTAGCCTTTCAACAGTCATCTAATATTTTCTTGTGTTTAGTTTACATAATTTTGTCAGAAAAATTCAGTTCTGTGTAGAAATAAATCGTGCACTCTCATATTTGTAATATGTTCAACTAAGTTAAGATGCTCACCACTAACTCGCGTAATTTGTTAAGAGTAAACTGTAATAAGTTTCCATGCAGCTGACCTTTGTCAATAATATTTGTCAGAGTTGGCTGCAACAGGAACTTATATTATGCTTGCTAGAAGATAATTTTGAGTAAGTGACACATGCCGAACCAAATTGTGCAACATGTCTCTCACTCCCAGGGTGGTTCTCATTTAGATTTGTTCATATTATGATAAAATTACCAATAGCTGTATTGTGACATCATTTTGTGGCAAAAATCATTTCTACTATTGAAATTGGCTAGCCAGAATGGAATTGCAAACAAATAAAACCCACGTGTGCACATTTACTCAGTTCAAAATGGGAGCACAGTGTCATTGATGCTATTTTTGTGAATGGAGAACATAGCATTTCACTGTCTGTATATGTAATAATTTTGACAGGCTAGAAACATCACTAGAGGACAGTGACTCCAGTGTCAAGTAAGGTTTTCCTATCATGGTTTTACTTTACTGCATGTCCTGAGGCAGCATGTCCAGTATTGTAGTTTATCTTTAGTGCTAAAAACTTGGGATATCCATGAGTATTTTGATAAAGCAATTCCTACAGAGGTAGAGAGTAGAAATAGCCTTTTAACAAAGAATGTACATACTTTTGGCAATGTATAGTTCTGTTAGTATTTCCAGTAGATTAAGTTGTCACTGAGTAACAGTGAGCTATTGCCATGGTAGAAAGCATTATTTTACTGTTGAAATCCCCGCTGGCTACATTGTTGAGCTTTAACCTTTTGTGTGTAGGTTTTGCTTTAGTGCCATTGTTTTGATAAGGTAAACTTCCTGAAATGAGAATGAAATAGTGAAATTAACATACCCCATGTACAGCCTTTTCACATAATGTAACCAAATTCATTTTTTTGTACAAAAGCAGAGGGGCATGTCCACAGCAAAACATGTAACTAAAGTTCTGTAGCAATTTGCCCAGACCTCCAAAATCTAAGCAAAAACTCCATTGTGTAGCTATTATTATCCAGTGATTTTGAACCACATCATATCCTAGACTGATAAAGGGTTTACTCCTGTATAGTGTGTTTGTCTGTATTCTGTACTTTTAAAACCATTTTTATATTGTCATTTAATTGCTTAAACAAAAGCATTTGACACAAAGTGAGCAATTTGTCATCAATATAACCCTTTAATGAGCTTTTTATTATGCTGAAATTTCAAAAATGGCAATTAATAAACTGGCTGTTTAAGCTTGTTTGTAAGCATAACAAAGCCGGCAAAAAGCTTTCACTTAGCTGACGTAACTGCTGTATAATCAAACCACTGTAGTCCATAACACAGTAACCTGGTAGCAAAACAATGCATAAGGGTTTTGTATTACTTTGAAGACTGCATGAAGGGAAGATCATTGTTTAAAACATAACTTCAGTGTCAATGAATATTGGAAGTTTTATATTATGTGACAATTAGCTGCAAGAAATGTGTTGCTTAAAATAGCGCAGCTAAGTGAAATATTTCTTTAGGATTGTAATTTCAAATTTCTAGAGAAATGTTGCATCCAGTAGTGTTAACATACAATTGTTGAGAGTGGGTAACTTTAAGATATGGGCAAATCTTATCTGTAATGGTGTTTAAGGAAAAGGAGTAGTTGTCATTTGGTAGCATTGTATACTTTCTTTTTTAGATTTGCACTCACATAGTTTAAGTACAAAAATTAAGACAATTTCAAAGAAATTTTTTGAGATGTATTCGTTTTAGATATGTTTATTTTTGCATGAACGTAGTACCTTAAGTCAAACCCAGGATTTCTTTCAAAGGTCCTCATACTGAATTTTGATTGGTCATCATCAAGTTGTCAGCCTGCCCTCACTGGTCATCAGTAGGAAATGAGCTGACCTCAATTTTTCTGTACCAGGCATTCAGTCTGCTCTCAGTGGCCAGTAAGGTGTTCAGCTTGTCCTTATTGGCCACTGGTAGGTTAATCTTTGACACAATGAAAATAATGTAGGTTGTAAATTCAATTGCTGTAAGGAGACAGTGACAAGACTCTGTCATTATTTAGAAGATTACGGAATATTTGACACTGTGAATGAGCCACTCAGTAACATGATGATTTGGCCTGTGCAAACAAAGTTCAGTGGCTTTCCTGCATTATCAATTACCCTTACATATGGTGCAAGAATCCAGATTGCTTAATCTGATCTGAAAGTACATGTCTAAAAACAATTATGCCATCAATTATTGAAACTTGATATCAATAGTTGACCAGTTTAACTGGTTAGTGTACACCTGTAAATTATGAAAGAGGTTATATTCGACTGACTTAGTCACTGTGTAGAGGTGTTGGTGTAAGTGCACTCTGTATGTCTGTACCAAATGAATATTATTTAAATGTCATTGAATCTCATTAACGCTGTTGTGATACATGTACAAGATGATCATGAGGTGGATTTGTAATGCAAAGAGACAAGATTATTTTCTGTTCCATGTTAATGAAAGAACCAATATGCTTATGGGACACTTGTGAATATTTTGTAATGTAATGTATTTCAGATTTTCAGACATTCAAATACCTGTCTTTAGATTGGTTGCTTTCTCGCAGACGTGAAACTGGAAATGAATCTGAATCTGATTTGCAGGTATGACTTCATGGAAGTATTCAACTTCTACTGGGTGTTCTTCAAAATGATGGAGAGTCCTTCATTTTGGTTGGGTATGATCATCATTGGTGCCATCGCAGTTCTACCAGATTTCATCTACAAATGCATCCTGTATTTCATCTTCCCTGAGAAGAGTTCAGCTGCCCAGGTAAGGTCTCTCATTGTTTGTTTGGCATGCTTTGGTTTTAGGTTAACTGACTATAATAAATTGTTTGATGTAGTCTGGTGTAGTTTGGTTCACTGTAGTGAGGTATCGTTCAGCATGGTTTAAGATTGGTAGGGCTATTTATTTATTTGCGCTAAAATAATTTGTCTATTTTGGTTCTTTGACCGATCAGTCTGATTTAGTTTGATTTACTTCTGCTGGTAATTTTTCTGAATTTTTCACAAAAAGAGATCAAAACAACAGATAGTAGGTCTATTTAAAAATATTTTAGAAGTTTGTCACCTTTTGTCAAATATCACAGTTCATTATGATCCAAATGCAAGTGCTAAGCTGTGAAAAATTCAGAAAATACCTTTCTCCTTATCAGGAAATATTTATTACGATAACTTGTATAAACTTCCATGATACTATTAATGTTAGTGATCATTGAATGATTTTCTTGGTCAGAAGGGAAGACACTTTCACGGCTGTACATTCTGCTTCAGACTCTGACAAATTGATACTTGTAATTTGCAGTATATAGTTCAATGTGAAATTTTCTCCTCACATTTTAATATTTCATAAACCTACTTCACAGAAAATAAAAATGCCCGGAAAATGATTGCATTGTTAAAATGGTTGTGCTGTAAACCATTTTATTCAAAAAATGTTTGCAAATCTTTGTTTTCATGCAGTGAAAATGTTGCTACCTACATATACCTCTGAAACATTTTATCAATGAAGATGTTTGTATTTGCTGTGAAAGTCTCAATTACTTTTGCTGTCAGGTGTCTGTAAATATAGTGCTTTCAATGCGTTCAGGTGAAAAGCAAAGATCTGCAACATAAAAGACCACAAAAATGTTTACGAGGTATAAAGGTTGATCAGGAATTATCTAAAAGCATGAACTATTGGTGATTAAATATTTTTGCTTGAAGTTTTGAAAAGATTTAGTATTGGTGTGTACCCTGGCAGTGAACATCTTAATGTTTTATTAGAAGATAGATAAATAGAGTAATCATCAGTGCTGGTTGCTATGGTAATACCAGTGGTTGCTGCTATCATCAGTTTAGCCACCTTAAGCAGTTTTAATTCTTCAATGTTATATATTTGTGATAAAAAAAACAATTTGAGTAAAAATTTGAGAGATATTAAGCAAATGCAGAATTAGACAGGTGTATAGTTACAGTACTGATTGCAGTTTGTCCATTTTTAGAAATTACCTGACAACTCCTCCATGAAAGTGTGTCATGATTTTGTAAATCTGTATATGTGTTTAACAATCAGATACTGTTACCAACTCTAAAACATTACATCATTTTAGAAGTGTTATTAACCACGGATTGCTAATTTGTTTCACAAAGTGTTTGATACTGAATCTAATCACCAACATTTTTCTACAGTGTATCTGTTTCAATGAACATTGTTACCATATAAGGAGCCGAGTTCTTAGTCAATATTGCTAGTCACATGTTTTTGAAATAATTCATGCTGCTATTCCCCAGTGGAAGATGACACTGAATTCAGTAATTATCACTGCGTCAAGATGAGGAATATTGTGCCCATATTGAACAATTTGTACAAATCAACATACTTCTAGGGGGCCCAGTTACTTCACACAGAAAGCCTCCTCAAAGATGTGATTATTTTCATGAAGCAGATTGGGCCCAGTGTTCTTCAGTTGTACAGTCACTGTTTTGCATTGTGCTTACTGTTATGTCTGATGAGTTGTGTTGAGACATCATTTCGTGTCAGAGTTTCTCATGTTGCTATGGAGATCACTTTGATAGTACCATGCCGGCAGCCATTTTGTTTTCCACCTCACCCAGGATCAGGTAATTCAAAATGTTTCATTTGTTTTATATCACACATACATGATTTCTCAACTTGAATTGATTTTCCAAGCATCATCACAAAGACAGGTATTCCAAGCGAAAGTGACATGAGTTTTTGCATTATTTTGATCTTTTAAAAGAATATGAAAAAATTAAGAGTTAGACATTGTTTTTTTCTGAGAATATTCTGCTCAGTGTCTGTAATACGCACTGGTTATGTCATTGATTTTATTGGATTGATAGGGTGACGAACATAACTGTTGTTTTACTCTTCAGTTCAAAAGTAAAGACCATCAGTGCGAGTTTTCAATAGCAGGTTCTAATGTGACATATCAGTTCAGGCAAAATCGTCACGGTATGCTTACTTGTGATCCACTCCCAAAATTTAAGCTTTGGAAGATCAAACTTTAATGACAAGTACACAAATGTACTCAGTAAAATATCTGTAGAAAAATGTACTCACCTCTGTGGAACCCAATGATTTTCTGTTATGTACAGACATGGTATCTTGTAATTTGTGACGATGCTTGGGAGAGCAATTTAAGATTCCGCAGATTCACACATTCACCACAGCTTCAGAGTTCAATCACCGCACAGTCACATGTCCTATAATGGCCTCAAATTTATTACTACCGTCCAATTATACTGAGGTACCATTATGAATATGAAATATTTAAGGTATCACAGTGAAAGTTAGCAAATATCATTGACTTTTCACCGTAAGCAACATTTCTTTCTAACACATTCTGGTGATACATCACTTGACATTGCCCACAATTGTTTATTATTATTATTATTTTCATATTTTCCTCTGATCATCATCAATATAGAAATCTAGAGCCGCTGGACAGTATACAAAGATTTTCATTTAGTCAAGCCTTAAATCGCTGTAGAATTGTTTTGAGTTGTGAGTAAAGTAATTTGTAAAAACTTTTCATTCTACAAAATAATGTCAAATGAAAAAGGCTGATTGTAATCATATATTTGAAAAGCATAAGACAAAATTCCTACACGTTTCTGTGAAAAAGTGTGTCTTTAAAAGTTTTTTGCATAATTTTCCTGATGACAAATATGCAAGAAGAGAGCATGATGGGTAATGTCAAGTGTTCCATATTGTTTATAAACACACTCATATACATTGTTCATTTTATGTTATTGACATGCATTATCTTCATATGCTGCCATTTTGGTATTTTAACATCAGTGCCTTTAGGAATCTTACAGCAAAATTTATACTATCTCTTGACTTTATATACATATGCTTCTCAAGTGCAAAATCTTTATTATATCACAAAATATGTGTATTTTTCATAAGTATAGAAGTTTGTGTTGTTGGCATAGGTATTAGAACATTTGTAATATTACTGCAATGGAATTGTGGCATAATCACAAATTGTCAGATTACGGGGCAATTTGGAATCTTTGCCCTTTGACCTCTAGTGATTTCCAATATGGCCGCTAAGAAATTGGCAAGCTGATGTGATCTGTGCATCTTGTGTGTATTCAATGTTTTTCTAGCCCTGCTGTTGTGTTGTACTGCTCTTAATGTGTTTAAAATCTATAAAAGTAAAACATCAGGTTCCTGAAAATGTCATTTATTGGCTTTTTGTGAAGAGAAAATTAAATTGAGTATCTGTACCTGCATGGTGTGTGCATCAGATTTTCAGATGTATATGCTAGTTTTGCCTAAATTAGCTATTGCAATAAGCAGTTAAAATACCTTATAATTGTACTAACATTAATGGATTCCTTAACAATTGCTAGTTTGCCTATCTGTATTTGTCATGTCCGTTTTATTTGTTGATGTACAGCTTTAAATGTTAAGGAATGAACATTGCCTCAACTTTTATAGCTATTTACCTAACAATTGACAGAAAAGGACTAACTTCAGCATGACACTATAATTTTGTATAGCTGATAAAGATACGTACAAGTGTTGTACTTATATATCATGACACAAATTTTCACATGTAATAGTTCATTTGACTCACACAATTTGCAAACAGCATCAGTAAAAGGTCTCACGGCATTTGTCATTATGGCAAAGCGACTAGGTGACAATCCTACAAAAATGTGTGCAAAATCCAGGTATAAGACCCTGGGCTGTTGCCAAAGTTTACTTTGGTATTGTGGAAACGGAGCCACAGAGGATGATTTCAAAACTTAGCTTCTGCCAACTGGAATGAAATTTCTTCAAAAGTCTCCTTCAAACCGAATTTTAAGTTTGCGAATTTTGGCCACATGGGTAGTGATATGAGTAACATTTTGCTATAATGACTGCCATTGATTAAGAGGGTTACACAAGTATTCGTTCATTTTCAGATGTGAATGGTGTTGTGGAAATGATATGTATATAATGTGCTGCCTTGGTCCGTGTAAATGCAAACTTAACACTGTTACATTGTTTCTTTCACAGAGGGAGGTCTGTGGTGATGTCAACAGTAAAAAGGTAATGCAGTGTGATGCTGATTCTAGTGCTAGCTTCTTTCCTTGCATTTTGGGTGAGAGGGTAGATGATAGCTTTGAACAAGCAGAGGCAGTAGCCTTGAAGACGTACAGCTCTGCTTCAAACCTCAGCGTTTCAGAAGAGATAACTGCACTGGCCATGGCCACGCTGGCCAACTCAGAAACCGCGGTCAATGGCAGTGATGCAAGTCTTCACAAGCAGGGCTCAGATTATGCAAATGGTGGTGGTGATTTTGTTGATAGTAAACCAGCGGATGGGAAACAGAATGGCAGTGTCTCAAGTCTTGAGATGGCAGTGCTGAAATCAGATCGACAATCGGCGACCAGTGAGTACGGCAGTGTTGCAAGTGTAGAGGCAGCAGTGCATGTATGAAAAGACACAACTGAGAAAAAAAAAAATTGTTCATGCAGATATTGGAGTTCAAAGTTCCAGTAGATCAACTTTCAGACATTGGCATGAAAATGGTTTTACTGCCTGTATTATTTGAACATTGGTGCTACTCAAAGACCTTCAAGGCAAACCAGACCTGACCTTATTTTGTGGTTTGTATTCTGTCTGAGAGAGAAAGTATGGAGTGTTTGTGAAATGGGATTTTTGATGTTTGATGCATGACAAGTTGCTTTACCTATTTTGGTTGATCATTGCTATAGTTTATCATAGAGTATGAAGGAACTATGTCAGTTTTTCTACTGTGAAAGCAATTGGGAAATGAAAAAATGGGAGTTTTGATCAAGAAAGAATGCTCTATAACATTGATATTTTTATGTAGTGATACTGTTTGATCATGTTTACCTCATAATTCAGTATTTTTGTCGTAAAAGACAATAGGGAAATAAAAGTGATTTGGCAGTAATTTTAAGAGAGAGTCCCCACAATTACTGCAGAGAAATCAGTTTGGACCTTTTAATATCTCAGGTTTTCCCCAAAATGCACATGACATCCGTAATTATCATTTGAAGTGATCTCTCATTCAGTTTCTGTATAATAGACTTCTGAACTTGGCAATGAATATTCTGATTTACCTGTCTCTGATTGCTTATCAATTAAATGTAGCACGTGATAATGGACCAGTTGGCAAAGATTTTTATCAGTTCTAACAATAACGCCTTCCCGCTTATAGCATTAGATATACAGTGTCTGTTTATTCATCATACCATACTTACTTTCAGAGAAGCAGGTTTAGCACAAATGTTTTGATCACATACAACTCAGTGGTATGTGATTCACTAATTTTTCTATTTGATTCAAACTTGCAACATACTCCTCATGCCCACCTAGCAGAAAAGTTGGTGCACTGAACTACATGTAGACAAACCTTGCTGTACTACGTATCTGCCCAATTTGTGAGTAAATATTTCTGGCAGATACCAGGTACTGTGACATCATTTTCTGTATCTTGTCTGTCTGTGAACAGAAGTGATGAGTTTGTCAACCAAAATCTTTTTTGGCAATTTATATAACTGACTTCTGAAATAATGTAAAGTTGACTTCAATACTGCCCAAATACTGCAACTTTAACCTTTATGCTGTGATCATCAGCCTGTATGTAAAGCAATGCATTACCTTACACCTCACAAATGTTGGCCGTAGTTTACTTTTACTTTTAATTTGGAGATTTATCTTTTAAAATTGAAACTTTCCTTTCAATAAGGTAGGTCAAAAGACAGCCACTGCATGCATTGACAATATCAGCTGACTCATTACTACACATGAACATCTCTAGGTTACAGAATTGGTTTTTAGTTTCACAAGAATAGCCTGTATTTTTGTACAAAGTTTTGCATCATGTCATGTTTTTGAATTTGGAAAGCTACTTTTGACCCTCTTTTTAGATGGGCAGTTTAGTTTCTTTTTGTAGTTCAGTAGCCTGTTAGATGACGTTGTAGTCTAGTTCTGCATGAATAAGTTGTTTGAGTAGTTTTGTTTTGAATGGGAAGAAGAATTTTTTTGAATTGATGAATTTGACTTGGTAAGTAATTTAAGATTCAGATGATTTTAGTCACAAACTGTGTAAGATAACGATAAAGATGGTCCACAATAATTCACAAGTCAATGTAAGAATGTGTTAAGAAAATGAAATAGTTTGATGAAAAAGTTAAATGCAGTTCATATTAACTGCATGTCACATCTTTTAAACATCTTCCCTGTCAATAAATCTTTAAAATGAGAAAATTGTACAAACAAAGTGAACAATTAGAATTTAAACAACAACAACAAATCAACAACAACACCAACAAAAGACCTGAAATATGTACGTGAGAAATCCAAACGACCAAATTGGCATTCTCTTTTTTTGTTACATTATGTTTAAGATTTTTAACATTAATTTATTTTTTGATACTTATTATGATTCATGTTGACGATTTTAATTTATTTTTCTGGTTCATTTTTCCACTTTGTGAATTCAAATTTTTCCTTTTGTCAATAAAGTTTTGTGATTTGGTTTCTTTTGTCCCTGTCTTATTTTACAATTTTTGAAAAGATAGTCTGTAGAAGCTTGCAGTCTACAATTGAATGAGGGAAAAATTATATGAAAAGCAAATATGTGCAGTGGCTTTAGTTTTCTCCGTCTGGATATTTTGAAGAAAAGGCGAAAAGAGAAACTTATACAATAGGTGACAAGTGTCATAAATAACTATTCATCGAGCCTGCTTGCTGAGTAAATAAGATGTTCAGCTTATCATGCAAGCATTAGACTCTGCTTGTATAAGGTAATAAATAAAATTCTTGTCATGTAGAATAGCTATCATAGTAATCTTTTCAATTTGATGGTACCCTGCACTAGTAGGGGAGCTACAAATGTGTTTTTTATTGTTCAGCCGCATAATAGTCTTATAAACTAGATCTTACCTAGAAGTAGTAGCAGTAGGGATGCTACAAATGTGATTTTATTATTTTTCAGCCTCACTATCATAATTTTTTACAGTTTTAATATTTAAGTAATTCACCAGTCTAACAAATTAATTGTGACCATAACATTAAAGGATATAGTAGGAGTGTATTTTATTTTTTCATTACCATAGCAACCAGCACAACTAGAAGTCAATGATGACATTTAGACGTATCTGTATTTTTTTATTTACAGTAATCACAAATTTTATGATCTGTTGCTATGTCTGTCAGAAATAGCTTTAAAGACGTGTTCCAAGCAGATGTAATAATAGTGCATGTGGAGTGTGTTCAATTTTGAAATACACACACTGAAAATAAGTTACGTAAGCTGGATGGTTTGCTGATTTGCAACCTTGTAGCTTAGTCTTTTGCTTGGGTCTGGAGAAATGATACAACCAGTTATTATTTCCTTCCCTTCAGCGAAATCTTAGTGTCTTTAGTATTCTGTATTAATGTAATGCCAAATGTAATGCTACACGTTCCATTTGGCATTTCCATTCAAACTCATTGTCATTGTTATGTATGTCAGGCACAAAGGGTATAAAGTTATTGCTTCAGAATTATGACGGTAATCAATAGTCTTTCAAAAGAAAATGAATTTCTAAGTGTGTGTGTAACTTTCATGTGTTTGTCATTCTTCCAGCCCTGCAAACATAGTCATAGGAGAATTATACATCAGTGACTCTCATTAATTATTTTTGCTTGTAGATGAAGTACTGACCTTATCCTGCTTCACGTATTCTTCTTCTCTTTTAATTTTAAGTTATCAGTTTTTTCATTGTTTCTTTTCCCTCGTGATTTGTTATTTACCTTCTCTTATGCAAACTATCTGTAGTACCAGAAACTTGTTCATCTCCATGTACCAGTTGATGCTGAACTATCATCATTCGGCCCTGTAGTGACAGGTGAGAGGTCAGGGGTCAGAGGTTAAAGTTGACCAAGCCCAGGAAAAGTTGAAAACTTGTGCAAACTCTGTGTTTCTTGTGCTCTTACGTGATGCTTGTTTGATGAAATTTTCTTGTAGAGAATGCAATTCAGTCGCCTTGGATATCACAATCTGGATGTATAGTGTGAATTATTTGGATCTGAGCAGTTCCCAGCCCATTTTATAAGGTGAATCCTCTATCCTTGTTCATAAACAAGCTTCATAGTTTCCTAGAAAAAATCAGCCATCACTGAAATATTAGTAGAACCAATTTATACTTGAAGCATCATTGCTGATAAAATGCAATGCAAGCAAAGCGCATGGTCTAACAAAAAAAAAATATGTGATATGTTCCAAACACTAATTATCTGTAGTAATGTCATGCAAGCCAGCTTGAGTATGTCTTTGTTCAAACGCCTCTGTACAAACATTGTTCATTGTTTGTTGCATACGTTTGAGCTTGCTTATTGAGTTCTTCGCAAGTTTTCAACTTTTCCGCCAAAAAAAAAATATCAGCCGTGATAGAGTTCATTGTGCTCTTGGTTCATGTCAACACGGTTCAGGATTCTCCTTTTCTCTCTTATCCCTGTATCTATCTCAGTCTCTTTAGATTTGCAGCTGCCATGTGATCTATAAGTGGGATTCATGTGACGAGCATGTGACTGTTCAATTAATCACATGTGGGGAGCATGTGGCCACTCAACATGTTTTCATGTGTTCTCTTGTTGTTTACTGTTTTATGTATCCTTTATTCATAGTACCAGAGACTAGTTCATGGCAGCAGATCTTCTAAGCCATTAGTCCTTTCATTCACAAAGAGGTCGGGTCGACTGCAAATATCCCACTCTCATGCACAACTCATAGGTAAACGGTGACATACATTCATCTAGTTGTTTGTGACTGCAGTATGGATTTCAAAATCATGGCACCATGGTAACAGTTTATTTGTGTGTATATTTTGGCCAATCTTATTGATAATCCAATTATTCTGTGAAGAAAAAGTTTAATCTTTATACCAATTCAGACCAATTTTCTGGTTATGTACCACCAAATGATATGAAATCCATATTACATTGAAGTCTTATGCTGACACGATGTTTTGCCTGTAAAACATTTGAAGGTTTGCAAATGATTTCAATGTATAATTGTAGCCCTGTATGAGTTTAACATTACCTTCCTCGTTCCTTTCCTGTTTGTGTGTTTAACATTTCACTTCCTTTTCTTCCCTATCCTATTCTAACCCTCCTTTCTATATGCCTAATTCCATCACCACCATGCATTTGCAATGCTTTCACTTTATGTCGCAAGCTTACAAGCATAGTCACTTTAATTGAATATATTTTGGTATCGTGTACAGCATTGTGTTTCAATGAAAGCAGGCAATGTAAATTACAAATTATGCAACTGTAGATTTTCACCATTGGAATGTTGACTCGTGTGTAAAACTGGAGTCTTAAATTATGCTAGCTCTGTTTTGTCAAGAAGGTAACCTGCATTTCTTTGCAAAATTGCAACAGAAAAACATCTGATAAGAAATTC
This sequence comes from Ptychodera flava, assembly GCF_041260155.1. Taxonomy (NCBI): domain Eukaryota; kingdom Metazoa; phylum Hemichordata; class Enteropneusta; family Ptychoderidae; genus Ptychodera; species Ptychodera flava. The sequence goes on from NC_091946.1 coordinate 31,724,324, forward strand.
CTGTATATCAACTATGGAAATACATGCAAGTCATTGCAGAAACCGTCACGGTGGGATCCAAAATATCATGTATAGATCCAAAATACCATGTATACCTCAAAACTTACATGGGTCAATATTTGATATTGTGTTCGAACGAATGTATACTTTGATCGTCTATATACTCTTTTATGATTTCCCATAACATTATCTGTCAACAAAACGTGGTGTACTAAGCTGTCTGTGATTCCTAGATGTAATCTGTATAATGCGTTATATTTCTTCTGTTAATGTATTGGTGAATTTGCTTCTGTTTTCTGTTCCGATTACATCATGTAGTAGAAAAGTGGTTCTATGCAAGGTCTGTTGCTGCTAATTTCTAGAACTTTTGCATTAACAATCTTGTTGTACTTTGCTGTTGTAATGCATCCATGGGCATTTATGCACCCATGGGGCTGTTATCTATTGTAACCTGTTCTATACAGGGTTCTTAGGTTAAAGATGCAAATGAATGCATGATGTATTCGATTACTACTAATAGATATTTTGCATTTTTTGCCTACTTGCAAACTAGATGTGCAACAAATATCCCCCAGTGGCATTGATCTGTTGCCCCCTGGTAGTGTGGCATGTAAGATGCAATTTTTGTTGTATCGTGTTTATTTGTCCTTGTGAACAACTTTTACTCCTGTGTACAACATCTAAATTACTTTGGCATGAACTGGAAAGGTGGTGATATTTTCAGTTATTGATAAAAACATCTAATTTGTCTATTATATCGTGCCAGATTTACTCATCAAAAGATTTGATTTCCATTGAAAACTTCCCATGTTTACAATAACTTTATTTTTAGATGCACTCTTGTGCAATTATGTGTGTCTACTCAGTACATTCTCTGTGTATCCCTTTCAACCATCACCACATAGTACAACCCCAGTCTTGTTAAAAAATGTGGTAAGACATCTTTCTAGGGTATTTTGGTGTGAAAAATTTCATTTGGTTTTACTACAGATACTCAGTATATGCAGTAAATGTGAGGTTTAATTCGTTTTCAAGTGAAAAACCCACTTCCTATAATAAAACCATGAGTAAAAGGGAGATGAAATTGTTCACTTTCCATGCTTCAATATAATGCATACCAAAATATTACAATATTTCCAGTCATGCCATTTGCAATAGATGCTGTGCACATCCAGTACAGTGATGAACTCCAAGATTCAAACATGGCTATCGACATTTTAGATTTTCTTTTCAGAAATTTAGAATTTTGCGATTTTTGCAAATGATTACTGGGTTTATCCAACTTTATGCATCAAAAGAGTCATCCTGTTCAACAGGAGTAAAAGTTTGGTGTACAAATAAACATTATAATTTCAATTCTTTATAAAAGCAATGTGTCCTTCAAGCCCAAATGGTGGCATTAGTTTTTTTAAAGTGCATGTGAGAACACATTGCATGCTCAGTATTTTTTAACTTGCATAAATTAACCACGCATGTATAAGATAGTACAAATAGCAAGCCAACTAACCTTACACTAGTTGTCTTATGTTCACTTAACACTAACAACCTTGCCAAATGCTTCTCACAAACTACACATTGTACACTTTGCAATAATCTTTTAAGTCATTCTGTATCTTTGATACTCTTTTGCTTTATTGTCATGATTATTCTTTGAGAAATGATTTTGTTTTCCTTGCTATTTCTTTTCATGACTTGATTACTAACAACATTATTTTTGGAGGACTAGAAACTAACCAGTGTATTTGAGATTAAAATGTGCCTTAGTATAGATTTATGAGTTGTTTGTAATTGACAACCTGTATCTTAAAAACATTTTTCTTGTTCTGCACAGATTACGTTTTCTGTCCACCAACTGATTATTTAAATTACACATCTATGTTAAGTCAATACAAGATAATTCTAAATCATTTCACCCCAAATGAGTGAAAACATATTTCTTTCATGATTATTTATTGTTACATTCGGTTATATTTGAATGAGAAACAATAATTTAAGAAGAGAATTTAGGGAGAGCGAAAAAACTAAAAATGTAATCAGGTGGTACAGGAAGTGTGTCTGGGCAGGATAAGCACAGAGTACATGTATGTATCCCTATGCAGGTTGGACATGTGGCCATGTGTCCAATTTACAGGATGACAACATGTACAAAGTATTAGCTAATCTTATTCTGCTATGTCGTCAATACAAAGTTCTGAAGATGTCATGGTGATTCAAGATTTAGCAGTAAAACTTTACTTCTGGATTGTAAAACTCTTATTTTTGGTCTATTATCAAATCCATATGGGTTTGTGGGTTTTTTCAATTCATATTGCATGCACAACATGTAGGTGAAGCATAATTACAGTGTTCATGTTATGCATGATGATGACAATATTGCAACAACCAAAAACCATTTTGAGTGCAGTACAATATAAATAATATACTGTCCAAAACAAAAAATGGAGTTTAGAAGATATCATGGATCACATAATGTACATTGACATAATCCAGAAGTGATGTTTTACTTACCAGTGCAGGCTTTATATTACTTTAGGAATTTTAGCGCTGAGGAAAGTATTTGTTGACTGTGTGTGGTAAGTTTTTATCCCATCGCCATGTCTTCAGTCTGTCACTTTGGTTGCATTGACAACAATTGTAACAAAACACAGTTCTGTTGTGTTTTTGTGACAATGATGAAGATGTGATGTGTTTAGGAGTGTTCACTTCTCTGTTGATTGTATCAATGGCTCAAACCATATGGTGCATCAGTACTGGAATGAAGTGATGCAGTTATGATTTGTATTAGCCGACCATGTGTTATTTAGACAAATTGCATTCAACATTTACAGTTTAATTGTGTAGTACAAACTTACAACAAGCTGTAAAAAAATACTCTTTTTACAACTTTCTGCTATAACATCCAAATTAAAATTTTGGTACGTAAAAACATTTCTGTGTGCACAAAGTGCCAACTTACAGCTGTTTAATGTTGAACATTACAACAGAGGACAGAGAGGTGTTAACAACCAGGCCAAAAGCTGTAACTTTTGATGCTAAGTTCAACATTTCTTTAATGTGTAGTATCTGTGCTATGCCCCAGAACCCTTTGGTTTTCAATCATAGGGTTTCTTTTTGTATTCATAGTAGTGCATGAACTTGTTTCCAACACCTTCAGATATTTCAAAAAATTACCCATGGAGATCAAGGAAACATGAATTACACTTGCTCTAGCCATGAGGAGTGTATCACAGAGCTACACATTTGAAAATTTTGAAACTGCATTATATGTTGTAGCTGTTGGCAATTGAACACCTAAAACTTACCACACACAGTATTGCTTTTCTGCCAAGGGTAGATTCAAGCAGTGCTGCAGCTGCCAAAGTGTAGAGATGAAACTTAATACACCCTGCAAAATGCACCCAAACACATAAAATCTGTTTTGCCTTCACTATTTATGCTTTTGGTAGTTACCCACTTCATGGGCCCAGCACCACTTGAATTCTGCCCGCCTCAATGCCATGCCAGCATGTCTGAATTGAATGATCTTGTGATTGGAAATTATTTGTTTCATTCCACAGAAACAAGTGCTTAGATACTCGTCTATAAAACAGCACAACTCTGTCAATGAGAAGACACCATTCACCAAGACGTACAAACGGAGCCGTGGGAGAGAAGCCATTGAAATGTCTTCAGGCAACTATCGTCAGTGCTCATCATTTCGTAATCCAACATATCAAAACAATGAAGAATCAATTAATTCTACACATAAATAGGCTATATTTTAATCATGTAAATTATAATTTTTAATCAAGCCACTGGATTCATCAGTTTCTGTACTTATAAAAAAAAAAGACCGGGAAAGCCCAAATTTTGTAGAAACAAGTAATGCATGGGGCTTGTATATTTTGAATTAATGATATTAATCGGGAGAAAAATTGAATATTGTACTTACAAAAAAGGTGCCTTGACATTTGTAGTGTGATTATTATTCAATGAAGGACTGCATAATTTCAAGGAGAGACTGCATCAAACTGTGCCAATAAGCTGTTTTGCCCTATAAAAATGTAATAATTTACAAATAATGTATGACTAGCGATTTGAAAAAACTCTTCAAGAAAACCTTTTGTCAGGTTGCCAGAACGCTTGGAGTTCTTCCATCCAATTAATATGCCTTAAGTCTGAACAAGATTGATGCTTTTAATAGAATCAAAAGGCTACTTCCGATGCAAACCAGCATTCCACTATTTTATGCATACTTCTAGCAGATCTTCCGCCTAACATTCTGTCTGTCCACTTGAAACAGCTTGTGTATAGCTTCAGTTGTCTTCTTCCATTAGCATTCATCTCAGTGTTATATGACAGACATGCATGTACATGCAATTCTGTCTGGTCATGGAAATTGTCAGGCAAGCTGCCCTATTCATGTTTTTGGCAGATCATGTATCAAATCATTGCAAAATTTTATTATGTTCTCTCAGTGAATCATAAGTTTTCTTCCACTTTTACATCGCAAATACCTACGTAAAATCAATGAACCATCTTTAAGAAACATCAGAATGGCAAACACTATTCGTCCTAGAATATAGTAAGGCAAGTCTTTGATGTCACATTAGTTCAAAAAATGAAGTTGTTTATAGAAAACATACTCTGCGCATCTCCGCACCACAACTGTGGTGGCAACGAGATTTTTTGGAATTGAAGCACTCTCAAACCAAGTACTTCAAGACCAAATTTGTATATTTTTACCACATGTACACTGTTTTTAATTGAACACTTTGCATCTCAGAAGCAACACTTTGCATCTGTTTACACTCACTGTTTACACTTTAAATGTACAAATTCCATTAGTTTATGCATGGGCAATCTTAGGGCTGTAGCATGTCATTAACTTTTTTCACGCAGTCTGTCCAGCTGTACTTCCAAGCGTGTCAGTAGCTAAAATGTTCCTACGCATCACAGTATTTTTACAGAAGCGTATTTCTCATATCACCATCCTTAACCGGAGTGTACTGAACAAGTCCTTTTGTCAACATTCTTTTCAAAAAATTGGTGGCGTTTCTGGAATTTTTTTGAAAAATATTTATTGAATTTTTGATGCAAACGTCATTTCTGTTGTCCAGTGATTGATATCAAACTTTTCATAATCCTGTCCACCAACATCATCAAAAGCAATCTTAAAGTTGTTAATTTATGGATTAGCAAGAAGAAGGTCAAAGGTTACTAACTTGCGAAAGGGATGAAGGGATCCTCTTTGTTACCTTCAACTTCCTAAGGCAGAACATGTTTGTTGTAAAGCCCGTATTTACATGATCAACAAACGTTTAGTTGGAGAGAGGGAAATTATCCTTTTGTGAGTAACATGCATTTCAGTATGCACACATACTTACCGTACTTTTGTCAATGTAGAAGTCTCTTTTATGATGCAGCACTCTAATATTGGCAGTGAAGCTTTTGGATATGAAGGAGAAAATGCAGATATTTTATGGTGAGGGGTTTTGAAATCTGGAAGGATCATGCTACTTTTAGCTATATTTCAAAAATTGGTTGGTTTGAAGCTAAAAACATGAATCATAATAACTTGTAGGATATCAATTTAGTTATTTTGTCATATTGTGAGAGTCATGCTTACACAATGCTTTAAAATAATAGCATAAAACATTTACAAACATAGTGTCACACAGCGATGCCTGATATGTACTTCTTAAGAATGGTGATTTATTTATATCTCCAAAATGCCACAAACAGAATCATTGTATATAATGTAAGATATATGCATATAGTTATGTAACAATAATTTATAAATTCAAGTGAGTAATTTTTTTGATTTATAGAGTGAGGGCCGATTAATTTTACTTCCTGTCAGAGAAACTGAAGTCTTCTGTCAAAAGTTACTTCTTTTAACGGTGGTGTTTAATCAATAAGAAATGGTGATTGGATCGTGACAATTTGGGACTGGTATCTGTAACTGCCTTAAAAATAGAAAATCTTCCAAATATTTTCAAAGGGGCCAATTTTTATATGTCTTCATGTCGTCGGACATGTTTGATGCTTTTCTATACCTATATATGCAAATCTTTGTCCCTATTCATAGGCTGGTAAAAATGATCTCACAGAGCACAAATCGAAGTGTATGGCAGTTTTAATAAAAAGAATGCCAAACATAATTGCAGTCAGTAAATTTCATCATGTATGCTTTATATAAAGAGAGTACTCTATAACTTCTATAGACCATGTCATTTCATCATAAGGTAAAGTCTGCTAATTGTTAAAAGGATCATTTTCCTCTTCAGAATGGCTAACTTTTCAATTAAGCTGACACAACATTGCATGGACACAACATCACAGAAGGACTGTGCTGTTGCTAAAATCATTCGTTGCTTGAATATCGTCGACCAATTACTGTATGACAATCACCATCAAGTTTTTCAAACAAGTGCAATCATCGATGCAACTCTTCTTTGCATTTGCGCCGAATGGATGAAAATGTAAACAATAAAACCACCGTACGATTAGATGTACCCTCAAGCAATACTTTTTCACACTTTGAAAATATTTAACATTTCATAGAATTTCACATATCAGCAAAACTTGTGCTCAATGATGAAGCATAGACGCTAAATGAAGCTCTATGGATTAAGACACGAATATGGCTAGTATTTCTACATCTCATGAATTATCTTATTTTGGGAAATGATATGGGCTCATCTTTATAACAGCCCATGTTACAATTTGACTCCTTCCAAGTATATAAAAACTTACCAGTGTTCCTCTCAGCAATCACCTGGAGTTGGTTTAATGAAGTGAGAATTGTTTTAGCCGATGTAAAATCATGAACAATTAGTAAAATGTACAAACAACTGAAATAAACATAGATGCTTGTGATATCAATATCTTGTCATCATTTTAATAGTGTGCTATGGGTACATTTCAATATTTGAATCAGCCATTTCCTTTCAACATTCTCATCACCATGTGTTAAACGGAATCAAATCTGATCCAATTTCCCTCAGACTTGCTTCAAGTCTGTGTGCATATAAATAAAAACACTGAGTAAATTTAAGGAAGAAACTTCAGCATACTGTCGCCCTAACTGTAGGCTGTTCCGTGGATCATGGGGTGAACGCGATGGCATGGCTAGCCGGCATAAACTGCTGCCTAGAAAAACCAAGCGACGAGGGCCACAGTTCACCCAGTAATGCTAACTTTTGATGATTTTTTCACTATTTTGGTTTTTAATGTCAATAATAATTTCTAGTTCTACTTCTCAAAATATCTTGATATACATGGTATTCGACTTTTTAACTCAGCCTGTACATGTGTAAAGTGCGTTGTCATTGTTGACAAGTGAATTCTAGAATTCAAATGTAAACAATAACAGTGCATATTACACATATAGATTCTATGTTGACAAGCTAAATAGTGGGTGTTACAACATTCTTAAGGGAGTAGAATAAGATATTGCAATGACCGCAAAGTAAAAATATCGAAAAAATCATCAGAAGTTAGGGCGTTACTGGCCCTCCGCAGATATTCTATGTGCGGCTTTGTTGCCTATCTTTGCCTACAGACAACAAGATTGCAAACCTAATGGTAGTTATTCGCGAGACTGATGCAGCAAGGTAAGAGTTCACATAATGGGCAATACAAGAAACGCCGACATCTTTGAAAGGAGGCATTTACGAAGTGCGCACTCTAGAGCCAAGAAAGAGAAATATTGTCAACATAGTTCCGTCTTCTTTTTCTGCGTTTTTGTTAGACCCGGAACAGGCATACCTGAAAGTCATTATTCGCAGACGCCATTGTACTGCGTAAACAAAACTAAATTGTAGACGGACCAGTGCTAATTGTGAAGACAGTAACATGCAACTACAATAATGGGGCTTTCAAGATTCGGTCTACAAGCTACCGTCTCGGTCGTCGTCATTTGCCTATGTGCAATAAGCTTAACGGTCAGCCAAGGTGAGTACAAATTAAAAAGAAAGCGGACAACTTGTGGAGGATTTGTGTAAACTTAAGTGTCACGTACCGCAGCGAAGCACCATTCCCTAAAACTACAAGGTTTCTTTAAATTAGTCTGTACCAAAACGGCAGTGCAAACAAAAAAATAATGTCTTTCCTCCCGTTGACATCTCTTGTTGTTTAAAAAAGAAGAAGAAATATAATATTACTGTAATTTGTAGATGTCAGACAAACCCGGATGTAACCACCTTATTAGGCCAAAGACACCCCACCTTCGTTTACGTTTTGTATCTGTTAGATCATGTTAAACGTACTTTCGTTGTGTGTCTGGCTTCATGGATTTTGCCAAATTTTTGGTGCCTTCACTAAATCTGATTGTAATCTCCGAGCTGTAGACCGCTCTATTCACTGCTAAAAGCCCGTGTATTTCTTCAGAAAAGTCTCGCCCCGATCCTCTACTAGACACTGCTCAATTTTATATCAGGTATACTCTTTCGATATGAAGTTTCCTGATTCTAGCCTTTACGTGCAACTTTGGACCCAAGATCTAAGATTATGGTACAACCATTTCAAGTCGTATTCGACACGTGTGCAAGTTTGTTTTAGGTCCGGCAAGCTCAATATGTTAAAATCAACCATGTTACCCATCGTATGAAGCAGGGTGAAAGTGAAGCAATGAAGTACTATTCTTCTAGAATTGATCATTCTATTAGGTGTCACAAATGCAACGTATGACAACCGCAACATTGTACAAAATTATTTCTCAAAGGATAACCATCCATGAGTTGACTTGCACTTTCTCTCCAAACTAACAAATTCATGACATAAAACGAAAATGTTCATGCCGGAATATTTAAAACTATCTGAATTGCTTTTATCATATTTTTTATCCGCCAATTCTTATCAATACCATTACGATGCGTTTATATATCCAATGTCATTGTTGACAACCAAATTCATTTGTCAACAATACTTTAACAGCGCATATAATAATTGTACACAAGGCACTGTGTTTGCAAACCCACTACTTTGTATTTCAATGTATTTTGGGAGACCAAAGAAGAAAAAAACTACATCTTTTATGAAGAAAAATAATTACAAAATGTATTTCTTGTACTCCGACGAGTATTCGCTTGTTAAATCTTATGAAATATCACTTGGTCATTTTGTCTATACAATTCTGTGCTGACTCGCAGAAATGCATGGCAATGAAATAAATCGAAACAGCTCGATCTTGCCAAAAAACCACCCCTGTATTGAAGAAAATATGTCTAGCTCACAGTTCCTCCTTCTATTGTGTTCTGCTTTCACACGATTGAGGAGTGACGTCACCCTATGGGCTCCATTCGTCGTTGTAAACATACCTGGTCATATGTCACGAACTTCGGTTTGCTTCACTATTCAGAACGTCAGGGTATAGGAGATCAATAACGTCGCCGATGTATACTCAATGCCGCCGCCTCGCGGGGAACCGAACAATAAAACGGACCTTTGTGTTTTGCTTACCTTTAGAGCTCGGATCTGAAAAGGAATAAAACGAGTGTGCATAGTACATTTCAAATAACCCCTTGCTGGGTCATTTAGCGAGAATGTATGGTTCAACAGATTTGTCATAGTTCGATAATTCGTTGCACTGTTGTACGCTCTGTATCTTTCGTGACAACAAGACCGTAGTGTATCACACAGGTGTCATCACTGTTTAAATTTACCTAGGTTGATGGCGCTAACGGAATTCTTTTTGGGACTATGGGCGAGACCTTTTCTATCTTGGTGCACGTCGACTTATTCTTCTTCCTAAGTCAACTCTTTCAAAAATGTGTACAACATGAAGCAATGTATAAAGTAGAAACGAAGACAAATGCTGTTTTATTAAAGTCCGTTGCTGTCTATGTTTAATTGTATTGATGAAGAATGCAGAGATTATGGTGAAGATGGAAGACACTGTATCGACTCCTTCGACGAACTACCTCAGGATAACATTGAAGTGAATTTCAAGCTTTACACACGAAAGCACAGAAATGGCGTGGATATGGAATTTTCAAGCGCTTTGCACGCTGATTTTCAGTTCGGAAAACCGATCAAGGTGAAGTGTGCCAAAACTTACCACATTCTTACGTTTACTACAAAATCAAAACCATAAAAGGACATCAAATACTCGATGTGCCGGATTTAAGAAGCTTGCAGATATCAGTTGGAGTAACGCAAGTTACAGTTAATAACTGTTCAGTGTGTTAAAGGAGTCGAAAGAATATTACGATTTCAGATGGTATGGTCTGTTTCATAATGCACAGGAGATGTACAACATATAAGGGACCGAGCAAAATTAACGGCAGGGGGCCCGGAAGAGAAAATGGGGGGGGGGCACGAAAAAAAATGAGGGTTCTTGGGTGGGCCATTAAAATTCCCGGGAAGGGAAGGGGTGGGCCACCAAAATTTTTTTACACCATGACAGACAGAGAATATTTTTCAGCATTTTGGTCCTTGTTGAAGCTGGAGTTCCTTGTCAAACTTCTTGTAGCATGATGAAATACCAAGTCTTAAACCTCACAATGCAGTTGTTATGTGTAAAATGAGCAATGTTATTATTGAAAATTGACTTAATTTCGGGGATCCATTGTCAGTCTGTCTGTCTGTCTGTCTGTCTGTCTGTCTGTCTGTCTGTCTGTCTGTCTGTCTGTCTGTATGTATGTATGTATTATGTATGTATGTATGTATGTATTGTATGTATGCCTGCCTGCCTGCCTGCCTGCCTGCCTGCATTCATGCAGGTATGTATGTATGTATGTATGTATGTATGTATGCCTGCCTGCCTGCCTGCCTGCATGCATGCATGCATGTATGTATGTATGTATGTATGTATGTATGTATGTATGTATGTATGTATGTATGTATGTATGTATGTATGTATGTATGTATGTATGTATGTATGTATGTATGTATGTATGTATGTATGTATGTATGTATGTATGTATGTATGTATGTATGTGTATGTATGTATGTATGTATGTATGTTTGTGAGGTTGTTTTTAGGCATTTTTTGTCAATATACTTGTTCTCAAAAACTACTTGTTTGAAAGCTTTGCAATTTTGCATAAAATTCCCTAGGGATGTTATGAGATAAATCTTTTACTCAGTGTTGGGAAACCTGTATTTTTTAGGCATTTTCTCAGTCTGTGACCTCAAATAACCTATATGAACCAAGAAAGTGTTTTAGACGGTATCATAGTCATAATGTAGTTGTATTTCCTATCAGTTTGTAATGAAATTTGATCCAGAAAACACATTTTAGGTTATTTTTGAGACAGCAGACCATTTTCAGCCAATATTTCTAGTATGAGCCACACTAAAACTGTTATTCTGTCATATTAAACAAAATACCTTTGTACTTGGTATCTGCTTTTATGCTGTGTACCTCTTCCTGACCATTCATGTTTATATTTGCTTTAGTGACAATTGTTGCTCTTTTTGTTCAAAGTGTGTTCTATTTTGATCTCCTGCCTTGGAGTATGCATCATTTGGAAAGGTATTGAGGGTCAGTAGCTGTACATAATTTGGCTATTTTTTAGCATTTTGTGTTCTGTGTGTTTCACTTGAAGTTCTTATTTTACTCAGAGTATGATGAAATGCACAATATTGAGCTTGTTAGACTAACTTGGAGATGTGCAGTGAACACTGTCATCATTAAAAATAATTCATGTCTAAATCAATGCTTCAACTATAACAACTATAACAGCACTGAATGAACTTGTAGATTGTTTATAAGGTATTTGGTAATTTCATCATTCTTTGAGATTAAAATAGCACAACACAATACTGAAAAGTAGCTGTAGGTGTTACAAGTAGTAAAGCTTGAACATATGTTATTTTGTTTGTTTATTATTTATATATTTATTTGTTTATTATTTATTTCAAGAATGCAAGAATGTTGTTTTCACTAAAGCATATATTAAAGTTATGATGGGGGGGGGGGCACTAAAATTTTTGCTGGTGTTAGGGGGCCTGTAAAAAATATATGCACCACATATTTTCTCTTCCAGCCCCCTGCCGTTAATTGTGCTCGTTCCCTAAGCCGTAGAATAATGTTTACGAGGTAGACGGCATGCTAGTATGAATCAGGGGGATCTATATGATTAATGTACAGGTCATTTAAAACACTTGGGTGATAAGTACAATAAACTAGTCTCTCCCCGTAATAAATCTGAACCTCGGGAACTGTGCGATCTGATTGGCCGAAGTCTTACTAAAATGGCTACCTTCATATCCTCAATAACTTTTTGCGTTGTTCCCCTTTCAGTTTATCACTCATGGTTTCCTCAGCAAAGGGTCTGAAGATTGGGTGAAACAGATAGCTGACGAACTTCTTAAAGTCGGAGATTTCAACGTCATTGTGGTTGATTGGGAAAAAGCTGCCGATCCCGACACTGATGTAAGTATCAGCAACACTAGAGAGTAGCGACGAACCCTTCAGCATATACTGCACGGTCCGACGTAAATAGTTGCAAGATGGGAAATGGTTTTAACGCTGACAAAGTTTAGTCATTTGCTTACTCATCACTTGTCAAAATAGCCAATCACGAATCACGTACTTTGTATCATACACTGGCATGTAAAAGAGACAATCGGAATGTATGTCCGCGAGGCAAATCCCACATTAAGGTAACTTTTTATTCAGACTTTTCTCAAGGAAACTTTTCACAATTGTCTTTCAAATCAAGAATAAAAAGGCAAGGGATCACCGTGCAAATTTTAGTTCCAGAGAAACAAACTACCTGAAATTTACCACAAACTAAAATTAACAATGACCGCCATCCTGTGCTAACTCTGTAGGGAAAAATAACGTTTTCGACTTCTTTGTTAAAAATGAGACAGCAAACATTTCTTTCCTTATGTAAGCTTCAAAATGATCCCACGCAATTGGTAGATCAGAAATGTATCCAAAAGATGTATAATCCGAAGATATGTCCCTGAGGCGCATTCTATATTTAAAACGCAATTTCTGCGTAAATCGCAGCTGAAATGGGTAGAGTACGACGAGGCATCCAGCAATACCAGGATCGTTGCAAGTCGGATCAAACGTCTTCTGGGTTTCATCTTGAGGCAAAGTGGTAGTAGCGCCCTCAACGACGTACACTTAATTGGACACAGTCTCGGTGCTCAGATCAGTGGCATGGTTGGAAAATTGATTCAACGAGACATACATTGCAATGGAGCACCTTGTAAGGCTGCACGTATAACAGGTAACAGAATTTCATTTAAGAGGTACCTACTCTCAACTCACAAACAAAGTATACGTTGGTAGGTGAAAGATTTTACGAACCATGAAAGCAGTTTTACACAAAGTTACAGTTCCTCCATCATGAAGCCTATCATCAGATGAGTTTATCTTCCTATCAACAGCTAAAGTAGGAATATTCTAAAGTAAGAATATTTCAGTACCAGAATAGTTCGAGCAGATGTTATAACTGCCCTCACTTAAGCTGTCTCTTCGCCTGTATAATAAAAGGGACAAGAGCTAAAATTTATGATGCTTTGTTTCTTATTTTTGTTCAATAAGGCATTTAGATTTGCACATTCTTAAAGCCCCTTGAATTGCAATACATTGCGTTCCATTGCTTACTATTGACAATGTTACTGTTAACAAGTGCATTCTAGGCTGTGTTTTGAAATGGGCAATACAAAAGAAATTCTATTTCAAAGATAAAAATTCCCGAAAATATGTCAGGAGTTACAATTGCTATTTTCAGCCCTTGATCCTGCTCGTCCAAACTTTCTGATCGACGCGGGAGAAAGGCGCAGAGCTCCAGGACCACATTGTGTGTCGAGAGATGACGCCATCTTCGTCGACGTGATCCACTCAGATGCGAAGGAGCAAGACGATCATACAGGTGGCACTTTCCCACAGCTGGGCATTTATCAGGTAATTGTCATTCCAGACAAACGAATCAAGAGTGGTTTTTATATAAAGATGCAATGACGTTATAGACTTTTACAGTTTCTGACGTCACCTTATTTCGGTTGTCTTCCATTGTTGTGAGGTCAGGAGTTTTTAATGTCTTCGGCGTTCAGTGACCGGGCACATGAATTTGATGGTAATGATTATGATAATTATGATGGCAATGATGATGATGATGATGACGACGACGGCGACGATGATGATGATGATGATGATCATGATCATGACAATGGTGATGATGACGACAACGATGAAAATGATGATGATATAACCAGTTACAGTTTTCTGATCCCTTCGATGATATTTACAAAATTCCAGGCCCTAGGCCATGCTGATTTCTACCCTAATGGCGGCAACAAACAACCAGGATGCATACTCTTCCCATGCGATCACGGCAGAGCAACGTCATTATTCGCAGCAAGCATAAACAGTCACTGTAGCTTTATCTCAGAGACGTGTAGTGGTAGCTTAGCCCTCCAAAACAAAAGGTAAAATATTTGTAACGTACACCCAACACGATTGAAGTAATTTTGGATAATTAGATGGTGAAGTAATGTCGATTTAATCTGCAAATGTAAGCTCGGGGACTGGTCAGTTTCTTCGGCCGGGGGGGGGGGGGGGGGGGGGGGCGGTAGATTATTTTTTGCTGACGTCAAAAAGAGGCAGACCCCCTATTCCAACTTTCGAAAACAGGCTGACCCCCCATTCCAGCTTTCGAAAACAGGGTGACCCCCCCCGCGCACGATAAAGGTAAAACAAAAGGTGGATAATTCAGTATATATATATATATATATATATATATATATATATATATATATATATATATATATATGTGTGTGTGTGTGTGTGTGTGTGTGTGTGTGTGTATAGGATAAAGCCCAAGTACGAGGGCTCTTCTGGTATATAAAGTCCAACCCAACGATAAAATGTCGAGGCCGCAGGCCGAGACATTTTATCTTAGGGTTGGACTTTATATACCAGAAGAGCCCGAGTACGAGGGTTTTATCCGACTTCAAAACTATCGCCCTAACTGGTATATTTTCATTTTCAATGTGTTTACGTCAACCGTCCCCTTTGTCAATGTAACATGTTTAGGATATGAATTAAAACTTTTATTTGTGAAATAGCCTCCCAATGTAATGGAACATCCTATAAATGCCTAGGGCACATTATATAAATGCCCTAGGGCACAGCAGAGTTTGTGTTGCAGCTAGTTTCCGCTGAGTTACCAAATTTTAATATTAAAACGTACCAGATGTCTACAATTATGACATGTTCATTTTTGATTGGACAGTACTTTACTACGGCGCTGTCATTCGTTTCTGGAATTTGGTGACAAGGCTTTATAAAACACCCTGAATTGAGCACTCTGATTGGTCAATCAACAGTAGATAGTTTATATATATATATATATATATATATATATATATATATATATATATATATATATATATATAATTTATATATATATATATAATTTAAACATTCAGTCATTCTGTGTTTTAATGAAATTGTTGTCATGTCAGTTGTACGATAGGAACTTAAAAGTGTCAATTCTAAAGTTTGAATACAGTATTTTGAATGAGCTGTGAATGTACTCCACTCTTTTTATGCTTAAAGCAGATGTCCAGAACTGTTGTAAGAAAAATGTGATTGTGAAATATTAGTGCATGTTGCTTTCTAATACTAAATTCTCATAGAGGAAACAGAAAAGTATCAGGAACTTGTCATGCTTTTCATATGAACTGCAGATTTCATAATGATCAGTACACTTTGCAAAACAGACTTTCAATTTACAGACATCAAGATATATCTGACATAATATCTCTGATAATATCTCTCTAAGTATGAGCCGAAAAATATTAAACATCCAGATATCTCTAATATATATACATATCTGATATATGAAAGTCATGCAGCTGAAGGGAATGCTGAAAAATATTGTTTGATATTGTAAAGAAATGCGCCAGAAGGGCGCGCCGAAAAATTTTAAACATACAAGTATGTCAGATATGTATATATAGATGTCTGATATATTAAAGTTTTGCACTAGGGCATGGCTCTGAAAAATGTCTTATTGTACTTGGGCCTCAGCCCAAGTACATTTGTTTTCATTCCGTGGGAAAAAACTCTGTAAGGTATAACCATTCCTGGCTGAGACCAGGGAGGGCAAAATGTCTTGGCTTCATCTTTCTTGGCATAATAAATGGCGTAATGATGTTAACTGAATGGAAGTGCTGCTCTCAGCCAGTCTTGAATAAGTGAGATGTGAATATTAATGCTTCTCTATCTGAGTTTTTGCCACAAAATCTTCTGAATATAATCAAAATGTGCATCGAAATGCAACAATTAATGCACCCTCCGTTTCCTAAGCGATGGCACGACCCTTGCTACACCCACTGGACGAGCCAAAGTGGGAGGGGTAATTTCAGTTTTGTCGAACAGGAGGGCTCGAGACCAGAATTTAACATTTAAAACTTGAAACATGTTTAATCACTGACAAGATGTGGACTAGTGTTAATCAAAGTGAAAGTTTGAAAAGGAAAGGTTTTATATCCCGGACACAATGAAAAACATTACGACTGGAAACTGTACCCCAGTTGAGAATAGTAATGCCCACAGCGATGGAGAACACTTATCCTTGAGCTGAGAAAACCAGACCATCATTTCGAAATAGAGCTGCAGATTCGAGAAGCTCGTTCAAAATAGCTAGGTACACCCATAAAGGGGTGTTTCGAGTTTTGAGGGCAAATTTCGCCTCCTTCATATAGAATCGTACGTTGTTTTTCCAGGAGAACACACCATTTGACACAAAATTTGCATGTAAAGGGGTCGCCAGTAAGCACGTGGTCAAATCTGGCCTAAGAAACAATATGAAATGTTGGGTAAAGCCAGTCCAAAATAAACTGATTTGAACTTTTGTGTTTTGTAATTTATACCACTGCAGTAACATTACCTTTTTTTGACAACATCACACAATGTAATACGTTTTGAAACTCAATACTCCGACGTATTCTGTGTCTCTTTGCTAAAAATACGGTATGCCGATTACCATGTAAGGAGATGATGACGTCAAGACAGATTTGTAGTGCGTTCGGTCCTGGATGGTGCACGAAGTTTTGTCGAGGTAGCTTGTGTATTTATTTCCTAAATGGGAGAGATTAGGGTCGATCTAAACGAAGGCCGAAGAATGTTATGATACTCTAAGCGAGCTGAACTCTAACGCGAATGGTTGGATAATTTGGAGGATGTCTAGAACCGGGGTCTAGAATGATCTCGTCTCATTAAGATTATTTGGCGGTCAGTATTGAATTTCAACTGCGTCACAAGTTTGCGAAATGAGTATTCCGTCCAACGGTCAACGAACGATGTGTTTTAGAAATCTGGAGACATGGCACATCGCATTTTTATTTTAGTATTTTATATTTTACAAAAGATTTAAGAAGCAATGATTTTGTCGAAAATTCTGAAAAAAATATAGGAAGATTTGATCGCAACACATTTTCACTTGGGGTCAACTAGCCCTGCGTACGATGCTGTGTGTTCCGCTACAGCTAATCGCCCCGCTCAAAGACCCGTACGTAGGGTCGGTGACTTCAAATCCATTTTGGGACTTCACGTAAAAAGCCAAATTACTGCCGAAATTCAGCGTTCTTGGGCCCAAGTCGTATCCCAGCCTACCTCAGCTACTCGATCGCTTCCAAAAATGACAGTCTTTTATTCACTTCTCGTAAATAACCGTCGATGTCGGCAACTCTCTTCCTAGCCTGCGTACGATGCGTGTTAGCTGTAGCACATAGCATCGTACGCAGGGCTGGGCAGGGTCAACCGGATGCGCTATTTTGCGGGTGCGGGTTGCGGGCATGAAAAATGTGTGTTTTTTGATATCATTTTCGCCCTTCTCACACTTCAGATTAGTTCAACCGCCGATAAAAGCACAATTTTCAAAATCGTTTTCAACGCCGTTTCAAATAATTTTATTGTGGTGAACACGATTATAGTCCTAGGAAACTTTTCAAAGTCACGCTGGATCAAATGCTTGAAGGGGGCATACCGGCATGGAGCGACTATCATACTGCAGGTGCAAGTCATACGTTCATGATATTAGGAGATAAATTATTGAGAGCTGCAGAACACAAACTCATCCAAAATATTCCAATTAGATCGATTCCTGAAAATAAGGCAACGCACCGGCGTGTTTTTCCCACTGAAATTCTCGCGTAAAATGTTAGCAGAATGTCGTTCTCTGAGGTCGCGACCTCGCTTGAACCGAAACGGCAAAGTAAACTAAGTCCTTTGTTGTACGTCTTTTTTTTTTAAAGATTTCATGAAAAATACACGGCATTTACAATACACATCACTTCTACGCTTTTTTAAGTCAAATCTTTCCTTATGCATATTGCATTTAACTAGGCATTGTTTAATTTTCTGTATGAGTTGCCCTGGAACCGAATTGTGAATGGATGCATTACAGAGAATTTACTTCCTATGGCCTGATACTAGAAATGTAACAATTTTCATTCCGCGATAAGTGGCGACATTTCCGAGGCGCGATTTTTTTTTGTCAGTCTGGTATTACGTATATTTCTCACTCACATCCATGGCAAGAAAGAAAAGTGATTCAGATCCCTAATTATTTGTAATGGCCAGGCAGCTCGGAATAAAAAATTGGTCCTCGAATCGCCGCTTTTAGTTTAGCAGATTTTGATTTTTTCAGAAACATGACGTATTTTCACCCATTTGGTTTGGTCTGTTATAGCATCTTTAGTCCAAAAAATCAAGTTTACAGCATTGATGTTTTCAACAGCCTTCAAATATACAGTATTACGTTAAAATACACCATATAGTAGTGTTTCATTAATTTTAACCATCTTGACCTGATGGTGAAATATGGACTTCGCAGGAAAAGGGATACTGTACGATAGACCTGATCATCATTATTGATAATAGACACATTCTAAAGGTTTTATTTCTTATATACTAAATGCCATATTACATATATTAGAAATCTAGCCATAATTCTAAAAACCCGCAGCCCGCAGCCCGCAACCCGCACTTTAGCAGATACCGGGGTCAACATGGGGTCGCAGCCATGTTGCCTCAAAACTTATTTCTGTCTGCACTCAAAACTCAAAAATGTCGGATATGAACCTGAAAAATCGATGCAATTTCGTCAAAATTTCAGCCTATAGACAAAATTTCATCTAGGTAAGGTAAATTTACTGAAATTTGATCGACAAATAATCCTGAGCTTGAACGTGACAGCTCGCCTTCTCCGGGAAGTCAAGCATCCAGGTGCCCATACACAGTTGCCCATATGGCCAGGTTTATGAGATTGTTTTCAAGCGAGCGAGCCAATAGAGCTAGAGGTCTGATTTTTGGTATATAGGAATAACTTAGCAATACAATTATTTTGACAAATGTCACGTGACCTCAATGACCTTTGACCTCAAATAGATATATTTGTCCACAACTCAGTAACCACAAGTGCTACACCCTTCATAGTTGGTATGATGGGACACCTTATGACACCACATATTGTACCTCATTAATTATGCGCATATCTAATTCTGAGCAAGCCAATAGAGCTGGATGTCCGATTTTTGGTGTATAGGGATAACTATAGGGTAGAAATCTAAATATGCCCATCTAAATATTAGACATCTACCATCGAGAACAAAAGAAATTTGCTGTAATTTGAATATTAAGGAGTTTAAGCAATTTTCACTATAAATAAAGAACCCCTGCCTCAAACTCCACAAAAGTTGCTAGACATATTTTGCCGTTGTCATCAAATGCCTAATTGACAGGAGGAAATTCAAGACCATATTTGAATAGTAGTATATATTGTCCTCAAAATTACTCTATCACGGCCCAAGTACTCATTGCCTTCAGCAATACTGCCTTGTTATAATTAAAGTTATGCGCCCGAAGGGCGCGCCGATAAATGCAACTGAATGATGAAATTTGTGGCTGGCGCAATGCATTTTTCGCAAGTATGAGCCATGTCGAAATTAAAAAACACTCTGACCCCCCCTATTGGGCATTTCAAAAACATGGTGACCCCCCTACCACCAAAGTCAAAAACAGGTTGACACCCTATGGCGCGTAATCCATGCCAAAATTAACACCTTACATTTGAGCAAAACTTCATTCAACTCTCGCCCAATTCGACCCAACTGTGGCCAACTTCATTCAACTCTCGCCCAATTCGACCCAACTGTGGCCACCTTTCAAGTCTCGCCAAATTCCATCCAATTGTCGCCAACCTTCATTCAACTCTCGATAATTTTGCGCGTAATCCATGCCAAAATTAACACCTAACATTTTGAGCCAGCCTACATGCAACTCTCACGAAGGTACATGCGACTCACCAAGCTACAACTCACGAACCTGCATGCAATTCGCGCAAACCTCAATGCAACTCTCTTGAAATGCATTTGCTTTGCGCTGCGACTTATTTGAATCGACTCCCTAGATTTAAGCTCAACTCATTTTAACTACACTGCTTGAAGCTCGTTTTTGAGCTGAACGCATTCGTGTCGGGGGACGGTCCGTGTGAAGGGAGACTTGGTTGGGATAAACCATTTTTGAATAAGGTCCGCTGCATGCTGCTTTCTATTTAAATAAAGGCACTTCTGGGTTGAGAAAACCATACGTGAATTGGAGTTCACTGCAATCGGTTAACGTGTGTGAATGAGGTTCTATCGTATTTTATTTGACTATCATTTTACTTCAAGTAGACTGTGCCACAATGTGGTTTACAATAAACCAACCCATCATTAAAGTGACTAACTTTGCCCCGACAACACGGAAACTTATGAGACGTCACAACGCATCATACCAACGTCATATGACGTATTCAGGTGTTTTCTATCAGTGAGCCAGGGGATCTGACAAAAATGACCCGACATATAGTATATGCAGTGCAACGAGCGACTTGAGTTGCCCGTCGCATTGCCTCGTTTGTACGATGTCATCCGTGTCGCTCGATTACCATGGACGAAAACGACAATTGTCCGCGCTGCGTAAAAATCTCCGCACTGTGTGAAATTTATCTCTGCGCTCTTGGAAATTCTCCGCGCTGTGTAAAAATCTCGGCGCTGTTGAAAACTCTTCGCGCTGTGTAAAAATATCCGCGCTGTTTGAAATTCTTGGCGCCTTTTTAAATTTCTCTCTACTGTTTAAAATTTCTCCGCAGGCTGTTTCGAATTTCCCTGCTGGAACACAATTCTCCGCACTGTTTCAAATTTCTCTCTACTGTTTGTTCTCCGCGCTATTCACTTCTGTGACTATTCTATAAGGAAAATGAGGGCAACTTCACACAGTGTATGCGTACAGCTGGCAATGTTTTACGGGTCGAATATTAGCCTGCTAAATACGTAGTCGTTACACTTGTCAGACAAAACAAATTGAAATCATAAAAATCGACAGGAAATGGCCCAAGGATATATCCTTTACAATCGAATTAATGTAAGAGAACAATTTACAAAAACGCTGGACATTTTTGCAATGAGCAGATTGCCATAAAGCATGGTTACCTAGGTACAGCATGATGAGTGATTCCTGGATATTCCAACATCACCGACAACTTCAGATTTTATAATTACTTTCTGGGAGGTCGTTCACAATTTTTTGTCCAGCGGAGGCTTTTCATAATTTTGTTTACCACCTGATTTTTTAAAGTTTCATACTTCAACTCGGACATTTGCGTATATTGTGTACTGTACCATGCCTAAATCATCAAGTCATACAATATTTTCACAGTACATTGACCGTATCGACATCGATAAAATACGAGTCGGGATAAAATAGTGTAATATATTTACAAGTTTTTCCTTCGCGACCGGTCGTAGAGTCGTGGCGATAAATGCCGAGAGAAATAGAACATTTTTTCAAAGTTTTTTCCTTCACGACAGGTCGTTGGGTCGTGGCGATGCATGTCAGGAGAAAATAAAGTGGTTTTTCCAAGTTTTTCCTTCACGACCGGTCGTAGGGTTGTGCACATGCACATGAAGAGAGTGTACGTTGGCATACATCGTGTCAAAGAATGATGGTGTCCTTGTAGCGTTTCTAATGGCATCCGATCTACATTGCGTTTGAAACAGCCACAACACAACATTTATGTTAGTTGAATTCCATTTTTCAACAACAACATCACGACTAATAAACATAAACAACAATACAGACAACAATAACAACAACAACAACTAGATTTCTTGGTTTTATGGTTTTAACATTAAACTAAGAATAGGCAGAGGTCATAGCCTGCCTGCCAGGATCGCTAGTCTCGTCTGATTAGCATGGCGACCAGCGCGGCCTCTCATTTTGTAGGGAAATTAGATCGTTAATGGTAGAGGGACTGTGAACACACGGAACAAAAACACGTATTTATCGACGTGTACATTTGTCTTTTTCTCCATAAAGTGAAAAGGTTAAATATTTGTGTCCAAAATACGACAATAAATCAAAAATCTCTGCGTATGAGCCACGACCTTACGACTGGTCGTGGATTAAAATGTCGGAGAAAAATTCAACACTTTACAGCAACGACCCCACGACCCGTTTCGAAGGAAAAACTTTGAAAATATACTTTATTTTCTCTCGATGTTTATCCCAACGACCGGTCGTGAAGAAAATCGTTACAAGAATACTTTTTTCTTCTCCCCATGTGCATCGCCAAGACCCCGTAATCAGACCGGCCGTGATCGAAAAATCCTCCGTATCACCGTACGACTTGGGCTATCAAAAGAAAACTTGGCAAATTTGTAATACATTTTATTTTTCCTCGCAATCAATCCAACATCCGGGCATTGTTTATACATATTCTTTTAACACACAGCGGATATTTCATTGTGCAGTAGTTCGCGAGTGTAAACAGTCGTACGACTGGTCGTGTAGCGTGCTCATTAAACTCGTTGGTTCATTTTGGGCCGGGTATCGTTGACTGAGTGTTTCAGAACCAAAAATGGGGCTCCTCAATCAGTCGCTCTCTTGTTTTGTATCCCCTCAGCTTGGTTGTGTGATTCAGTCATCTTCGGTATACCGATATGACCTCAGTCTATGGCATTTAACTGTGACAACAACCATGGAGGTAGAGAGAAAGAATTGTTGGAACTGTAAATCTGGACTTCCGCAACAGACTTTCGGGTTAAATTTTTGGATCCCCCAGGTCAATGACAGAAAACACCTGAATATATTAATGACGTCATGTGACGTCGCTATGACGCGCTGTGACGTCTCGTGTTGTATGGCAAAGTTGGTCACTTTAATGATGGGTTGGCTGCCATGAACCACATTCTGGCACGGTCAATTGGAAGTAAAATCAGAGTCGATAACATAACATAGAATCACCTTCACATAAGTAAAGTAAATGCAATGGACTCTAAATCACGTGTGGTTTGTTTCAACTCAAAAGTGTCTTCATTTGAATCGCATGCAGTGGGCCCATTTCAAAAATGGTTCGCCCCAACCAAGCCCCCCAAAACACGGAATATCCCCCGACACGAATGCGTTCAGCTCAAAAAGCAAGACGAATGCAGAGTCATCAAATGAGTTGAGCTTCAAAGGTAATCTAGGGAGCATGATTCAAACGAGTCACGGCGCAAAGCGAATGCATTTCACGAGTCTCGCATTGAGTTTCGTGAGAGTTGGATAGGTTGGCGACAATATTGGATGGAATTGGGCGAGAGCTGAATGAAGTTGGCCACAGTTGGGTCGAATTGGGCGAGAGCTGAATGAAGGTGGCCACAGTTGGGTCGAATTGGGCGAGAGCTGAATGAAGTGGCCACAGTTGGGTCGAATTGGGCGAGAGCTGAATGAAGGTGGCCACAGTTGGGTCGAATTGGGCGACAGCTGAATGAAGTTGGCCACAGTTGGGTCGAATTGGGCGAGAGCTGAATGAAGTTTTGCTCAAAATGTAAGGTGACACCCCCATGAATCCACCGCCCCCCAGGCCGAAGAAACTGACCAGTCCCTTATCTGCTTCTCTTTTTCACATTAAACACTTGGTTTTATGAATAATTTGTAATATTGAAACCTTCAACTATACGGCACCTAACACTATTGAGAAATTTGAAAAATATGAATATACAATTCTCCCAAATTAGTTCCAATTACGTTAGCCTCTTTAGCCTCAAAAAATCGTACATTTGCCAATCATAAGATTATCTTGCCATTTTTGGAAGGCCAATTTTTGTATATATTTTAGAATTATTCAAATAAAATTTAATTACGTATGTACGAGAATGGGTGTGTCTTTTCTAGCCTTCATGGGTGAACATACTTTTGTTCACCTTGCAAAGGCATATACTCGATCACAGTCCCTCCAGTGTGAGGAGGGACTGTGATTCGATTGAAGGCAGAACTCGCCAAGGGGACATTTCAGACTCTTCAAATATCATAATTCTTCGCTTGACAGCATTTTTGTTTTGACACGTGTTAAAGGAAGAAAATTGAACGATTTTCTTGATGTATATATCACAGATGTTCGGGCTGTACATCAACGCCTTGCCAACGTATGGGATACCATGCCATCAAACCAAGCACGCCTACACTATACTATCTTGAAACTACTGGAGATGAGCCCTTCTGTGGTAAGACGAATAACTCATTGTAAGACAATGAATGCACAGTATAACCAACAATTTGCTCTACATCTCAGCCGCGTCGATACTTTAAACTGTATTTGACATTTCAATGCACATCCTTTTGTGACGATTTTTCTCTAATAGAAGACTCGGAGGGAGAAGATTAGAATGTAGAATGACTGCGCACATATAAAATGATATGTATATAAAGGTCACAAGGGCTGGAGGAATCACGCTTGAAATCTAATTTTTTCAGATCCCCCTCAATACCCTAAACAATTTTCAAATGCCCCCTCTATATGACCAAATTTACAAGTTCCCCCAAACTACCACAAGCCCGTACATTTGTAAAGGATGTACGCGCAGAAAAATAAACACGTATTGCATCGTTCCGCTCACAGGTGTTCAACACTACCTGATAGTTTGTAAAGTCATATTCCTAAGGCAAGTTCTTAAATTGATTCATTTTTAAACGTATCGGTGAACTTTTTGGATTTATCGGTCTAAGCCAACGTGAGTTAATCCAACTCTTGCAAGGTCAATTGCTCCTGCCTAAGAGCACACACAAATGACTATCATGATAGAGTAGGCAAAAAGTGAATTTTGGCTAATTGTCATATTATGAAAACAACTGAGCATAGTGACCAACCAAAATTGTTTCAAAAGTACAAGACATATATGAATTAGATGCTACTCAAAATTGACAATACTGGAAGGTAAAAATATTCCATTAGACAAATGTTTTAATCTCTGAAATTTTGGGTGTAATAATGGCAAATTTAGTCACATATTTTTTCATTTAGTCTTTAGTATTCAAAGTTTTACTTTTGTATTATTTTATGACAAGAATGTGAAAATTTAGAAAATCAAGCATGTTGACCCCATCTTTTTTCTTTAATATTTGATTATAGTCATATGCCGGAATTCAAAAATTCCCGATAATTTTTCAAGTCTCCTTGTCTTCCATGTGTTACTGTCTGGCCTGATCTTGTGTACAAGTATGTTTCACTGTCATGAGCGTCATTTGACCCAAACTTTCTTCAACTACCATGTACATCAGGGTCAGAGCTATCTCTGTCACTGCTCAGGTATGCAGTGACAGTGACACTGCAGTAGCAGGGCTGTACCTGATAGTGACACTGCCCGTAGGGAGTAGCTGTATTAACTTTGATAATTTTGGCAATATTCAGTTTATACAACTGTGTTCTTGTTCTACTCCCTACAGCATGTTGAACTGTCCAGTATTCAGCTTGCTATCACAGCCTGTGTATGTGTACCATGCATTTGTATCACTGACAACTGACTGTCAGTCTGGACTCTAATTAAATTATCACCTGACACATATTTATATATACAGCCTTGTTGACAAACTGACTACTGTGTAGGGAGACAGCAAGAAACTGCAGTTGATATATTGCATAGAAATATTGCAAAAATCATCAACAGTCGCAGCTTCTGCCCTGTATTACTTTTCTACATATACTTTCTTTCAAGTGAAGTATTTCATTTCAGAAAATAGCGCCAAATTTTAGACTTCAATTAATTTTCATGATTAATACCAAAATTGAGGTTTTTTACCGTAAATATACACCCACTTTATTCTTCGAGTAAACTACTACTACCATACCAAACTTTAGAGTCTCTGCTTTTGAACATATATAGTATGAGGGGATTTCCTTGTCATCTTTGATGAGAAATATTGCTTTGAAATAAAACTGTGATAGCAACATGCAGCTCCACTTTTATATAATGGGAATCCAAAACATGTCTCGGAAGGTAGAAGGGACGGTATTTTTGGCTAAGTAAAGTGCACAAGATACTGCTATTGGGGCTGTAAGAATCGAATATTGTTAGATTTACTCATAGTTTTATCATTCATACAAAATGCGTGTGCGATCTTTGTCAATAAACATTACGGCTTTGCCAATTTTTGAAATGTAATGCCGAACTTTTTCGACTCAAACGAATTTACAGAACACTCCCTTGGATGTTACATCGACAGAACTACATCCCGCGCCCTCGAACACCAAGCGACATCTTTGACCACAGTGACTATCAACACTTGCAGATTTTACTGTCGTGGACGAGGCTACCCGTACTCTGGTCTCCAGTTCACCTCGTCCCGGCAAAGCTGTTGGTGTGGTTTCACATATGATCGCTACGGCAGGTCTGGCCAGGCTTCTGAATGCTCGCACAGGTGCACGGATGCCCCGAAGGGCTACTTCTGCGGAGGTCACCTCAGAAACTCGGTTTACAAAACAGGTGAATTTTTGTAGTTCGGTTACCCAGACTGCGCTTGCTGCAGTCTGGTCCCTGCCCAATTTCTACCGCTGGCTGCGCTGACCTATTTAGGGGGGTCACCACGTTTTTGAAATGCCCGGGGGGGGGGGGATCAGTGTGTTTTTTAATTTCGACATGGCTCATACTTGCGAAAAATGCATTGTGCCAGCACAAATTTCATCATTCAGTTGCATTTTGAATAATAATAAGACATTTTCAGAGCCCCATCCTGGTGCAAAACTTTAATGTATCAGACATATATATATCTGAGATACCTGTATGTTTAACATTTTTCGGCGCGCCCTTCGGGCACATTTCTTTAAAATATCAAACAATATTTTTCAGCATGCCCTTCAGCTGCATGACTTTCATATATCAGATATGTATATATATCAGAGATATCTGGATGTTTAATATTTTTCGGCGCGCCCTTCGGGTGCAGTAAATTAATATATCAGAGATATATGTCAGAAATATCTTGATGTCTGTAAATTGAAAGTCTGTTTTGCAAAGTGTACTAATCATTATGAAATCTGCAGTTCATATGAAAAGCATGACAAGTTCCTGATACTTTTCTGTTTCCTCTGTGAGAATTCAGTATTAGAAAGCAAAATGCACTAATATTTCACAATCACATTTTTCTTACAACAGTTCTGGACATCTGGTTATGCATAAAAAGAGTGGAGTACATTCACAGCTCATTCAAAATACTGTATTCAAACTTTAGAATTGACACTTTTAAGTTCCTATCTTACAATTGACATGACAACAATTTCGTTAAAACACAGAATGACTGAATGTTTAAATTATACCCCCAAAATTATATATATATATATATATATATATATATATATATATATACAACACACACACACACACACACACACACACACACACACACACACATACACACACACACACTGAATTATTCAATTTATATTCCACCTTTGTTTTACCTTTGTCGCGCAGAGGGGGGTCACCCTGTTTTCGAAAGTTGGAACAGGGGGGATCAGCCACTTTTTGACGTCGGCAAAAAATAATCCACCGCCCTCTCCCAGGCCGCAGAAACTGACCATCCCTAAGTAACAATTACTTATTTGTCATTTGAATTGGTGTCTTCCTTTGTCTATTTGATATGTATGTATGTATGTATGTATGTATGTATGTATGTATGTATGTATGTATGTATGTATGTATGTATGTATGTATGTATGTATGTATGTATGTATGTATGCATGCATGCATGCATGCATGCATGCATGCATGTATGTATGTATGTATGTATGTATGTATGTATGTATGTATGTATGTATGTATGTATGCGTGCTGCGTATGTGTATGCTCAACATCTGTTTATTTGTACATCTGCCTGTATCTGTATAAAGCCCATGTCTGTCTTCGGACCTCTCTGTTGTTCACTTCTGTGAAAGTTGCATTGTAATTCAGGGTCTTCCTTGTTTATTTCTGTTGTTTATATTTTTATGTTCATTCAAGTCTTAAATGAAACACACATCAAAAAATCACAAAATGTAATCTTTGTATCTCTTATAGGCTACGTAGGGTGTATCCAACAGTCCGTCTCCAACCTCGTTCACAAACAACTTGCGTTGGACGCTATGTACGTGCAGCACTGTTACGTACATTGCTCATACGAAGGATATGAATACGCAGGATTGCTAGATGAAAGAACTTGTGCATGTGGAAACGACCAATCTGAGAGGTTAGATCTAAATTTCGATCTAGTCTAATGATATAGAAATAGACTGTGTATGTATAGTACTTTCTGATTTAAGAATGACTGATTCGATCAACTATTCAATCAATCAATCAATCAATCAATCAATCCATCCATCCATGCGCAGTTCCATACTTCGATGTTTTAATTTGAAGGGGAATAAATTTGAGTGCGGACTGGAATATTCTTTGCAGTGATTGGTGTCGAGGGCAGTATGGAAAAAGGGTACAAATTTTCAGCATGAATTATAATATCTAACAGATATGACAAGTATATGCTATGCTTTATATTCTGAAGCTCTCTATAAACTAGCAAGTGCACAGCCAGCTTTAAAAAACAGTAACATTGTATACCGGGTTCGAGCTAGCTAGCATGTAAACTAATCAAAATTTCTGTTTTCAGAGAAATATCTTCGGTGACGTAACCGTGTCGCGTTTGTTCTATTTCTGTAGCAACATCGTCCCCTCTTCCGATTGCTCTACTTCATGCATCGGTAATTCAAATGAACGATGCGGAGGACCTGGAAGAGTGTCTGTTATCAAAACAGGTAAGTTATAAATTAGAAGAAAACATTCAAAAGCAATGACTCAAGCTCCGTTTTTGACCTGCTTATACAAGTAAACTAAAGTTTAGTTTGAAACTAAAGTTACGCACCTTGTAATTTGACTGGCGTTGTCCATCCATGACTGTGTTATCAGTCGGATACTGGTCTCCTGACAAGACTGATCACCATTGGTCCCGCAATTAAAGGGACAATGTCGCTCTTTTGTTACCTTTTTGTGATAACAAGAAAACTTTGAATACTTGCATAAAATCACTCGGGGTACAAGACGGCGACGGCACAAAGACTGCAAAAAGTGTCAAAAATATTCCCTTTGCTGAATGCAAACAGATGATCTTACTTGAGATCTCTACAGAAAATAGCTTTTTCCTTTTCCAAGTTGCTTTCCAGTGACAAATACACATTGATTATATTACAAAAGCTTGCCTGAGGTCCGAACCTCTTGTCTGGGTGCGAGCAGAGTTGAGGTTGTGCGCAATTGACTGGTATTTCAGCATGTTTCAGG
Organism: Ptychodera flava; assembly: GCF_041260155.1. Lineage (NCBI taxonomy): Eukaryota > Metazoa > Hemichordata > Enteropneusta > Ptychoderidae > Ptychodera > Ptychodera flava. The sequence goes on from NC_091946.1 coordinate 31,753,886, forward strand.
ACGTCAAACAACAAACAACTTTTCATAATCAAAAGAAATTCATGAAAAGTAAAAAAAGGACGACTTCGTGCCTTTAAATTTGTAGTCATTTTCATGAACTGTATATGACCTGATATCTTCGAATTTTTTGCAGCACGAGGTATATAAAATTTCAACATTTTGACACGACAAAAATGCAAATTCGACTCCGAAACAAGTTATACAATCAAAGCAATGCAAAATCTGGTGAATTAGTTTGTTCCATAGTTTTCAGCCAAAGAAGAGGATCTATAAGAGCAAAAATATCAGGATGTTGGATTGTGTTAACAAGCAGAGCGACAGTGGAATGTTTTGAACGTTTGAATAAGTTTAGGATAACCTCTAATTAATATCGATGCACCTTGCTGAGTAAGACCGAAATATCAATCGTGAGCGGGCGTTTGCTGCTACGCTGAGAGTTTGCCTTCTGCCGGCCAGAGGTTGCAGCGACGCACACTACTAAATCTCTCAATCTATCTGTTCATTTTTTCTCTCGTGGAGGTATTGATGCTGACTGTCTGGCGAAAGCGGATAGCGGTGATTGTGATTTCTTCGATTGCTTTAACCACCGCCATACGTGCAACGAGGGAAGCCGATATGACATTGGCAGAACTTTGAAAAGATATTGCAAAATTCGGAAGTTCCTGTCAAAGGTAGTTTTTGTCTCAAATAGATTTCCATTAAATTAAAGAAACAATGCCTTTAATTTTTAAAGAGATTTTGATTACTTTCGTTACGGTAACTCTACCCCACACGTGCTTTCGTTATATAGAGACAAGCAAATTTTCTGCTCCTTATCCAGTGAATGTTGAAATATACGCCAACAAAATACATTGTGTATAATATAAACACAATTGGAACTTCAGTAATTTGGGATAATTGGATGGTGAAGTAGTGTAGATTTAATCTGCAAATGTAACCTCATCTTCTTTTCTTTTTACGTTACATACTAGTTTTTATAATTAATTAGTAATATAGCAACATTCAGCTATACGGCACCTAACATTTTTTAGAAATTTGAAAACTATGAAGATCCAATTATCCCAAATTAGTTTCAATCGTGTTTATATAATATTATTGTTGACGGATGAGTACTAGCCTGATAACATTCAGTGATACACTCATGCAGCCTGTGTTGACAAGTTGATAACAGCATTTTGACATGATTTAGAAAGTAATACGATAAAATCTATCTTAGGAACAAAAACATACTTGAAATAGATAAATAGTTGCAGTTAATGGAGCCTTAACTCCTTGGAGATGGTGAGTTTCATTTGAACAATTACTGCGGCTGCGTACACATTTTCATTGTGGAAGTTTTGTTCCTTTACGTTGAAGAAACTAAAAACACGTCACCTTAACGGACATAAAACCACCAATCAGGTTCTGTACATAAGTAGCCCTGTGTTTGTTCTGTAGATCGGATTTGTGACGGAGAAGGTAATGGAATGTGTGACTCGCGGGATGGTCAAGAAGTACAAGCAGCTACCAGTAACTTTTAGCGACTCTCTCTGTAAGGACACATTCTATTATGGCAAAAAATTGATGTCACAATGTAAGAAGAGCACAAAAGTTGCTGGCGCCTCCTCACGATCGTCGTCCTCGTCCAACAACGAAGTTGACTTTTTCCAAATTCTCAAAACACCCGAAAACATGGCGGCCTTCAAAAGCAGCGTCGATGAAATGTTGGCCGAAGCCGACACCGGTGCAGAAGACAGCGTCCTCTATCTACTGGAGGGGGAAATTGACGACATTGCCAGGCAGTTTGGCCTCGATGATTACCATGGTGCGGATGCTTCTCTGGACGAGATGAAGACGAACATCAGAAACCGAATATACGACATGTTTCCCGTGAAAAAGCCAACAAAAGGTATTTTTTATTTTTAAGAGGGCATTTTTTTCAATTTTTGGTGAAAAATAATTTTTTTCTGCCGGAACCAAGTGTCGGATTGCTTTTAAACTTGATATGCATATAGGGGCAACCTTAGTTTAGTTTTATCAAATTGTGGTGAAATTTATCATTTGTAATTTTGGGACAATTTTGGTCAAAAAATCTTCTCTGAAACAGCTTGTTAAACTACTTTGAGACTAGGTATACATAGCCTTAAGGGTTATCCAGAATTGTTCAAATTGTAGTGCAATTTTTATATTTGTATTTATTGGGGCAATTTCCACCTCTGGTCAAAAAATCTTCGCTGAAACTGTTGTCCGATTGCTTTAAAACTGCTATGCATGTATCTTGGGGTAAACTTAGTTTAGTTTGTTCAAATTGTGGTGAATTTTGCATATTTGTATTTTTGGGGCATTTTTTCCCCTCTTCGTTTGGTAAAAAATTTCCGCCTTTGACATTGCTCGTCCCATTACTTTGGAATTCGATATCAAGGTTCTTAGGATGATCGATATCAGTTTCATTCAAATCGTGACAAAACCTAAAATATTGAATTTTTTGGTCATTTTTCCTGTTGTAGTCCAAAAAATGCCAAATGTCTCTTATATTCCTGGTAAAATTACAAATTGCAAAAACATGAAAACTGCTGCACATCTCACCTTTGTATTTGTTGTGTAGAAACTGCTCAATTGTAAAGGGCAATTTGTTCAAATAAAGTTATCATTGACCAAACATTTGCTAACGAGCAGCACAAGTGTAAATTACGTGAATTGAGATCTCAATAACTGCTGGTCAGATTGCCTCGAAAATTTGTATTCAAGTACGTTGGTTAGACCTCATATTTGTTGGTCATCATGTGTGTGTCCATTTCAACACTTGCCAATCATTACGTAATTCGCCTTCAAGCTGGTGTTTAATGGACGATGCATCAAAATGTATTCAAATGTACTTGACATTATAAATATTACAAGCCAATGCCCTTAGAAGGTATTAAATATGGTACGCACACTCACTCTGGCCTGCCACGTCTGACCGAATGTGAGCAAAGTGTCATTGACGCTATTTTAGAAACCTTCTTTCAAGTATATTTAGCTTTGTAGTACTCCACTAGTTTTTCACAATGGACGCAAATCTTCTAGCCCTGCATATGTATTATTCTGATCGACTTTGAAAAAATTCCTATTTGTTATAGGAATCGACAGCTCATGCGAGGAACTCGCACGAACGGGACGATGTGAGTTCTACAGCTGTTTTGAGAAACGTTACCCCTGCGGACCGGATGGTTTCGCCCTGTCCTTCCAGAAGGTTTGTGAAGGAGAGAGTCGAGTAAAGAACTACCTGAAATCAAACGTAAGTATTGACCACTTGCAATGAGGTGCGCGGTTGAAAATTAAAGGTCACGGTACACCTTGCAAGGTTTTTATCACTATATCATGTATCACGCAATCGATGCTATTAAGATTTCATGTGAAAATTATTCAAAGAAATAACGAATTTTTACGTCGAGAGTGCCATATCACTCTGAAAAAAGCGTAAGATTACGATGAAAAAGTACCATGTCGTCTCCAAGGTGAGACTCTACTGTCACCCTCACCACTGCCCCTGAGAAAAACTTTGTCACGAACCGATGATGAGAAATGTTGCCCTTGGTTAGAATCAAGAATATCTCCCCGGTTCTCTACGGTGAGACTAGAGATTCTCCCCACTCAAAGGTGAGACTGGAAATTCATTTGTGAGACTGAAAATTCTCACCTGTCGGCGGTGAGACTTTAAAATAATCTCCTCCAAGGGCTACAGATGTTGGTGGGAGTGACGGTATAATCTCACTGTTGGTAATGAAAAGCCGCATCTTTTCACTCTAGTTTCTCTTGAATATCCATGGTGTTTCCCTCGAATTGCATGAATTTTAATTTTTCAGTTTCCCAATGTAAAGCTCTTGCTTTCAAACACCGTTATGTCGCTACTCCACTAACTAGATTCGCAAGTGGTTAAAAATCGGCAGGGAGCATAAGGTTTTCTCGGTGTTTCAGTTTCCAAATTTTCATTGCTATAGGAACTGATGTCAATTCTGCATTCTTTCTGAACAGAACGGCAAACCGATGGGACGTGTACAAAGCTGCGTCATGGATGCCATGCTGGAAGTCTACCAGTCAAGCGAGAACTCCTGCAAGAGAATAGAATACAGCGCCCTCGACGCCTACAGGAGATGCTACACCGAGCACATGGATGGAGGATTCGTGGCGGAGAACCAGTATCTCTTGACCGATGCATACACAGTTCCAGCAGCGAACACTCTCCAAACGCTGGCACGTGGACTGATCACCGATACACTGTGTGATGCAAACGGCACACCACTCTACGAGATCAGAAATGGCTTGAAAATCCGCACCGCGTTCACTTAGAACTTTGCTAAATATTCTGGGTTCTGTAACCACAGTCACACATGTACACTGTTTGCACTGTATTTAAAGGGATATAGTCGTCGGAACTGCGCTCAAAGGTCGTATGGGACCCATACGACCCATGGCAACAATGTATCCAAGGCACAATGGTGATTAACGACAGTTAAAACATGTCTGTCATAATCTATCATCGTATAATTTAAATGTTGCAGCTCTGATGATGAGGTGCATCTTGATATCGTGCACGAAATACATTGTTTGTAAACAAGAAACTCGCACAGGCGCAGTTCCGACGACTATATCCCTTTAAGTTAGTAGGAAACCACGTGGAAGACACTGAGCTTTAGAGCAGTTAGATCTTTTGAATTTCACATCGGTCAACTTTCCCATAAGCTGGTCTGCAAACGAGTCACCTAACTTTGTATTGGTTGTACAGCATACAAGTTCAACTGTTACTGGAATTCCATTTTCTTATTGTGATATTGAACTGCATCGTATGTATATTCAAATGTTTCATGTTTGCAGAAGCATCATGGATTGCAGCGGATTGCCATAATGATGAAACACAGCTCTACTGATAAAACACTTATTACGTGTGTCACAACCGAGTTGCATACACACATAGTTTATTCAGAAATGTCGATTTTGAAATTCAAGGTCACACAAAATAATTTGACTCCAATTTATATTTGATTAAGAAGCAAAGTTCTTTAATCTCACAATAAATCTGAAACTTACCATATAACCAGAAAGTCCATGAGAGGTTGAAAAAATTATCAATTTAGTCAGGGTCCTCCGACTCCTCCCACTGTGCAGAGATGGTAAGTCGAGACAAGCCCATATATGTTTAAAATGCACGAGCTCTGTTTAAAAGCGTTCGAATAGAGTTTGCACTCATTGTATATCCAGACTTTAAAGTTGCACGTTGAAAAAGCAAAACATATCGAAATATTTTGGACAAGTCAATACAGACAAACAGTGCACAAACGGGAATGTCCCTGTTATCAATCTTGTGTCTCAGTCAAAACGTGCATGGACGAACAAACGAGAACTTTTAAAGGTGTATATTTGAACTATCTTTTGTGATTTGAACATCTTAAAGTACTCCCTTTGCGTGTACGGTAGTGTAATTAATCGGGGTATAAACCCCGGGCTACTTAATTGACATTAAAACTGTTTGCTATTTCCGATTATAGTGTCTATAAATCTACGTTTGTCCGAAGACTATGAACATCATAGCGACGAGCCAAAGTTCAGTATCTTAGCTCTTGGGAGTTTTTCAAAAAGCCAAAATATTATTTATCTTAATCTTTCACGTTGATTACATATATCGTGGCATTGAGCCCAGTTGAGTCATACCTTGTGCACACAAACCGATTTCACGACCTACTTTATGGAGGTAACCGTTGTACATGTAAATTGGTAAACAAACAAGCAAACAAACGGTTCGAAATTTAAACACAAAAACAAAGAAACAAACAAACAAATGAATATTATTTGTTTGGATGCTGGCTGATTCACGTGACTATTGCCAAAGTCTAACACGGCTAGTTGTCGAGGCAACAGGCGAGACTTGCGTATGCATAATAAATCAAACGGAGAGGGCATACCGCTTTATGTGACAGAATTCCTGTGTATGGCCCACAGGCGACCCTTTGTACACGAGTCTTACGTTTTAACTTGGTTACGTGCTGGTCGACACATTGTAACTTCGAAAAGTCAATATGGCTGCCAGACTAACGAGACTGAATTCTGTAGCGGGGAAGATTTTCTTCCGCGTCGGCGCTTTATCAGGAGCTTCTGCAGTGCTTATAGCAGCACACGGGGCGCACAGTGAGTTATCCAGCCTTTCCCTCCTCCCCGTTGATCATCTCGTTGAGGGGAAGAGTGCCAGGTGTCATATTGAGGCTTAGATGCGAATCCAGGTAGATATGAGAGAGAGAGAGAGAGAGAGAGAGAATAAATATCAAAGCCGACCTTTCGTTGACACCGTGCAGCCAAGACAACGCATCCTGACGATAAACCACATGTGAATACAACTTTTATTCCGTTCGAACATGTATTATGGCGCGAGTTAGACGGACGTACGTGATACAACTACTTCCGGCTCGCCCTAGGACTTAACAAGGTCATTGTTAGTTGACTCATGACGTTAGACCCCAGCATATAGAACACAGTCATCGACAGAAAAGATTTAGTAAACATCTTATTACAGTTATAAACAGATTAGGGAAGGACACTAAAATCTTTGAGAGGGGTGCGATCACAGAAACGAGGAAAATTGCTGGTTGAAAAGAAATTAAGCTTTGTAACTATAGCCAAGATATTCTAATAAGACCATTTAAAGAAAATTCTTTGTTTGCCGTCCTTTGAGCTTTGAAAAACCTACCAGCCAGCCAGGAAAAAACAAACGCAGGCAAAAAAACACAAGTTTATTAACAGGAGCTCAATTTTTATTTGGTTTCTTTTGGAAAAAAATATTAGTTTTATTTGTAATAGTGTTAACATTGTGTTTGTTTTCTTAATTTTCTCTGAAAACTTCCAGCACGCGGACGGCAAACAAAGAATTTTACTTAAAGCGCCAAACTGAAAAGTGAAAATGAAAACATGTAACTGAAGAAAATCTATGCATTCTTTACGGTCTCCTGAAGTATAATCATGAGTCAGTGAAAAGGATTGAGGACATACTCCATCAGAATACACTCTACCAGTTGTAATGGTCCAACATCTGCCTCACCAGACTCCTGTAACTTTTCTGCTGTTAGCAACAGGACAAGTAACAGTTTGCCAGTCGAGGACCTCTATTACGGCGTACGCTACGCTTCTACCGAACTCGGTGGGAGCGTGCCGTATACCGTCACCATATGGTCATGTAAATATTATTGTATAAGGAACTAGAAAACTATGGCTGTTGAAAATAGATTTCGTAAAATATGTTATTTTTACAGGTTTTAAGACCAATGTAGATGATCCATACCGACACCAGGTAGGTATATTCCAGTACGCAATTTATGTGTTGAGCACAGGATTTGATCAACTATTTGTTTTAAATATTTAAAATTTGCCTCTTTCTTTTCTATTTCTGCAGTCTTTTTGAGAGCAATGTTTCAACGTCTAGGTCAACACATGGAGGTCTGTGTAGTGCAGACGAATGGCAACCTTATACCAGCAATTACTGTGTACCTATTATAAGAGAGAGAGAGAGAGAGAGAGAGAGAGAGAGAGAGAGAGAGGTGCAAAAGTGTACGAGTACATATAGTAGAGTTGGCCTACGGTTAGCACAGTATATAGGGTTTTTAAGACGTCTTTCTCTTAATATCTTTAGATCCGAGTGTTTCACAATAATGTATATGCTTGCATTAGGTTTTTGATGTGGCCAAGTTTTATCACTTCACAACAAGCCTGGCTCTTCTAGCTGTGCCGTTATGCGGACAACCATTCATTGTAAGTTTAGCATTGATGTTCGTCTCATGTGAAACTGCGAAATGTTTTCAGATAAGAAAATGAACAAAAATGCATAGAATGGTCGTTATTCACATTCAACACACATATACACATACATGAAGATAATTTCCTGTAGCAAAATCTTCTTGTGTCACTCGTCGAGCATCGAACAGTTGACCCTACACTGGATAAAGTCCAAAAAGCAAAAGTCTGTCTCTGGCTTGATAAGATGAGAAAGAAAGCGCAAAAAGCATGTAGGGACATATAGGTAACGTTTCACTATTATATGGAGTAATGTGAAATACCTTAAACCATATGCTTCAATGAGTAATCGTCAACATAATTTTCACAACCCCGGTAGCCGATTCTGTCAGAAGTGACGTTTCGATTCTGAGAGAGGGGAACCAATGACACAAGCGTAGCACTGTACGTTCTTACATGAAAAGGTGAAAACCAAGAGAAAATGTTTGCTCAAGAAAAAATAAACTTCTTGCAGGTCATTCTTCTTCGAATATTTTGCAAGGATGGTTTCATTCTATTACAGGCAGGAACATTATTGGCCAGCAGCATTCCTCTGTTTTCTGGTACGTGTTACGTGCACGCCCTCTATGACATCGACGAGCTCAGGAAGTACACACCGCATGGGGGCGTTCTTCTAGTGGCTGGCTGGGCTGCGTTGGCACTGTGACTACGCCTATTGAAAGAACGCAGGGAAGAGATCAACAAAAACTGAGTAGATCAAAAAAGAAAATCCAAGCAAATGTCGACATTTGTGTGATGTAGCTCTTCAGCCTCACCGGGAAATGTAAAGCTGGCATACCAAAATCATAATTACTGACATGCTTTGGATGCAGATTTCACATTCATAACTTATTATCAATTTTTAACGATGGCAAACCATTCACAATATGTCTGCACAAGTAATTATGCGACGGCGGGAAACAAAACTATGAAAAGTGATTTTAGAGGCACGTTTCTGAAATAAGATTTTTAATGCCTAATTTTTCGCTTTAGATGATTTGGTCATCTTTCTTTCCTGTTGCATTATCTCATCCCAATTATAAGATGTCCATTCTGCTGCCATTTAAACAAACTGAACAAATATAAGGCTGATAGGCGTGCTCCAAATACAGGGCTCGTCTAGACGCGTTTTGCCTCTATTCGTCGTGATGTAGACAGAATCTGTCAGAATTGAAGACTTTACAAAGCAAATGGTGGGCCAAGAAAAATTAAATTTTAAGTGAAATGTGCCGTATTGCACCAGTATATATTTTGATATTCTCAGTATACAGTGTGTATATACTTTTATCATTTACATCATGGAGGCCGGGGAGGAATACTTATGCATGTTATGAGTAATTCATATGATATCTTACGGTTGCTCAAACCACTTGCATTAAATCAGTTATCGCCAACATTCAACCGAGTCATTTTATTTGTATTTCGTTATAAATTTAATAAATCGGCTGATTTAACACCACAAATGATGGCTGTGACGTAAAAGGTAGGTATAACTATTTTGAGACCAGTATACTGACATGGAAGAAATTACCTGATATTTGTTCATTAAGTTACAATTGACAACAGTGACAACAGCTTATCTTTTTTCCGTACGTACAAACGACTTTACCACATGCACATCACCATTCAATTATCCGAAAACAGTTCCCATCGCCTTCACCGTATTTATATACCGTGCGATGACAAATTGAGAACACTTTGCTTTTCTTCTCGAATCGCAAAATACAGTAGTTGATATTGATCCCCTGTAAGGTGCATAAAACAGCATCTGTACAAGAAGTGATTGTCGCAATTGTTATTGTGAATCTGTTAATTATACATTGAATGAATCTTTATTCAACCAGATATAAATACCATGTTGAACATAAACCAAAGTATTACAAACTTACAATTCGAAAAATACTGAAATATATCTGGTTTGGACCGTGGAAGTAGTCCCATTGGACTAATCGAGTCCACGGCCCAAAATTATAACAGTAATAAAATTTACAGAATAGTCACACTGTTGAGGAGAGAAAAAAAAACTAAAGGAGTACACAGAAAAGTTTTCACAAGCTTGATAAATATGATTTTAAATCTCTTTGAAATTTACGTCTAGATTTTATTTGTTTAAGATGATACGGCAGTGAATTCCAGTGTTTGACTGCAGCAAAGACAATGTTGTGTTGAGTAATAGTAAGTCTGGCATTCGGTATTCGGAGATTGCCACTATCAGATGAACGTGTAAAATAAGTATGGGTAGGGACTTCAAAATAGTTAGAAATTTAGTCGGGAAATTTTTATTTACTGAATCAAGGAAGAATATTTACTGAGTTCGGAAGAGGTAAATATTTAGTTGACGAAATAAAGGTTCGGAGTGTGCTGTGAAATCAGAAAAAGTAATAAGACGAACAGCTTTTTTCTGTAGGAGGAGAATGGGATTTAATAATGTAGTGTAAGCGTTACCCCAGATTTCTAGGCAATATGTTAGATGTGGTAAGATGAAGGTGTGATAGATCATGATAAGAATTGACTTTGGTACAAAATGTCTGATACGAGAAAGGACACCAATTTGGGGCTGACTTTTAAAATAACATTTTTCACGTGTGAATTCCAATTAAGTGATGGGTCAATGGAAATACCAAGATAGCTTGCCGATGTGGCTTCCTCCATCATATGATTTGATAACAATATATTGCCATCTAAGTCAATTTTTCTTTGAGGTATTTTAATAATCATGAAATTAGTTTTGTTGACGTTAATAGTGAGTTTGTTAGCGTTACACCAAATGGTGATTTTATTAAATTCAGTATTGACATTATCGAGGTTGATGGTGGTGGAATTGAACGATTTAAATACATTAGTGTCATCAGCGAATAATCGAAAATTAAAGTAGTTAGTTGAGTTAGCAATGCCATTGATATAGATGAGAAATAGAGTAGGACCGAGAATTGAACCTTGAGGCACTCCACATTTAATTTGTTGTGGCTGTGAAGTTTTACCATTAATAACAACAGTTTGTTTGCGAGAATCAAACATGAATGTTTTGTAAAATTTCATTATTACCATTGTCTTACTTGTTTTGTCTAAACGCGACTTTGAGTAAAATCTCTTTGTATATTTCAACCCACAATGTCTCATACCGTGAAACAGCAGGAAGCTATTTTCTCCTGTTTCACATTAACTTTTTTTCAGCGTACGTATTTCCAGTTGTCTTACAATTAATTAAATGTAATTTTATCTTATTTTCGATGTGATAAAATATGTCTACTTTACTATGGGCAGCTAAACAGTTATGGCACGATGAGAATGGTTTTGAGATAACCTTGAATTGTGACGAAATTTGATGAAGGTGAACGAAAACTACATCATTACCTTTTTACGTCCTTTGTTACACCATACTTGATGTATTTATGCGAAAATGACATATACATGTCAATTACAATATTTTCGGTACCACACGCATTCTAATTATACTAAAATAATACTTATTCCAGTATGCAATCTCATTATCAATGACTTTCATTGTTGAAATGGACAAGGCACACAATCAAGATAGAGGAAAGAGAGTCTGCTCTTGACTGAGACACGGTCCCTGTAGGGACCGTGACTGAGATTACATTTGTGAGTCAACATATCAGTACTTATACGTTATCATACACCCGCATCGACTATTTCTTCAAAACTGTAATGGAACTGTACTTCGGCCACCTGCCAGAGCTCCTAAAACAAGCGAAACCATGTAACTTATCGCTAGTGTCGCACTACAATCACAACACGTTCGTTCCAGGAAATCGGTGAGTGCTCTCTTCTGTAACGAGAGCGTGACGTTTACCTCATACTTAATTTCGATTTCCTTACGAAGAGAATGTGAAGGTACCTGCCGACGTCGACATGGACAGTGATGACGGTTGGTTATTTTTCCTGTTTACAGCTCTGTTCAGAAACAGTATGAGTTGAAATTTTGCCTTCAAAGAGACTATAATACATAGCGAATACGCATTAGGAAGTCGAGTACAAGTAACACGTATTATTTCGCTTGCAGTGGCAGCGCCGTTGTTGAGTGAGAAGGTTCCGCAAAGCTACAGTAGAGGTGTTACGCATGGGGGAATTTCCTACCAGGTAAAGTGAAATCTATTTTCTTTACTTATTTGGGAACCGAAAGATGTGTTGAAAACGTCTCTTGTTAGGGGGTAGCACGTCTTCGAGAAGGTCAAGGCTGTTTCATTTGGTGATAGTTTTAGCTCATCGAAACTAGACGCCATATAGGTGCCAAAGTCCATGAGGTTACAGAGTTGTGTTTATAAAGTACTTTATCCGGCTTTGTGTTGACTTCGCTCACCGAACTTCCGGAAACATTTTCTCTTTCTTCTGAATACTGACGTATTCATGAAGGTACGCTGAGTTTCATTTGTAGTGATCTAGTGAAAGTATCTTACTGTCGAGTTTGAAAGAAGATTCCGGCCTCCTTAGATATCATTTACTAACGCACTTCGGGCAACTTCGTTCTTTATTGCAAATATTTCATTGTTATTCATTGTTTTATGTTTAAATGATTTGATGTTTTATTTTGAAATCGGTTGGGAGAATCGACAAAAAATAAAAAAATTGCGGAAAACTTTCCGGTGTATATTGACACCGCTCTCTCTTTCAAACGAACAGCGCGCAGCGCTGAAATAGGGTAACAAAGAAAGGTCAGAGGTTAACATTTCGAAATTCTGCAGTCGTTCTAAAGCTTCATTACTTGAATTGACCTCGACCCCGATGGTCGATAAGAAGTTCGATAGGTAGGGAGTGTGAAATGCATTGCTTAAATTCGTTAACGGTAAATACATGAAATAAGGGATCTTGCCTTGACACACTGAGATATCAGTGTTTCGTTTGACTCGCTGGCAATCTTGAAAAAGTGGCTTTATGACGACTTTCGATGTAAACGTGTAGTATTCAGTAAATTCTTGATCGGATTAGAACTCAGAACGCACGGTACCCAGTCACCTAGTACCTGACAAAGACATCACAGTCAAAACCGCTCTGCTAAATCCCCATCCTTATATGTCTTTATTGTATCAATGCATTTTGTTTTTTTGGGGAGAGGGTTGTGAGCTATAGTTTTTACACATTTTTTCGACTGCGACCCCTCCACACGGTGTGGAGTTCATGACGCAGCCGCACACACCCTCACTATCACGCATCGCTCAAAACTTTATCAAAGCATGAAAACATCGCTTACCTGGGCGAATGACAGCCTCGGGAACAATTCTGTCCACCAGCAGAGCTATGAACCCAAGGTAGAAAATTCAGTAAATTTTTAATGGTATTCGAACCCTCAAAAAACATCTTATGTCGATTTCCTGGAAAGATTTAGAATATAAATATTTTGACTTGTCATGTTCGAGTCTGCAAACCAAATGGGGACTCGTTACAGAAAGACAATAGGATATATATATATATATATATATATATATATATATATATATATATATATATATATATATATATATATATATATATATATATATATATATATATACACACACACACCATTTGCGAGCTAATATATGCGAACACATCTATTTTCAGTGTCTGTGTCGAGTTTTAACGCAATAACGCAATCACGTGATCAAAAGACTGATAAACTTTAATTTGCATATATATATATATATATATATATATATATATATATATATATATATATATATATATATATATATATATATATATATATATATATATATGATACATTTAGGTATGATTTAACTCTGGCATCTTCCCAAAATGGGGACCAACAACAACAAAGCCTTAGATTTATTAAACTCTTTTACGCCAGTGTGCTTGTAAGGTCAATGATCCTGAGTGACCCCATGTCAAACCAAACTAGAGAAAATTGTTTGTATTGCTCTTTTTAAGTGCCCTGTCTGAACTCTTTCCAATATTGGTGGATCGTTTGTATAGATGAGTTAGTTGACTGTTATACTGAGTGCTTTAGTTACTCGATATGAAAGTCCATAAAGAAATGAGTACCCGATTTTGAGTTTTGAAACCTGAGTAATGCTCTAAAATAGCAATTATTCAATCTGTAATAACGCTCTTTTCAGTATATCCATTATCCTACCCCTAGACTTCACCGATACAAGATGCATTGCTTCCCTTGTCTGTCTGTCTGTCTGTCTGTCCGTCCGTCTGTCTGTCTGTCTACCTGTGTACTTTATAGTAAACATGTACACGTGAGTGCATGGTGCTATAACTCGTGGTTTCATTGAAGTTCTTCAAGACTCTTTATTGCCTTGTGTTCCACTAGTCGTAAAGGTCCCGAAAGATAGTTTGTTTCTTTATAAAGATTGATCAGCGTTGCACCTGTTCAAAGCGATATCTGTCACAATAAAGTAATACCTTGTGACATTTGCGTTGTCTAGGATACCTCTACATTCGTTACACTGGGGGTGGAAAGAAAGAGATCGATGAAAGATTATGGACTTTCACTTTTCATAAATTACATCTAGGCTTTTATTACATGCCTCGATGCGAGTGCAAATCAGTGCATTGATTTGAATAGGAACATCCGGGATGTTAGCGGGCCGGTGAACGATGTACTGACCGGTTTCCATGGTTACCCGGTCCAGTGAAGCCCTTCGACGTTTTCGACGTCAAAGTAGACGCTTAACGCTAGATGTAAAATATCCATGCGCGCACTGCTATTTTGACTTTCGTTAAAATCTGTTTGATGTTGGTCGATAATGGTAAAATTGTTTGAAAATGCCCTGCATGTAACTAAATGTCATATAGCATTTACTGTGAAGAGGCATGTAATAAAATATTATTGCCTGAATACATGGTTTATGTGCCCTCGCAGCAGGAGACAATTTGCCCTCCTGGCGTCGGGCAAATTGTCACCTGCTCCCGGGCACATAAACCCATGTATTCAGGCAATAATATAAAATATTTTTCTGTCGTTGCATATGAATTCAAGCAAAATAGTGGACATATGAAACTGAGGCGACCTCTGAATATGACAACAACCGTAAGCCAACGGCTTCTTCTTGTTTCTGTGCTTACTATATATGGAGAATATCAAGAGACGTGGCCAACTGACTTCTAGAATCAACTCACGCGATTTCCATCTGTAAAACGGACTATTTTTCTTTCCACAGGTACACATCCAACAACCAATCATTGAGGTTAGAACAGAGAACTTACCGAACCACTACCTGATCTGCTCAGTTTTATCGTGTGTCTTTTGTTTCTGGCCACTTGGGTTGATTGCCATATATGCGTCACTAGACGTAAGGAAATTATGTTATCGTTTAAATCTCGTCTTTCTTCAAACTAGCCGTTAGCAGTCGAGAACTCACGATTAAACTATTTTCAAAACGGTTTAATGTATGAAAAAGCCAAAACTTGGTTTGAATGGGTTTAGAAAGTTCTACACGTTTTTGTCTTAAAGGTGTCCCCGTCTTCGTATATTTTTCTTGCTGACCTCGTCTTGTAGGTTTGTTCCGTACACCCCCGAGGTTAAAGTTTGGCATTATGAACCATTCGAAATACGCGACTCTAAAAGATTGTCAAGGAGAGTTTTGGAACAGACAGGCAAACTCAATTGTGGGATAGCTGGGACATTTACAAACCATAGAGTCACTGTGGTAAAATAGCCACAGCAACTGATTAATTATCGTGAAATTTGGCGCCAAATGTAATGATTTTGTAATCACTTCTCTTTGCAGACGATTCGCTCGAACCAGAAGGGTGATATACATGCAGCACGATTCTCATCGGATGTTGCAATGAAGCTCAATATAGCATCTGTATTATTCGGTATCATATTTATAGCACTTGTTGCATATGCATGCCATCAATATCTGGCAGATAACATTTAATGAAGTACTCCAGTGCCCATCGGATTCAGTGTAATAGTATGACGTAATAGAAAGTAGGGGTAAAAATGAGAAATTTCGTTCTTGCCAGGATAGGACGATGCTCTAAAAGCGCCACCAACGTCCGAAAAGCAAGTACTTCTTGTGTACAGTCTGTGTTATTTGGATAACATATAAGACTATTTGTGACTTGTAAATTTACAAAGCGTAAATCGTTCTTTCAACGTAGTACATAGTGAAAGATTATGCTAAGTTAATAAAATGTGAAAATTTGTATCTTTGAAAGATATGGACGAAATGAAAAATGTACTATGGCATATTTCACCTTCGAAGCTTTCAATTTCTTTACGTTTTCGTTCAGACCTCTGTTTTGTAAGTTTGTTATATCTGTTTATATCCATTACTCTCCTGAATTAGTTTTCACACAGTTTTAATATGAAAAATAAAGGAAAAGCAGACATGAATTACTTTTACGTATGAAAATATTATTTTCAACAGGTCATTAGTATATCCGATTAGTAAAGTTCCAATGAGTGCCACCTAATGTGGCTTTCTGAAACTTATTTGTTTTGCCCCTGTATGGTACACAAATGGTAGGAAAATTGTCGTTGGAGACGGCAACATTTATTTTGTGCGGCACATATGACAATTGCATTTACCCTTGATCACGCAGTCCCCTTTATATATATATATATATATATATATATATATATATATATATATATATATATATATATATATATATATATATATATATATATATATATTTAACAATTTAAAAATCTATATTCCAAGGAATCTATTTCTTGGCAAACTGAACACAGCATTGTATCTTTTATCTTCTAAAAAATACAAATATTTGTTACATGGGAGTAGACGGTGCAAAAGCTTCCATTTGAACTCTCTTAGTTTAAGTTCATTTGTAATATCATACACATTTTTTCCAAATAGGGTTGATTTCTGATTCTCTAGGAGTTACATTTAAATTGTGAAACCATTTCAAAAGCTGGTACATAGGGGGTTCTGTACGCTTTCGTATGAGAATGGAATACAGTGCCTTGCATGTCAGTTTGTTCAGGGGACTTGTACAATCATTGACAAAACTTCAAAATTATCATCTGTAGAAATCATGGAATAAAAACAACAATATTTCCTAGACCAGCCAAGTAAGAAGTGACGATCTGCATGGTCCACACTGTGATTCACATCATACCAAGCGTTCAAAACATTAACATAGAAAACTGGTAAAGCAGCTACAATACAATTTGGAACAACACGCCATAGAGATGTTGTTGTAATAAATTTGTGTTATTATCAAGATAAAAATACGATCATGGTAACGCTGCCCATCCATGTCGTGTCTTTACTTTCCACTAATCTTTTCAATCACATAGCCTGCAGTGCTTGCACTTGACATTTTACATTGATATGTTTGATACCTCCACATTTGTAACCTCTTTCAAGCAATTTGTTTGAAATTTTTCTTTTTCGTTTGACAAAGATGTCAATAAGACTGGACTTTCTGAAAGATATCTTCTGGTATACCAATTACAGAAGCAAGGTACATTATCTTTGATACAGCAAGAGATTTTGAAATAACGATACGCCCATAAATTGTAAGGTGGCGCCTTCCCCAAGAATTTAACAAATTTTCGAGTGATTTCACTTTTTCTTCCCAATTTAATTTCTTGCACAGTATATCATCATAACCAAAATATACACCCAGTGTTTTCACAGGGTTTGTAGTCCATTTAATGTCACCAACTTTGACATCCTTGTGTCTAAGCTTGCCCAAAAGAACCCCTGTCCTTTTCTTCTTATTCAGCTTTAACCCGCTACATTTGTGAAAGTTTTCCATAACTGTAAGAACTGATTCAACAGAGGCAATATCTTCAACAAAAATAGTTGTGTCATTTGCTAATAATTGAAATCTTTGCTTCACGTATTGTGTTGTTTGGACCAGTTAATTTGAAACCTTTAATGCTTTTGTCATACCTTATTTTACATGCTAATATTTCGATCGCCAATACAAATAACAGGGCTGACAAAGAACAGCCCTGCCTGACACCTCTTTGAAGAATAAGTATTCAGAGCACCACACTTTGTACAGAATTATATATTATAGCCCAAACATGGGACTATGTGCCCGAGGGAAGGTGACCATTTGCCCGACGTTAGGAGGGCAAATGGTCTCCTGCCCCTAGGGTACATAGTCTCTTGTTTGGGCTATGATATTTTTATTACATGCCTCTCTTTCTCAGCTTGCTCCAAAAATATTTACGTTTATTGGCAAATTATAGTCAAATGCTTTATTTTCATTTTAGACGAAAAACGGTTAAAAATAGAACGATTTTCATCATCGAATGGCACATTGATATATTTAAACTACTGTTATGCGGTTTATCAATATTTTTATGCGAAATTTTCCAAAAACCGGAGGCTGTGCAAACGTGAAATTTCAAGACTTTTACATCCAAAAGTTTTCAAGTTGAAAATAGTTCCGGTTCATTTTCAGTCCAGTGATGATTATGCGGCCCGCGACATCATCGGCGAGTTACTATTGAATCCTATGGAGCGCGCAACGTTCGATATACGAGGCATGTAATAAACAGCTCTGGGTGTCATTATAAAGTGTTTTCACCCGCTGACCTTTATATTTGTCAAAGATGCCCTTATCACTGGATATCGTTGAGATGCGTTTGCTTATTGCGACAGGTATGTGTTTAATTATAGTTGGCGGATGATTATACTGCTTGTGGACATATATTGTTTGGTAGTTTGGTTTGCGATACGGATAGAACTTGCCGTCATTCAGATTAAATGTCACCCAAGAAGTTTGTTACTTTCTGGTTTGATGTAAAGAACCACGACTAAACTGTGTTAACGATCAAGGGAGACATTGTAGGGAGTGCACCCCTTTAGACGCGTAAACTATCGAAATACTCCTTTATCCATTGCTAGGTGTGACCTATAAATCCATTTTTGGCCGAACTTATCCGCAGCGAAGGTATTTCACAGGTGAGCTCTAAAATTTTCAACAAGACACTACACCCTGTACCTCTTGTTAAGTATGAACGCTGTTTCTTATGACCTGGTGACGTTCCGAGTATCTGACAGGAGGTAGGTTGGAAAAATGTTACGTAGACTTAAGAATTATTTACTTTCAACTCGATTAATAATCATCATCAGGTATTTGCCGAATTCGCTTACTTTTAATTCGAAGTTGACTTTAGTAATTTTAATTTTATTTTTTTAAAGCCCTGTTGAGTCTCGGACATTGGATATCCCGCAAAATGTTCACTATCTGCTGATATCATGAAACATACTCCTTTAAATAAATCAGATTTTTGCCCTTCGATTACCTTTAAGTTTTCTCAAATTGTTGTTATACACCAAGTTATCATCACCATTGGGTATACGTGGACCTCAATTGTCAGTGTCGTGAAAAATTCCCAAGTGGGACCTTGAATTTTTGTCTCCTGTACGTTGTTAGCTTAAAGAAGCAAATGGGCCATGCAAAAATGTTGCTGGATTTATAGTATCGGACTGTGCCGACAGGACGTTCAATTGATCCCTGGACTGGATATAAGGATATCTCTCACTGTCTGCCTGTCTGAATATGCTAAACCATATAGATAGTAGGCACACAACGCGACAGTTACCACGTGCTGATAGTCACGTGATCCCTTAACGACAAGAAAGACACTTCCTCAAATTTACCCAAAGAGCCGAATATTTAGTTCGAGAACAACTCTTCCAGCATGTCACAGGAAAAATGTGAGTAAGGTACCTCAAAATATTGTGTTGCCATGTACAGGTGACAGTGTCCCCTCTCAGTTTATTTCTTTTTCAAAAATAGGTGTTGTTGTAATATGCTCACGGCTTCCGTTTTCACTTTGCTTGTTTCATACCTTCTGTCATATATAAACGGAGACAAACTTTTTGTCTTTTTTCCCCAACAGCGACATTGATCGGAGACGGACATTCATACCAGAGCTCCCCATATGGAACACCGCCAGTCTACCATACGACGACACCACCTGTACAGGTATGTCGTTAAGCAAAGCGATTTGCGTATCGCCATACGCTTTCACGATTGAAAACGTTTTGTACTCCGAAACCATACGGACTGATATATATAAAACGCCAGACGAACTGTCGGTTCGGGTAATTATCACTGTCCTTTCCGATAGAACATTTGAAATATTATAACCTACCCTAGGTTTCATTTCCTACAGATATTTCAGGGTGAAACTTTGTAGTTAGTGTAAACACACCTCTAGAGTGAAAACCTTTGGTCAAACTTTCATAAACGAGACTTGAAACCATTTTTCTTCATTATCGGAATAAAAAAAATCAGGGTGATCACGCAAATTTGAGACTGGACACAATGTATCTAAATTTACCGAAATTTGCGAGACAAAATGGCCACAATCGCTGTATTAACGCGATGATTGAGAAAACATATTTTTCAATGTTCAGTTCACAAAAGCACTGAAGATGGTCAAACTTCCTATACTTCAAGATCTTCAAAATGAACTCACACAAGCAGTACATAAGAAAAGAATGTGTCTGAATATATGTTTCCGAGACGCAATCTAAAGTCGAGTTGGTGTAAAACGGTACTCGTTGCGTTATTAAGGATCGAGTTCTTCGCTAGCCTTATTGGGCCATAAGGAAGAACAGGTTTATCTAGACCATCGGATAAATGCAAATAAAATTATGAACAATGGGAAGTGCTTGGTTCAACAAGTCATTAGTATTGTCACATTTATCTAACACACGCTAGTACTATGTGGTTGCGCCATATCGGGCGTATCTTGGCAGATTTGCATGGTGAAGTGAAAGAAGTTTGCAATGTTTTCTCAGCGTGTTCATGAAATTGTGCCCCACGCCTGAAAATTAGGTGGTAGACTTGGGGATTTATTTTCTTACATTTTACTGCGAACAAGATAGTCAAACAAAGTGAAAGCATCAATTTTTCCATGATTTAATTGATACAATTTTTCCAGGTACTGCTCTCAAATCATGTACAAATCATTGCACCAGAATAAAGCGCAACTACATGTATCGTTATTGGCTGTTCTATTGGGTACTTACACCCAAGTGTCATGTACGTCACCAACGCAGAATGAAAGCCGATATTTTGCCTTTGAAGATGGTGGGTATCACTGGAAAAAAAAGCAAAATTCACAGTTACGAGCCCAAGTTACGTCCCAATTTTCCACTTGCTTATATGTTCTCTCGACCAGCTAATTAATCACGGTCAAAGGATCTCTACGAAATTTTTAATCTTTCCACCATCTTGTCATTTACATTGCTAGCACCTTAGACCTATCATATCATTAAGTAGGCCTATAGACAGAATAACTAACACGAACGACATATATCTTGTTCCGAAAGAGATATTCCTATATTTTGATCTTTTCGACTATGCTGTTGACTACCAATTTTTTATCCACTATAATTGCTTGTTTCCTCAACTCTCGCTGAGATCTGGACGAGATTACGCTCAGTTTATTGCACAACAGCGAGAGCAAAAATTATTACCGGGCCACTTCAGAGGCAACTTTTAGACAAGTTTAGATTGCCACAAAGCAGCTTTTATTGGGTAGTGTTATACGGGATTAACTTGACTAACAATATATTCACGAATTAAAGTTCTCTAATTTGTTTCGATTCCATACAGGTGCAACCTGGTCCTGGACAGCCGAATGTCGTCCATGCTCACCAGCATTACGCTCAACAGATGAATAACCCTCCTAACGATTACTTGGTTTGGTCGATACTGGCTTGTATTTTCTGCTTTTGGCCCCTCGGAGTTGCCGCTATAATCAAGTCACTCGATGTAAGCCAAAATTACGATACCTCCAACCTCTGAAAACACGTACTTCATAGATATGTTGATTATTTTAGCAGCTTCTCATTAAACTCTGAATGTTTGTGTATTACAAGAAATTTTGAATAATTTTATGCGTGTACGCCCGAAAGAGGGCAGTATTGCTGTTCGCACACCAGGCTATACAGGTTACATTTGCGTTTGAGTGACAGTAGCCTTGCCACAGTCTCGGTTACCAAAATATTGAGATCGATGAAGTACGTTGATATTGTAATACGTGTCACAACCGAAGATAAGTCTATTGTAATCAACAATGAAATCCATCAGAAAAAAATCAACAATCAGCAAACATAGAAAAACGAAAACCAGCAAACATCCCAGCAAAAATAAGAACTCTGTGACAAAACAGCCAAACGGGTATATGCCTTTAAAAACAACTATTGCAGCTCTTTTATTTCGTAACACTGCATTCATTCTAACAATGTAGGTGAATGGCATCTGGTCTATCATTCAGATTAATACTGTAACACCAATTAAAGCTATTAAATTAAAATATTGTGCTCTCAGGTACTAATATCCTAAAGGACATAGTTAGCAAGGTCATTTAAAGCCACTTCTTGTGGCTGCAGTGTTCGTATCTGGTAGAAAGGAATGTTGCGGGGGTTTTACTTGATCTCTGAAATATTATAGTAACAGTATAGTATACTTCTAGTAGGCATATTCAGCTTACACTGCCATGATGTAAGTGTTCTGTTCTTGTTTTTGTCCACACAGGTTCGTCGCTCGGTGTCGATGGGAGATCGAGAGAGGGCCGAACGCTCCTCAAAGTATGCGAAGTATCTCATTGTTGCCTCCGTCATCCTTGGTGTAATTCTTCTAACCACTCTGATCGTAATCGTAGCAGTTTAGATTAAGGTAGTATGCGCCTCGAAAATAAAAGGTTTAACCTTTCGCTCAAATTTTCCTCAAGGAATCTTTCAACCTTCACTTTCAAAAATCAAGATCAAAAATTTGAGTCAATGTGCAAATTTGGTGCTAGAGAAACAAATTACTGAAGATTTACCGATATTTGAAATTCAAAATGACCGCCATCCCTGTGTTAACTCTTTGGGGGAAAGATAAAATTTTCGATTTGCAAAAAGCTAAGACGGTAAAAGTTTTTCCAACTCAGAGTCTAAGGGCTTCAAAATGATCCCCAACAAGTGGTAGATCAGAGAAGAATTGAAAAAGTTTGAGAGTCCGAATATTTGTCCCGGGGGCGCATTCTACCTTAACCTGTGAAACGCATAAAAGGGTATATGCTGGCGGCATACATACCGACGTACACGTCTCCAGTTTTGTGCTTGATCTCTAAGGCCTGATAAATCTGACCCAGAGTAGATAAGTAGACAACGTATATTTGATTCCTAGATCAGTATGCTTTGAACTAAGGCAATCACAAAATTTGTATATATTTTTTTATTGCTCCGATGCAATGATGACTTTATTGGCTGTGTAGAACTGATTCAGCAAAATGTTTCACCGATATTCAGTCCGCACGAGCGGTATACATGATCACCCTTCTCCGCATGTACATAAACAAGACAACACATATGGATATTCAGTTTTAGGTTCAATGTCAAAATATAAATCAAACATCGAAGTAGATTCTATTAATTTCTGCTAAACGTCAATATGGCATACATCAACGATTTACTAGTATCAGTTTGAGAGTCTTCAACTTTTGCAATATTTGCAGACCCTTTAACATCCTTGAAAATCGACAAGACATGGTGCACCAAATTGTCTCCGATTCGTTCCGCGTCTTATTTCTGAAAAATTATTAGCCAACTAAAATGTGCGTTATCGTATTAGCATACGTTTTAGCATATAATTGATATTTTATTATTGCTTAACAAAGTATTATTTGTTTTGAAACAGTTGAACATATTAAATTTATTGTCCATTTAAATTGACCGTATATACATTTTTAAAAATATAGCTGTAACCGATTTGGGCGTCAAATTATATTAGGCTGAAATAAATAGCAGTATCATAAAATCCTTTCGTCATAGTTAGCCTTCAACTGGCTGTAATAAGTCAGAAAAGGAGAAAGTGTAGGTATATTTCAGAAGCGCATTTTACAAAAATCGATGTATTTATTCACCTTTTTCATTAGATACTAAAGCACCATGTAACAGTTGAATGTTTGGCAACTTGATAGAAACAGGAAAATTGTTTCTTACGAAGGCCATATAATGATCTCCTGTGATGAGAGAGAGAGAGAGAGAGAGAGAGAGAGAGAGAGAGAGAGAGAGAGAGAGAGAGAGAGAGAGAGAGAGAGACACTGACTGACTTTAGGAGATCCCTCGCTGTGCGAGACACAGATCACTGATATTAGTCTCGTTCCCTGGATTAATTAGAAAATGAGTGTTCATATTATTTTTGAAAAAAAATCCATGAGCTCTTCCGTGATTTGTATGTATGTAACTTACTCCTCTGTGCGTTCGATCGCCGGATTTGAATTTTTAGTATAAGACTGTTGAAAGTGCGTCCTTTCCTTTGATATTAAGTGATTCTATCTTTGGATATGATGTCATTCATGTCACAATGACTGTAATACACTTTCGTTTCTTCATCTCGATATTCGCAAGCGTGGGCCAAGCTCACATCCCATATACAAACACCGGAACACTGGACACATATTCTATTTACAGCAAGGAAGTGAAACCAGACCCCGTAGAGGTGTTGAATGGCAGTGGAAAACATTATTTCTCCTTTAATGATGTAAAGTGTTCGGTGCCGAAGCCTCGGGTTGGGACCAACAGAAGCAAAGCCCTACATTAAAACTCTTTTACTCCAGTGTACTTGTGCTGTGCTTTGGTTACCCGATATCCTTTGTCTCCTTTGTCTTTCTCAATTAAGCAGATTCGAGTACGTATACACTTGGTCGTATGAGGGCGTTTCGGGTACCCGAAAGAAAAGAAAAGCTCCGCCGGGCAAAAAAGTCCCAAAATGGCCGAAATTTCCTGTTTTTTTTCTCTTGAAATTCAAATAAATAAAATTGTTTTGCAGATTAGCTTACATTGATCTTTTCCCGACAAACAGCCACCTGAGGTCAATTTTTTGATGAGAAGCCTCCACAGGTAGGTATGCTTAAATGCCGTCCAAAAAGTAAGGGTGTTACATTCTCAGCTAGGAAACAATCCCGCATCTTCTTCAAATTAATCGGGGCCAACAAAAGCGAAGCCTTGGATTCCTAAACTCTTTTACTCCAGTGTATTTGTAAGGTCAATGACCCTGTTTGACCCCATGACAATCCAAAGTAGAGAAAATAGTTTGTTTTGTTGCTTTGTTTTTGTACCCTGTCTGAACTTTTTCCAACTTCAATATGGGTGGATTCTTTGTATAGATGATTTAGTTGACTGTCATGCCTCTGAGAGTGCTTTGGTTACCCACAATGATAGTACGTAAAGAAAGTAGTACCTGATTTTGAGTTTTGCAACCTGACTTAGCTTGAGCTTCAGATTTGAAAGTTGGGGAGAAATCTGTTTTATCTCCCAATATGTCATTCAATGTCGGTGGAAACTTTGTGGAGATCAGTTAGTTCACTGCCATGAGGAGTACTTCGGTTATCCATAGTCGGCATTGCCAAGGAAAGTTGTACCTAAGTTTGAGTTTCCGACATGCAGAAATTCTTGTTTAACTTTAGATTAACATGTGAAAACATGGCTAGTTTTCAATCGGGATCGAACTCACAAAGATACATGATAAAAGGCGTTTTATACTCCCACGGATATGTAAAGTGAGGTGCGTGAGGAGTTAGTGTTAGAAAATGTTGTGCCTCAGTCTCGAGGAAGCAGATTCGAGTACTCGGCCGTGTGAGGGCGTTTCTGGACATTTACACAGAGTTAAAACAGATCAAATTATGAAGAAATTGCACGATCTTAAAACGGTTAATACCTATAAAAATGTCAATACTTATAAAAACTTTACACTGTATCAAGGCAATAAGTGTAAGAAATAACACAGCAATAATGTCATACAGACATTAACCCAACAAATAATTTATAGTATCAACGATTGCAAATTCCAGCAGAAGTTTCAAAGTTTCATTGAGTAGGTACGCAAAACAAAAAATGCTCCTTTTCAATATGCCTTTTTTAAGTTTGTTTCTTTTTCCACATGACACCAGTCGGGTTATATAAAAAAGAATATAAATCATTCAACTGGTGGAATTACGCCATACACAAACCTAGTTAGATTGGGCCACCAACAATTCATACTCTCAATCAGTCATGTAAATCCACACCATGATGAATTTGACAGGTGAATTTATCAATTGTTTGGTCTGGTCAGTGATTAATGCTTGTACGCTGGCTGTATGATCGAAGAGAGTCTTCAGTAAACACTGAAACAACATTTTCCTGATTGATTGTAAGATTACTCGCGATTTAAGCCAAAAAAATACAATGCTTCATCAAATTCTGACTATTCCCTTGCAATTAGCTAAACGTAAAAAATAGTAATTCGTACCTTGCAAGTCATTAATCTCTATACTATATTTTACCTTATAAGTAGTATGTAGTACGAACGAATGTTCACTGCGAGATCGTAGTTTAGAGTTCATCTAGAGTTGATTGGTAATTAGAGTTCGCAGTGTCCTTGATGCTTCAAACTTCATTACAATACTCACGGGCCATTTCAGGTCGGTGAGTTGCACACCACGTGGCATTGCTCTTCGTTAATCGGTGTACGTTGATCGGCTGAGATGATCTTTTAGCATTCAGTTTGGTGTTTATATTACAGTGTTAAATGTTCAATCGAATTCCGATGATCATTTCATAGCATCCAGTTCTTCCTGTCGTCATCGTTGTCAGTGAAATACTACCTCTACTTCGTACAGTTTGCTTTGTACCCGGATTCTCCACCGCTTAATAGTATTCGTTTGTACGTGCTTGTTCGTTATTTACTCGTTGACTTATCTTGGCCTGTTGAGAGGTACTGGGAGTCTTCAAAATATTAACGGCACGAGACGTCCAGAGTTCGTCAAGTGGAACTACATAGACTTTATTTCTCAGTAGACAAGCTTGACAGTTCCTATTGCCCAGGATACACTTCTCCCATTGTCTAAGTGTCTTAGGTTGCTCGTTGGACGTTCTGTCCTCCTGCCTTGTCCGTTGTATTCCTCCTCCTCCTTTTAGATAAGTATTGAAACGTTAAGGCATGGCTTTGATCATACGATAGTAAAGATAATACGATAATTCGATCATAAACATCAACGCGGCTCTTGATCTTGAATTTACATGTCACAATTAATATTTAAAAATCACTGTGACTGTACGCAAAAGACTATCGCAATAATCAAGCCGAGACATCATGAATGCGTGAACCACTATTTTCCGCTGTGGGTTGGTCCAATAATTGACGCAGACGTTTTGGGTGAGCTTACCGTAACACAGAACTCCACATTTTTAACTTCAGCATTACGCACTATACACGTGTTCTCCAATGAACTTTCACCAGCGCGGGGTCACGTGATGTAAAGAACAATGGCTTGACTCTGTGAGCGAAAACTATCGAATAACTCTATTATCCATTGTAGTTGCGATCTTTGAATCCATTTTAATCGAACTTATCCGCAGCGAAGAGCCTTCACAGGTGAGCCCTAAGAAATTTTAACAAGACACAACACCCTTTACATGAAAGGATGAACTCTGTGTCTTTGACCTGGGGACGACCAAAGTATCTGACAAGAGGTAGGTTGGAAATATATTATGTAGACTTTAGGCTTGCAAATGATTTATTTTTAACTAGATTAGAAATCATCAGACATTTGCCGTATTCGCTTACTTTTAATTCGAAGTTAACTTTAATAATTTTAAGTTACTTATACGGTCGTTTTTCTTTAAAGTCCTGCTGAGTCTCGGATATTAGAGATCCCGAAAAATGTTCACTATCTGCTGATATCACGAAGCATACTCGTCTAAATAACATCATATTTATGCCCTTTGATTGCCTTTGAGTGTTCTCAAATTGTTGTTATACACAAACTTATCATCACCATTTACTATGTGAACGTCAATTGTCAATATCATCAAAGATTCTCAAGCGGGACCTTGGATTTTGTGTCCTGTACGTTGTCACCCTATAGGGGCAAATGGGCCAAGTAAAAATGTTGGTCCATGTATAGTGTAGGACGATGCCGACAGGACGTTCGATTGAGCCCTTGACTTGATATAATGATATCTCTCACTGTCTACCTACCTGAATAAGTTATACCATATAGATAGTAGACACACAACGCGACTGATACCACGTGATGATAGTCACGTGACCCCTGAAGAACAAGGAAGACACTTCCTGAAATTTACCCAATAAGCCGAATATTTAGTCCGAGAACAGCTCTTCCACTATGTCACAGGAAATATGTGAGTCAGTTACCTAAAAATATTGTGTTGTCATGTAGGGGTAACAGTATCCCCGCTCAGTTTATTTTAAAAAAAGCTGTTGTTGTAATACGCTCAAGGCTTCCACTTTCGCTTTGCTTGATTCACACCTGTTGTGACGCATAAGCTAAGACAAACATTTTGTCTTTTTTCCCAACAGCTACTTCGATCGGAGACGTACATTTAGAGCAGAGCTCCCCGTATGGAACACCACCAGTCTACCAAGTGACGGCACCACCTGAACAGGTATGTCGTCAAGCACAACAATTTGCGTATCGCCATACACTTTCATGGTTGAAAACGTTCAGCCTTGCGTTTTGTTCTCCTACACCATCCAGATTTGTATATAAATGAAAAGCTAGAGGAACTGTGGCTTCGGGCAATTGTCAGCGTCCTTTATGATAGAAAATGTGAAATATTCTTGCCTAGCCTAGGTTTCACTTCTTACAGGTATTTCAGGGTGAAATTTGTAGTTAGTGTCAAACTTTCATAAATGAAACTTATACCATTTTTCTTCATTACCAGAATTAAAAAAACTGGGTAGCTACCCAAATTTTGTTACTTGATACAAATAACCTAACATTTACCGACATTTGCGAAACTAAATGGCCGCCATCCGTGTATGAACTGATATTTTTGAAATGTTCACAAAAACAAGATTGTCGAACTTCCCCTCCTCTGAGAGCTTCAAAATGAACTCACACAAGCAGTACATAAGAAAGGAATTGTAAAGATTTGAGTGACTGAAAATCTGTTCTGAGACGCAATCTACCTTAAAGTCGAGTTGGTGAAAAACGTGCCTTACTAGTCCATAAGGAACTAAAGGCTGATTTAGACCATCGGATATATGCAAATGAAATCGTCTACCATGGGACGTGCTTGGGTCAACAAGTCATCAGTATTGTCTTCAAGCTTTTATCTGGCACACGGTAGTACTAATATAGCTTCGCCACATCATGTATATCTTGGTGAAGGGAAACAGGTTTGTAGTTTTTCTCTGCGTGTTCATGAAAGGGGACATTTGTGCACTTTCATGAATAGAAATGATATTTTAGGGGCTGTAGTTTTTACATTTTACTGCGATCAAGACCGTTACTTCAACATGCTTATTAAAAGAAAATGAAAGCTTGAATTTTCCATAATTTAAATCATACAACTTTTTCCGGGTACTGCTATCAAATTTAACAATTATTGAGTAGTGTTATATGAGATTTACTTGACGAACAATAGATTCAGGAATGAAAGTTCTCTATTTTTTTTCTATTCCATACAGATGGAACCTGGTCCTGGACAGATAAATGTCGTCCATTATCACCAGCACAACACTCAACAGATGGAAGACCCTCCCAACGATTACTTGGCTTGGTCGGTATTTGCTATTATGTGCTGTTTGCCCCTCGGCATTCTCGCTATCACCAAGTCAGTCGATGTAAGCTCAAATTACAATACCTCCAACCTTTAAAAACATGTACCTGCTTATCGATATGTTGACTATTTTTGCAGCTTCTCATTAAACTCGAAATGTATGTGTATTACACTAAATTTCGCTTTTGCGTGTATGTCCGAAAGAGGGCAGTATTGCTAATTGTACACCAGGCTATTATATTTGCCATTTAGTTAAAGTAGCATTGCCATTGTCTCGGTTACTCAAACAGTGTATTGAGATCGATGTAGTACGTTAACATTCAAATACCTATTAAAAGTGAAGCAAAATTGATTGGAATCGGAAATGAAATACAATCAGAAGAATTATCAACAAACAGAATAAAACGCAGACCAGAATACATTCCCGCAAAAATAAAACCCAAACAGCCAGACGAATATATACCTTAAAAGCGACTATTGCAGCTGTTTTATTTTGTAACACTGCCTTCATAAGTGAATGGCATCTGGCCTATCATTAAGATTAAATACTGTAACACCAATTAAAACTATAAAATTGAAGTATGTGATCCTCGGGTATTTACATCCTAAATGGCATAGTTAGCCAAGGTCATTTAAACCACTTCTTGTTGGGCGCACTGTTCGTATCTCTGAGAACGGAGCATTTGAAGGCTTTTACTTGATCTTTAAAGTATTATAGTTACAGAAGTATACTACTAATAGGTAAATTCATTACAAACTGCCATAATGTACGTGTTCTATTCTTTGACTTGTTTTTTTTCCACACAGGTTCTTCACTTCGTGTCGAATGGAGATCTAGAAAGGGCCGAACGCTCCTCAAGGAATGCGAGGAACATTAGTCTTGCGTGCATCATCGTCGGTGTAATTCTTTTAATCACTCTGATTGTGATTTCACAAGTTACATCAAGAAGTTAGACGCATAAAAGGGTATATGCTGCCGGCATACATACCGACGTACACGTCTCCAGTCTCATGCTTGATATCTAAGGCCTGATAAGTCTGACAGACAGTAGATATAGTGCACTATAAACGGACATTCGATTTCTCGAGCAGCATGCTTTGAACTCAGACAACCAATTGTACGAATTACGATCTGTTCTTGTTCCGATGCTATGATGACTTCACTGACTTTGTAGAACTGATTCAACAAATGTTTCAACGATATTCAGTCCGCACGAGCGGTATACTTGATCACATTTTTCATGTTAACATAAACAAGACACAACACATTATGAATATTCAGTTTTAGGTTCATGGTCAAAGTATAAATCAAACATCGAAGTAGATTCTATTAATTTCCGCTAAACGTCAATAAGGCATACATCAACGATTTATTAATATCAGTTTGAGAATCTTCAACTTTTGCAATATTTGTAGATCCTTGAAAATAGACAAGACACAGTGCATAAACTGTCTCAGATTCTCCGTCATATTTCCGAAGAATTATTAGCCTGCTAATGAATGCGTTATCATATTAGCATACGTTTGTGCATGTAATTGACTTTATCGTCCATTTAAATTGACCATTGAATTCTGCCAGGAATTAACGTACAATTAACAATTAATATATGCAATTGAAAAATTCAGTTGTAACCGAGGTGTCAAATTATATTCGGGTCAAATAAATAAAAACATCATCAAATCATTCCATTATAGTTTGCCGTCACAGGTTCAACTGGCTGAAATAAGCCAAAAAGGGGGGAAAGTGTACGTATATTTCGGAAACACATTTTACTGTGTTTATTCTCGGAATATCGGTCACGTTTTCCTTCAGATATTGAAGTGCTATGTAACAGTTGAATGTTTGGCAACTTGAGAAAAAACAGGACAATTGTTTGCTACCAAGGTCATATAATGATCTCCAGCGATAAGAGAGAGAGAGAGAGAGAGAGAGAGAGAGAGAGAGAGAGAGAGAGAGAGAGAGAGAGAGAGACTGACTTTAGAATATTTCCATGAAATAAGCCTCATTCCCTGGATTGATTATAAAATGAAAGCAAAAACCAAAGACAAACAAATTCCATGAGCTCATACTCCCCTAGGCTTTCGATCGTCAAATTTGAATGTTAAGTATAAGACTGTTGACAGGGTGTACTTTCGTTTTTATGAAGTTATTTTTTCTTTGAATATGATGATGTCATTCATGTAACAAGGACTTAATTGCTTGCTTGTAAATATAGGATTTACATCACATTTGTGGCAATAAAAGTGATACAAAAATAAGTTCAAATTTTCTTCAATAAATGATGGACAGTGTTCAGCGCCGTAGCCTCTGGGTGGGATGTGAAATATAGTTGTATTAATGTGTCAATTTATATTAACTACCCAATACTCGCTATCTAGATTCTAACCCTCCCCTTTTGGTCAGGCTACATCCCTGTTGTTGGATATTACGACGTTTCCAACCGATATCAACAGAATTTGAGCTTATTTATTCCATTTTTGGTCTAGAAATATTGTAGTCAATACGGACAGACACAACTTTCCTTGATTGTTGAATTTGGCAGGGCCATCAGTAGTATTTATTTTCTAGCCATAGTAACGATATTAATATAAACGCAAAACTTCAAGCGCTCGTGAAATCAGGTAAAAAATAATTTCTTTCTGTACGAGCCACCGTAGATCTACGATGCGATCTACTAACACGGCATTTGTGAGGTCATTCTGGATGACAGCAGAATGAGGAAATTGCTCACTGTGAAAATGAAAGCTCGAAACGGTTTTTAACATTATTGTCAAGTAAAGTGTAAATTATCCTCTTTCATAAAAAAATTAAAAGTGCAAATTTTAGTTACGTGAAATAAATTCGGTTGAAGAAATAAATGACATAAAATTTACTAATATTTGAAATACAAAATGGCACTGTCCCAATGTTAACTTTATTGGGGAAAATAAAATGGGCGATTTTCCAAAAACAAGTGGGCGAAAACCTTATTTACTTCACAGACAACACGATGATTCAGGCGCATTCTGCAGCAATGAGCTTTTTCGAATTTCCCTGTAAACATTCTAAGTTTATGGTAGCTGAAGATGACCTTAGCAGCTTTGATCGAACTTTGACTTCTAGACCCTCTGCTTCAAAATTCATTATGTATGTCACATGACCGACAACGAAGGCACGTGGTTCATGCAACTGACTCGAAACGCACCATCGTCATTTCACTGTAAACAACTCTACCAGTATGTCAGACGACAAAGGTAAGCTTAAGTCTTCTCGCCAATAAATGTCTTGAAACTACTGGCGTTCTCTCAGTACACGCTGTACGAGCTGATTACAACCCCATGTACGCGGAAGTGACCTTCTTATTTGTTTCTTAACAGTACAGTTAGTCGGCGACGGCAATGAGGACCAATACTATCCACAGCACGCACCGCCAGTTTACCAAGCGCCATCACCACCAGTACAGGTTTGTGAACAAATGTCACCTTCCATCTCATATATTAAATTAGACCTATAAACAAGTCAAGTTATCAAAAGATAAACTGAGAAGTCGCCTCACAATGCCGGTGCGATTATTCATTTTGAAGCAATACTATTGAAAAACGGACGATGTTATTCGCAACGCAGCAATGCGGATAAGGAATTTCAATTTCCTATTCGCACCGCAGCGGTACGGATAAGGAATCAAATTGTTTTATTCGTACCGCAGCAGTGCGGATAAGGAATTTCTTATTCGCACCGCGACCGTTTCTATGGATCTCGCTTACTCAAAGCGCCAATCGAACTAAACTTTAACATTAACAGTTCACAGAGTGCTATGTATTAACCAAATATCGTTGTATGTTTGAAAGCTACAATTTTATTGGTTGTATATGTAATCATCTCTCTGATTGGGTTTTAGTGTTGCGGTCACGTGCGAATAAGAAATTTGGATTCCTTATCCGCACCGCTGCGGTGCGAATAGCCATTTCCATTGAAAAAAACGAAGAATCCGCCAAGTATTTCGAAGCTAGTTTTTTGGCTCAAGAGATCATAAACAGTAGAGCCCTGCTTTCTGCACTGAAATGCGGATAGCAATGGGTGCCATTGGAGTTTGTGTGGATACCCGTCAGTCATGTAAAGTCAATTTTTGCTGAGGTCAGCTATCAAATATATTCCCTGTAGGAAACCTTCATTATATCGCTGTGACTATATTAAGCACATGATTCGATTAAACATCCGGGTCCTCAAATTAATCATGTGAGTGCACCTGCCGGACCACAGGTGATCGGAATTGCCAATGTGGGATACGCAGAGAGAATGTTGTATTATTTTACATTGAAAAATAAAGGCCCTGTGTGCCGGACTGGGAAGTCAAGTGGTCTTTTGTGTCTCCCTGTTGCTCTCGACACTTCCTCACCACCAATAGTACGCACAATTAGCCCATTGGTCGTTGAGCCTTTGTCTGTTGAACAATAAAGACCATGTATTGAATTAGTTCTTAAACATTATTGACTCGTTCCTGTTCGCCTGAATACTATAATTTCTATCTGTCTATTTTGTATGCTTGGTCAAGTGACGTCAATGCTTTCCGTTCATTCCAAGAACGACTCTTACGTCAAATGAATACTGATGCTGCAACTTTCGAACCCGTGCTGTCCCTTAAGTCAGTACATCATAGGCAGCACATTTCGTTCAAAATGACTGTGAAATTGGACGTTCGTATATACATATACACATAATTTACATACATAAGTTACATACATACAAAATACACACACACACACATACATACGTACATACGTACATACATAGATACATAGATACATAGATACATAGATACATACATACATACATAGATACATACGTGCATTAACAGAAAAACATTTGTTTATGTATGAATTAACGTTTCCTTCTCATTATTAACTTATTAATTTTAGCAAGAGAAATGCATTATTAGGTTCGTTTTATACAAAACAACTTACTGGTATGACATCCGTGTTTAATTTCTACAGATACAGCCAGGACCAGAACAGCCATATGTCGCCCATGTTCACCAGCATCACGCTCAGCCCATGCAGAATCCGCCAAACGACTATTTGGTTCATTCAATACTTGCCTGTATTTTCTGCTGCTGGCCACTGGGATTGGTTGCCATCATCAAGGCGTTAGATGTAAGCTCCTACTCCTCTTATCTGGCCGTATAAACTCACTGCAAATTATTCAGACTTGAAGAATGCGTAATCTACTTATATGCTTAAGAGAGGACAGTGGTAACTGACTTGAGGTGTAGTCTCAGTTTCGGGTGCAACTTTCATCTTCGGAATTCTGAAGAAGTAATCATTCTTTGTTCAACCGAGGATTGTCTTCGTTTTCTTCCAAATGTTATGCCAGTCTGACCTCCAGCTTTAAGCAGAATTTTAGAAATTCAATCGTTAAAGTTTAGAGATTGCCAATGCTAAAGCTTATGCATAAATTACATGTAAGAAGAATCTTGAATTTTTTCTGAATTTTAAAAATGATGGAGCTGCAGCTGTCTTTGTAGGTTGCATATCGACTCATATTGGGTAGAACGATAGAATACAAAAAAGTCAACGTTTGACAACAAGTTGTAGAAGAGCTATGACCAATCAATATACATTATGTACTTGAAAAGTTAACATCCCGTGCTTATTTCCACGCAGGTACGTGACGCAGTGTTGGTTGGAGACCGAGTGAGGGCCGAGCGCTCCTCCAGAATTGCGAAGAAATTCTCCATAGCGGCCCTCATGGGTGGTATCGCAATTATAGCTCTGGTGGTAATAAACGTGACGATGGTATTTGTCAATAAGTAAGTGTTAAACGACTTGCTGGCATTGGGCGATTTTGCAGCAGCTCCCTGCATAATGGATTTACATTGACAAAGTACACCAATTTGCGTCCAGGACGTTCGTTATCCTATGATACCACCAACACTACAGTTATCCCAGATTAACTAACAATCTCGACTATCTCAGAGAATTTTGTTAGTAATAATTAAAACAAAATCTAGAACCGTTTTGTCACATTTTATGTCTTTAATCTCGAAAAAATCTAGTATGAATGTCATTAAATTTTCGTAAAACAAGTTGGCCTTGTAATGGGGCAGGAGCTGCAACTGCTGATAATTTTTTTCAATATTTCTATGCAACGCATTAAACACAGTTTCTTGGTGTCTCTCTACAGCATGCTGAAAAACACATATTCAGTTTGTCAACAAGTCCGTTTGTCTAAATACTGGTGATAATTGATGATACAAATGCAAGGTACACATAGGCTGTGTTGGCAAGCTGAATGCTGGACAGCTCAACATGCTGTAGGGAGTAGAAAAAGAGCACAATTGTATAAACTGAACAAAAATATTGTCAATATAAAAAGTATATACAACTACTGCCCTGCTACTACATACTGGCAGTGACAGTGATACATGTAGCTCTGTCTCTGATGTAGTTTAAGAAAAGTTTCGGTCATAGGACACTCAATTGAAAGTGAAACACTCATCTACTTTTACACAAGATCCGGCCAGACACCAACACATACCGTAGAAGACTAGGGGACAAACAGTTACCATGGATTTTTGAATTATGGCTGATGAGAACAATATTAGAGAAAAAAAGATGGGGTCACCATACTTGACCTTATACAAACGTACAATGAAAGTCAGTTTCTCTAAAATCACTTAAAATCAATATATAAAACAATACATTTCAAGTTCATGCAGTGAATGAAATTTTCACATCTCATTGTACCAATGACACAAAAGTAAAACTTTGAACAGTAAAGACTCTAATTTTAATGGAAAAATGTGTAACTAAATGGAATCATTTATTTTCTATCAAATTTGCCATTATTACACCCAAAATGTTTGAGATTAAAGCATTAATTGATGGAATATTTTAACCTTCCAGAATTGTCAGTTTTGTAAAACATTTATAAGTGGCATGCAAGTTGTGTATGTCTTGTACTTTTGAAAAAAAAATGATGGGTCACTTTTCTCATTTTTTCACAAATTGGCAAAACGTAGCCAGGATTACACAATTTTCATACTCTCTCATGATTGTCATTTGTGTGCTTTTCAACTGGTGCCATTGACCTGACCAGAGTTGGATAAACTCAAGTCGGCTTAGACTGAGAAATCCAAAAAGTCCACTGATGCATTTAAAAATGAATCAATTTAAGAACTTGCCAATAGGTATATGGCTCTACAACCTGCTGATAAGAGGTAGTGTTGAACATTTGCGTGCAGAACGACACAATTACATGTTTATTTTTTACTCTATGTGCATTCCTAATAAATATGCGGCTATATGGTAATTTGGGGGTGGACTTGAAAAATTTTGAGGGTATTGAGGGGGACTTGAAAATTTGTAAGGGTGTTGAGGGGGAATCTGAAAAAAAGAAGATTTCAATCGCAATTCCTCCAGCCCCCCTCACTATTGTTTTTAACGCAGCCTAAGGTCTGAGGCGTAGCCTGTCATAAAGGGGCTGTGAAAGAGTCTATCAAGTCACACCAGCTGTATACCCTTTGAGGTCACACACATTAAGGTAGAATGCGCCTCGGGGACAGATATCGGTCTCTCAAACATTTCCCGTTCTTTTCTGATCAACCACTTGATTGGGAATCATTTTGAAGCCATTGGAGAAAGCACGACTTACAGCGTCCTAGCGTTTTGAAAATCGAAGATTATATTTTTCCCCATAGAGCTAATTAAAGAAGCTTATTAGGGCCACGGTGTGATATTTCTAAAATTTTCGTTTGCGAGTTTTTTAAAAATTCCATTGTGACTTTGTTTTTCAATTTTGTTTACGAGTTTTCCGTGTTCATGTTTTTTTATTTTTCTTGCACATATACCATAGAGGGCGCCCTTCTCGAAGAGATTAGCTATTGTGATCACGTCACAAGCGTGATGTATGTATGTATGTATGTATGTATGTATGTATGTATGTATGTATGTATGTATGTATGTATGTATGTATGTATGTATGTATGTATGTAAACAACCACAGCACCTACCGTCTTAGTATTTGGTGTACAGGTGCACCCAGAAGTGGAGATGTAAATTTGTTCAAATGAACATGTCAGCGTCAAAAAATGCAAATGAGTTAAAAAAGTAAAAAATCCTGCAAATTGCTAAAACTCTGTAACCGTAATTCAGATTAGGTTGAAACTTGGTATGCAGGTTCCTTTAGGTATTCTGAATTAGATGTACAATTTGTGGTGAAAGTTATATATACTTTTGGAGTATTTTTTTCAGTTTTGAATAAAAAATCCTGTTCTCTGAAATAGTTTGTTTGATTTCTTAGAAGTTTGATAATGAGTATACTGGTTCATAGGGTTAATCAAAATGTAATATATTCAAATTCTGATGAAATTTGCAATTGTGTATTTCGGGGCAATTTTTACCATTTTTGTCAAAAATTTGTTTCTTAAAAACCACTTGTCTGATAGCTTTGATATTTAGTAGACGTGTTCGCTACGGATGGTCTCAATTTAATATATTCAAATTATGATGAAATCTTCAATTGTGTATATAGCAGCTATTTTTGCTATTGGTCAGGAAGTCCTGAAATAGGTTATCAAAGATTTCAACACATCAACACATGTGTCACAAAAAGTTATTCTCTACATAACACACATGAACTCTATGGGCTGATAGATCAATTGTTTGAAATTTTCATAGAATATTACCGTACTTCTTCGATCTCAATACACTGTTTATGTAACCAAGACTATGACAAGACTACTTTACTAAGGCACCAGTGCCTGGTGTGCGATTAAGCAATACTGCCCTCTTTCGGGCATACACGCATAAGCGAAATTTAGTGTAATACACATACATTTCGAGTTTAATGGTAAGCTGCAAAAATAATCAACATATCGATAAGTAGGTACATGTTTTTAAAGGTTGGAGGTATTGTAATTTGAGCTTACATCGACTGACTTGGTGATAGCGAGAATGCCGAGGGGCAAACAGCACATAAGAGCAAATACCGACCAAGCCAAGTAGTCGTTGGGAGGGTCTTTCATCTGTTGAGTGTTGTGCTGGTGGTAATGGACGACATTTATCTGTCCAGGACCAGGTTGCACCAATATGGAATCAAAAAATATTAAAGATCTTTCATTCGTGAATCTGTTGTTCATCAAGTAAATCTCGTATAACACTACTCAATAATTGTTAAACATTGTTAACTTTGATACCAGTACCTGGAAAAATTGTATAATTTAAATTATCGAAAATTCAAGCTTTCGCCTTCTTTTAGTAATCATGTTGAAGTGACGGTTTTGATCGCAGTAAATGTTAAAAATACAGCCCCCTAAAATGTCATTTCTATTCTAATACTCATACAAAGTGCATCAATTGTCCCCTTTCATGAACAAGCAGAGAAAAACTACAAACCTGTTTCCATTCACCAGGATATACATGATGTGGCGCAGCTATATTAGTACTACCGTGTGCCAGATAAAAGCTTGAAGACAATACTTATGACTTGTTGACCCAAGCACGTCCCATGGTAGACGATTTAATTTGCATATATCCGATGGTCGAAATAAGCCTTTAGTTCCTTATGGACTAGTAAGGCACGTTTTCACCAACTCGACTTTAAGGTAGATTGCGTCTCAGAACAGATTTTCAGTCACTCAAAGCACAGAGTAATATCATAGACAGAGTGGCAACACTTGCATGCCTTTTGTTCCATGGTCGTCTCGGTAGACTATTGGCTTTTCATATTAAAATGAGCTTCAAAGGTGTTAAACTTTTTGGAGGCTTGGTTTGTGGTTGATAATTACACGAGATTATGCGAAACATACGACGAGATGGCATCGTACTGCCAGTCGCGTAGCAACCATAGTTACTTTGTGAGCTCTCAGGCCAGAAACCACTGCCTCACGCCAATCAAAACATAACACGCCAGCAGTTTCATAAACATGTCCTTTCTTGGCGCACGTGTAAAAGATGGTGTTACTGACCGTAAACCATTGAGTAAAACCAGACAGTATCGATAAAAGACTTTCAAATTTGGTTCAAACACACTCATTATATATTCATAAAAATATGAGAGGAATTTTTAAAACGGTAAAATCCACTTTCCTGAAGCTCAAAACACTCCCGTTTTTGCCAGCACATCCATTCCGATCAGCACCACACGACAACAACAACACAAACTTTGTCGAACATACTTTCGCTTAACAATTGGTGAAAATCCGAAAATTACCGAAGGTGCATGGTCGGCACTCTTCGGAAAAGAGAGCCAAGAGCTTCGTGAGGCGAGGCAAACATGGATTGCTTACGTAACCGCTTCACGCCTTAAACAATAGCTGTTGCCACTCTGTGTATGATATTACTCTCTGCTCAAATCTTTACAATTCCTTTCTTATGTACTGCTTGTGTGAGTTCATTTTGAATGCCTTAGAGGAGAGGAAGTTCGACAATCTTGTTTTTGTAATTTTTAACATTTATAAAATATGAGTTCATACACGGACGGCGGCCATTTCGTTTCGCAAATGTCGGCAAATGTTAGGCAATTTGTATCAAGTAACAAAATTTGGGTAGCTACCCAGATTTTTTAATTCTGGTAATGAAGAAAAATGGTATAAGTTTCATTCATGAAAGTTTGACACTAACTACAAATTTCACTCTGAAATACCCGTAAGAAGTGAAACCTAGGCTATGTAATAATATTTCACATTTTCTATCGTAAAGGACGCTGACAATTGCCCGAAGCCACAGTTCCTCTGGCTTTTCATTTCTACAGCGTTTTCAACCATGAAAGTGTATGGCGATACGCCAATTGTTGTGCTTGACGACATACCTGTTCGGGTATTGCCGCCACTTGGACTACTGTTGTTTCATGCGAGGTCTGCTCTAAATGTACCTCTCCGATCGATGTAGCTGTTGGGAAAAAAGACAAGAGTTTGTCTTAGCTCATGCGTCACTGCAGGTGTGAATCAAGCAAAGTGGAAGCCTTGAGCGTATTACAACAACATCTTTTCTGAAATAAACTGAGGGGGGATACTGTTTTCTCCTACATGACAACACAATATTTTTAGGTAACTCACATATTTCCTGTGACATGCTGGAAGAGTGTTTCTCGGACTAAATATTCGGCTCTTTGGGTAAATTTCAGGAAGTGTCTTCCTTGTTCTTCAGGGGTCACGTGACTATCATCCGTCGCGTTGTGGTGTCTACTATGTATATGATATAACATATTCAGGTAGGTAGACAGTGAGATATGTCATTATATCAAGTCAAGGGCTCAATCGAACGTCCTGTCGGCATCGTCCGACACTATACATCGACCAACATTTTTACTTGGCCCATTTGCCTCTATAGGGTGACAACGTACAGGACACAAAATCCAAGGTTCCGCTTGAGAATTTTTGATGACATTGACAATTGACGTTCACATAGTCAATGGTGATGATAAGTTTGTGTATAACACACAATTTGAGAACACTCAAAGGCAATCAAAGGGCATAAATATGATGTTATTGAGACGAGTATGGTTCGTGATATCAGCAGATAGTGAACATTTTTCGGGATCTCTAATATCCGAGACTCAGCAGGACTTTAAAGAAAAACGACCGTATAAGTAACTTAAAATTATTAAAGTTAACTTCGAATTAAAAGTAAGCGAATACGGCAATGTGTCTGATGATTTCTAATCTAGTTAAAAATAAATCATTTGCAAGCCTAAAGTCTAAATAATACATTTCCAACCTACCTCTTTTCAAATACTTTGGTAGTCCCAAGTCATTAAAAGACGGGGCGTTCGTCCTTTCATGTACAGGTGTTGTGTCTTGTTAAAATTAATAGGGCTCACCTGTAAAGGCTCTTCGCTGCGGATAAGTTCGATTAAAATGGATTCAAAGATCGCAACTAGCAATGGATAATATAGTTATTCGATAGTTTTCGCTAACAGAGTCAAGCCGTGGTTCTTTACGCCGCGTGATCCCGCGCTGGTGAAAGTTCATTGGAGAACACGTGTATAGTGCGTAATGCTGAAGTTAAAAATGTGGAGTTCTGTGTTACGGTAAGCTCACCCAAAACGTCTGCGTCAATTATTGGACCAACCCACAGCGGAAAATAGTGGTTCACGCATTCATGATGTCTCGGCTTGATTATTGCGATAGTCTTTTGCGTACAGTCACAGTGATTTTTAAATATTAATTGTGACATGTAAATTCAAGATCAAGAGCCGCGTTGATGTTTATGATCGGATTATCGTATTATCTTTACTATTGTATGATCAAAGCCATGCCTTAAAGATAATTTTTAAATACATATTCTAAAAGTAGGAGGAGGAATACAACGAATAAGGCAGGCGGACAGAACGTCCAACGAGCAACTTAAGACACTTAGACGATGGGAGAGCGTATCCTGGGCAATGCGAACTGTCAAGCTTGTCTACTGAGAAATAAAGTCTATGTAGTTCCACTTGACGAACTCTGGACGTCTCGTGCCGTTAATATTTTGAAGACTCCCAGTACCTCTCAACAGGCCAAGATAAGTCAACGAGTAAATAACGAACAAGCACGTACAAACGAATACTATTAAGCGGTGGAGAATCCGGGTACAAAGCAAACTGTACGAAGTAGAGGTAGTATTTCACTGACAACGATGGCGACAAAAAGAATTGGATGCTATGAAATGATCATTGGAATTGGATTAAGAGATTAACACTGTATATAAATGAATGCTAAAAGATCATCTCAGCCGATCAACGTACGCCGAATAACGAAGAGCAATGCCACGTGGTGTGCAACTCACCGACCTGAAATGGCCCGTGAGTATTGTAATGAAGTTTGAAGCATCAAGGACACTGCGAACTCTAATTACCAATGAACTCTCGATGAACTCTAACTACGATCTCGCAGTGAACATTCGTTTGTACTAACATACTTCTTATAAGGTAAAATATAGTATAGAGATTAATGACTTGTAAGAATTACTATTTTGTACGCTTAGCTAATTGCAACGCAATAGTCAGAATTCGATGAAGCATTGTATTTTTAGGGTTAAATTTTCGAGTAATCTCACAATCAATCAGGAAAATGTTGTTTCAGTGTTTACTGAAGACTCTCTTCGATCATACAGCCAGCGTAAAAGCATTAATCACTGACCAGACCAAACAATCGATAAATTCACCTGCCAAATTCATCATGGTGTGGATTTACATGACTGATTAAGAGTATGAATTGCGGGCGGCCCTATCTAATTGGGTGTGTGTATGGCGTAATTCCACCACTTGAATAATTTATATTCTTTTTTATATAACCCGACTGGTGTCATGTCGAAAAATAAACAAACTTCAAAAGGAATATTGAAAAGGAGCATTTTTTGTTTTGCGTACCTACTATATGAAACTTTGAAACTTTCTGCTGGAATTTGCAATCCTCGATACTATAAATTAGTTATTGGGTTAATGTCTGTATGGCATATTGCTGTGTTATTTCTTACACTTATTGCTTTGATACAGTGTAAAATTTTTAGAAGTATTGACATTTTTATAAGTATTGACATTGACTTTACAAATACACTTGAGTAAAAGAGTTTAGGAATCCAAGGCTTTGTTTTCGTTGGCCCCGATTAATCTGAAGAAGATACGCGATTGTTCCTAGCTGAGAATGAACACCCTTACTTTTTGAACTGCATTTAAGCATACCTACCTGTGGAGGCTTCTCATCAAAAAATTGACCTCAGGTGGCTGTTTGTCGGGAAAAGATCAATGTAAGCTAATCTGCAAAACAATTTTATTTATTTGAATTTCAAGAGAAAAAAAACAGGAAATTTCGGCCATTTTGGGACTTTTTTGCCCGGCGGAGCTTTTCTTTTCTTTCGGGTACCCGAAACGCCCTCATACGACGAATCTGCTTAATTGAGAGAGACAAAGGAGACAAAGGATATCGGGTAACCAAAGCACAGCGTATGACAGTCAACTGACTCATCTATACAAAGGATCCACCCAAACTCGAAAAAGTTCAGACACAGCACAAACACAAAGATACAAAACAAATATTTTCTCTACTTTGGATTGACATTGGCTCACTAAGGGGCCATTGACCTTACAAGTACACTGGGGTAAAATAGTTTTAATGCAGGGCTTTGCTTCTGTTGGTCCCAACCCGAGGCTACGGTATTGGACACTGTACGTCATTAAAGGAGAAATAATGTTTTCCATTGCCATTCAACACCTCTACGGGGTCTGGTTTCACTTCCTTGCTGTAAATAGAATATGTGTGATCAGTCTTCCGGTGTTTCGCTGTATATGGGATGTGACCTTGGCCCATGCTTGCGAATATCGAGACGAAGAAACGAAAGTGTATCACAGTCATTGTGACATGAATGACATCATATGCTAAGATAGAATCACTTAATATCAAAGGAAAGTACGCACTTTCAACAGTCTTATACAAAAAATTCAAATCTGGCGATCGAACGTATAGAGGAGTAGGTTACATACAAATCACGGAAGAGCTCATGGAATTTATTTTTCAAAACTAATATGAACACTCATTTTCTAATTAATCCAGGGAACGAGACTAATATCAGTGATCTGTGTCTCGCACAGCGAGGGATCTCCTAAAGTCAGTCTGTCTCTCTCTCTCTCTCTCTCTCTCTCTCTCTCTTTCTCTCTCTCTCTCTCTCTCTCTCTCTCTCTCTCTCTCTCTCTCTCTCTCTCTCTCATCACAGGAGATCATTATATGGCCTTCGTAAGAAACAATTTTCCTGTTTCTATCAAGTTGCCAAACATTCAACTGTTACATGGTGCTTTAGTATCTAATGAAAAAGGTGAATAAATACATCGATTTTTGTAAAATGTGCTTCTGAAATATACCTACACTTTCTCCTTTTCTGACTTATTACAGCCAGTTGAAGGTCAACTATGACTAAAGGATTTTATGATACTGTTATTTATTTCAGCCTAATATAATTTGACACCTAAATCGGTTACAGCTACATTTTTAGAAATGCATATATGGTCAATTTAAATGGACAATAAATTTAATATGTTCAACTGTTTCAAAACAAATAATACTTTGTTAAGCAAAAATAAAATATCAATTATATGCTAAAGCGTATGCTAATACGATAACGCACATTTTAGTAGGCTAATAATTTTTCAGAAATAAGACAAGAAAGAATCGGAGACAATTTGGTGCACCATGTCTTGTCGATTTTCAAGGATGTTAAAGGGTCTGCAAATATTGCAAAAGTTGAAGACTCTCAAACTGATACTAGTAAATCGTTGATGTATGCCATATTGACGTTTAGCAGAAATTAATAGAATCTACTTCGATGTTTGATTTATATTTTGACATTGAACCTAAAACTGAATATCCATATGTGTTGTCTTGTTTATGTACATGCGGAGAAGGGTGATC
Organism: Ptychodera flava; assembly: GCF_041260155.1. Taxonomy (NCBI): domain Eukaryota; kingdom Metazoa; phylum Hemichordata; class Enteropneusta; family Ptychoderidae; genus Ptychodera; species Ptychodera flava. The sequence goes on from NC_091946.1 coordinate 31,798,497, forward strand.
ATGTATACCGCTCGTGCGGACTGAATATCGGTGAAACATTTTGCTGAATCAGTTCTACACAGCCAATGAAGTCATCATTGAATCGGAACAATAAAAAAATGTGTACAAATTTCGTAATTGCCTGAGTTCAAAGCATGCCGATCTAGGAATCAAATATACGTTTCAGTATACTTTATCTGCTCTGGGTCAGACTTATCAGGCCTTAGAGATCAAGCACAAAACTAGACACGTGTACGTCGGTATGTATGCCGCCAGCATATACCCTTTTATGCGTTTCACAGGTTAAGGTAGAATGCGCCCCCGGGACTAATATTCGGACTCTCAAACTTTTTCAATTCTTCTCTGATCTACCACTTGTTGGGGATCATTTTGAAGCCCTTTAGGCTCTGAGTTGGAAAAACTTTTACCGTCTTAGCTTTTTGCAAATCGAAAATTTTATCTTTCCCCCAAAGAGTTAACACAGGGATGGCGGTCATTTTGAATTTCAAATATCGGTAAATCTTCAGTAATTTGTTTCTCTAGCACCAAATTTGCACATTGACCCCAAATTTTTGATCTTGATTTTTGAAAGTGAAGGTTGAAAGATTCCTTGAAAAAAATTTGAGCGAAAGGTTAAACCTATTATTTTCGAGGCGCATACTGCCTTAATCTAAACTGCTACGATCACGATCAGAGTGGTTAGAAGAATTACACCAAGGATGACGGAGGCAATAATGAGATACTTCGCATACTTTGAGGAGCGTTCGGCCCTCTCTCGATCTCCCATCGACACCGAGCGACGAACCTGTGTGGAAAAAAACAAGAACAGAACACTTACATCATGGCAGTGTAAGCTGAATATGCCTATTAGTAGTATACTATTGTTACTATAATATTTAAAAGATCAAGTAAAACCCCCGCAACATTCCTTTCTACCACAAGAAGTGGCTTTAAATGACCTTGCTAACTATGTCCTTTAGGATATTAGTACCTGAGAACCCGATATTTTACTTTAATAGCTTTAATTGGTGTTACAGTATTAATCTGAATGATAGACCAGAGGCCATTCACTACATTGTTAGAATGAATGCAGTGTTACGAAATAAAAGAGCTGCAATAGTTGTTTTTAAAGGCATATACCCGTTTGGCTGTTTTGTCACAGAGTTTTTATTTTTGCTGGGATGTTTGCTGGTTTTCGTTTTTTGTGTTTGCTGATTGTTGATTTTTTTCTGATTTCATTTCATTGCCGATTCTAATCGACTTTTCTTCAGTTGTAACCTGTATAGCCTGGTGTGCGAACAGCAATATTGCCCTCTTTCGGGCGTACACGCATAAAATTATTCAAAATTTCTTGTAATACACAAACATTCAGAGTTTAATGAGAAGCTGCTAAAATAATCAACATATCTATGAAGTACGTGTTTTCAGAGGTTGGAGGTAACGTAATTTTGGCTTACATCGAGTGACTTGATTATAGCGGCAACTCCGAGGGGCCAAAAGCAGAAAATACAAGCCAGTATCGACCAAATCAAGTAATCGTTAGGAGGGTTATTCATCTGTTGAGCGTAATGCTGGTGAGCATGGACGACATTCGGCTGTCCAGGACCAGGTTGCACCTGTATGGAATCGAAACAAATTAGAGAACTTTAATTCGTGAATATATTGTTAGTCAAGTTAATCCCGTATAACTGTACTCAATAAAGCTGCTTCGTAAGACTCTAACTTTGTCTAAAAGTTGCCTCTGAAGTGGCCCGGTAATAATTTTTGCTCTCGCTGTTGTGCAATAAACTGAGCGTAATCTCGTCCAGATCTCAGCGAGAGTTGAGGAAACAAGCAATTATGGTGGATAAAAAATTGGTAGTCAACAGCATAGTCGAAAAGATCAAAATATAGGAATATCTCTTTGGAACAAGATATATGTCGTTCGTGTTAGTTATTCTGTCTATATAGGCCTACTTAATGATATGATAGGTCTAAGGTGCTAGCAATGTAAATGACAAGATGGTGGAAAGATTAAAAATTTCGTAGAGATCCTTTGACCGTGATTAATTAGCTGGTCGAGAGAACATATAAGCAAGTAGAAAATTGGGACGTAACTTGGACTCGTAACTTTGAAGTTTGCCTTTTTTAAAGTGATACCCACAATTTTCAAAGACAAAATATCGGCTTTCATTCTGCGTTGGTGACGTACATGACACGTGGGTGTAAGCACCCAATAGAACAGCCAATACGATACATGTAGTTGCGTTTTATTCTTGTGCAATGATTTGTACATGATTTGAGAGCAGTACCTGGAAAAATTGTATCAATTAAATCATGGAAAAAGTGATGTAGATTGCGTCTCGGAAACAGATATTCAGACATATTCTTTTCTTATGTACTGCTTGGTGAGTTCATTTTGGAGATCTTGAAGTATAGGAAGTTTGATCATCTTCAGTGTTTTTGTGAACTGAACATTGAGAAATTGTTTTCTAAATCATCGCGTTAGGGATTGTGGCCATTTTGTCTCGCAAATTTCGGTAAATTTAGATACATTGTATCCAGTCCCAAATTTGCGTGATCACCCTGATTTTTTGTATTCCTATAATGAAGAAAAATGGTTTCAAGTCTCGTTTATGAAAATTCGAGCAAAGGTCTTTCACTTTAGAGGTGTGTTTACACTAACTACAGAGTTCTCCCTAAAATATCTGTAGGAATATGACATCAAATCGATTCCAGCAATCATTATCATTCAAGGCAAATAAATTACCAGGTCCAATAAACAGTAAAAACAAACACACAAAGAAACATAAGATCACTGAAAAATCGGTAGTACAATCTTGAACCACTATATAAGTGGTGGTACCAGGTGTCCGGAATGGGTAAGCGTACCCTGCTAGCATGCTACACCCGTCAAGATTGAACTAGTGTGACAAAGTTATTGTACGGTAATTCAGCTATCTGCTAAATTACTGTTCTGAGTCAAAGTCGGGAATACTGTCTTTCATCATCTGAGTGACAGATTTGCCATATTTAGATATAAGATCTCCATATCTACCATAGAACTTCTTAAAAGATCTAACCAACCTACTTTGTGAAAATCCTTGTCTCACCAGTTTTAAGACTAATAAGCTGTGTCTCTCTTTGAAAATCTCCATATGAATCACAAGCTCTACAGTATCTCAGTAGTTGTGAAATGTACACACCATAAGCTGGACTCGACGGAATATTACTGGTCAAGTAGGGAAAGTTAATGATTTCAAAATTAAAATCATCCCTTTTATCATACAACTTGGTGTGTATTGCATTGTGTCTAATTTCAATAAATAGATCAAGATACGATGCTGAGTTCATGCTCTCCGTTGTTTCTTTAATTTCTAATTCATCTGGATATATGTGATGGAGGTAATTAGAAATTCCAGGATTGTTCAAACTGATGAGATCATCAATATATCTATAGGTATTATTAAAGGACTTTGCAACTCTTTTAGATCCTGAACTATGAAGAGTCTGCATGAACTCAGCTTCATATGAATACAAAAATAAATCAGCAAGAAGTGGTGCACAGTTTGTACCCATAGGAATGCCTATAGTTTGCCTGAATGTCATACCGGCAAATGAGACATATATGTTGTCAATTAGGAAGTGTAGCATCTTAATTACTTCCGTATCAGTGTATTTGCATTTGGCATCACTGTTGTTACTAAAATAGCCTGAATTGTGTTTGATGACAATGTAATCATACCTACGACTGCCATTCTTGTAAAAGAAGGCCTGCTTAACCAATGATGACAACCTAGTTTTAAGCTTGTTGTGTGGGATGGTGGTGTAAAGTGTAGAAAAATCAAATGTGCGGATTGAACCATACTTGCTTTTGTTGGTATCTAGAGTATGTAATAATTCTTTAGAATTTTTCAATATCCACATCTGATTAATCCCACTCGTTTCATAAACCTTGTCACAATATGTATCAGACCAGATTTGATGGTTGACAAAATTGTGGTCAAGAGTTGTGACAAGCGTTTGGTTGTACATCTGCTGCAACCTGCTATAAAACGTTGCTTATATGGATTCTTATGGATTTTGGGAATCCAATATAGTCGAGGTAGAACATTGTCATCATTTGATAGCTTGATGCCAAATGCATTCAAAACCGATGAATGATTATCAAATATTTCCTGTTTGGACAGGCTTGATGGACAGTAGGTGGTATTACTGTCACCTGAATTAATTTTCAGTTCATTCATCAAACACTGAATGTAGAATTGCTTGCAGACAAAAATGATGTTATTAGAAGCTTTGTCTGCAGGCACGACAACATATTTATCATGCAATGCATCTAGGCATTCACGTATGGTGGAGTCATCAAATGAAGATGTTGTCTTGATGACAGTATATGAAGAACGAAGACGTGATATACGTTTCTGAACTTTATCTCTGACAGTACGTAACCAGTCAGAGAGGCACTCAACGTCTTCATCTTCTACAGAGGCCCACTTCTTTGCATAAGTCTCGGCAGCATCCATAATGATTTTAAAATTATAGTTCCAGTTTATGGTTGGTGGCTCACGATATTTAGGGCCATACTGGAACAACTGCCGAAGTTTATTATTCGTGACGATGTTTAGGTCACCAGTTATTACATGACCATACGGCTTGTAACAAAAGGAAGATGACGTGCAATCACAAGTAATGTCATGAATGTTCTCCAGGTCTAGATCCTTTAAAACCTTGTTGTAATTAAATAGTTTCCTACCTATAGTTCTAGAATAGCTGTAGGAAACTATAGGTGGTTCTTGAAATTTAAAATGTGGAGGAACTTTATCAATGACATCCTTGTTGTGTAAAATATTGCTGATATTAATACTGTCATTCCTTTGTTGACAAACCGTACAGGAAAAACATCCTCTGCTGACTGTTGATGCTGTCCGTCCGAACAGGTCTAAATAGCCGATGATGGCCTATATCTATAATAATAGATATTAACCGATGTTCGGGTGTTTCCAGATTGTAATTCATGTTATCAACAGTCAACAAAAGCGATCTTAACTTTTGCAAGGAACATCCAAACAGCTCAGTTCTTATTTTGTGAACACCAAAAGGTTGGTTAAGCATGGGTAAGAGATCACTGAACTGGGGATTTCTAGTGTTGTTACCATGTCTATGACCATGACTTCGTCGTCTTCTCGGACGAGAGTTGAACAAACCATGACATTGACAGATTTCCTCTAGGGCTTGATAGATTACCCACACCTAGAACATTGTCATTACAGCCATATGGCATAGCTGTGCCGAGTTCAGTGATCCAATGGTGTTCACGCTGTTTGCGATAGCTCCTGCTTAGTTTAGAACTATTGGAAGGATGGTAGATTTTTTCCAATATTCTAACTTTCATGTTTAAAACTGAATGTAGAGGATTATTAAAGTGGGTGTATAGGCAGGTAGGCAAATTGTTATTTATGCCAGACCTATGCCCACACATCCTCTTTGAAAGTTTTTCCCCGGTCTCTCCAACATATATTAAACCACACAAAGAACACTCTATGCCATAGATGATGTTTTTAGATTGGCAAGAGAGTGGTTCAAATGCCTTTGTGTGGTAAGTCTTTTTGGATAGATTACTCTGTGTCACAGTATCTGAAATAAGAATGTTGCAAGTTTTGCAGTTTCTAGTAGTACACGGTGACACAGAGCAATCACATTCTATATTTCTTTGAGTATGTCCGATATTATAATCCGAGGGCTCCGTCCAGCTAATGGATTGTTTGCCCTAAACAAACCATCAGGGGTAGTTTTATTTTTCCGGTCTCGACCCAAACCGGTATTTACTTTATATTTACTCATGACATTTGGTTGTGGAAGTACCAGGCTATTGACATGCTCGGGGACTTGCATCCACCAGCAGACATGTCCACCTGGGTGTGGCAATATGACATCAAATCGATTCCAGCAATCATTATCATTCAAGGCAAATAAATTACCAGGTCCAATAAACAGTAAAAACAAACACACAAAGAAACATAAGATCACTGACAAAATCGGTAGTACATCTTGAACCACTATATAAGTGGTGGTACCAGGTGTCCGGAATGGGTAAGCGTACCCTGCTAGCATGCTACACCCGTCAAGATTGAACTAGTGTGACAAAGTTATTGTACGGTAATTCAGCTATCTGCTAAATTACTGTTCTGAGTCAAAGTCGGGAATACTGTCTTTCATCATCTGAGTGACAGATTTGCCATATTTAGATATAAGATCTCCATATCTACCATAGAACTTCTTAAAAGATCTAACCAACTTACTTCGTGAAAATCCTTGTCTCACCAGCTTTAAGACTAATAAGCTGTGTCTCTCTTGAAAATCTCCATATGAATCACAAGCTCTACAGTATCTCAGTAGTTGTGAAATGTACACACCATAAGCTGGACTCCACGGAATATTACTGGTCAAGTAAGGAAAGTTAATGATTTCAAAATTAAAATCATCCCTTTTATCATACAACTTGGTGTGTATTGCATTGTGTCTAATTTCAATAAATAGATCAAGATACGATGCTGAGTTCATGCTCTCCGTTGTTTCTTTAATTTCTAATTCATCTGGATATATGTGATGGAGGTAATTAGGAATTCCAGGATTGTTCAAACTGATGAGATCATCAATATATCTATAGGTATTATTAAAGGACTTTGCAACTCTTTTAGATCCTGAACTATGAAGAGTCTGCATGAACTCAGCTTCATATGAATACAAAAATAAATCAGCAAGAAGTGGTGCACAGTTTGTACCCATAGGAATGCCTATAGTTTGCCTGAATGTCATACCGGCAAATGAGACATATATGTTGTCAATTAGGAAGTGTAGCATCTTAATTACTTCCGTATCAGTGTATTTGCATTTGGCATCACTGTTGTTACTAAAATAGCCTGAATTGTGTTTGATGACAATGTAATCATACCTACGACTGCCATTCTTGTAAAAGAAGGCCTGCTTAACCAATGATGACAACCTAGTTTTAAGCTTGTTGTGTGGGATGGTGGTGTAAAGTTTAGAAAAAATCAAATGTGCGGATTGAACCATACTTGCTTTTGTTGGTATCTAGAGTATGTAATAATTCTTTAGAATTTTTCAATATCCACATCTGATTAATCCCACTCGTTTCATAAACCTTGTCACAATATCGTACCAGACCAGATTTGATGGTTGACAAAATTGTGGTCAAGAGTTGTGACAAGCGTTTGGTTGTACATCTGCTGCAACCTGCTATAAAACGTTGCTTATATGGATTCTTATGGATTTTGGGAATCCAATATAGTCGAGGTAGAACATTGTCATCATTTGATAGCTTGATGCCAAATGCATTCAAAACCGATGAATGATTATCAAATATTTCCTGTTTGGACAGGCTTGATGGACAGTAGGTGGTATTACTGTCACCTGAATTAATTTTCAGTTCATTCATCAAACACTGAATGTAGAATTGCTTGCAGACAAAAATGATGTTATTAGAAGCTTTGTCTGCAGGCACGACAACATATTTATCATGCAATGCATCTAGGCATTCACGTATGGTGGAGTCATCAAATGAAGATGTTGTCTTGATGACAGTATATGAAGAACGAAGACGTGATATACGTTTCTGAACTTTATCTCTGACAGTACGTAACCAGTCAGAGAGGCACTCAACGTCTTCATCTTCTACAGAGGCCCACTTCTTTGCATAAGTCTCGGCAGCATCCATAATGATTTTAAAATTATAGTTCCAGTTTATGGTTGGTGGCTCACGATATTTAGGGCCATACTGGAACAACTGCCGAAGTTTATTATTCGTGACGATGTTTAGGTCACCAGTTATTACATGACCATACGGCTTGTAACAAAAGGAAGATGACGTGCAATCACAAGTAATGTCATGAATGTTCTCCAGGTCTAGATCCTTTAAAACCTTGTTGTAATTAAATAGTTTCCTACCTATAGTTCTAGAATAGCTGTAGGAAACTATAGGTGGTTCTTGAAATTTAAAATGTGGAGAACTTTATCAATGACATCCTTGTTGTGTAAAATATTGCTGATATTAATACTGTCAATTCCTTTGTTGACAAACCGTACAGGGAAAAACATCCTCTGCTGACTGTTGATGCTGTCCGTCCGAACAGGTCTAAATAGCCGATGATGGCCTATATCTATAATAATAGATATTAACCGATGTTCGGGTGTTTCCAGATTGTAAACCTAGGGTAGTAGGTTATAATATTTCACATTTTCTATCGTAAAGGACATCGATATTACCCGAACCGACAGTTCCTCTGGCGTTTTGTATATATTTGTCTGTATGGTTTCGGAGTACAAAACGTTTTCATTCGTGAAAGCGTATTGCGATATGCAAATTGCTGTGCTTGACGACATACCTGTACAGGTGGTGTCGTCGTATGGTAGACTGGCGGTGCTCCATATGGGGAGCTCTGGTATGAATGTCCGTCTCCGATCAATGTCGCTGTTGGGGAAAAAAGACAAAAAGTTTGTCTCCGTTTATATATGACAGAAGGTATGAAACAAGCAAAGTGAAAACGGAAGCCGTGAGCATATTACAACAACTCCTATTTTTGAAAAAGAAATAAACTGAGAGGGGATACTGTCACCTGTCCATGGCAACACAATATTTTGAGGTGCCTTACTCACATTTTTCCTGTGACATGCTGGAAGAGTTGTTCTCGAACTAAATTTTCGGCTCTTTGGGTAAATTTGAGGAAGTGTCTTTCTTGTCGTTAAGAGATCACGTGACTATCATCACGTGGTAACTGTCGCGTTGTGTGTCTATCATCTACATGGTTTAGCATATTCAGACAGGCAGACAGTGAGAGATATCCTTATATCCAGTCCAGGGATCAATTGAACGTCCTGTCGGCACAGTCCGATACTATAAATCCAGCAACATTTTTGCATGGCCCATTTGCTTCTTTAAGCTAACAACGTACAGGAGACAAAAATTCAAGGTCCCGCTTGGGAATTTTTCACGACACTGACAATTGAGGTCCACGTATACCCAATGGTGATGATAACTTGGTGTATAGCAACAATTTCAGAACACTCACAGGTAATCGGAGGTCAAAAATCTGATTTATTTAAGGAGTATGTTTCATGATATCAGCATATAGTGAACATTTTGCTGGATATCTAATGCCCGAGACTCGACAGGACTTTAAACAAATAAAATTAAAATTACTAAAGTTAATTTCGAATTAAAAGTAAGTGAATTCGGCAAATGTCTGATGATGATTATTAATCGAGTTGAAAGTAAATAATTCTTAAGTCTACCTAACATTTTTCCGACCTACCTCTTGTCAGATACTCGGAACGTCACCAGGTCATAAGAAACAGCGTTCATACTTAACAAGGGGTACAGGGTGTCGTGTCTTGTTGAAAATTTTAGAGCTCACCTGTGAAATACCTTCGCTGCGGATAAGTTCGGCCAAAAATGGATTTAAAGGTCACACCTAGCAATGGATAAAGGAGTATTTCGATAGTTTACGCGTCTAAAGGGGTGCACTCCCTACAATGTCTCCCTTGATCGCTAACACAGTTTAGTCGTGGTTCTTTACATCAAACCAGAAAGTAAAAACTTCTTGGATGTGACATTTAATCTGAATGACGGCAAGTTTTATCAGTATCGTAAACCAAACTACCAAACAATGTATGTTCACAATCAGTCAAATCATCCGCCAACTATAATTAAACATATACATGACGCAATAAGCAAACGCATCTCAACGATATCCAGTGATAAGAGCATCTTTGACAAATATAAAGGTCAGTGGGTGAAAACACTTTATAATGACACCCAGAGCTAGCTGTATTCCGTACAAAGGTTGGTGCTCTGAATATTTTAATCTTCAAAGAGGTGTCAGGCATGACTGTTGTTTGTCAGCTCTGTTATTTGTATTGGCGATCGAGATATTAGCATGTAAAGTTAGGTATGACAAAAGCATCAACGGTTTCAAATTGCCTGGTCCACACAACAAAATACGTGAAGCAAGGTTTCATTATTAGCAAATGACACAACTATTTTTGTTGAAGATATTGCCTCTGTTGAATCAGTTCTTACAGTGATGGAAAACTTTTACAAATGTAGCGGGTTAAAGCTGAATAAGAAGAAAATGGCAGGAGTTCTGTTGGGCAAGCTTAGACACTGGGATGTGAAAGTTGGTGACATTATTTAGACTACAAACCCTGTGAAAACACTGGGTGTATATTTTGGTAATGATGATTTACTGTGCAAGAAATTAAATTGGGAAGAAAAGTAAAATCACTCGAAAATTTGTTAAATTCTGGGGAAGGCGACACCTTACAATTTATGGTCGTATCGTTATTTCAAAATCTCTTGCTGTATCAAAGATAATGTACCTTGCTTCTGTAATTGGTATACCAGAAGATGTCTGTCAGAAAGTCCAAAGTCTTATTGACATCTTTGTCAAACGAAAAAGAAAAATTTCAGACAAAGTGCTTGAAAGAGGTTACAAATGCGGACGTATCAAACATATCAATGTAAAATGTCAAGTGCAAACACTGCAGAGCTATGTGAGTGAAAAGATTAGTGGAAAGTAAAGACACGACATGGACAGCGTTACCATGGTCGTACTTTTATCTTGATAATAACGCTTATTTCAGTATATCCATTATCCTACCCCTGGACCTCACCAAAAATAGATACATTGCTTTCCCATGTCTGCCTGCCTGCCTGCCTGCCTGCCTGCCTGTCTGTCTTGTCTGTCTGTCTGTCTGTCTGTCTGTCTGTCTGTCTGTCTGTCTGTCTGTCTGTCTGTCTGTCTGTCTGTCTGTCTGTCTGTCTGTCTGTCTGTCCGTCCGTCTGTCTGTCTGTCTGTCTGTCTGTTTGTCTGTCTGTTTGTCTGTCTGTCTGTCTACCTATGTACTTTATAGTAAACATGTACACGTGAGTGCATGGTGCTATAACTCGTGGTTTCATTGAAGTTCTTCAAGACTCTTTATTGCCTTGTGTTCTACTCTTCTTAAGATTCCCGAAAGGTAGTTTGTTTTTTTATAAAGATTGATCAGCGTAGCACCTGTTCAAAGCGATATCTATTAAAATAAAGTACTACCTTGTTCAATGACGTGGTTGATTTTACCCGGGACTGGTGGCGCTGCCTACGGTAGCTCTACATTCGTTACACTGGGGGTGGAAACAAAGAGATCGATGAAAGATTATGGACTTTCACTTTTCATAAATTACATCTAGGCTTATATTTTCCTGTCGTAGCATATGAATTCAAGCAAAATAGTGGACATATGATAACTGAGGCGACCTTTGAATATGACAACAAACCGTAAGCCAACGCTTCTTCTTGTTTCTGTGCTTACTATATATGGAGAATATCAAGAGACGTGGCCAACTGACTTCTAGAATCAACTCACGCGATTTTCATCTGTAAAACGGACTATTTTTCTTTTCACAGGTGCACATCCAACAACCAATCATTGAGGTTAGAACAGAGAACTTACCGAACCACTACCTGATCTGCTCAGTTTTATCGTGTGTCTTTTGTTTCTGGCCACTTGGGTTGATTGCCATATATGCGTCACTAGACGTAAGGAAATTATGTTATCGTTTAAATCTCGTCTTTCTTCAAACTAGCCGTTAGCAGTCGAGAACTCACGATTTAATTTTCAAAACGGCTTAAAGGCATACAGTAACTTGTAATCTAAATATGCCCACATATGGTCAAAGGGGCGTTCCTTGGTATTCAAAATGCTCATGTGAGGGCGCTGTTTTTAAAAAGCGGCCCCCACTTAAAATTGTGATTGGTTAGATTTTCTCTATCCATGGTAACTGTGGCAAATTGGAACAGGTGACAGTATACCTTTAATGTAAAAAAAAGCCAAAACTTGGTTTGAATGGGTTTTAGAAAGTTCAACACGTTTTTGTCTTAAAGGTATCCCCGTCTTCGTATATTTTCCTTCTGACCTATTCTTGTAGGTTTGTTCCTTACATCCCCGAGGTTAATGGGAAGTTCACCAAGGATGATTTTTAAATATGTGGTAGCTCTATGGTCATTTACCCGGGAAAAACTATTTTCACCATTTATAACTGGCGCGATGTTTTACAAAAACCGATTAAAATGGTACAGGAGAAGTTGCCTATGTAATTTGAATCATGGGAAAAAAGCTCAGAGCCTGGAGCTTGCATAATGTGATATGGAGGGGACCATCTACGGACGGGGAGGGCCCCAACATTGTCTTCTCACAGTTACACTGTAGTAAACAGCAACACAAAATCTGACAGTGGACAGTTTATTATCAGTGAATCATCGTTTATGCAAGGATACTCAGTATAAACAGAAGTTATGTAAATACGCACAGACTGGTGTAAGCATGGGTGAGTGGACAATGCCATACCCATGGGAAAATGGTCCCTTCCATATCACATTATGCAAGCTCCAACCTTGGCGCTTTTTCCCATGATTCAAATTACATAGGCAACTTCCTGTACTATTTCTATCGGTTTTTTGTAAAAATCTTGCGAGTTATAAATGGCGAAAATAGCTTTTCCGGGGTAAGTGACCACAATGGTATTATGACCAATTCGAAATACGCGATGGTAAAAGATTGTCAAGGAGAGTTTTGGAACAGACAGTCAAACTCAATTGTGGGATATCTGGGACAATTACATCACCAAAGTTGAGAAGTAAACCACAGAGTCACTGTGGTAAAATAGCCACAGCAACTGATTAATTATCGTGAAATTTGGCGCCAAATGTAATGATGTAATCACTTCTCTTTGCAGACGATTCGCTCGAACCAGAAAGGTGATATACGTGGAGCACGATTCTCATCGGATGTTGCAATGAAGCTCAATATAGCATCTGTATTATTCGGTATCATATTTATAGCACTTGTTGCATATGCATGCCATCAATATCTGGCAGATAACATTTAATGAAGTACTCCAGTGCCCATCGGATTCAGTGTAATAGTATGACGTAATAGAAAGTAGGGGTAAAAATGAGAAATTTCGTTCTTGCCAGGATAGGACGATGCTCTAAAAGCGCCACCAACGTCCGAAAAGCAAGTACTTCTTGTGTACAGTCTGTGTTTTAAGTATTCTTATAAGAGCATTATTTGGAAAACATATAAGACTATTTGTGACTTGTAAATTTACAAAGCGTAAATCGTTCTTTCAACGTAGTACATAGTGAAAGATTATGCTAAGTTAATAAAATGTGAAAATTTGTATCTTTGAAAGATATGGACGAAATGAAAAATGTACTATGGCATATTTCACCTTCGAAGCTTTCAATTTCTTTACGTTTTCGTTCAGACCTCTGTTTTGTAAGTTTGTTATATCTGTTTATATCCATTACTCTCCTGAATTAGTTTTCGTACAGTTTTAATATGAAAAATACAGGAAAAGCAGACATGAATTACATTTACACATTAACATATTATTTTCAACAGGTCATTAGTATATCCGATTAGTAAAGTTCCAATGTGTGCGACCTAATGTGGCTTTCTGAAACTTATTTGTTTTGCCCCTGTATGGTACACACAAATGGTAGGAAAATTGTCGTTAGAGACGGCAACATTTATTTGTGCGGCACAAATGACAATTGCATCTACAGTTGATCACGCAGTCCCCTATATATATATATATATATATATATATATATATATATATATATATATATATATATATATATATATATATATATATATATATATATATATATATATATATATATATATATATATATATATATATATTCTCTCAAAAGCAGGCAGTATATCAACTTTTAAGTGCATTTTTTAAAGAAGATTGTATCTTACGTTGAATTCGTTTTTGAAAACCGTCTCGATAGGTACATTTACATTTGCAATCCAAAATTTATGGATACTCCATTTTCCAACTAAAATTAAAAATTGTACTGATTTTCTATGTGTGTCAGTAATGGTACTTACATTGCACTCTGTGAAAATAATATTTGATGGTGATATTTCAATTTCTTTCCCTACAAATCTTTTAATAACATTTTTTGCTTTGGTCCAGCATCTTACAGCAATTGAACAATTTAAAAATCTCTGTTCCAAGGAATCTATTTCTTGGCAAACTGAACACATCATGGTAATTTTTATCTTCCAAATATACAAATATTTGTTACATGGGAGTAGACGGTGCAAAAGCTTCCATTGGAACTCTTCATTTGTAATATCATACACATTTTTCGGATTCTCTAGGAGTTGCATTTAAATTGTGAAACCATTTCAAAAGCTGGTACATAGGGGGTTCTGTACGCTTTCGTATGAAAATGGAATACAGTGCCTTGCATGCAAATTTGTTCAGGGGAATTTTAAATCATTGACAGAAACCTCAAAATTATCATCTGTAGAAATCATGGAATAAAAACAACAATATTTCCTAGACCAGCCAAGTAAGAAGTGACGGTCTGCATGGTCCACACTTTGATTCATATCATACCAAGCGTTCAAAACATTAACATAGAAAACTGGAAAAACAGCTACAATACAATTTGGAACAACACGACATAGCGAATGTTGCTGTAATGTGTTATTATCAAGATAAAAGTACGACCATGGTAACGCTGTCCATGTCGTGTCTTTACTTTCCACTAATCTTTTCACCCACATAGCCTGCAGTGCTTGCACTTGACATTTTACATTGATATGTTTGATACGTCCGCATTTGTAACCTCTTTCAAGCACTTTGTCTGAAATTTTTCTTTTTCGTTTGACAAAGATGTCAATAAGACTTTGGACTTTCTGACAGACATCTTCTGGTATACCAATTACAGAAGCAAGGTACATTATCTTTGATACAGCAAGAGATTTTGAAATAACGATACGACCATAAATTGTAAGGTGTCGCCTTCCCCAAGAATTTAACAAATTTTCGAGTGATTTCACTTTTCTTCCCATTTAATTTCTTGCACAGTAATCATCATTACCAAAATATACACCCAGTGTTTTCACAGGGTTTGTAGTCCATTTAATGTCACCAACTTGACATCCTTGTGTCTACGCTTGCCCTACAGAACCCCTGTCGTTTCTTCTTATCCAGCTTTAACCCGCTACATTTGTGAAAGTTTTCCGTAACTGTAAGAACTGATTCAACAGAGGCAATATCTTCAACAAAAATAGTTGTGTCATTTGCTAATAATGAAATCTTTGCTTCACGTATTGTGTTGTTTGGACCAGGTAATTTAAAACCTTTGATGCTTTTGTCATACATAATTTTACATGCTAATATCTCGATCGCCAATACGAATAACAGGGCTGACAAAGAACAGCCCTGCCTGACACCTCTTTGAAGATTAAAGCATTCAGAGCACCAACCTTTGTACAGAATACAGCTCTGGGTGTCATTATAAAGTGTTTTCACCCACTGACCTTTATATTTGTCAAAGATGCCCTTATCACTGGATATTGTTGAGATGCGTTTGCTCATTGCGTCAGGTTTGTGTTTAATTATAGTTGTTGGATGATGCGACTGCTTGTGGACATACATTGTTTGGTCGTTTGGTTTACGATACGGATAGAACTTGCCGTCATTCAGATTAAATGTCACATCCAAGAAGTTTGTTACCTTCTGGTTTGATGTAAAGAACCACGACTAAACTGTGTTAACGATCAAGGGAGACATTGTAGGGAGTGCACCCCTTTAGACGCGTAAACTATCGAAATACTCCCTTATCCATTGCTAGGTGTGACCTTTAAATCCATTTTTGGCCGAACTTATCCGCAGCGAAGGTATTTCACAGGTGAGCTCTAAAATTTTCAACAAGACACGACACCCTGTACCCCTTGTTAAGTATGAACGCTGTTTCTTATGACCTGGTGACGTCCCGAGTATCTGACAGGAGGTAGGTTGGAAAAATGTTACGTAGACTTAAGAATTATACTTTCAACTCGATTAATAATCATCATCAGGTATTTGCCGAATTCGCTTACTTTTAATTCGAAGTTGACTTTAGTAATTTTAATTTTATTTGTTTAAAGTCCTTTGAGTCTCGGACATCAGATATCCCGCAAAATGTTCACTATATGCTGATATCATGAAACATACTCCTTTAAATAAATCAGATTTTTGCCCTTCGATTACCTTTAAGTTTTCTCAAATTGTTGTTATACACCAAGTTATCATCACCATTGACTACGTGGACGTCAATTGTCATGTCCTGAAAAATTCCCAAGCGGGACCTTGAATTTTTGTCTCTTGTACGTTGTTAGCTTATAGAAGCCAATGGGCCATGCAAAAATGTTGCTGGATGTATAGTGTCGGACGGTGCCGACAGGACGTACAATTGATCCCTGGACTTGATATAAGGATATCTCTCAGTGTCTACCTGTCTGAATATGCTAAACCATGTAGATGATAGACACACATCGCGACAGTTACCACGTGATGATAGTCACGTGATCCCTTAACGACAATAAAGACACTTCCTCAAATTTACCCAAAGAGCCGAATATTTAGTTCGAGAACAACTATTCCAGCATGTCACAGGAAAAATGTGAGTAAGGCACCTCAAATATGTGTTGCCATGGACAGGTGACAGTATCCCCTCTCAGTTTATTTCTTTTTCAAAAATAGGTGTTGTTGTAATATGCTCACAGCTTCCGTTTTCACTTTGCTTGTTTCATACCTTCTGTCATATATAAACGGAGACAAACTTTTTGTCTTTTTTCCCCAACAGCGACATTGATCGGAGACGGACATTCATACCAGAGCTCCCCATATGGAGCACCGCCAGTCTACCATACGACGACACCACCTGTACAGGTATGTCGTCAAGCACAGCAATTTGCATATCGCCATACGCTTTCACGATTGAAAACGTTTTGTACTCCGAAACCATACGGACTTATATATATAAAACGCCAGAGGAACTGTCGGTTCGGTTAATGTCAATGTCCTTTACGATAGAAAATGTGAAATATTATAACCTACCCTAGGTTTCATTTCCTACAGATATTTTAGGATGAAACTTTGTAGTTAATGTAAACACACCTCTAAAGTGAAGGACCTTTGCTCAAACTTTCATAAACGAGACTTGAAACCATTTTTCTTCATTGTAGGAATAAAAAAAATCAGGGTGATCACGCAAATTTGAGACTGGACACAATGTATCTAAATTTACCGAAATTTGCGAGACAAAATGGCCACAATCCCTAACGCGATGATTGAAAACAATTTCTCAATGTTCAGTTCACAAAAGCACTGAAGATGGTCAAACTTCCTACACTTCAAGATCTTCAAAATGAACTCACCAAGCAGTACATAAGAAAAGAATTTGTCTGAATATCTGTTTCCGAGACGCAATCTACATCAATTTTTCCATGATTTAATTGATACAATTTTTCCAGGTACTGCTCTCAAGTCATGTACAAATGATTGCACAAGACTAAAGCGCAACTAATGTATCGTATTGGCTGTTCTATTGGGTGCTTACACCCACGTGTCATGTACGTCACCAACGCAGATGAAAGCCGATATTTTGTCTTTGAAGAATTGTGGGTATCACTGGATAAAAGGCAAACTTCAAAGTTACGAGTCCAAGTTATGTCCCAATTTTCCACTTGCTATATATATGTTCTCTCGACCAGCTAATTAATCACGGTCAAAGGATCTCTACGAAATTTTTTAATCTTCCACCATCTTGTCATTTACATTGCAGCACCTTAGACCTATCATATCATTAAGAAAGCCTATATAGACAGAATAACTAACACGAACGACATATATCTTGTTCCAAAAGAGATATTCCTCTATTCTGATCTTTTCGACTATGCTGTTGACTAACAACTTTATCCACCAGAGAAACAAGTTACTGAAAATTTACCGATATTTGAAATTCAAAATGACCGCCATCCCTGTGTTAACTCTTTGGGGGAAAGATAAAATTTTCGATTTGCAAAAGCTAAGACGGTAAAAGTTTTTTTCCAACTCAAAGCCTAAAGGGCTTCAACATGATCCCAAACAAGTGGTAGATCAGAGAAGAATCGAAAAAGTTTGAGAGTCCGAATATTTGTCCCGGGGCGGATTCTACTCGCATGAATCTTTCAACCTTCACTTTCAAAATCAAGAATTGAAAAAGTTTGAGAGTCCGAATATTTGTCCCGGGGCGCATTCTACTCGCATGAATCTTTCAACCTTCACTTTCAAAAATCAAGATCAAAATTGGAGGTCACCGTGCAACTTTGGTACTAGAGAAACAAATTACCGAAGATTTACCGATATTTGAAATTCAAAATGACCGCCATCCCTGTGTTAACTCTTTGGGGGAAAGATAAAATTTTCGATTTGCAAAAAGCTAAGACGGTAAAAGTTTTTCCAACTCAAGCCTAAAGGGCTTCAAAATGAACCCCAACAAGTGGTAGATCAGAGAAGAATCGAAAAAGTTTGAGAGTCCGAATATTAGTCCCGGGGGCGCATTCTACCTTAACCTGTGAAACGCATGCATACATACCGACGTACACATCTCTAGTTTTGTGCTTGATCTCTAGGGCCTGATAAGTCTGACCCAGAGTAGATAAAGTACACATAAACGTATATTTGGTTCCTAGATCAGCATGCTTTGAACTCAGGCAATTACAAAATTTGTACACATTTTGTTATTGTTCCCATGCAATGATGACTTCATGAGCTGTGTAGAACTGATTCAACAAAATGTTTCAGCGATATTCTTTCCGCACGAGTGGTATACTTGATCACCCTTTTCCGTGTGCAAATAAACAAGATACAACGCATAATGGATGTTCAGGTTTAGGTTCACGGTCAAAGTATAAATCAAACATCGAAGTAAATACTATTTAATTTCCGCTAAAGGTCAATATGGCAAACATCAACGATTTGCTAGTATCAGTTTGAGAGTCTTCAATTTTTGCAATATTTTCAGACCCTTTAACATCCTTGCAAATCGACAAGACATGGTGCACAAAGTGTCGCCGATTCTTTCTGTCTTACTGCTTAAAAAATATTAGCCTACTAAAAAGTGCGTTATCGTATTAGCATACGTTTGGGCATATAATTGATATTTTATTATTGCTTAACAAAGTATTATTTGTTTTGAAACAGTTGAACAAATTAAATTTATTGTCCATTTAAATTGACCATATATGCATTTCTAAAAATATAGCTGTAACCGATTTGGGTGTCAAATTATATTAGGCTGAAATAAATAACAGTATCATAAGAATCCTTTCGTTATAGCCTTCATCTGGCTGTAATAAGTCAGAAAAGGTGAAAAGTGTATGTATATTTCAGAAGCGCATTTACAAAAATCGGTGTGTTTATTCGCCTTTTTATCAGATACTGAAGCACCATGTAACAGTTGAATGTTTGGCAACTTGCTAGAAACAGGACAATCGCTTCTTACGAAGGCCTAATAATGATCTCCTGTGATATGTGAGAGAGAGAGAGAGAGAGAGAGAGAGAGAGAGAGAGAGAGAGAGAGAGAGAGAGAGAGAGAGAGAGAGAGAGAGAGAGAGAGAGAGAGAGACCGACTTTAGGAGATCCTTTGCTGTGCGAGACACAGATCAATGATATTAGTCTCGTTCCCTGGATTGATTAGAAAATGAGTGTTCATATTATTTTTGAAAAAAAAATTCCATGAGCTCTTCTGTATTTGCATGTAACTTACTCCGCTGTGCATTCGATCGCCAGATTTGAATTTTTAGTATAAGACTGTCGAGAGTGGGTGCTTTCGTTTGATATGAAGTGATTCTATCTTTGTATATGATGTCATTCATGTCACAACGACTGTAATACACTTTCGTTTGTTCGTCTCGATATTCGCCTATTGGGCCGCCCGCAATTCATTCTCTCATTTAGTCATCCCCACACCATGATGAATTTGACAGATGAATTTATCAGTTGTTTGGTCGGTGATTAATGCTTGTACGCTCGCCATCGGAGTCTTCAGTAAACACTGAAACAACACTTTCCTGATTGATTGTAAGATTACTCGAAAATTTAACCATAAAAAAGACAATGCTTCATCGAATTCTGACTATTCCGTTTGCGATTAGCTAAACGTAAAGAATAGTAATTGTTACCTTACAAATCATTAATCTCTATACTATATTTTATCTTATAAGTAGTATGTTAGTACGAACGAATGTTCACTGCGAGATCGTAGTTAGAGTTCATCGAGAGTTCATTGGTAATTAGAGTTCGCAGAGTCCTTGATGCTTCAACTTCTTTACGATACTCACGGGCCATGTCACTGAAGAGGTCGGTGATTTGCGCACCACGTGACATTGTTCTTCGTCATTTTGTGTACGTTGATCGACTGAGATGATCTTTAGCATTCAGTTTCGTCAAAGACGTATAGAATTGGTGTTCATATTACAGTGTTAATCTCTCAGTCGAATTCCGATGATCATTTCGTAGCTTTCAGTTCTTCTTGTCGTCATCGTTGTCAGTTTAATAAAGGCTCTTCTTCTTCGTGCAGTTTGCTTTGTACCCGGATTATCCACCGCTTACAGCCAAAAAAGGGGTCAGCGTGGACTCTCTGTTGTGCCACGCAACAAAACAAATGCAGCCACTGATGTTTTTTACAGACAAAACATACATACAATGCAGTACATGTCACGGTTTTTTGTTGGAAAGGCGTGCCGGCATTACCAGGACTTGTTACGTTTTTCTTGAACACGGTGTTGATTTCATCATAAATGTGTCAAACAAATGTATCCATGTCTTGACAGAAAGAAAAGCTGAAAAAAGTTAAATTTCACTGTTGTCAATGATTTTATCCAACTCAGAAACTGAAACGAGGGTTTCCCGTCTTTGGAAAAAAATATCTGACGCTACACACAGATAGTGTCTATGGAAAAACGCACTAAATTTTTAAAACGAGAACCGGCAAGAAAATATCAGCAGGTGTTCCGTAAAGTCGTGTTCCTTGCCATTCAAGGTGTTTGTGGATACGATGGGAGAGGTTCTTTGGAAATAGGTGGGAACCATTCATTGGTACGGATAGTCGCTGATTTGTTTGACCGGGGAGGGGCAGATTAGTCGGTCACAATCAATGATGGTGTGCTCACTGTCGTCGAAACTGTACGTTGATAACGGACGTACGGTGATGTCGATATTATATTATAGCTTTATCAAACCAGTGAATTTTGTGACGTCATACCCATACATTATTACTGATATGTATTCCAGTAGTAAAATAAAAGTGGTCAACTGGGATGAAGTAAGAATTTTACACCCCATTTTATTCATTATCTACATGAAGCGAAGGAAAAATTAACCATCCATGTAACTAAAGTATGACCCTGACCTATATATGAACTCACGCGCAGCAGTGCATTGTCCTGAACTAAGCGGGAAATTCCCTGCTGAGTCACACACAACATGTTTATACATGTACGGGAAATTCCGTGTGAGTCATCACCATCAAACTAGCCTATATAAAGGAGCCCCGTTGTCAGTCAGTCGCGGAGTCTAGCTGATGTTGAACACGAAGTTCCTATCGGTACGAACTAAATTTCATATCCATTCAATCCATAATGTCTTAAATATCTTTCCAGAGGTGGACTAAATCCTTCTTGTTTTTGAATTTCTAGCGCCTGATGAAATATGTTCTGAATAAGTTCTGACCCCGGAGCCTCTGTTGTTGCAGCTTTTTCTTGTATTTGTGTAAGCAGCTGTTTATATTGAACGTAATAATGTTTATATTTCTCTCGCCTCTTTGATACTCCCGTTTTCCCTTGTATTACATCAATAACGACACCAGGTATAGGTGTTAAGGCTAACAGTACCGGAACTGTAGGAATTGCTGCTATTACAGCAGAGCTTACAAGAATTCCCTTAGTAATATTGAGAGCCATATCAATTCGACCCATTTAATTTATAACTGCGACGATATGCAGCGCTAGTTCTTTCAATATAGTCGGCCAATTGTTCAACGCTTTCAACAACTGAGATGTGCATTTTTTTTACTGTATATGTAAGGGATGATAAAAATAATTGTAGTAATATAGAAAGACAATATGGCAGAAGGAGGAGAAGATATACCACTCCAGGATTTCGATGATGCAAATTTAAATGATGATGACGCTACTGCTGAAACATTCTTTATAGACGATGATAATGCTCTTGCAGAAGCTGATCCTTTCCTTGCTAGCCCACAGGTTGATCGTTTGATTGGACAGAGAAGAGAACTTACACAAGATATGGCTGAACAACTCTTAGACAAATATAATATTACTGATCAGTATGCACGAGAAGAATTGATTATGAATGCTGAGATTGAAGTGGTGAACTGTATTATAAAAAAATCAGAGTTACAACAGATAAAGGAAGTAGATTTTTAGAGAAATCCTCAATAAAAGGTTAAAAGGAGGTTCTGAATTTGTAAACAAAGTATATAAATATAGTGAGCCCGAATATGTGAATCGTACATTGTATTCTGTAGATGTGGAAAACGATAAAATACCGGCTGAGAAGATGACGCCAGAAGACATGGGTGTATACAAAGATAAACTGACAGAGTTACGGCAACATGCTTCTGGTAATGCAGATAAAATACAAGCTTTTGAAAATAAATCGAACAATGGAACAATCTAAACCCAGAATATAGAGCTCTTAATGATGAATTAAAGATTGCGAATATGCATCTTGGCGAGCTTAACAATGAAAAGTTAAAATAAGGCTAGAGAAAAGAGAAGTTGAAAAACAGTTAAAGGAAATTCCTGAAGATCACACCCAAGGAAAAGAAAAAGCCAAGAAACTACTAGCTGAACTCATAACAAGAGAAGCTAAAATTGACAATCGAATTGAATACGAACATGGTAAGATCAGTGAGGCACGTGAAAGTCTGGCTACTACTAGGTCTCTTCGTGATGTAATTTCTGATCCAGAATTGTCACTCAGGCTGAAGCTGACAGAGTTATTTAAACGAAATGGTATAACAATCGCTGCAATACTGACTGCCCTTGGAATGACAATATCAACAATTGCCCTGGCTGTGACTAAAGGAGGAGGAGGAGCGGGAGCAGGGGGAGGAGGAGCAGGAACTGGCGGGTCTGGTTCAGGTCCACCCAAAGTATATACAAAAGCGAAAGAAATTGTAAAGCAATTTGGCGAATGGTTAAAAACCTTGGCCGCAAAAAGTGCTGCTGCAATACCAGGTTTAATCGGCTCCCTTGTCAGTTTTCTTTTAAAAACAGCAGGATCGGTTGTCGGATTTGTTGGAGAACAGCTATGGATATTTTTAACTGGATTAACATTAGTCATTATAAATAAAATTATGTATTAATATATCACACACCCCTACGGCATCAACATGTTTGGTGAAAAGAATATTGCAAAGTTTCTTTCTAAAATAAAGACCTGTTTGGTTTCTCTGTCGAATTGGAATGGTGCAAACTCCGAAGAGTAAATCGACATATCCTTCGAGCAAATCCAGGTGTCCGACTCAAAGATGATAATCTTTATCATAACATATTAGCTTTCGTGAAGGAATGTCAAAAGACTAACTTCTTTAAGCGACTAGAATTCATAGCTGTATTCCAGGATACTGAGGATGACCAAGAGGCTCATCATCTCCAAGAATATTGGGTTCTTCGATTGATTCGCGACACAGGCAATCGATTTATCTTTCAGGCAGACGGAAATATTTACGTAAAGATGTGATTAATTTTCTTTTTTTTTCTTCTACTATATACATTACACGAAAAATGGGGTACGATAGAACATTATCACCGACTTTCACCAACCGAATACCGAATGGAACAAAGTCAGAAAGAACTCATCACGTGATTGCTCATAATCCAAGTGAGGCAGATCCAGGCCAGACACTTATCATACGATGTCCGAAGTTAGAAAGCGGAGTACTCTTAGTTCCAGATACTTTCGACCTGGTTTTTGATCTCGAAGTAACAGGACATGAAGATAACCGAGTAGTACAAAATGTTGCAAAAAATTTGGTGGAGCGTATGAAACTCACATTTGAGGGTCAGACACTTTTCGATTTGAATAAATATAACCTTATTGAATGTTATCGCGATCTCTTCAAACATAAAAAGGAGAGAACTAACATGACACTGTACGGAATTCAGAACGAAAATCTAAGAAAATTGAGAAGTGGTGCGAAAGATGCAGATCACGCCGTCGCGGATGATTACTTACTTTTCGACACATATAAAACAAAATATGCTATTCGTCTCACTCATCCCCTCGTGACAGACCATGGAGTTGCATATCCAAAAGCGTTAGGGAGTCATATTGAATGGGAAATTACATTGGTACCCGTCTCCCAATTACTTGTCAGTAATAATAATGTTTTTACACCCAATTATAAATTAAAAAACATTCAAATGGAATACGAGACAATTTCTGACCTCGATCTCGCGAGGTCAACTGCTGGTTATTACAACAATGGGAAAAGTTTTCTCTACGAGCATATACATTATTTTAGAACAATCCCATTCAAAGAATCGGACACGGTTATCAATGAAAATATAAATGTACCACGACGTAGCATTAGAGGTATCGCTATACTCTTCACTAAAAATCAGAATCAGTTAGAACTGAACAGTGAACTTTTCTTTAACCCCTCCATTGAATCTGTGTCTGTATCAATCGAAGGTATTGCAAATAAAGTGTACGCTCAGAAGATGATACCAAGACAATTTTGGAAAGAAACACGACGGTATTTTGCTGAAGATAAAGATTGGTGTGAAATTGATATAGATGAGGTCGATTATTTGAAGAATAAATTCTGTCTGTTTATCGATCTGCGTAGTTTTAAAGATATTGAGTTTCATGGAAATGGTTTAAAAGTAATGAACACAAAGGACGGAATTCAACTTGAAATTCTGAAGAAAGACACCTCAATAGGTTGGCGATGACGCTCGCGATGACAATATATTTGCCCACATTTATGTTATCAGTGATGCCCTAGTCTCTATTGAAAATAGTAGATTAATGTCTTTACAATATTAACCATGACCCGTCGTCCGTCCTATCGGCCATGTTTCTGCCAGCCATTCGCCCGTGTCTGGATTGTATAGCTGCACACGTTTGATATCATTTGGCGCCATCATGATTTTACTGCGCTTTTCACTACGGATTTCTCCAGCCTTTTTCCGTACAAACTGTACAAACTGTGCCGGCTCGGGCTTCTTCCCAGTTTCAAACAGATCTTTATAATCTTCAAAGTTCAAATGTTTTCTAACACAAACATCTTTCACCCCTTTATTTTTTTTCGTCTCCGAAGTTGGAGTTCGAAAAGCATACACTTTCGAGCGTATGCCGACAAAATCAAGAATAGGTTCACCATTCAACTCATCTTTAATTTACCTATCACTTTTTATTAATCTTCGGAAAGTTGGGGGCTATCGCACCACTCACCCACTAGTATCATATATAGACTTCTCACCATTCTTTTCCACATCTTCTAGGACTATATCATTGAAAGTTACGTCCGGGTCCGGGATCGGTACACTGTAAACAAAACTGTCAGTATCCATGTAGGCTAATCGTATTCCAGGGAACTGTTTTCGAAAGTAATTGTAATGCGTCTCATACATAAGCAGCTTAGAAAGTTCCAGTACTGCGGCGCCGATGAAAACTGGTTTTACATATTTATGCTCATCCGTTTTCAGTTCCAGTAGGGCACTGTCGCAGGAATCGCCATCCTCTTCGGAAGTTATGAAAGTTATATGTTTCATCTTTGGATTATACTTCTGAATCTTTTTACGTCCACTATCCGTGCCGTTCCAGTCCGAACAAATTTAAAGTCTCTGTACTTCCGAACATCTTCTATTGTCTTACCGAACATTGCATTATTCATCAGCTTATAGAAATTCTTTTCGAAATCTGTCCTCCCCTTTGCCCCCCTCATTTTAGTGTTAAGTCAATATATTCGCGAGACATGGCCTCATCGAAAGCAAGCACCCGATAAATCTTTTTCAATCTCATTCCCATCCGAAGATAGAATTCCAGCAACTTGTAGTGTAAGACGTATCTCTCTCTATCCATCACACTTGTAATCAGTCGACCGCCCTGCCTCGGAAATTCATAGTGATGCGGCGCTAATGGCAAATCGCTGTGTTCTAGATGTAATTCGGGGGGATATTCTAAGTCTACTTCTAGAAAACTTGGTGGAAAGGTGGCGCCAGGTCCCCACGCTCCGCCGGCTCCGCCTCGGGCATACCATTTGTCCCACTCTTCCCTCGTCATCCAATGAAGTCCGCCCGTAGGCATTGGTTGACTCATTGCCCAGCCGTAGAGATTGTTTGCATCGAGATATTTTATTTCGGTCACCGGCTTCTCTGGATCGTAATTCGCGCCAGCGTAAGCCGGATGATTTGTCTGTAAATAATGAATATTACACTGGCTGATACCACCTCTAATTCCCCTCTGAATGAAATTCATCTGCTCATCATCTTGAATGAGTTTAAATTTATTACCTGTGTAAAGTAACATAGCATCCCATGTCAAGCCGGGCGCTGACATATAATGGGCTGGATCTAACTTATATGCTTCTAAACATGTGTCACGAAAATTTTCAAATATATTGCAAGAAGTAGAACGTCAGTCTCACAATAGAATTCCATATAATCACGGATCGTCTTACATCCAACTTCACCCCATACTCGCAAAGCATGTTCGTAATCGGACTCTGAAATCCCCTCTTCCATCAATTCGCTATAAAATTCCCCCTCTCCGGGAGTTCACCCTCTTCTAATCTGTCAACCGAGTCTAAATATTCGTACGGGAAGAAACCTTTCGCCCTTTGAATGTCCGGGTACGAAAGTGGGGCCGCCGTCCACCCATCCTCCGGCACAGTTTTTGCCAACTTCGCCAATGACCCCATCATCAGCTGAGCACTGTCCATAAACTTTATAGAAAAGAAACGTCTCTTTATCTCCCTCTTCCCATCGACAACAATTGAGCCACTAAAAATAAATGTTTTTGAGAGTCCCATAATTCCACCATTACCCGTCTTAGCTATTAAATTTGGCTCTTGTCCGGGACCATCATCTATTTCATGTAATTCTTTCAAATAAAAGAACATCGTATCCCTTGAGGTTGTGAAAGTAGATAGGAATGGTTCTCGACGGGCGACATCCTCGCAATAGAAGGTCGCCTCCTCCTTCACTACTCGGTATCCTGCCGGCTCTCCACATGCAATACAGACTGGATCACATCCGTCACGCTGGTAATTAGATCTATCTTTCATCGGTATTATTTTCCAATAATACGATTTCGAATAATACTCGGCCCGTTCTTTCATATCCTTTAGAAATTCTGTAACACAGGAGAGACCTGTGAATGTTCTTTTACCATAAACAGTGGGTGGTCGCCCCGTTCCGAAGGCGCCCCACCGTTCCACCATAACATACGAAAGACAAATTGGAATGTGTCGGCCGGTCCCCTTCTCAATAATTGCCTCAGTATCTGCATAGACGACGTAGGGAGAAGGAACCTTCTTCCGATGTCCTTCGAATTGACATACTTCCTTAGGAAAACTTGGCTTGGCGTCGTCTGTTCCACAGTATACCTGATGTATTTCTAATTCTTCTGTTGACTTAAAACCTCTTTTACAAACCGGGCAAATACACTTCCGTCTGCGCTCATTCTTTCGATTAGTACGAGAATTACGAAGGCGATTTTCCGCAGTAATTGGTACGAAGTGAGAACGGCCGCCGTCTTCGCCAACTATCAGTAAGATATTTGCTATTTGATTCCTATCGGCTTCGCCTTCGGAACTGGCACTATATAACACAGTTATATCGGACGGGGGAGTGGGATCATTTTCGTAGATCTGAAATACTTGAAGTTTGACCCCTGGATTTTGCTGCTCGAAGCGCCTGAATACAGTCATATCGGTGGGCGTAGGAAAGGGAATACCTTCCCAACAGTAGTCAGCCATAAATGGGGCGTACGTATTCCATTTTCTCCTTACCTGACCACATTTCTTTTCACGAAACTCCGGATCGCTCAACTTTAAACTTGCTACGATGGCGTATTGAAAACAATTCTCGCTGCCCGAAGGTAGCACCAGATCGCTAACACAATGCTTATTTTTTAACCATCCGGGAAGTTGGACGGCGCCAGCCCCCGGGCCAGCCCCGAGTAAAACTTCTACTAGAATTACTTCAAAATTAAGTATCTCCTCGAGAACGAGACCAGAACCCTCAACATTTTCAATTGTATCAAGCATACGATCGTAGCGATCTATTAATTGTTGCCCCACATCCGCCCCTCTTACATCTTTTGTGTATGTATCATTTAATTTAACATACAATGTACGCGGTTGTGTATTACCAGTTTTCGGATCCGATAATTTGACTTCCATTTCGGTATAAACAGAGTACATCTTTCGTTCTTTGACCATACCTTCAATATCCACCAGCTCCCCGATATCCTTGACTCGCTTGACTTCAGGAAATTCTTTTCGTAAAACTGCTCCCTTGAATGCTGTATGTAATTGACTGGCCATAATAATCTTTATGATATATACTATCCTAAAAATTTTTAAAATGAAAAAATGAAAAATAATTATTCTATGATAGGTCATCAAAATCCACTATAATATTTTTGTCAGCATTTATTTGTTTATATATCTCACCTAATCTTTCTAAGTCGACTATTTCTTTCCGCATCTTGAATTTCTGGTTTATTAGGCGCAGCACAAAATAACCTCTCAACAGTGAAAGAAAGAGCACGTTTATTTAAGCGCGGTTTAAATGCTAAGAATTCTATCTTACTACCTTTCCGGATATTACGAGGTACAATAGCAGGATTTTCTCGGACTGGCAATGGGCTCACTGTTTTAAAACCGCAGTCAATTTCTTGAACCATATCAATACATGTAGCGAAATCGTGAGCCCCTCTTTTAAACTGAAATTTAAAATACGCAACTGGCTGTGCCTCGCTCCCTCGCTTCCGATACACTTTAGATGGATTGTAAAATCCAGTAGTATTCTTGGAGTGAGCGGCCAGGCTTGCAGCATAACTTTTAGCAGTGCTTGCATCGAAACTTTCACCTAGGGTACGGAATATTATTAAATCAGTAAACTTTTGAAGACTCGGTTGCCAACGGACACACACCCCATCGCATGTAGCAGGATCTCTAGAACCGTACTTAGGTCCGATGGGGAAAACTACTTCTAGCTCACTGTCTACGTATATGAAAGGATCTACAAAGATTCACCAAATATGAGTTTGCCGTCACTGATTTGAATATTCTCTTCTCCGGTTTCAAGTATTTTTATTGCAGTTGAAATAGAAAGGATTGTCATTGTATTATCGTATATATCTTAATAAAAATAATTTAAAAAATTTTTTCTATGATATAGTATCCCCAAAATGCCATACATATTCATAAATGGACCAACTGGAAGTGGTAAGAGTTACGATGCATTAAATTTGGATCCGCTTCACGTACCAGAATTTGACACTAGTTTTTCCAGCAACATTGCCGACTTTTATAATGGGCGCTCCCCCGTTTCGATTGCCGATTTTCAGAAACAGTTTATAGATCATACTCTTAGTTTACAATATCAGGCTGGGGATGGGGAGGGGGAGTGGGAGGGCCTCCCTTCAGAACGCTACATTATTTGTGACTCTTCCATCATTCAACATCTGACTTTTTCTAGAATCCGGGGCGTTTCCGTGGCAGCGGAAGAAAAAAGGATTGTTTCTTTAGCATTTAACCATTTACATAGTTTCATTATCATATTCAAAGATATGCCCTGGGATTATTGCAGGCGGAATGTGTTGACTCGAGCCAGTCGTACGAAATAACCGCCTTAAAGAACTAGAAGAGATTCACAACAAGTTCAAACAGACTTTCTTAGAAATTTGCCACGACTACAGGCTTCCATGTTTGGTAATTCGGAACGCTCTTACGCATGAAGTTCTCAATAATATACTTAATCCAACAATTGATACCGAGACAGTTGGGCCAGTAGAATCTCCACGAGCTTTTGACTTTGGAATTGCATGGGGCGGCGGCAGCCAAGGATTTTTAATAGACGGTTTCAAGGAGGAGGAACTTGAAAAAGCTTATTATCCACCTGGTCAAGAACAACTAGAACAACCTCGAGTCTCACTCAAGAACCTACACAAACTTCTTAATGCTTGTGAATCTGTGCACGCTTATAATGCTTCTTTTGACTTACAGGCACTTGATATGATGAAACCTTACGGTTCTGTAAGGGACTTTGAAGTTACTTGTCTATGGCTCATGTCAGTTGTGTACATTATACTTCAACCAGAACTTATAGATAAAGCTGAAAAAGGGGGACTCAAAAGAACAGCTAATGGCAACATGCACAGTCGCTTTGAAGATCTTGCAAACTTAATATGTGCCTCCGGATCCTTCCCTGTACCACCTCATCCACATACGGCCGAAAAAGATGCAATAAGTGAACATTACTTACGACAGTACATGATAAATACTTGGCCAGGTGGGGGGTGGAAGCGAGGTGGTAAACTGACACTTTCGGCTTTCAAGAAATTAAGACTTTTTCCATGGTACTTATTGAATAACTTTCGTAAATACTTACGTTAGTACTTACGTAGTACTTGACAAGTACCAGCACAGGAACTTACGAAGTACTTACGTAGTACCAGCACAGGAACTTACGAAGTTCTAATAACATTTTCCTCCGGCTCCCAACTATTGAAACTTTCTGGATAACCTTTCCATTTTATCAGATAATATTTCTTTCCTCTAATTTTTTTCATCTTCAAAATTCGTTCTACTCTGTACAGCTCGTCAGCACCACGTTCTGAAGGTGCGCTCTGAAGTTCATCGGAATAGAAAGTGCCGAGTATTTCCTCTCCATTCAGATCTTTTATTTTGTAAACTGGTGGAGTTCCCAAGCCAGCTGCGTACACAACTTTTGAAACTACGAAAATCTCCTCTGTCCAATTTGTAAATATCCTTTCTTGAAAGTGGTCTTGTATTTTGTAATTCGGACTCGTTCTCCCGGCTTGAATTCAGGGTAACTCCCCCGGCTGCCAACTCAGGACCGAATAGTGTATAAAATGCCTGCCATCGTTCTCCTCTGTTACGTCCCTGGGTTTCATTTTGATACTTCCGTGAACGGTGTTATTGTAATTCTCAAGAAGTTCTGGTAGAATAGAAAGCCAGGAACGTGTCTGTCTGTATGTAAAGTATTTCCACATCATCGTCTTGAGGGTTCGATTAAAACGTTCAACAACGCTAGCTTTTTTGTCACTGTAGGTGTGAAACCAATGAATGCCTGACTCCTGGAGCCATCCCTGCATTTTTCGGTTCGTAAATTCCCGCCCCTCATCTGTCTGAAGTTTGTCGGGCCTTCTCCCGGATTTCTTAATCACGTCTTGTAGCGCCTGCAACGTATCATCCGCTGTTTTGACTGTATCGGCCTGGCCCATGCATATTTGCTTAGCACATCTATTACTGTTAGCATGTATCGAATGTTACGGTTCTCTTTTGCGAACGGGGGAGGGAATTCCACGAGATCCGCTTGCCATTGAGAGTCTATCGATGTTACAAAAACGCGCCGGCCGCCCGAACCACCCCCACGAGTACGAGGTACCGGTTTATGTAGATTATAAGTTAGCTGAGTTTTTAACCACTCCTGCACCTCTTTCTTGGTCACTTTCAGTCCGCTGGCCCGTGCTGCGTCATATAATTTTTGTACACCTCCAAATCCAGTTTTCGGGTTGTAATATAATTCTCTAAGAGTACCTTCGGCTTCAGCTTCCATAATTGCTATATTATACGAAAAATTTTATGTCGTACGGATGCCGTAAACGAAATACTAGTTTACTGAATTGTGTATTTTGCAATCGACTGATTAGTGAATCTGCCTTCTGTTTTGACATCCTCATTCCATATTGTTTTATAATAGAGTTGATGTCTATCTCGCTCGGTGTGAAAAATAGTACTAACATCTGTATGTTTTCCCTGAATGGTTTACTAATACTAGTATATTGTTGAGTCAGAACCCAGACAGATAATCTGTCGTGTCTTGAGCTGAAAGCAATTTTGACTAAATTGTCACTGCGCTTCTTCATATCTTTGCACGCGGCGCAGTCGTCGAGTACTATTAAAGTGTTTGTACCGGCCCATTCCTTATGTACGAAGGCTAGTGTATCTTCCACAGCATCGTGTTCGACCGGAAGCACGAATACGTTGTCATCTGTGAAAATGAATCTTTTATTGTACGTTTCATTGTTCATGAATGTCGGACAAATGAAAACTATATATTCGAATTTCCTTAAGTACGGACCGGTGAGGAGGTCCATTACAAATTCTGTTTTGCCAGAACCTATCGGTCCAGTTATAATCATGTTGAATGGTGGGGTTGCGAACATTTCCATCGGATCGGATCTATATACTGTAAATTAATAAACTGATTATGAATCTCTTCTAGTTCTTTTAAGTTACTGGCTCGAGTTAGAATATTCCAGTACCTACAATAGTAATGAATATTGCTAAAGATAACAAACCAATTTTACCATATTCGTGAATAGGGTCTGCGCTGGTCACGGCTGCTGCCTTCCGTTCCGAAGCGTTCCGAAGGGGGTGGAGGGCCTTCGGGGACCGAGTCGTGTCATTGTGAGGTGACTCTCCGGGCTCGTCCTGCCACTTCACGGGATCCCCCCCCTCCTCCCCTCCTTCCATCTCGTGTACAGCACTTTCTCGAACTTCCGTGTTTATATCACCATTCACCCCGAAGGACATAGATTCTGTTGCGTATTGCAATTCATTATTATAACCTGAGATTGCCGGGCCTGAAAGAATGACCATCTTAGACGGTAAGAGAAGTAAATTGGGCGAGACTGCCATATCAAGTTTGACACCAGTATTCATTATTGTGTCTTGATATCGCCGATAACTGATTACTTTGTCGGTATTACGAATTTCATCTTCGAGGAGAACGCCGAATTCTTTTCGGACTTGCTGTGCACTGCCAGTATCACCCACAATGGTACTACGAATATTCGCTTGTGCGCCAAGTATGCAATATACGTAGGCTTCAAGGCTTTCATTGAGGCGAGCGAGACCGGCCTTTGTTAGTCCGGAGTCTCCTGTCAGAGGGATGAAACTATTATATTGTCCCTCCGATCCATCATTTCGGAAGAAATAGTAGTGCGGTCGTTCTTTGTCGGACAGTACATGTTTTTTCTTTCCAAAAATTGTATGTGTATAGAAAACACCTCCGTCGGCGGAGAGGAAAAAGTCCCGACCGTTGTATATCGCTTTTGGCTGTCGAACAGGCCCACGATTAGTGTAATATTCATATCCATAACCAAGACCTTTATTTTGACCTTTTCGATATCGAAAGTCGGACTTCGTTGGACTTATATTTCCAAATTCTGTACATAGAAGTTCATATTGGACGAGATTGTACGGATTGTCGCCCGCTTTGAAGGTGGGGGTATCGTCTGGAAGTGCAACGCCCATTTCGTGAAGGATCGACGAGTATTGTAAAATATACATGAAAACGGCAGAATGATCGTATTTGGGGCGGAAATTTCTTATCAAAGAGATGGGCGAATGATATACCGCAACCAGTAGTGCTGCACCATACGGCGAAATTTAATTGCTGGTCCCAGTATTTCATCTTTGGGCCGCCAAGCCAGACATTACTTTCTTTAGCTGTTCGATGAGTGATTACGTTATCTTTGAACACATCCCGTGGATGAAAAGTAAATTTATCTGTCGGCGTTACATATATTTCTAAGTCCATTAGAATAGGTTTTACTCCCCGTCCGGTTTGGAAGGGGGGTATCAGCATGCTGTACTGTCGGTACGCTCGTCTTATTCAATTGAAAAGCAACTGGGAATAGGTCTGTACTCATTATTCGTGTTTCTATATACATATAGATTTAAATGGAGGAGAATTTTCCCGGAATCCCTGTCGGAATCCCTATCGGTACGTTAGGGGTACTAACATTCCAGACTATGTTAATACTTTATTTCGGATTCAGGTTTAAACGAATTTTTTATTTTTTAGTAAGAATAGATAACATACTGCAAACAATGGAGAATTTAATAAAGTCATCAGCAGCGGCAAATATGGCAGCGCATTCCGAAGGGGCTTCGGCGCCTTCGGTGCCTTCGGACGCTCAATCCATAATAGAGACAAAACGTGAAAAAATACTCTGTGTCATCGCAAGTGGTCAAAGTAAGTTATTTTTGGTAAGGAGTTTACAGTTAGAGAAGTGGAAACGTGGAAAGATAAATTCATAACACGAGCCTTTAAAGTCTATGAAGCGAAATACAGTTCTCTTATAAGTGATACCATCACTCAAAGTTTCATAGATCTAGGAGCCCATGCAATTAGTCAGGTAGTTCCAATCGATGATCGAGATAACTATGCCACTGATCTTAAAAAGGATTTTATTCTAAACAGTGAAATAAAAACGATTATCAGGACGGATAGCGTTACACGTGGGGGCCCCTGATTGCTCTAATTTCCACCGGTTTAATTACGGGTAAACATTTAAATTTTAAAAAAATCGGTTTTAATATAGTACCTGAAATAAATGGATTCAACTTCGCCGACTCAGCAAACGCTTCCGCCAGGGACTCCGTCAGAAGCCCCGCCGACGGAGCCCACACCGCAAACGACTCCGTCAGGGACGATCTTCCCTACGCCACAGCGCAACATAGAGAAAGTGACGTTACCGCCGAAGCATCCAGGGAGAGTTGCTGCGGGCAAGAAATTAGCGGAATGGAACAGGAAAAACAAGGAGAAGAAACTAAAAGCAATGAAGGGGGAGGGGGATAGCGATGCGGTAGCAGACCTACCGCCTACAATGAAAGAACAGTGTGATAATAATTCACGCTGGTATAATAAATGTTATCTTGTTTTAGGAATTGTGGGAGTTTCATTGACTGCATTAGGACTATATTGGGGGCGTGCTCGGCATATTTGTCCCGTTAATCGATCGAGTCCAGATCGGAAAGATCCTCCCCAGAAAGCGAAAAAAACAGAGCACGTAGCGGCTCCCTCCGGAACAGTTCCGACAGGGGAGGGGGAGGGGGAGGGAGGACCCAGCTCCTCTACATTGTATGAGATGGATTAACTCCCCATATTTTTTATTTTTATTTTTTATTTTATATACTAGTCAGCAATCATGGATATTAAAACAGTTGTAAACACAATGTACGATGGTATTGTAATCGCAGGACTTGCGATGGGATATCTTATGATCTCCAGCAAATTTCTGAAAATAGAGGTTGGCGATCCAAGTCGACCAAATTTGACTCGATTGGCAAAATTAGGTGGTGCGACTGCTGCTGCGGTTGCGACCAAAGATCTCCTTGAACAGAAAAATATTATTCCTGCTGAACCTTATACTTCGTAATAATAATATTCATCGAACATTTATACTTAGTAATATATACAGCGCACAACAATGATAATTTGGATTGAAAGCAAAACAGGTGAACCTGTTACTGTTAATTTTTACCCTTGTATTGACACGACACAGTTTACGAAGATAAGACTGCTAGAGTGCGGACTATATAATTCATGGCATAACATAACATCGACAAATAATGTAATAAAATATCAAGAAGGTGACCAACCGAAGAAGACTAAATCAATACGTCCAGGTAACTACAATATCGATACGTTAAACAAAGCAATCGGGTTGAAGCAAAAAATTAATTTTGAAAAACATCTGCCGACAAACCATGTTTATCTAACTTTGGCTAAAGATATTAAAGTCTATTTCAATGCCACAGGTAGCTTCGCCAACGTCGTCGGATTTTCAGATAAACCTGAGAACAACCCAGTTATAAAAAGTACTATGAGTCCGAAGAAAGTGGATTTCTTAACAGTCACTAAATATATAGTTCATTCAGATGTAGTCGATGTTACTGGAAATTATGTTTCATTGGTTCGGGTGCCTCCGGAGGATACATACAGGGGAAAGTATCGAACTGTTTACAAATACTTCCCATCCGGGATACGAGAGAAATAAGTGAAAAGGTTACTTACGATTTTAAAAACGGAGCAATTTCTATGCCATTGAGAAAAGGGGGAGATCATGAATTCAATGCGTATCTGGATAACGATCAGGATGGGAACATGATCGATTTCAATAACTGGCCAATTAGCTTTTGTATTGAATTATTGTAGTCGTTCCGCCTACCGGTGTAACATAAACCATCCCACGACTAATCCTCCAGCAATATAGATCATCTCATATTTCTTTTGCTCAGGGCTGGGTTGATAATAATCTGAGAATTGAACTGGACTTGACGTAGAGTTGCTTTGCACCGCTTCTGCTTCTTCCAGGATTTCTGCATCTGTATCTCTTAATTCTGCCGCAGCATGTGCATCCTTTGCTTGATTTTCTCTTTCCCAATCAGCCTGTAGTAATCTTTTTCTGACCAGACGTTGCGATCATGTTCAAATTTTTCTAATGCTTTATCATGTCGGACCTTCTCTTCAAAAGAGCGTCACCATTCCCAGAAAGCTTTTGTCCGATAATATTTCCTCCTGTGAATGCCGTTGCATTTAATACAGCACCGAGAACTGTCATTCCTATAGCTGAAGCCATGGTTGTGTATATTACAAGGTATTATTTTAATTTTCACTGTATATAGGTCCCTACGGAGTATGTCTGATCCAAGTGGCTTCGGTCTAGGTACAATTCGTATGCAAAATCTTGAGCTTGAAGATCTGAGTGATGTTAAAGTTAACAATAATACTAAGATGGCTGCTAATCATAATAAGGATTACGTCCTTCGTTATAAAGACCGCGAAAAATATTTCGTTTTAGCCAATGCCGCGGCGCCACCCCACGAACATGCTGTAGAATTTTCCGAACTTAAAGACATTGATGAAACTGTAATTGACGCCACAAAGGCTTCGAATGATTCTACTCCTTTTGCTCTGACATGGGATTCGGCTAGTCAGAAATTCATGCCTTATATGTGCCGCGTAACATCTTAGATATATTGGATAGTGAAATTGCAGGAGGTGTTGCTGAACCACCAGGAACTCCGAATGTGATTTTTTTGATAGCAATGTTAACAAGTACAAGTTGCTAGATTTTCGTAGTGGCTTACTCCTACGAATCCATACATTGCACTTCTTGGTATACCGATTCACCTTAAAATTAGTCCTCTTAATACAATAATGAAGGCAGATAATACACTAAGAAGGTGGATAAACGAGGGGGAGAATTATTGCTCGTATACAGCTAGCGGAGTTCCAGTTAGATTATTTGGGACACAACTTTAAAGAAACTGGGTCTTAAAAGTGTCGGTGATGAGGCAGCTGTTCTCACTTTACAGACTGTAAATCAACAGATGACTGATAATATGAAAATACTTCAACATGGTACAGTTCTCATTAGATGTGTAAAGTTAGCTACTGGAGATGAATTTGACGATTTGGTTGGATATTATGCTATGAAAACAGATAACAGAACAACTTGTGATATTATCATAAGTATTGATAAAGATCGGGGAGGGGAAATGAGTATTGAATGTTTTGTTGGTGGGAATAGAATAGAGAACGACTTAGGAACTACATTTGTACGTAGAGATAAAAGAGTGAACACTTTAGATATCAGTACCATTCATCTGAAACGTCTCATATTGTTTGAAGTAATGGTCTTCCGACATATTTTAAGTTCAGAGGAAATTACTAAAATTTTATCTATCGGGTGAACAAGTTAACTAGAGTCGTTCAGAAAATGTTTCTGAAAACTGTAGAATGACAGACATTGAACATGACATCACAAGTTACTAAGCAACATTCGAAGCTCGGTATTGCGAAAGCGGTATTGCGAATTCCCTGCTGGAAAGTTCCTGCCTGAAAACGTACCGATAGGGGTATTGCGCAACATCCCTATGGTTCCGGTAGGGGGAAAATCTCGTTCCGACGACTCCAACATAGTGAAAAGGGACCAGCCAGCAGATAAAATTCACATCCAGAAACGAGAATCGTCTTCGAAACTGTTGCCTTTGTAAGAGCTCCTGTACGGCTCCGATACGGCTCAGTCAGAATCTATCTAACAAATGAGAGAGAGAATAGAATGTCGTTCTGTTTTGCTCAGTGGGGTGAGTCATAGCTAGTGTATTGCGCAAGTTCCATTTGGAATGTGAATGACTCAGCAGGGAATTTCCCCGCTTAGTTCAGGACAATGCACTGCTGCGCGTGCGTGAGTTCGTATATAGGTCAGGGTTATACTTTAGTTACATGGATGGTTAATTTTTCCTTCGCTTCATGTAGATAAATGAATAAAATGGGGTGTAAAATTCTTACTTCATCCCAGTTGACCACTTTTATTTTACTAGTTATTCCATTATTCAGCATTGCGGCCCCACAGCGAGCACGTTTTGTTTTGGAAAACGAAAAAAGGACTGCGCATTTAAAAGGAGGGAAAGTATCGGATAAACCATGTAATATACAAAACCATAAATCTTGATAATGGTGCACAATATTGATAATAATGTTTTACTGAACGATTTATCACATGTTTTGAGTCCTCACGCACGCATTTGTCGTCTGTCTGGCTGGCGCTCAGCATGCAGTGCCCGTCCGATACGCTGATTGTACTACCACGTTTGTTGACAACATGGTTCGCTTCGTTGCCGTATAGGTGAAACAGAACTCAGTACGTTTGCAAACTCCTAGACGGTACTGGGTTTGACACATGGCATATTATGTATGTCAGTGGCATTGTAAACGATGCAGGCATGAAATGCTACTCGAACCAGCCGTAAACGGGCCAACAACGGCAGCTTGCTG
Source organism: Ptychodera flava (assembly GCF_041260155.1). Lineage (NCBI taxonomy): Eukaryota > Metazoa > Hemichordata > Enteropneusta > Ptychoderidae > Ptychodera > Ptychodera flava. The sequence continues at coordinate 31,837,215 of NC_091946.1, forward strand.
TCATCAACCTTGACCGGAAGTGTCTACGGATATACGGATATACGGATTCATCCCCAGCAGCAGTCTTACCTGAACATGTGTGTAATGTTTGATTTTGATTTGCTCTACCGCACTTCCCGAAGTGTGTTGTTATGCAATAAAGTATTATTATTATTATTATACAACAGAGCCATTCAAAGTCTCGGTCCAAGGTCAGCTACTACCAACAATCATGACGACCGTTTACTCTCCGTTGATCTATTCTCTGCCACCTAATTCTGATGCACTGACTGTAATCAGAGACAACTTTCATTCATCGTTTTTTTCTCCATATCTGTGATTTTACCTTGCCTTGTTCTCGATATCGCGACTGTACCGAAACCCTCCAGTATGTTTGTCAACTGTACCTTTCAAGCACCCGTTTACGTCAAGTTCTGTTGTTCGCCGAAATAAAATAGCTCTTCTCAAGAAGCCATCGAAAATTAAATTTATAGACACAATTATTATTGAAATATAAACATTAGAATAACAATGTTGAACTCTGTTGATATCGTTTGCAATGAATGCTGTACTACTAGCGACATAATAATGATCGTATTGATCAGCTGATACCATGGCATGCAGCTCGCTGATCATGCTGATGAACATACGTTTTCTTTATCTCTGGCATTTCACCGTGTCGGCTTTTTGAATGGCATGATATTTAAAGGTGATGTTTCAAGTTCGTTATAGACGGTAGGGATGCAGTTACGTTTCATTTCCTTCGAAAATACATCGTTTTTCAATTCAAAATGAACCGTGAAAGTGCTGGTCATTTTTTGTGCTGAACGCGTGTTCAGTGCATGCAGTGCACTGTGCAGTGTGGAGTGCATGTAATATGTACAGAGTCAGGGCCGATCATGCTGGACGACGCTCACTGGCTTCAAACTCAGTTTAAATTTCCTTTTTATTCGTTTTCTACAACTACAAATTCACTGGCATTGCCAAAACTATAAAATAATAGCAATAATGCACCCCCTCCCGGCCCATAATGGACTCAAGCAAACTTTGCACTCTATAATGTACTCGGCTTCGCCTCGTACATTATGACAGTTATTATGTCGTGCAAAGTTTGCTTTCGTCCATTATGGGCCGGGAGGGGGTGCATTATTGCTTAAATATAGTGTGGATAATATATATTATAAAAGCAATTACGACAGCAGCAATAAGATGTATTGAACTGCCTACTGCATTGTTTGTTACGATCATGCCGTCCCCGTTTCGTTGAAGCTACCGCCTCGATTGAAAAAGGAAGTTTGTGAAGATGCAGACGCAGGAAAAGTGATTCTGCACGGTTCAAGCCCTTTCTGTACAGGATTTACCGTATTATTAGTTTTATTCTCGAACCGATCGTTGGGAATCTTTTGTTACAAAAAGATACGAATTGAATAGTTTGTTTGATTTGTGGAATTGATCGAATCTTTAGGCGGCGTGCCTTTGATGACGTTTAGTTTGGGTGCTGTGTCTGAAGTCAGTGGCTGATTTATTTTGTTCTTGATCTTTGATCTTGATCAGATAAAGTGGAGCGACAAGATTAATTGTTTCCAAAACAATCGACATTATTTTGAACTGAATGTATAACGCGTCTCGGGGACAGATGTTCGGACTCTCAATTTTTTAAATACATGTCTGGTCCATCGATTGTGGGTTCAGTTTAAAGCTCTTGGGGTAAGTATAATTTTCACTGTCTTAGGGACTGGACACAATTACAGGGGGTGGTGTGGGCCGGTGTTTTTCGAAACACCGCTGCATAAAAAATAATGACCCTTCAAAAGTTCATGCACAAAAATTAGTGACTCTCCCCCTTATCCGTGCATGAAAATAAATGACCCTCCCCTGTTACTCAATACCCCCAACAAACCCGCAATGTGTTCAAGACCCCCCTTCTGACTTGCTATACCTTTGAAATCCCCCTCTCAAAAGGAAGGCATAATGTGGCTAATATAACGCTTTGTCCAAAAAATTTCAAATCATATGTGTGTGATAATTCATGTAAATGTACTTTGCTTGAAGTGGCAGGTAAAAAGTGCATGCCTGTACAAACAATGTAATTTTTAGATTTCATCGATAATGTTGATTCACTATACATGGTAGTTGACTATAAGAAAACTATGAACGTGTATTTTCCAATATAAAACTAGCAATATCTGTTCATCTATAGATGTTTAATAACTGATATAAATATACTTGATTAGCATGGGTTGTTTACAAGTGCACATGTGAACAAGATATTTGATTTTGGAATGTCACTCGAAATGTTGATCCACTATACATGGGAATCTATGACAAAACTGCAAAAAAATTCTTTCAGTTAATAATATGCACTTTTTGTGCATATATGGACCCTGAATAATTGACATAATTGTACTTGATTAGAAGAGGGTGGTAACACGTGCATCTGTGTACAAGAACTTTGTTTTTGGAATTTCACATAAAAAGTTCATCCATTATACATTGTAGTCTATGAAGAAAATAAGAATAATTGTTTTGACCGATAGAATTCAACGAACATAACTGTTGTGTTGTTGTTAATGCTTAAACGTAACGTAGATGTCATAAGAAACGCTACATTTCTTGGCCTGATACAACTCTCTGCTAACGTACATGAAGAGAGTGTACGTTAGCAGAGAGTTGTATCGGGCCAAGAAATGATAGTGTCCTTGTAGTGTTTCTTATGACATCTACGTTACGTTTGAAACATTAACAACATCACAACAGTTATGTTCGTTGAATTTTATTAATCAACCACAAGAATAATAAACATAAAAAACAATACAAACAACAACAACAACAACAACAACAACAACAAGATGTCTGGGTTCCCTGTGGGTAAAAGAGCACGCCCCAGTACCAGCTGTGTTGCTCACATCTCTGTAACAGGGAATTTTTTCTTAGATCCATGTTACAGAGTTGTTTGTACAATAGCTGATACAAATCAACATTAGACCCTTTCACTAACATGGTTTGGTCCAGCCCATTTTTTGTTAAACTGTACCCCCACACAGGGAAAAGGGGTGAATGGGTTAAATGATTACAAGAACTATATAAGGAGTGACCCATTTGATTTTGAGGGGCAGAGGAAATGGGCATGGTAACATTTTTTCACCAACCTACGCAGCAAATTTTTAAAGGTTATTTTGAAGCTTTATCTGCAAAGCCTGCACGAACATTTTTTCCTGTAATTGTAAATAACATTTTTGTTCAAAAATCCAACACCCTCAACCCCAAGAAATCACATGGACCACCATTTCTGACTGAAATTGAGTACTCACTTCAAATGAATAGGCATTGACTGGCCTTTTTCCTCGACGACCATGATCTCTTGGTACCACACCATGGGTTTTGTAGTGGGCCTTTAGATTTTTAAACCTCTTTTCACCTAGAATAATAAAAGAGATACAATTAAAATATCACATTATGATATGAAATATGGCAAAAACACGCTATAATAAAGGTCTTAAATGAAAGTTTCATTAGAATGTACATTTATTGCAAATATTGAATGAGCTGCCGTTTTTTTTTCAATAAAACTAAAAAAGGTATATGCATGGCAGATATTACTAAAAAGCTACACAATATTCCCATTAATATAATCCCCAACAACGCCCATCTTTACCAATAAGGGACAAGTGTTGGAAATAAGATGAAGTTAACCATACATTTATAATTACAGGCCCGGAGAGGTATGGAATTACCTAATTTCATGGGTACTGTGACCCATGAGTCTGTTTCATTAACCCTTGATAATCTGCACAAAGGACTGAGGAAGATTCACCAATATTGATTAGTTTTTTTATTGGAATTCTCCTGATTGTCACGATGTGTTGCTTTCTAGTATTGTGTTATCTCTATCAAATTAATTTCAACAATCTGATTTACATACATCAATCAATATTTTTTGAACTTATGCTCGCACAGAATGTGACGTACATCAGAAAAAAATCGCATGCGAAAATCACTCACCTAAGTTGTGGATATAACGCTAAACTTTTTCACAGGTACGATGACCATCAAAAACGTAGTCAAAGAACTGTCGCTCACGTTTACCACCTCGGATTGGTTCACCCTGTACTTCACACTGCTCTAGCTTTGCTAAGACGAGAACATCGAGTTGGTCTTTTTGGAATTCGGACATGTTTAAACGATATTCCCACACCCTGTCAACAGAAAAGTTAGTGTAGCACTGATGCTTACAACCGCAGCCAGTCCGAAAGACAGCTTCCACCGATGATTTGTCCAGGTCATCATCATCTTCACGGTGATCGTCTTCGTGAACCATCTCTGGATGAGTTTGAGAATAAAATCTGGCTAATTCGGTCGGATCTGCTTCTGTTAGCGGCTCGTCTTCATCACTGTCGTCTTCATCGTCGTTAGCATCGTGACGAATGCAATCTTCGCTGACGTTTTCAGTTGAACCCTGAGAATTCGCTCTCGACTCCGGAGGACTGAATGTTTCAAACAACTCCTCTTGCCTTTCTTCAAGGAGAGTTCTCAGTTCTTGATTAAACTGCGGATCAATAGGTGCTGAAAAAGCCATGATTCACAACCGCTAACAATTACGCAACACGCACTGTCATCAAAACTTCTCGCTCGGTACCCCTGACCTCATTAGCACGGAGGTCACGTGTAAAACGTAAACAAAGTGGCGGGAACAAAATACGCTAGAACGTAAATGCCAAGTTTTTTCGGATAAAAAATCAAATTTTAAGAACAAATGACATAAGCATGTTGTGTTTTTTCACGATGTACTAAATTTCATGCTTTTTTTCCCGAAAACGCGAGATAGGAGACGATATTTCAATTTTCCCCGTCAGTGTGGGCGACAATATTTGCATGTGAAAGCGCACAGTGAACGTCACTTATTCAAATGCAAATTACTGAAAATGACGTAACCTTGCATAAGGGCCCTTTTCGCTGATATTCAGTAAAATTATTTTATTCTAAAAATACACAAAACATTTATACGGTAAAATACAATAATTTACTGTAAAATGGGCAAATAAACATTGCTACTTTGTATGTAAAGTTTGTCAGAGGAAACTACCAACGGTGTTAACACCCTCCTATCAAAAACATAAGCAATAAAAATCCCCATAAACACTGTAGATCGTTTTAAAAAATATGAACAAAGTAATGACAAAACTGGTTTTACTTAAATATTGTGGATTACGTTTTATGTTCATACTTGTTTAAAACGTACAAAACTCATCTGAAAAAGCTCACAATTTGGCTTACTTATTGTGTTGAAAACACGTATATGTATGAAATGCATACTCCATTTTTGTAACATGGCTTCTTAAAGACATTTCCTCTTGTATAGACAATTGTAAATTTTGAAGAAAAAAAGTTAGTCGAGGCTTCTCTAGTGCACATGGTATATAGTTGTCCACACTAAAGTAAACAAAACATGTCAAGTTGTCAAAGTGTCACAGTAAGGCACAACATGCAGAAAGTGGGGAAAGTGGGTCCTTGGCAGGATAAAAACCTATTTCCTTGTCCAACGAAGTCCTTCATAAACAAAAAGGTTTGTTTGTTTGTAATATCTTTAAATAAACCCTGAAATAAATCGGTGACATTTCAAAAATCTACTTCTCAGAAATTAAAAACATATTCGTAAAGACCTTTCAAATTCTGGTGTACCCTGCTATTAATTTTTATACAATTTTTTACCAAAAATGGTAAAAATCGCCCTTAAAATAAAAGAAAACGTAGATTTCATCATAACTTGAATATATCACATTCTGGTAATCCCTAATATCTTAAAAATATCTGAAATGTCTTTAATGTCTTAAAAATACAAAGTTGCAAATTTCTCCATAATTTGAACAATCTGAAAAAGGCTATCAGTAGAGATCTATGTCCTAAATATCAAAGCTGTTAAATTAGCAGTTTGAAGAAGATTTTTTAAAGATTTTTTGACCAAAAATGACAAAAATTGCCATGAAATATAAAAATTTGAATATTTCATCACAATTAGCACAAATTAAACTAAGGTCAATATTAGGGACATGTTTACCAAATATTGACTCACGTCAGTAAAAGAGAAGACGAAAATCAGCCTCAAAAACATAAATTGCATATTTCATCATAATTTTAAACATATCTGATCATGGTAATCCCTGGGAACCTGTAATCCAAATATTAAAGGATTCGTACAGAAGAAAAACCTTGTTATGTACAAATTTGAGTACAATGCTACACATCCACTCATTTAGCTGACAGCAAAGCTAAAAACCAGTTGCTAAGAACAAGAAACGCGTTGAGCTACAATACAAAATAATCTTAGGTTTGATAGCAGGCTACGATCAACTAAATGTTACAGTGGCATAAGCTTTCAAAAACGTGAAGTGTCCTTCATCAGATGCAAGGGGGAATGAGAAATTGAAGCAGAAAGTGACAGAAAACTCAGAGTGAAAATTTCAGAAAATTCAGTAATTCAGAGTGGACATTTTAACTCTGAATTTTCTGTCGCTTTCAGCTTTATTTTTCATTCCACCCTTGCAGCTGATGAGGGAGACTACACGTCCGTGAAAGCTTGTTCTCCTCGATTTCAGTTAAGTCCATTTTTTACATCCTGAAAATAATGCAACAATAGGTAATATGGCGAGATGAGACTTTCTATGAAAGACAAGGGGCTGATTAGGTTAAGGAAAAGGGAGCCTCTTTACAATACTGTTACAAAATATTTGCTTATTCTTGTCATCAACTGATTAAAAGAAACAAGCCAAACTCTAATATGCTGAAACAATACATTGTATTCTCTGCGATGTTTAATTGATGTTTTACATGCGATTGTGTCTACTAAAAGACATGTGTTAGCTGTGATTACGCAGCGGTACTATGCAAGGCGTATCGATCGCGCTCGGGTCAAGGGTTATCACTACAGTGTGTTGCGATGACCCTTGACCCGAATAAGATTGATCGATAGGCCATGGCCAAAAGTACCTCTGCGTATTCACAGCTAGTTGTTGGTATACCAGCCACTGAAAGAAAAAAGGTTTCTTCACGTAGTTAAACTAATTTCAAAGGATAATAATACAGATGCTTCAAAATCTAATACCTTTTACTATTTTGGAGAGAAAACTTAGGCTACCCTTTCTGGTCTTGATTCCGCACGATCATGACTTCAGCGTGCGCCTACAAGAAAATGTCCCAACTTCCGTTTTGATGCATCATGGATAAGGAAAGGCACCAAACTGAACACCAAGTGTATAGAAGTAGAACGCCTCTTGCACGCCGATGTTAAAATCAAAACGTTCATGGTGGTTTTCTGATTGCCTTTTCAAATTTTCAAAATTTCAACCCGCAATAAACGTGTAACATTATTTTTTAGATTTCCTTTTTTAGTAAAAACATGCTTCCAGGAATTGTAGACCGGAAATGTTTTTCACTTAGTGTGAAATTTGTCATACCAAAATCCGCGTACGTATGCCGGACAGCGAGACATTAGTAAAGTTAATATAGCCATTGTAAAGTAAAAAACACAAAAGATTGTTAACTGTTTCAGAGTACTGTAAAATTTCTGTGATGCTGAGTTTTTGAACACTTGAAGGAGATGGTTGTTAATACATCGTGTTCAGGCTTAGAACATCATTGTTAATAATATGAACACTAGTGTTAACAATGTGAACACTAGCTTTTCAAATTTGAACACCGACATGTACATTTTGAACGCGTAAAGACGCGTCTAGCGTCCGCTATTTTCCCAGTGTAGATCAGTAAGTACGCATATAGAGACAAGGCGAGCTGCAGCATTTTGAAGTGATTGAATGTGTTCAAGCAGAATCTTTCTAATACCATACAAAAGACTAGCAATAATCAAGCCGAGACATTATGAATGCGTGAACCACTATTTTCCACTGTGGGTTGGTCCAACAATTGACGGAGCCGTTTTGGATAAGCTTACCGTTACATAGAACTCCACATTTTTAACTTCGGCATTGTGTACTATACACGTGTTATCCAATGAACTTTCACCAGCGGGGGTCACGTGATGTAAAGAAACACTGCTGGACTTTGTTAGCGATCAAGGGAGACATTGTAGGGAGTGCACCCCTCCAGACGCGAAAACTATCGAAATACCCCTTCATCCATTGTTAGGTAGGTAGGTGCGATCTTGGAGTCTAATTTAATCGAATCGCCTTCACAGGTGAGCCCTAAGAAATTTTAACAAGACACAACACCCTGTATCCCTGTGTCTTCCGACCTGGTGACGTTCAGAGTATCTGACAAGAGGTAGGTTGGAAATATGTTATTTAGACTGTAGGCTTGCGAATGATTTACTTTCAACTAGATTAGAAATCATCATCAGACATTTGCCGAATTTGCTTACCGGTACTTCTAACTTTAAGTTACTTGTACGGTCGTTTTCAAAAATTCCTGCCGAGTCTTGGGCATTAGATATCCAACAAAATGTTCACTATCTGCTGATATCACGAAGCATACTTGTATAAATAACAAGACATTTGCCCTGAGCGCGGCGATTACCTTTGCGTGTTCTCCAATTGTTGCTGTACATTAAGTTATCATCGTCATTGATCATGTGAACGTCATTTGTCAATGTCATGAAAAATTGTCAAGCGGGACCTTGATACCACGTGGTGATAGTCACGTGATCCATGAACGACAAGAAAGATACTTCCTCAAATTTACCCAAAGAGCCGAATATCTACTTCGAGAACAACTCGAATGTGAGTCAGGTACCTCAAAAATATTTTGTTGCTATTTAGGGGTGATAGTATCCCGGCTTAGTTTATTTCTTTTTCAAAAATAGCTGTTATTGTAATACGCTCAAGGCTTCCATTTCACTTTGCTTGTTTCACACCTGCAGTGATGCATAAACTTTGACAAACTTTTTGTCTTTTTTCCCAACAGTTACTTCGCTCGGAGACGGACATTTAGACAAGAGCGTCCAGTATGGAAAACCAGGTATGTCGTCAAACACGACAATTTGCGTATCGCCATACGCTTTCAGTTGCAGTTGTCAACGTCTTTTACGATAGAAATGTGTAATATTCCTTCCTAGCCTAGGTTTCACTTCGTACAGGTGTTTTAGGGTGCAACTGAAAGACTTTTTGCCCAAACTTTCATGAATGAAATTTTCTTCATTACCAGAATGAAGGAAACGAGGTCACTGCCCACATTTTGTTACTGGATACAAATTACTTGACATTTACGGACATTTGCGATACAAAATGACCACTATCGCTGTATAAACTCATATTTTTGGAAAACAAGATTGTCGAACTTCCTCTTCTCAAGGAGCTTCAAAATGAACTCACAAAAGCAGGACATAAGGAAAGAATTGTAAAGATTTGAGAAACTAAAAATCTGTTTCCGAGACGCAATCTACCTTAAAGTCGAGTTGGTGTAAAGCAGTACACGTTGCGTCATAAAGTATCAAGTTCTCGGCAAGCCTTACTAGTCCATGAGGAACTAAAGGGTTATCTAGAACGTCGGATATATGCAAATTAAATCGTCTACCATGGGGCGTGCTTGGGTCAATAAGTCAAAAGTATTGTCTTCAAGCTTTTACCTGGCAAGCGGGAGTACTAATATAGCTGCGTCACATCTGGTATATCTAAGCAGATTTTTCATTGTGAAGGGGAACAAGTTTGCAGTTTTTCTCTGCGTGTTCGTGGAAGGGGAGACTGAGAATTGGTGCCCTTTGCATGAAAATTAGGAGGCAGACTTGACATTTTAGGGGAGATTGTAGTTTTAACACTTTACTGCAATCGTGACCGTCACTTCAACATGCTTAATAAAACATGGCGATAGCTTTTCCATAATTTAAATGATACAATTTTTTTCAGGTACTGCTATAAAAGTTAAGAATTTTTATATGAAATTAACTTGACGAACAATATATTCACGATTTAAAGTTCTCTAATATTTTTCGATTCCCACAGATGGACAACCCTCCCAATGATTACTTGGTTTGGTCGATACTTTCTTGTATTTTCTGCTTTTGGCCCACCGGGATTGCCGCCATCGTCAAGTCACTCGATGTAAGCTTAAATTACGATACCTCCAACCTCTGAAAACATATATCTCATTATAGATATCTTGATTATTTTCGCGGCTTCACATTAAACTCGGAATGTTTGTGTATTACACCAGGCTATAGAAGTTATATTTGCCTTTAGTTTAAGTAGCCTTGTCATTGCTAGGTTGAGATGGATGAAGTACGTTAATATTGTAATACGCATCACAAGAGAAGAAAAGTCGATTGGAATCGGCAATGAAATTAAATCAGAAAAAAATCAATAATCAAAACAGAGACAAACGAAAACATGAGAACATCCCAGTAAAAATAGAATCTTTGTGACAAAACAGCCAGACGAGTATATGCTTTTAAAACAACTATTGCACGTGGTGTATTTTGTAACATGACATTCTCACTAACAACGTAAGTGTGTGGCATCTGGTCTAGCATTTAGATTAACACTGTAACACCAATTAACATTAGGGGAAGACTGCATTAACTTGCATGGTACCTGAAACCCGGGTCCTTGCCCTGACCAACTCGGGTGACAAACAGAAGACCTTTAATCCCCAAGGTGTGAATGTTCCATTGTTATGTTTATCTTATCCAGCTGGTGCCATTGTAGTGCCATTATAGGAAAGGCAGGTCTGTGAAATTGATCCTCTGATAACTAAGTAGGGTATTCCTAAGTTAATGGAGCTTTCCCGTAATGAAGCTGTAAATTAAAACATTCAGTCCTCAGGTACTGATATCCTAAAAGACATGGTTAGCCAAGGGCATTAAAAACCACGTCTTGCTGTGTGCACTGTTCGTAGGTAGAAAGGAGCATTTCAAGGGTTCTACTTGATCTGTGAAATATTATAGTAACAGTAGTATACTATTAGTAGGCGTATTCAGCTTACACTGCAATGATATAAGTGTTTTGTTCTTTGACTTGTTTTTTCCACACAGGTTCGTAAAGCGGTGTCGATGGGAGATCGAGAGAAAGCCGAACGCTCCTCAAAAATTACGAAGTACCTCATTTTAGCGACCATCATCGTTGGTGTAATCCTGCTAATCACCGTGATCGTGATCCAAGTGGCTTAGATTAACCTGTGAGACGTATGGAAGGGTATATGCTGGCTGCATACATACCGACGTATACGTCTCCAGTCTCATGCTTGATATCTAAGGCCTGATAAGTCTGACAGACAGTAGATATAGTGCACTATAAACGGACATTCAATTCATCGAGCAGCATGCCTTGAACTCAGACAACCACAGCAATCGTACGAATTACGATCTTTTCTTATTCCGATGCAACAATGACGTCACTGGCTGTGTAGAACTGATTCGGCAAAATGTTTCACCCATATTCGAGCGGTAGACTTAATCACCTTTTTTCATTTTTACATAAACAAGACACAACACATTATGAATATTCAGTGTAAAGCAAACATCGAAATAAGTTATTAATTTCCGTTAAACGTAAATATGGCCTACATCAACGAATTAGTAGTATCAGTTTTAGAATTTTCAACTTTTGCAATATTTGTAGATCCTTGAAAATAAACAAGACACAGTGCATAAAATGTCTCCGATTCTCCGTCATATTTCCGAAGAATTATTAGCCTGCTAATGAGTGCGATATCATATTAGTATACGTTTGTGCATGTAATTGACTTTATCGTCCATTTAAATTGACCATTGAATTCTGCCAGGAATTAACGTACAATTCACAATTAACATATGCAATTGAAAAATTAAGTTGTAACCGAGGTGTCTAATTATATTAAGCTCAAATAAATAATGACATCAACAAATCATTCCGTTATAGTTTGCCGTCATAGTAGACTTGGTTCAAGTCCGTGATTTGTTAATGTTTGAGTGGAGTGAACGCAATAATATGTATTTTGCTTTCATGTGAAACGAGCGCGTAAGTGGAGTGGACGCGATGAGTCGGGTGAACGCTATACAGGGGAGTTCACCCGGAATCACAGACTTGGCTTTCTTGCAGAGTTTTCTTTGCTACAAATTATTCATGAATGACGTTTTTATTTACTTATATATTATTCAAAGGATGACATCTCTGTATTTGGAGGAGTTACCTCTTGACCCCAAGCGAGACGTCCATAAAACTCACATGAAGTTGTTGACAAATTGTCGAGTGCGGTCACTCCCACAAACATCAGCACGACCTTCGTTGTATCACCGAAAACGCCTGAAAATATCTGTGTTGTTGTGGGGCTCATGTTTCAAAATGCAATAATCGTCGCCGGTTATTCAAGGATGGAAAGAAGAAGTTGTCAGGTGGTTTGTTCCGTGCGAAAATCAAAGGGTCCTAGACGCCACAAACACTAAGTTCATGCGTTCTCCTTATTGGCCAGAACAATGGTTGGAGCTGTCAATCATTTTGTATTTGCTTGACGTCACTGTGTACACAGTCCGTCTGGCCGTCGGTACTTTGCAAGAAGTCCAAGTCGGTGAATCCGACAGAAACTAACTCACTATACTGCGCAGACTCAAAGGTAACGCATTCAATCGCTGGGAAAACATGGCCTGGGCTACCAAATTCCGAATAGGTTTGTACGAAATAGGAGAGACACAAGAAATACTATTATAAATGATTTTATTTTCTAAAAATTCACCGACTTGAACCAAGACTACCTTCATAGGTTCAACTGGCTGAAATAAGCAAAAAAGGGGGAAGTGTACGTATGTTTCAGAAACGCATTTTTCTATGTTTATTCTCGGAATACCGGTCACGTTTTCCTTCAGATATAAGTACCATGTAACAGTTGAGTGTTTGGCAACTTGAGAAAAAACACGACAATTGTTTGTTACCAAGGTCATATAATGATCTCCAGCTAATCTCCAGCGATACAACCGGGGGGAAGAGAGAGAGAGAGAGAGAGAGAGAGAGAGAGAGAGAGAGAGAGAGAGAGAGAGAGAGAGAGAGAGAGAGAGAGAGAGACTTAGACTATAGAATAATCCTGGCGGTGCGAGACATAGGTACATGAAAGAAGTCTCATTCCCTGGATTGATTAGAAAATGAGTTTACATATTATTTTGAAAAGACAATAACAAAAAAACCCCAAAAAGCAAAAAACAAAAACAAACCTCTAAAATCAAACACATTCCGTGAGCTCCTTCTCCCCTAGGCTTTCGATCGTCGAATTTGAATGTTAAGTATAAGACTGTTGAAAAAGGGTACTTTCGTTTTTATGAAGTGATTTTATCTTTGAATTAGATGCTGATGTCATTCATGTCACAAGCAAGGGTTGTGATACACGTTCGTTTCTTCATCTCGATGTTCGCAAACGTGGGCCAAGCTAACATCCCATATAAAGCGGAACACTGGACATAATATTCTATTTACAGCAAGGAAGTGAAACCCTACCCTGTCGAGATGTTGGAACCTCGGGATGGACTGTGAAATACAGTTGTATTACAGTGTCAATTTATATTAACTACCCAATACTCGATAGCTAGGTTCTACCACTTGTCAATTTGGTGAGGCTACAACCCGGGTTTTTGATATTACGACGTTTCCAACCGATATCAACAGAATTAAAGCTTATTTATTCTATTTGTAGTCAATACGGACAGACATAACTTTCCTTGATTGTTGAATTTGGTAGAGGCATCAGTAATATTTACTGTCTTGCCATAGTAACGGTGCTAATATAAACGCCAAACTCCAAGCGCTCGCGAAATCAGGTGGAAAATAATGTCTTTTTGTACGAGCCACCGTAGATTTACGATGCGATCTACTAACACGGCATTTGTGAGGTCATTCTGGGTGACAGAAGAATGAGGAAATTGCTCATTGTGAAAATTTAAGCTCTTAAGTTTTTTTTAAACAATTAGTGTCATAAAATAAGGAAGTTCTCATTCGCACCGCAGCGGTGCGGATAAGGAATTTATTTAATTTAAAATTTCTTATTCAAGACGCAGCGGTGAAAACACGGCATTTGTGAGGTCATTGTGGATGACAGCAGAATGAGGAAATTGCTCACTGTGCAAATGAAAGCTCGAAAGTTTTTTGTTTAAATTAGTGTCATAAAATAAGGAAGTTCTTATTCGCACCGCAGCGATGCGGATAAGGAATTTAATTTAATATTTCTTATTCAAGATGCAGCGGTGCAAATAAGAAATCTTAATTCCTTATTCGCACCGCAGCGGTGGGGATAAGGAATCTAAATTTCTTATTCGCACAAGTAGCGGTGCGAATAAGGAATGTATTTTTTTAATTCGCGCCGCAGCGTAATACTAGCCTTGATGTACCAAAGCTTGGCAATCGCTTGGCAATCGCTATTAATCTATAGCGGTGCGAATAAGGAATCTTAATTCCTTATTCGCACCGCTGCGGTGAGGATAAGGAATCTAAATTTCTTATTCGCACTGCAGCGCTGCGAATAAGGGATCTAAATTTGTTATTCGCGCCGCAGCGTGTGTCTAGCCTTGATGTACCAAAGAAAAATTCTTATCCGCAGAACCGAAGGTGGCACCAGAAAATCGCCATCGCGGCAATTTCTATGGACCACGCCTACTCAACGCGCCACTCGGTTCACAGAGTGATATGTATTAACCAAATATTGTTGTATGTTTGAAAGCTACAATTTTATTGGTTGTATATATCTGACTGGGTTTTAGTGTTGCGCTGCGAATCAGAAATTTGGATTCCTTATCCGCACCGCTGCGGTACGAATAGCCACTTCCATTGAAACAACGAGGAATCTAGAAGCTAGATTATTTACTCAAGAGATCCTAGACAGGAGAGCTGTGTTTTCTGCGCTGAAATGCGGATAGTAATGGGTACCGTTGGAGTGTGTGTGGGGATACCCGTCAGTCATGTAAAGTCAATTCAGCTATCAAATATATTCCCTGTAGGAAACCTTCATTATATCGCTGTGACTATATTCAGCACATGATACGATTAAACATCCGGGTCCTCAAATTAATCATTTGAGTGTAACTGCCGGACCACAGGTGATCGGAATTGCCAATGTGGGATACGCAGAGAGAATGTTGTATTATTTTACATTAAAAAATACAGGCCCTGTGTGCCGGACTAGGAAGTCAAGTGGTCTTTTGTGTCTCCCTGTTGCTCTTGACATTTCCTCGCCACCAGTATAGACTGTGCGCACAATTAGCCCGTTGGTCGTTGAGCCCTTGTCTGTTGAACAATAAAGACCATGTATTGAATTAGTTCTTAAAAATTATTGACTCGTTCCTGTTCGCCTGAATACTCTAATTTCTATCTGTCTATTTTTGTATTTTTGGTCAAGTGACGTCAGTGCTTTCCGTTCATTCCAAGAACGACTCTTACGTCAAATGAATACTGATGCTGCAACTTTCGAACCTGTGCTGTCTCTTAAGTCAGTACATCATAGGCAGCACATTTCGTTCAAAATGACTGTGAAATTGGACGTTCGTATGTACATATACACATAATTTACATACATAATTTACATACATACAAAATACACACAAACATACATACGTACATACGTACATACATAGATACATACATACATACATACATACATACATACATACATACATACATACATACATACATACATACATACATACATACGTGCATTAACAGAAAAACATTTGTTTATGTATGAATTAACGTTTCCTTCTCATTATTAACTTATTAATTTTAGCAAGAGAAA
This sequence comes from Ptychodera flava, assembly GCF_041260155.1. Lineage (NCBI taxonomy): Eukaryota > Metazoa > Hemichordata > Enteropneusta > Ptychoderidae > Ptychodera > Ptychodera flava. The sequence continues at coordinate 31,852,881 of NC_091946.1, forward strand.
TGCATTATTAGGTTCGTTTTATACAAAACAACTTACTGGTATGACTTCTGTGTTAAATTTCTACAGATACAGCCAGGACCAGAACAGCCATATGTCGCCCATGTTCACCAGCATCACGCTCTGCACATGCAGAATCCGCCAAACGACTATTTGGTTCATTCAATACTTGCCTGTATTTTCTGCTGCTGGCCACTGGGATTGGTTGCCATCATCAAGGCGTTAGATGTAAGCTCCTACTCCTCTTATGTGGCCGTATAAACTCACTGCAAATTATTCAGACTTGAAGATTGCGTAATCTACTTATATGCTTAAGAGAGGACAGTAGTAACTGACTTGAGGTGTAGTCTCAGTTTCGGGTGCAACTTTCATCTTCGGAATTCTGAAGAAGTAATCATTCTTTGTTCAACCGAGGATTGTCTTCGTTTTCTTCCACATGTTATGCCAGTCTGACCTCCAGCTTTAAGCAGAATTTTAGAAATTCAATCGTTAAAGTTTAGAGATTCAAATTGCTAAAGCTTATGCATAAATTACATGTAAATAGAATCTTGATTTTTTTCTGAATTTTAAAAATGATGGAGCTGTCTTTGTAGGTTGCACATCGACTCATATTGGGTAGAACGATAGGATACAGACAAGTCAACGTGTGACAACAAGTTGTAGAAGAGCTATGACCAATCAATATACATTATGTACTTGGAAAGTTATTCGAGGCACTGTTTACCCAACTACGACTGACTGGCTTATTTCCACGCAGGTACGTGACGCAGTGTTGGTTGGAGACAGAGTAAGGGCCGAGCACTCCTCCAGAATTGCGAAGAAATTCTCCATAGCGGCCCTCATGGGTGGTATCGCAATTATAGCTCTGGTGGTAATGAACGTGACAATGGTATTTGTCAATAAGTCACCAGTGTGAAACGACTTGCTGGCATGGGGCGATTTTGCAGCAGCTTCCTGCACAATGAATTTACATTGACAAAGTACACCAATTTGCGTCCAGGACGTTCGTTATCCTACGATACCACCAACACCACAGTTATTCCAGATTAACTAGCAATCTCGACTATCTCAGAGAATTGAGAAGAAGACCCCATAAACTGTCTGTGTGTCAAGAGAATTCTCATCAAACTATGTTAATCTCATAAACGACACTCTTTTCTCGAAATAACTCACCATACTGAATTCTAATGCTATATCAAGTCTAGACTCTCTTAAAGCCCCTCGTTGCCACGCAGCTCTGTCTTCAATCATATGGTGATGCGCCATCAACGGTCTTGTAAGGCCGCATTCAAAAAAATGGTAAGGGGGGGGGCTGGAGGAATTCAGGGGGATTCGAAAACTTTGGGGTAGTAGAGGGGGGGACTTGAAAGTTTTGCTCTGCCTATAGTTGGACCTGAAAATATTTTGACTCCAAATATCTTGATGTCGTCCAATGGTTCTAATGTTAGTAATAATTAAAACAAAATCTAGAACCGTTTTGTCACATTTTATGTCTTTAATCTCGAAAAAATCTAAAAATGTATGAATGCCATTAAATTTTCGTAAAACAAGTTGGCCTTGTAATGGGGCAGGAGCTGCAACTGCTGATAATTTTTTCAATATTTCTATGCAACGCATTAAACACAGTTTCTTGGTGTCTCTCTACAGCATGCTGAAAAACACAATATTCAGTTTGTCAACAAAGTCCGTTTTGTCTAAATACTGGTGATAATTGAATGATACAAATGCAAGGTACACATAGGCTGTGTTGGCAAGCTGAATGCTGGACAGCTCAACATGCTGTAGGGAGTAGAACAAGAACACAATTGTATAAACTGAACAAAAATATTGTCCATATAAAAAGTTAATACAACTACTGCCCTGCTACTACATACTGGCAGTGACAGTGATACATGTAGCTCTGTCTCTGATGTAGTTTAAGAAGAGTTTCGGTCATAGGACACTCAATTGACAGTGAAACACTCATCTACTTGTACACAAGATCCAGCCAGACAGCAACACATACCGTAGAAGACTAGGGGACTAACAGTTACCATGGATTTTTGAATTATGGCATATGAGAACAATATTAGAGAAAAAAGATGGGGTCACCATACTTGACCTTATACAAACGTACAATGAAAAGTCAGTTTTTCTAAAATCACCTAAAATCAATATATAAAACAATACATTTCAAGTTCATGCAGTGAATGAAATTTTCACATCTCATTGTACCAATAACACAAAAGTAAAACTTTGAACAGTAAAGACTCTAATTTTAATGGAAAAATGTGTAACCAAATGGAATCATTTATTTTCTATCAAATTTGCCATTATTACACCCAAAATATTTGAGATTAAAGCATTAATTTGATGGAATATTTTAACCTTCCAGTATTGTCAGTTTGTAAAACATTTATAAGTGGCAAGCAAGTTGTATGTCTTGTACTTTTGAAAAAAAAATGGTGGGTCACTTTTCTCATTTGTTCAGAAATTGGTGAAATGTAGCCAGGAATACACAATTTTCATACTCTCTCATGATTGTCATTTGTGTGCTTTTCAACTGGTGCCATTGACCTGACCAGAGTTGGATAAACTCAAGTCGGCTTAGACTTAGGAATCCAAAAAGTCCACTGATGCATTTAAAAATGAATCAATTTAAGAACTTGCCCAAGGTATATGGCTCTACAACCTGCTGATAAGAGGTAGCGTTGAACATTTGCGTGCAGAACTACACAATACATGTTTATTTTTACTCTATGTGCATTCCTAATAAATATGCGGCTATATGGTACTTTGGGGGTGGACTTGAAAATTTTAAGGGTATTGAGGGGGGATCTGAAAAAAGAAGATTTCAATCGCAATTCCTCCAGCCCCCCTCACTATTTTTTTTAACGCAGCCTAAGGTCTGAGGCGTAGCCTGTCATAAAGGGGCTGTGAAAGAGTCTATCAAGTCACACCAGCTGTATACCCTTTGAGGTCACACACATTAAGGTAGAATGCGCCTCGGGGACAGATATCGGTCTCTCAAACATTTCCCGTTCTTTTCTGATCTACCACTTGATGGGAATTATTTTGAAGCCATTGGAGAAAGCACGACTTTCACCGTCCTAGTGTTTTGAAAATCGAAAGTTTTATTTTTCCCCCATAGAGTTAATTACGGAAGCTTATTAGGGTCACAGTGTGATATTTCTAAAATTTTCGTTTGCGAGTTTTTTAAAATTTCATTGTGAGTTTTTTTTTCAATTTCGTTTACGAGTTTTCCGTGTTCATGTGTTTAAAATTTTTCTTGCACATAGACCATAGAGGGCGCCCTTCTCGAAGAGATCAGCCATTGTAATCACGTCACAAGCGTGATGTATGTATGTATGTATGTATGTATGTATGTATGTATGTATGTATGTATGTAAAAACTCAAAAACCACAGCACCTACCGTCTTAGTATTAGGTGTACAGGTGTACCCAGAAGTGGAGATGTAAAGTTGTTCAAATGAACATGTCAGCGTCAAAAAATGCAAATGAGTTAAAAAGTAAAAAATCCTGCAAATTGCTAAAACTCTGTAACCGTAATTAAGATTAGGTTGAAACTTGGTATGCAGGTTCCTTTAGGTATTCTGAATTAGATGTACAATTTGTGGTGAAAGTTATATAATTATACTTTTGCAGTATTTTTCAGTTTTGAATAAAAAATCCTGTTCTCTGAAATAGTTTGTTTGATTTCTTAGAAGTTTGATAATGAGTATACTGGTTCATAGGGTTAATCAAAATGTAATATATTGTTTCTTAAAAATCACTTGTCTGATAGCTTTGATATTTAGTAGACGTGTTCGCTACGGATGGTCTCAATTTAATATATTCAAATTATGATGAAATCTTCAATTGTGTATATAGCAGCTATTTTTGCTATTGGTCAGGAAGTCCTGAAATAGGTTATCAAAGATTTCAACACATCAACACATGTGTCACAAAAAGTTATTCTCTACATAACACACATGAACTCTATGGGCTGATAGATCAATTGTTTGAAATTTTCATAGAAATATCTGCAAATTTGTATTGTTGTGAAGTTCTTTCTCAATTTTTGATCAAAAAACTTTCATAAATAGTCTGCTGTACCTTTGTCAATGACTCTTGTTGCAGTGTTGTTGACTTTTTGCTCACAGAGTCATGTAATTTTTCAACTATTTGTAGTTTTCATATAGGTAACATGATAAAATCTGATCATCAACCGCTCGGTTTTGATCTTGACGTTTACTCTCCTGTAAAAGAAACCACTGAGCTTGTTTCATCAGACTTAGTTATTGATGATCATGTCAACAACGTTGGTTGTAGTATTGTTAAATATGTCTGGAATGTTAATAACAGATAAATCTTTTTGGAGTATTTGGATTCTGTTCAAGCAAGACATCAAGAAGAGGAGTTTAACTCGTTCATTAATCAGACCAATGTTGAACAAGTGGCAAACTGTTTGTTATCAATGATTAAACCTGCTGCTGATGATATGAAGGTTTGGACGTGCTTGGGTCAACAAGTCAAAAGTATTGTCTTCAAGCTTTTACCGGGCACACGGTAGTACTAATATAGCTGCGTCACATCTGGTATATCTTAGCAGATTTGCATAGTGAAGGGGAAGAAGTTTGCAGTTTTTCTCTGCGTGTTTGTGAAAGGGAGAATTGGTGCCCTTTGCATGAAAATTAGGAGGCACGCTTAACATTTTAGGGCAGGTTGTATTTTTAACACTTTACTGCAATCATGACCGTCACTTCAATATGTTCATTAAAACATGGCGAAAGCTTTTCCATAATCAAATGATACAATTTTCCAGGTACTGCTATCAAAGTTAACAATTTTTAACAATTATTGAGAATTTTATATGAGATTTACTTGACGAACGATATATTCACGAATTAAAGTTCTCTAATATTTTTCGATTCCCACAGATGGACAACCCTCCCAACGATTACTTGGTTTGGTCGATACTTTCTTGTATTTTCTGCTTTTGGCCCACCGGGATTGCCGCCATCGTCAAGTCACTCGATGTAAGCTTAAATTACGATACCTCCAACCTCTGAAAACATATATCTCATTATAGATATCTTGATTTTTTTCGCAGCTTCTCATTAGACTCGGAATGTTTGTGTATTACACGAAATTTCACTTATGCGTGTATGCTTGAAAGAGGGCAGTACACCAGGCCATAGAAGTTATAATTGCCTTTAGTTGAAGTAGCCTTGTCATAGTCTATCTTAAGATCGATGAAGTACATTAATATTGTGATACGCATCACAAGTGAAGAAAAGTCGATTGGAATGGGCAATGAAATTAAATCAGAAAAAAATCAATTATCAAAACAGAGACAAACGAAAACCAGAAAACATCCCGGTAAAAATAGAATCTTTGTGACCAAACAGCCAGACGAGTATATGCCTTTAAAACAACTATTGCAGGTGTTTTATTTTGTAACATGACATCCATACTAACAACATAAGTGAATGACATCTGGTCTAGCGTTTAGATTGACACTGTAACACCAATTAAAGCTATAAAATTAAAAACATGGTTAGCCAAGGGCATTTAAAACCACGTTTTGTGGGTGCGCTGTTCGTACTATAAAGGAGCGTTTCAAGGTTTCTACTTGATCTTTTCAATATTATGATTATAGTAGTAGTATACTACTGATAGGAATATTCAGCTTACACTGCCATGATGTAAGTGTTCTGTTCTTGACTTGTTTTTTCCACACAGGTTCGTAAAGCGGTGTCGATGGGAGATCGAGAGAAAGCCGAACGCTCCTCAAAAATTACGAAGTACCTCATTTTAGCGACCATCATCGTTGGTGTAATCCTGCTAATCACCGTGATCGTGATCCAAGTGGCTTAGATTAACCTGTGAGACGTATGGAAGGGTATATGCTGGCTGCATACATACCGACGTATACGTCTCCAGTCTCATGCTTGATATCTAAGGCCTGATAAGTCTGACAGACAGTAGATATAGTGCACTATAAACGGACATTCAATTCATCGAGCAGCATGCCTTGAACTCAGACAACCACAGCAATCGTACGAATTACGATCTTTTCTTATTCCGATGCAACAATGACGTCACTGGCTGTGTAGAACAGATTCAGCAAAATGTTTCACCCATATTCAGTCCGCGCGAGCGGTAGACTTGATCACCTTTTTCATGTTTACATAAACAAGACACAACACATTATGAATATTCAGTTTTAGGTTCATGGTCAAAGTGTAAATCAAACATCGAAGTAGGTCTATTAATTTCCGCTAAACGTCAATATGGCATACATCAACGATTTAGTAGTATCAGTTTTAGAATTTTCAACTTTTGCAATATTTGTAGATCCTTGAAAATAGACAAGACACAGTGCATAAACTGTGTCCTATTCTCCGTCATATTTCCGAAGAATTATTAGCCTGCTAATGAATGCGTTATCATATTGGCATACGTTTGTCATGTAATTGACTTTATCGTCCATTTAAATTGACCATTGAATTATGCCAGGAATTAACGTACAATTAACAATTAACATATGCAATTTAAAAATTCAGTTGTAACCGAGGTGTCAAATTATATTAGGATAAAATAAATAAAGACATAATCAAATCATTCCGTTATAGTTTGCCGTCACAGGTTCAACTGGCTGAAATAAGCCTAAAAGGGGGAAAGTGCACGTATATTTCGGAAACGCATTTTACTGTGTTTATTCTCGGAATATCGGTCACGATTTCCTTCAGATATTAAAGTACCATGTAACAGTTGAATGTTTGGCAACTTGAGAAAAAACAGGACAATTGTTTGTTACCAAGGTCATATCATGATCTCCAGCGATAAAAGTGAGAGAGAGAGAGAGAGAGAGAGAGAGAGAGAGAGAGAGAGAGAGAGAGAGAGAGAGAGAGAGAGAGAGAGAGAGAGAGAGAGAGAGATGGGGGGGGGAGACATTTGTCTCCTGTATGTTGCCACGTGAAACTCCTATAAAGGCAAATGAGGAATGTAAAAGTGTTCGTAGATCAATAGTGTCGGACGGTGCTTACAGGACGTTCGATTGAGCCCTGGACTGAGCATAATGGTCAGCGCGGAGGCTGTTATTTCTATTATATTATCAACGACCTCCCCCCCCCCATCAAACGTTAAAATTTACGAACATTCCCTTGCGAACGACAACGGGGCCCCAGAACTTGTCAGTGAGTAGTGCGCGCGCTGCAAAAATTTGCAAATCCGGATATTGTTTGAAAAAAAGTGTCTAAACTTTGCCCACAAGTGCGCCATTTTATTTGTGATTGATTATGATCTTTGTACAAATCACAATTTTCGTTTTAATTGTAAAGTTAATATGTTTACGATATTATTCATATTCACGGGCATATAAACAAACCATTACTGTGTATTTGTGGGCAGTGACGTGGTTCAGCTCAACCAATTAAATGCGATGGGCAGGGCATGGTAATATAATATACACATATAGATTGTAGACACAGAACGCGACTCAGTGATACCACGTGATGATAGTCACGTGATCCATGAACGTCAAGAAAGACACTTCCTCAAATTTACCAAAAGAGCCGAATATTTACTTCAAGAACAACTCGAATGTGAGTCAGGTACCTCAAAAATATTGTGTTGCTATGTAGGGGTGATAGTATCCCGGCTTAGTTAATTTCTTTTTCAAAAATAGCTTCCATTTTATATTTTTCTTGTTTCACACCTGCAGTGATGCATAAACTAAGACAAACTTTTGTCTTTTTTTTCCCAACAGCTGCTTCGCTCGGAGACGGATATTTAGAGAAGAGCGCCCAGTATGGAACACCAGGTATGTCATCAAACACAACAATTTGAGTATCGCCATACGCTTTCAGTCGCAGTTGTCGACGTCCTTTACGATAGAAAATGTGAAATATTCCTACCTAGTCTAAGTTTCACTTCTTACAGGTATTTTAGGTTGAATCTTTGTAATTAGTGTCTTAACACACCTCGAAACTGAAAGACTTTTAGCTCAAACTTTCATGAATGAAATTTTCTTCATTACCAGAATTAAAGAATCTGGGTTACTGCCCACATTTGTTACTGGATACAAATTACTTAACATTTACGGACATTTGCGATACAAAATGACCACTATCGCTGTATAAACTCATATTTTTGGAAAACAAGATTGTCAAACTTCCTCTTCTCAAAGAGCTTCAAAATGAACTCACAAAAGCAGGACATAAGAAAAGAATTGTAGAGATTTGAGAAACTAAAAATCTGCTTCCGAGATGCAATCTACCTTAAAGTCGAGTTGGTGTAAAGCAGTACACGTTGCGTCATAATGTATCAAGTTCTTGGCAAGTCTTTCTTGTCCATGATGAACTAAAAGGTTATATAGACCGTCGTATATATGCAAATTAAATCGTCTACCATGGGACGTGCTTGGGTCAACAAGTCAAAAGTATTGTCTTCAAGCTTTTACCTGGCACACGGTAGTACTAATATAGCTTCGTCACATCTGGTATATCTTAGCAGATTTGCATGGCAAAGGGGAACAAGTTTGCAGTGTTTCTCTGCGTGTTCGTGAAAGGGGACAATTGGTGCCCTTTGCGTGAAAATTAGGAGGCACACTTTACATTTTAGGGGAGATTGTATTTTTAACACTTTACTGCAATCATGACCATCACTTCAATATGTTTATTAAAACATTACGAAAGCTTTTCCATGAATTAAATTATACAATTTTTCCAGGTACTGCTATCAAAGTTAACAATTTTTAACAATTATTGAGAATTTTTATAAGAAATTAACTTGACGAACAATATATTCACGAATTAAAGTTCTCTAATATTTTTTGACTCCCACAGATGGACAACCCTCCCAACGATTACTTGGTTTGGTCGATACTTTCTTGTATTTTCTGCTTTTGGCCCACCGGGATTGCCGCCATCGTCAAGTCACTCGATGTAAGCTTAAATTACGATACCTCCAACCTCTGAAAACATATATCTCATTATAGATATCTTGATTTTTTTCGCAGCTTTTCATTAAACTCTGAATGTTTGTGTATTACACGAAATTTCGCTTATGCGTGTGTGCTTGTTAGAGGGCAGTACACCAGGCTATAGAAGCTTATCGTTGCTAGGTTGATGAAGTAATTAATTTGTAATACGCATCAAAGAGAAGAAAAGTCGATTGGAATAGCAATGAAATTAAATCAGAAAAAAATAAACGATTAAAACAGAGACAAACCAAAACCAGGAAACATCCCGGTAAAAATAGAATCTTTGTGACCAAACAGCCAGACGAGTATATGCCTTTAAAACAACTATTGCAGGTGTTTTATTTTGTAACATGACATCCATACTAACAACATAAGTGAATGACATCTGGTCTAGCGTTTAGATTGACACTGTAACACCAATTAAAGCTATCATAAAGGACATGGTTAGCCAAGGGCATTAAAAAACACGTCTTGTTGGGTGCACTGTTCGTAGGTAGAAAGGAGCATTTCAAGGGTTCTACTTGATCTTTGAAATATCATAGTAACAGTAGTATACTACTGATAGGAATATTCAGCTTACACTGCCATGATGTAAGTGTTCTGTTCTTTGACTTGTTTTTCCACACAGGTTCGTCAAGCGGTGGCGATGGGAGATCGAGAGAAAGCCGAACGCTCCTCAAAGACGACGAAGTACCTCATTTTAGCGACCGTCATCGTTGGTGTAATCCTGCTAATCACCGTGATCGTGATCCAAGTAGCTTAGATTAACCTGTGAGACGTATGGAAGGGTATATGCTGGCTGCATACATACCGACGTATACGTCTCCAGTCTCATGCTTGATATCTAAGGCATCATAAGTCTGACAGAGAGTAGATATAGTGCACTATAAACGGACATTCGATTCCTCGAGCAGCATGCCTTGAACTCAGACAACCACAGCAATTGTACGAATTACGATCTGTTCTTGTTCCGATGCATTAATGACGTCACTGGCTGTGTAGAACAGATTCAGCAAAACGTTTCACCCATATTCAGTCCGCGCGAACGGTAGACTTGATCACCTTTTTTCATGTTTACATAAACAAGACACAACACTTTATGAATATTCAGTTTTAGGTTCATGGTCAAAGTATAAATCAAACATCGAAGTAGGTCTATTAATTTCCGCTAAACGTCAATATGGCATACATCAACGATTTAGTAGTATCAGTTTTAGAATTTTCAACTTTTGCAATATTTGTAGATCCTTGAAAATAGACAAGACACAGTGCATAAACTGTGTCCTATTCTCCGTCATATTCCGAAGAATTATTAGCCTGCCAATGAATGCGTTATCATGTTGGCATACCTTTGTCATGTAATTGACTTTATCGTCCATTTAAATTGACCATTGAATTATGCCAGGAATTAACGTACAATTAACAATTAATATATGCAATTGAAAAATTAAGTTGTAACCGAGGTGTCAAATTATATTCGGGTCAAATAAATAAAAACATCATCAAATCATTCCATTTTAGTTTGCCGTCACAGGTTCAACTGGCTGAAATAAGCCAAAAAGGGGGAAAGTGTACGTATATTTCGGAAACGCATTTTACTGTGTTTATTCTCGGAATATCGGTCACGTTTTCCTTCAGATATTAAAGTACTATGTAACAGTTGAATGTTTGGCAATTGTTTGTTACCAAGGTCATATAATGATCTCCAGCGATAAGAGAGAGAGAGAGAGAGGAGAGAGAGAGAGAGAGAGGAGGAGAGAGAGAGAGAGAGAGAGAGAGAGAGAGAGAGAGAGAGAGAGAGAGACTTCAGAATATTCCTGGCGGTGCGAGACATAGGTACTTGAAATGTCTCATTCCTTGGATTGATTAGAAAATGAGTTTACATATTATTTTGAAAAAAACCCAAAAAGCAAAAAACAAAAACACACCCCCAAAACAAACAAATTTCGTGAGCTGAGAAAGAGGGTACTTTCGTTTTTATGAAGTGATTTTATCTCTGAATATGATGATGTCATTCATGTCACAAGGACTGTGATACACTTTCGTTTCTTCGTCTCGATATTTGCAAACGTCGGCCAAGCCCACATCCCATATACAGCGAAACACCGGAAGACTGATCACACATATTCTATTTACAGCAAGGAAGACAAAGCAGACCCTGTCGAGGTGTTGAATGGCAATGGAAAACATTATTTATCCTTTAATAATGTACAGTGTTCAGCGCCGTAGCCTCTGGGTAGATGTGAAATACAGTTGTATTACAGTGTCAATTTATATTAACTACCCAATACTCGATAGCTAGGTTCTCCCCTCCCCTTTTGGACAGGCTACAGCCCTGGATTTTGATATTACGACGTTTCCAACCGATATCAACAGAATTAAAGCTTATTTATTCCATTTTGGGTCGAGAAATATTGTAGTCAATACGGACAGACAGAATTTTCCCTGATTGTTGAATGCATCAGTAATATTTACTGTCTAGCCATAGTAACGGTGTTAATATAAACGCCAAACTCCAAGCGCTCGTGAAAGCAGGTCAAAATTATTTATTTTTGTACGAGCCACCGTTGATCTACTACGCGATTACTAACACGGCATTTGTGAGGTCATTCCGGGTGACAGCAGAATGAGGAAATTGCTCACTGTGAAAATGAAAGCTCGAAACGGTTTTTTTAAAAATTAGAGTTAAGTAAAGTGTAAATTGTCCCCTTTCATAATCAAAAATCAAAAGTGCAAATTTTATTCACATGAAAAAGAAATGACATAAAAGTTACTAATATTTGAAATACAAAATGGCACTGTCCCCATGTTAACTTTTTTGGGGAAAATAAAATGGACTATTTTCCATAAACAAGAAGGTAGAAACTTTATTTACTCCACAGACAACACGATGACTCAGGCGCATTCTGCAGCAATGAGCTTTTTCTAATTTCCCTGTAAACATTCTAAGTTTATGGTAGCTGAAGATGACCTTAGCAGCTTTGATCGAACTTTGACTTCTAGACCCTCTGCTTCAAAATTCATTATGTATGTCACATGACCGACAACGAAGGCACGTGGTTCATGCAACTGACTCGAAACGCACCATCGTCATTTCACTGTAAAACAACTCTACCAGTATGTCAGACGACAAAGGTAAGCTTAAGTCTTCTCGCCAATAAATGTCTTGAAACTACTGGCGTTCTCTCAGTACACGCTGTACGAGCTGATTACAACCCCATGTACGCGGAAGTGACCTTCTTATTTGTTTCTTAACAGCACAGTTAGTCGGCGACGGCAATGAGGACCAATACTATCCACAGCACGCACCGCCAGTTTACCAAGCGCCATCACCACCAGTACAGGTTTGTGAACAAATGTCACCTTCCATCTCATATATTAAATTAGACCTATAAACAAGTCAAGTTATCAAAAGATAAACTGAGAAGTCGCCTTACAATGCCGGTGCGATTATTCATTTTGAAGCAATACTATTGAAAAAAGGAAGATGTTATTCGCAACGCAGCAATGCGGATAAGGAATTTCAATTTCCTATTCGCACCGCGGCGGTACGGATAAGGAATCAAATTGTTTTATTCGCACCGCAGCAGTGCGGATAAGGAATTTCTTATTCGCACCGCGACCGTTTCTATGGATCTCGCTTACTCAACGCGCCAATCGAACTTAACTTTAACATTAACAGTTCACAGAGTGCTATGTATTAACCAAATATCGTTGTATGTTTGAAAGCTACAATTTTATTGGTTGTATATGTAATCATCTCTCTGATTGGGTTTTAGTGTTGCGGTCACGTGCGAATAAGAAATTTGGATTCCTTATCCGCACCGCTGCGGTGCGAATAGCCATTTCCATTGAAAAAAACGAAGAATCCGCCAAGTATTTCGAAGCTAGTTTTTTGGCTCAAGAGATCATAAACAGTAGAGCCCTGCTTTCTGCACTGAAATGCGGATAGCAATGGGTGCCGTTGGAGTTTGTGTGGATACTCGTCAGTCATGTAAAGTCAATTTTTGCTGAGGTCAGCTATATTCCCAGTAGGAAACCTTCATTATATCGCTGTGACCATATTAAGCACATTGATACGATTAAACATCCGGGTCCTCAAATTAATCATGTGAGTGCACCTGCCGGACCACAGGTGATCGGAATTGCCAATGTGGGATACGCAGAGAGAATGTTGTATTATTCAACATTGAAAAATAAAGGCCCTGTGTGCCGGACTGGAAGTCAAGTGGTCTTTTGTGTCTCCCTGTTGCTCTCGACACTTCCTCACCACCAATAGTACGCACAATTAGCCCATTGGTCGTTGAGCCCTTGTCTGTTGAACAATAAAGACCATGTATTGAATTAGTTCTTAAAAATTATTGACTCGTTCCTGTTCGCCTGAATACTATAATTTCTAGCTGTCTATTTTGTGTGCTTGGTCAAGTGACGTCAATGGTTTCCGTTCATTCCAAGAACGACTCTTATGTCAAATGAATACTGATGCTGCAACTTTTGAACACGTGCTGTCCCTTAAGTCAGTACATCATAGGCAGCACATTTCGTTCAAAATGACTGTGAAATTGGACGTTCGTATATACATATGGCACAAGATCACTAATTCACTTCCCGGTTCGTTACCCATAGTTAGGAAGAAAAATAGTGCAGACCTTGAAGTTTTGATATCTGCATGGATGCTTGTTTAGTTTGAACTTTAACGTCAAGAATTTTTGTAAAGATATTTTTCTGCCTGAATCAAAATGCAGATTGTTGTGAATAATGGCTGAAGCATTTGGTGGTAATATGAGGAGTTCTAGGGCTAATAGAAATCATAACAATAAGCCTGAATTTTGTCAAAAACACCACTGAGGGCGCTATTTTCATCGCTATCTCAAAATTTCCGTGGACTTGCCCACACGAAAAATTAATCAGTAGTCAAGCTGACATTGACCTAACACCTGTTAAGAGGATTCGTGCCGCTGAATGTTTTAAAATAGGAAAATCAAGCTCAACGCTACTGTGGCCTATGGGAAATGAATTAGTGGTCTTGTGCACATAATTTACATACATAAGGTACATACATACAAAATACACACACACATACATACATACGTACATACATAGATACATAGATACATAGATACATAGATACATACATACATACATATACATACATACATACATACATACACAGAAAAACATTTGTTTATGTATGAATTAACGTTTCCTTCTCATCATTAACTTATTAATTTTAGCAAGAGAAATGCATTATTAGGTTCGTTTTATACCAAACAACTTACTGGTATGACATCTTTGTTTAATTTCTACAGATACAGCCAGGACCAGAACAGCCATATGTCGCCCATGTTCACCAGTATGACGCTCAGCCCATGCAGAATCCGCCAAACGACTATTTGGTTCATTCAATACTTGCCTGTATTTTCTGCTGCTGGCCACTGGGATTGGTTGCCATCATCAAGGCGTTAGATGTAAGCTCCTACTCCTCTTATGTGGCCGTATAAATTCACTGCAAATTATTCAGACTTGAAGAATGCGTAATCTACTTATATGCTTAAGAGAGGACAGTAGTAACTGACTTGAGGTGTAGTGTCAGTTTCGGGTGCAACTATCATCTTCGGAATTCTGAAGAAGTAATCATTCTTTGTTCAACCGAGGATTGTCTTCGTTTTCTTCCAAATGTTATGCCAGTCTGACCTCCAGCTTTAAGCAGAATTTAGAAATTCAATCGTTAAAGTTTAGAGATTGCAATGCTAAAGCTTATGCATAAATTACATGTAAGAAGAATCTTGAATTTTTTCTGAATTTTAAAAATGATGGAGCTGTCTTTGTATGTTGCATATCGACTCATATTGGGTAGAACGACAGAATACAAAAAAGTCAACGTTTGACAACAAGTTGTAGAAGAGCTATGACCAATCAATATACATTATGTACTTGAAAAGTTAACATCCCGTGCTATCATTCGAGGCACTGTTTACCCAACTACGACTGACTGGCTTATTTCCACGCAGGTACGTGACGCAGTGTTGGTTGGAGACCGAGTGAGGGCCGAGCGCTCCTCCAGAATTGCGAAGAAATTCTCCATAGCGGCCCTCATGGGTGGTATCGCAATTATAGCTCTGGTGGTAATGAACGTGACAATGGTATTTGTCAATAAGTGACCACTGTGAAACGACATGCTGGCATGGGGCGATTTTGCAGCAGCTCCATGCTAAATGGATTTACATTGACAAAGTACACCAATTTGCGTCCAGGACGGTCGTTACCCCATGATACCACCAACATCACAGTTATCCAAGATTAACTAACAATCTCGACTATCTCAGAGAATTTTGAAGAAGACCCCGTAAACTGTCTGTGTGTCAAGAGAATTCTTATCAAACTATTTCAATCTCATAAACGACACTCTTTTCTCGAAATAACTCACCATACTGAATTCTAATGCTATATCAAGTCTAGACTCTCTTAAAGCCCCTCGTTGCAACGCAGCTCTGTCTTCAATCATATGGTGATGCGCCATCAACGGTCTTGTAAGGCCGCATTCAAAAAAATGGTAAGGGGGGGGGGGGCTGGAGGGATTCAGGGGGGATTCGAAAATTTTTGGGGTAGTCGAGGGGGGACTTGAAAGTTTTGCTCTGCCTATAGTTGGACCTGAAAATATTTTGACTCCAAATGTCTTGATGTCGTCCAATGGTTCTAATGTTAGTAATAATTAAAACAAAATCTAGAACCGTTTTGTCACATTTTATGTCTTTAATCTCGAAAAAATCTAAAAATGTATGAATGCCATTAAATTTTCGTAAAACAAGTTGGCCTTGTAATGGGGCAGGAGCTGCAACTGCTGATAATTTTTTTCAATATTTCTATGCAACGCATTAAACACAGTTTCTTGGTGTCTCTCTACAGCATGCTGAAAAACACAATATTCAGTTTGTCAACAAAGTCCGTTTGTCTAAATACTGGTGATAATTGAATGATACAAATGCAAGGTACACATAGGCTGTGTTGGCAAGCTGAATGCTGGACAGCTCAACATGCTGTAGGGAGTAGAACAAGAGCACAATTGTATAAACTGAACAAAAACATTGTCAATATAAAAAGTTAATACAACTACTGCCCTGCTACTACATACTGGCAGTGACAGTGATACAGCTCTGTCTCTGATGTAGTTTAAGAAGAGTTTCGGTCATAGGACACTCAATTGACAGTGAAACACTCATATACTTGTACACAAGATCCAGCCAGACAGCAACACATACCGTAGAAGACTAGGGGACAAACAGTTACCATGGATTTTTGAATTATGGCATATGAGAACAATATTAGAGAAAAAAAAGATGGGGTAACCATACTTGACCTTATACAAACGTACAATGAAAAGTCAGTTTTTGTAAAATCACCTAAAACCAATATATAAAACAATACATTTCCAGTTCATGCAGTGAATGAAATTTTCACATCTCATTGTACCAATAACACAAAAGTAAAACTTTGAAAAGTAAAGACTCTAATTTTAATGGAAAAATGTGTAACTAAATGGAATCATTTATTTTCTATCAAATTTGCCAGTATTACACCCAAACTGTTTGAGATTCAAGCATTAATTTGATGGAATATTTTAACCTTCCAGTATTGTCAGTTTTGTAAAACATATATAAGTGGCATGCAAGTTGTATGTCTTGTACTTTTGAAAAAAAAATGGTGGGTCACTTTTCTCATTTTTTCACAAATTGGTAAAATGTAGCCAGGAATACACAATTTTCATACTCTCTCATGATTGTCATTTTGTGTGCTTTTCAACTGGTGCCATTGACCTGACCAGAGTTGGATAAACTCAAGTCGGCTTAGACTGAGAAATCCAAAAAGTCCACTGATGCATTTAAAAATGAATCAATTTAAGAACTTGCCCAAGGTATATGGCTCTACAACCTGCTGATAAGAGGTAGTGTTGAACATTTGCGTGCAGAACTACACAATATATGTTTATTTTAACTCTATGTGCATTCCTAATAAATATGCGGCTATATGGTAATTTGGGGGTGGACTTGAAAAATTTTAAGGGTATTGAGGGGGATCTGAAAAAAAGAAGATTTCAATCGCAATTCCTCCAGCCCCCCTCACGATTGTTTTTAACGCAGCGTAAGGTCTGAGGCGTAGCCTGTCATAAAGGGGCTGTGAAAGAGTCTATCAAGTCACACCAGCTGTATACCCTTTGAGGTCACACACATTAAGGTAGAATGCGCTTCGGGGACAAATATCGGTCTCTCAAACATTTACCATTCTTTTCTGATCAACAACTTGATTGGGAATCATTTTGAAGCCATTGGAGAAAGCACGACTTACAGCGTCCTAGCGTTTTGAAAATCGAAGATTTTATTTTTCCCCCATAGAGTTAATTACGGAAGCTTATTAGGGTCAAAGTGCGATATTAGGAAAGATTCGTGATCTTCTCGACCAACGTACCACGGAGAAACTTGTTCATGCCTTTATTACATCACGTTTGGATTACTGCAACAGTCTTCTTTTTGGTCTTCCGAATTTTGAAATACGTAAACTCCAGGCTATTCAAAATTCAGCCGCCCGGCTTGTTAGCAGAAAGAAGAAAAGGGACCACATAACACCAGTACTACAAAATTTACATTGGCTTCCAGTCCAGAAACGAATTGATTTTAAAATTCTTTGTTTCACTTACAAAATTCTAACAGGCCAAGCCCCGACTATCTAGAAGAAATGCTAACAGTACGTCATACTGGTCGTACACTTAGGTCCCAGTCTAGTGGTGCGATCATTTTGCATCAGCCTGTTTGCAACACGGCTTTTTATGGCAATAGAGCATTTTCTGTATGTGCTCCCCATTTGTGGAAAACTTTACCATTTGAGATAAGGCTTGCTAATTCTTTTAACAATTTAGAAGTCAGTTAAAAACTTATCTTTTTAGATCATTTTATTCCTAGACACTTTTTAAAATTTTACTCTTTGCATTTATTGGTGTTTTCTCGTAATTTTTATTTATAATTTACCTCTTTTTAGTGTTGTGTAAAGCGCATTGAGATTTTTAAAATGTAATGCGCTCTATAAGAAATAAATATTATTATTATTATTATTATTATTATTTCTAAAGTTTTCGTTTGCGAGTTTTTTAAAATTTCATTGTGAGTTTTTTTTTCAATTTCGTTTACGAGTTTTCCGTGTTCATGTTTTTATTTTTTTCTTGCACATAGACCATAGAGGGCGCCCTTCTCGAAGATACAATTTTCCAGGTACTGCTATACAAGTTAACAATTTTTAACAATTATTGAGAATTTTTATAAGAAATTAACTTGACGAACAATATATTCACGAATTAAAGTTCTCTAATATTTTTCGATTTCCACAGATGGACAATCCTCCCAACGGTTACTTGGTTTGGTCGATACTTTCTTGTATTTTCTGCTTTTGGCCCACCGGGATTGCCGCCATCGTCAAGTCACTCGATGTAAGCTTAAATTACGATACCTCCAACCTCTGAAAACATATATCTCATTATAGATATCTTGATTATTTTCGCAGCTTCTCATTAAACTCTGAATGTTTGTGTATTACACGAAATTTCGCTTATGCGTGTATGCTTGAAAGAGGGCAGTACACCAGGCTTTAGAAGTTATATTTGCCTTACGGTAGCCTTGTCATTGCTAGGTTGGGATCGATGAAGTGCATTAATATTGTAATACGCATCACAGAGAAGAAATGTCGATTTGAATTGGCAATGAAATTAAAACAGAAAAAATCAACAATTACAACAGAGACAAACGAAAACCAGAAAACATCCTAGTAAAAATAGAATCTTTGTTACTTAAGAAGGAACTTTGTCTAGAACCATACTTGTTAGACCTTGAAAATCTGCCATCAGATTAGCTCTGCAAATTCAGAACCTCAGTACATTCTCTTAAAATAGAAGCAGGACGATGGAACAAAACCCTACGTCTAGAAAGCCATGAACCAAGTGGAAGATGGATTCCAAGATCTAAAGGTAAAATTTATATCACGCTATCATTACAATATATATATATATATATATATATATATATATATATATATATATATATATATATATATATATACAGCGTGTTCATTTTTAGCCGGATGCCGGCCAAATTGACCGGCTACTTTCGTATTTTGGCCGGCTACTTTTCAGCACTGTTTCGCTCTCTGGCCCGGAAATTCTGGTTTTGATAACAATATTGTGATTTTTTTGGTGGTCTTGCAAGCCGGAGATAATATTTCAGAAGTGCCGATGTGGCTATATCATGTAGTCTAGCAATTTACGCGGTGAACTTGTTGCTATCACTGTAGTTCCGTGATCAGCGAACGTTATAGCATACTGGGAATTAATCGCTCTCGAGGTCAACCTTGCTTGCCCGATCACAAGCAGAATTATTCCGACGTTCACGTCGGGTATAGCCGATACAATTACGTTATGCCCGCGAATAGCCGACCATTTCCGAGTGAAGCCGACTTTTGTTTCGCTCAAACCCGGAAGAGAAAGTCGACGCTTGAGAGCTTTTTTTTCTGCGTAAGAGTATAGAGTAAGAGTAGGGCCTTGTCTGATGGGTTTGGTAGGTTTTTGATCGAATCTAAAGCGACCAAAAGTTACTGAGTCTTATTTTTCATACTTTGAAACGCCATGTCAATCCATCCGTGGTCAATCACGATGCCAATATTCAAGTCGATCGACATCGCGTTTTGTGGAGGGGCCGTGGTGCATCGCTGAAGAGAAAGTCGACGCTTGAAAACTTTGATTTTCTGCGTAAGAGTAGGACTTTGTCTGTTGGTTTTGGGAGGTGTAGATGAAATCTAAATAAACAAAAAATTACTTGGTCTCACTTTTCGTACTTTTGAAACGCTACGTTGATCACAGTGTCAAATTCAGGTCGACCAATATCGCGTTGTGTGTACTGTCTTACAATTGACTGCCGGTGCTTTGTACACACACGGTGCAGTACAGGCTGGCGTTCGGTGTCGTTAGTTTGAGGTTTTATCAAACATGAACACTGAAATTTATCTTTCTTTTTCAATTATATTCAACATCACCAAAAAATCCATAATCAGCTCGCAGATTCGTTTTATTGTGAAATTAGTACAGTGAATTAAAATCACTGAAAATTGTGTTCCTATAATTCATTGAATTGAATAAACTGTTTGATTTTACTGTATCTTCAATCAAGTTTATTTAAATCAGTAAAAAACTTTGTATAGCCAGGCTGGTCAGGATTCTAGCGGATCATTTTCTGGGTTTTGAAAACCCTATTCTATGATGCATTTCAAATGTTTGTTCAAGTCATGAGCTAATATGATTCTACACAACAGTCTGGTGAAATTTTGCTATTATCCTTGTCAACTGGATACAGTTGACAGGCCCGAGTGATATCAAATTAATTTTTCTGACGTTTTTTAAAAAACTGTATCCCTGAAAACATGTTGTAATTGACAATAATAATGATTATTCTGTATGCTGAAATGGTCTTTAATTATACTGTACAAGAATGCACAAAATTACTCCAAAATGTCTTCAAAATTTAAAAATTTCTTGCCCACAGGGACGGGGGACCCCGTCCCTGAAACCCTCCCCTGTGTGTATGTTGGAATAGCATTTTATACACTGTATAAGAATGCATGAAATTGCTCAGAAATGTCTTCAATTTAAAAAATAATACTTGAACACCCCCTCCCCCGGGAACCTGGTTGCACACAGAAGCTAACCGCCTACTTTTCTTAATTTTCCGCCTACTTCAAAATTTTTTGAGAACCCTGATATATATATATATATATATATATATATATTATATATAATATATATATATATATATATATATATATATATTTGAATGAAGCGTAGAGACGACTATATGACTTTTCGTCTGTTTTATAATTAGCTTTCATGATCTGTTGTTATCGTTGGTTGCTTTTTTCCAGTGACCCATGTACGATATTAATTATGTTTTTTTTGGTACATTTTGGCCGGTGGCCTGAAGTAATGAAATAAACTGGACTTGACTTGTCGTCATTGTCGTCAGTTAAATACTGGCTCTCTTTTTCCGTGCAGTTTGCTTTGTACCCAGATACTCCACTGCTTATTTTTTACGTTTTTACGTGGTTGTTTGTTTTATTTATTCGTTGACTCATCTGAGCTTGCTGAGAGGTACTGGAAATCTTCAAAGTATTAATTGCAATAGACGTTCAGAGTTCGTTGGTACTACATGGACTTTAATTCTCAGTAGAAAACCTTGACAGGCGACATTTCCCAAGATACGATTCTCCCATTGTCTAAATGTCTTGGGTTGCTCATTGGACGTTCTGTCATCCTGCCCTATCCGTTGTATTTGTCTTCCTCCTTTTAAATAGGTTTTTAAAAGTTATCTCTAAGGCGTAGCTTTGATCATATGATCGTAAAGATAATATTATGTATCCAATCATAAACATCAAGATTAATTTTCACCGTCTTAGCTGTTCCAAAATCTAAAAGTTTTCCTAATAAAGTTAACACAAGGATGGTGACCATTTTGAATTTAAAATATCTGTAAATGTTGAGTGATCTCCGGTCTCTCACTTTCACTGGCGCATACTACCTTGGCGCATATACTTCAGCCGACAGCTAGTGTAGATAAATAAGTACGGGAATGTATATGATCCTCAAATCCAAGAGACAGGGCGAGCAGCAGCATTTTGAAGTGATTGAATATGTTCAAGCCGAATCTTCCTAATACCATACAAAAGACTATTACAATAAGGGACCGTCTCAGATTGTCGCAGAAGTTCAAGAAACGAAATTCTTCGTTTAGATCAAACCCCCTCCCCCCGCCCCCTAAACGAAACTTCGAAAGTGCGAAATGTTCATGTCTGCCTGAGAGTACAATGTTGCATTTTGCTATAGCTACTAAAGACGTATTCCCCTTGCCACATTACAACATCAAACAAACCGAGGCTTGGTCTGCAATGCCCTAATGCCAGCACTTGCAAATGCAGTAACATCGGCCGAGTAATCGTCATACGATTCAGGCGAGTTACCCATATACAGATATCCCTCACTTGTTATAGGAAACCCTGTCCAGTTCTGGCCGTTCCAGTATGCATTGACTGTTTGATTGCGTTTTCGCAGACACTTGCTTTGATTCCTTACAGCGAAAATGGGCTGCGGTTATATCAGTCTGTTTAGACGGTGGTTTTTTCCTCACCAGGTAGACATATAGCTAGAGTCACTCCGGCGAGAAACTTCGACATGGGGGCCCAGGCGTGTTAAATCATGTTAAAACGACTATGACCAGGTGCATAACAAAAGAGAATAAAAACATCTAGTGGTTAGAGCAGACGCTTATAAATAGCACATTTTAAAAAATGATACTTTTTGTCTTGAATAATTTGATGAATGAAAGGTTTAGGATACAATGTTACTATCGGTAAATTGTGTTTGGGGAACGAACGAGATTGAAACAGTTACAAAGTTGTTGGCACGAGTGTGCATTTTTTTCTTTAATTTAAAATAAACACACGAAAACTTGTGATCACAAAATAAAAGTGCGAAAGTGAAGTTCACTAATTGAATGGAGGTCAAACCCGCTCCCCCCTAAACGAATGAATTCCGCTTTTTGAACTTCTGCGACAATCTGAGACGGTCCCTAACGCGTGAACCATTATTTTCCGCTGTGAGTTGGTCCAACAATTGACGGAGCTGTTTCGGATAAGCTTATCGCTACATAGAACTCCACATTTTTAACTTCGGCATTACGCACTATACACGTGTTATCCAATGAACTTTCACCAGCGAGGTCACGTGATGTAAAGAACCACTGCTCGACTGTGTTTGCGATCAAGGGAGACATTGTAGGGATTGCACCCCTCTAGACGCGTAAGCTATCGAAATACTCTATTATCCATTGTTAGGTGCGATCTTTGAGTCTAGTTTAATCAAACTTATCCGCAGTGGAGAGCCTTCACAGGTGAGCCCTAAGAAATTTTATCAAGACACAACACCCTGTATCCCTTATTAAGGATGAACGCTGTGTCTTTCGACCTGGGGACTTTCTGAGTATCTGACAAGAGGTAGGTTGGAAATATATAATTTAGACTTTAGGCTTGCGAATGATTTACTTTCAACTCGATCAGAAATCATCATCAGACATTTGCCAAATTCGCTTACTTCTTGTTTTAAGTTACATATCCGGTCGTTTTTAAAAATTCCTGCTGAGTCTCGGACATTAAAGACCCCGAAAATGTTCACTATCTGCTGATATCACGAATTACACTTATATAAATAACAATATATTTGCCCTGCGCGCGACGATTACCTTTGCGTGTTATCTAATTGTTGCTATACATTAAGTTATCATCGTCATTGATCATGTGAACTTCATTTGTCTCGTATGTTTATTTCTGCATAATGGGCTTCCGGCCCTTATATGTTTACCAAATACAGTGTCAATCAGTCATACAAAACAAGTTTGAAAAGATTATTGAAAAGATTACTGAAGTACAACATATTTTCTCAAAATCACACTTTGTCTCTAGTTTTGAAGGCGTGAAAAATAAATAATGCTAAATTCTTAATCAAAGACTCGTCATTTGTTTTCATTAATATGTTGAATTGATAATGTGATGGTGATCTACAAAATTTCTTTAGGAGGTACTTTTCTCTTAAGTTATCCGATGCCGAACAAATAAAAAGAAAGTGATATTCATCTTCTATTTCTTTACAACATAATTTACAAAGCCTATATTCTCTATCAATTCCTCTGTGTCGTCCAGTTTCTATTTCCAATGGATGACTAGAGCATCTGAGTCTAGCCAGTGCTCTACGATATTTATATAAATCAATACATGAAAGATACATTTCTAAATTAAGCTCCGTTTTAAAATTCCTGTAGTAACTGGTTTTCTCATTTACGCTAACTTCAGACCACCATTCTTGCCTTTTTAAACCTCATAAGAAATTCTGACAAAAAACATTTATATTACCAACTCCTTAGTTTAGCCAGGCATGACCAAAACCATACAAGTATAACAAGTTTTTCATATCAGTGGCCCATGTATAAATTTCCCTTGTTAATCCATATTACGTAACATACGGTACGCTTTAGATGGTAAACGTGATTCAGGCATTTCTAAAAGGCGAAGCCAATACTTGACACATCTCTTGACATAATAGCAAAACAATGGTAATCTGCCACACTCGCCTAAAACAGTACAACTAGAAGTACCCTTTGACACTCCCAGGTATTGTCGGCAGTATAATAACTGCACTCTTTCCAGATGTTCATAAGCTTGAAAACCCCACACTTCTGCCCCGTAACTAAGTACGGGTAAAATAAGTACGTCAAATAAATTAAAATAAGTCTTTGGATGTAAACATTTCACATTTTTAACACACTTGCAAAGTATAGCTATTTTCTTCCTCGCCTTCACAGACATATTTCTTGTAGTTACTGAAAATGATCCTTTACATGACAAAATTAAACCCAGATACTCATAAACACTTTCAACCTTTAACTCATTCTCCCCGAAATATCATCGCTCATATTTACTTTTCTATAAACCACTATTCTAGTTTTAGATAAATTTACTTTCATTTTCCATTTCAATGTAAATTCGTATAAAATATCGATAAGCCTTTTTAATCCAATCACTGTGGTTGAAAAAATGACAATATCGTCAGCATACAACAAAAGAAATAATTGAAGCATATCATTGGGTAATAATTGTATTCCAGAGTATCCCGAACTTTCCATCATTTTAGCTAATTCATTGATATAAAAACTAAACAAAATAGGACTTAACATACAACCTTGGCGAACAACTTCATTTGTCAATGTCATGAAAAATTGTCAAGCGGGACCTTGAATTTTTGTCTCCTGTACGTTGTCACCCTAAAGGGGAAACTGAGGAATGTAAAAAATGTTCGTAGATGTATAGTGTCGGACAGTGCTTACAGCACGTTCGATTGAGACCTGGACTGAATATAATGATATCTCTCATTGTCAACCTGTCTGAATATGTTATAGAAATAACGGACGACGCACTGACCATTAACGTTTATTTATGGGCAAGGGCGAGAGGAAAGCCAAAAATTAACGGGCGAGGCTTGCCCAGCCCGTTAATTTTGGCTTTCCTAAGGCCCGCGCCCATAAATAAACCTTAATGGTCAGCGCGGAGTCTGTAATTTCCATTATATTATCAACGAACCCCCCAAACCGTCAAAATTTACGAAAATGTCCCGTGCGAACAACAACGGCCGGGCCCCAGAACTGGTCAGGGAGTAGTGCGCGGAAAAAATCCGAATTTTGTTTTTGAAAAAAGTGTGTAAACTTTGTCCACAAGTGCTGCATTTTATTTTGTGATTGATTATGATCTTTGTACAAATCACAATTTTCGTTTTAGCTGTAAAGTTACTATATTTACGATATTATTCATATTCACGGGCATGTAAACAAACCATTACTGTGTATTTGTGGGCAGTCACGTGGTTCAGCTCGACCAATTAAAATGCGATGGGCAGGGCATGGTAATATATAATACCATATAGATAGTAGAGACAGAACGCAACGGATACCACGTGATGATAGTCACGTGATCCATGAACGACAAGAAAGACACTTCCTCAAATTTACCCAAAGAGCCGAATATTTACTTCGAGAACAACTCGAATGTGAGTCAGGTACCTCAAAAATTATGTGTTGCTATGTAGGGGTGATAGTATCCCGGCTCAGTTTATTTCTTTTTCAAAAATAGCTGTTGTTGTAATACGCTCAAGGCTTCCATTTTCACTTTGCTTGTTTCACACCTGCAGTGATGCATAAACTAAGACAAACTTTTTGTCTTTTTTCCCAACAGCTACTTCGCTCGGAGACGGACATTTAGACAAGAGCGCCCAGTATGGACCACCAGGTATGTCGTCAAACACAATAATTTGCGTATCGCCATACGCTCTCAGTTCCAATTGTCAACGTCTTTTACGATAGAAAATGTGAAATATTCCTACCTAGCCCAGGTTTTACTTCGTACAGGTATTTAGGGTGAATGTTTGTAATTAGTGTCTTAACACACCTTGAAACTGAAAGACTTTTGCTCAAACTTTCATGAATGAAATTTTCTTCATTACCAGAATTAAAGAATTTTGTTACTGGATACAAACTACTTAACATTTACGGACATTTGCGATACAAAATGACCACTATCGCTGTATAAACTCATATTTTTGGAAAACAAGATTGTCGAACTTCCTCTTCTCAAAGAGCTTCAAAATGAACTCACAAAAGCAGGACATAAGAA
The DNA here is from genome assembly GCF_041260155.1 of Ptychodera flava. NCBI lineage: Eukaryota > Metazoa > Hemichordata > Enteropneusta > Ptychoderidae > Ptychodera > Ptychodera flava. The sequence continues at coordinate 31,879,144 of NC_091946.1, forward strand.
AAGAATTGTAGAGATTTGAGAAACTAAAAATCTGCTTCCGAGATGCAATCTACCTTAAAGTCGAGTTGGTGTAAAGCAGTACACGTTGGGTCATAATGTATCAAGTTCTTGGGAAGCCTTTCTTGTCCATGATGAACTAAAGGATTATCTAGACCGTCGGATATATGCAAATTAAATCGTCTACAATCGTCTACCATGGGACGTGCTTGGGTCAACTAATGCTTGAGTTCTAATATAGCTGCGTCACATCTGGTATATCTTAGCAGATTTGCATAGTGAAGGGGAAGAAGTTTGCAGTTTTTCTCTGCGTGTTCGTGAAAGGGAGAATTGGTACCCTTTGCATGAAAATTAGGGGTGGACCATTGATATCCTGGGGGGGGGGGCTTGGAAGATTTGGGGAAAAAAAAAGATGCCAGGTGGAGTTGCTCGAAAAAATAAATCTGGCTTTAAGTGGCTGATGGAAAAACAATTATGGACCATTGCGACTCGGAAAAAAAAATCTTGGCAATGTTCAATGCACACTGCAGCATCAATAAAAATCAAGCAGTAGCTCTGGAGTTTTATAAAGCATAAACCATTTCAAGCTTGAGGAACAATAACTGAATATGAACAATTGTACAGTATACATGACCTTCTGATTAGAGGAAGTATGCTGAAATTGAAATTGCTCACCGGTGTTTTCCAGAAATGTGTAATCTGAATGTATGGATTTTGTCAAATACCACAAGAAGAGAGACAGCCTGCCATGAACTGGGTCAAGTGAACTCAGTCAGTCAAGTGGACTGTTCAACTTGCTAATATCACTCAAACCAGGACACTTGTCAGACAATGACATATTTTTTTCAAGCACAAGTAAATGCCTGGTCCAGGTTCTCCCTGAATAAGGTAACAGGGGCGTGGCGACCCCTTGCCAGAAATGAAAAAGATTTATTTTTTTTTAAATAAAACAATAAAATGTACGGGGAAAAAAGTTGACAGTGATTTACAAGCAAAATGCAAGCTTGAGCGTCGATCCTGCAGGCTGCAAACGTAATTCTCATCGATCTTGCAAATCTCGCGAGTTTGTGATGTCATCCGAGATCATAAGCCCATGTGCAACTCATTCATTGATGCACCGTCCCTCCTCCCTCGTGGGTGAAGGGACGGTGATTGATGGCAGCCATATTTGCATGGCACAGGCCGTAACGTTAGCCACGGTCAGTCCCTCCATAGGGGCAGTGCATTAGGTAACCGACTTAGCTGTATAAACATGCCTAGGAACTTGAGGGTAACCAAGGACAGCAGAGTACTCTGAAGTTTTTATAGGAGGTTAGAATTTCGCTTGTGTATTCCTTCCCAAAGCAAAACGACCTATTGTTAGACTCGGTCGGACGTGTACGTGTATCAGGCTGAGAACACATAAGCATAAGTGTTATGGTGATAATTTTGACATCGATGAATAAATGTATGTCTGTCGCTATGTTTTCATTTTCAAAAAATATAATCTTCATTGAAATCAGTGAACTGGAATAAAAGTTATGGAACACTATCTCAGATTTCTTTTCCTTTGAGCTTTTTTATATGAAAAAAATCTGAAAAAATACTCCCCAAGTGCCACCAAATAACACTATTTTAATCTCTGTTTTTCAAAAGCTCCAATGGCAGGAGGGGGACACCCCCCTCCTGACCTCCCCCCGCGACCGCTGATGCGGTCGCTTGTGGTGCTTCGCACCACGTCTTCGCCCTCTTTTAACAAAATCCTGGGGAGAACACTGTGCCATAAATGTACATGATTTTACAAATATATGTAGGATACCATCATCTCTTCTGATGACACCAATGATGTTCTCAGAAAAGTTTTCACTGTAAGTTTGTTAATGCTCAATGTAGAACTCAGTAATCAGGTTGTTTGATTTGTATTTTCAGTGTGTTACCCATGGTATAAATAAGATCTGTAAACTGATATTTTTGTAAAGTGAATCAAAAATGTACATGTATTTACATATCTTTATTTAGTTTCTTGAATATAGTCTGTGTGCGATAGAACAGCATCTTGTTACTGGGTGTGAAAAACCAAGCAAACAAACATTGCACCGAAATTTGGTAAAAAAAAAAATTATCTCGAAGAAGGAAAGTGAAAAAAAAATTTGCCAGCATATGCCCTGTAGAAAAAAAATAATTCATGGTGAAGCAGGTGGGAAAAAAAATAATGGCTTCCACCAATCTTCCAAGCCCCCCCAGGATATCAAATGGTCCACCCCTTAGGAGGCACACTTAACATTTTAGGGCAGGTTGTATTTTTAACACTTTACCGCATTCATGACCGTCGCTTCAATATCTTTATTAAAACATTGCGAAAGCTTTTCCATAAATTAAATGATACAATTTTTCCAGGTACTGCTATCAAAGTTAACAATTTTTAACAATTATTGAGCATTTTTATATGAAATTAACTTGACGAACAATATATTCACGAATTAAAGTTCTCTAATATTTTTTGACTCCCACAGATGGACAACCCTCCCAACGATTACTTGGTTTGGTCGATACTTTCTTGTATTTTCTGCTTTTGGCCCACCGGGATTGCCGCCATCGTCAAGTCACTCGATGTAAGCTTAAATTACGATACCTCCAACCTCTGAAAACATATACCTCATTATAGATATCTTGATTTTTTTCGCAGCTTCTCATTAAACTCTGAATGTTTGTGTATTACACGAAATTTCGCTTATGCGTTTGTGCTTGAAAGAGGGCAGTACACCAGGCTATAGAAGCTTGTCGTTGCTAGGTTGATGAAGTACATTAATTTGTAATACGCATCAAAGAGAGAAACGTCGATTGGAATCAGCAATGAAATTAAATCAGAATAAATCAACAATTAAAACAGAGACAAACCAAAACCAGAAAACATCCCAGTAAAAATAGAATCTTTGTGACCAAACAGCCAGACGAGTATATGCCTTTAAAACAACTATTGCAGGTGGTTTATTTTGTAACGTTACATCCATACTAACAACGTAAGTGAATGGCATCTGGTCTAGCGTTTAGATTAACACTGTAACACCAATTAAAGCTATAAAAAGGACATGGTTAGCCAAGGGCATTTAAAACTACGTCTTGTTGGGTGCGCTGTTCGTACTTAGAAAGGAGCGTTTCAAGGTTTCTACTTAATCTTTTCAATATTATAGTTATAGTAGTATACTAATGATAGGAATATTCAGCTGACACTGCCATGATGTAAGCGTTCTGTTCTTTGACCTGTTTTTTCCCCACACAGGTTCGTCAAGCGGTGTCGATGGGAGATCGAGAGAAAGCCGAACGCTCCTCAAAGACGACGAAGTACCTCATTTTAGCGACCGTCATCGTTGGTGTAATCCTGCTAATCACCGTGATCGTGATCCAAGTAGCTTAGATTAACCTGTGAGACGTATGGAAGGGTATATGCTGGATGCATACATACCGACGTATACGTCTCCAGTCTCATGCTTGATATCTAAGGCCTGATAAGTCTGACAGACAGTAGATATTATGCACTTAAACGGACATTCGATTCCTCGAGCAGCATGCCTTGAACTCAGACAACCACAGCAATTGTACGAATTACGATCTGTTCTTGTTCCGATGCAATAGTGACGTCACTGGCTGTGTAGAACAGATTCAGCAAAACGTTTCACTCATATTCAGTCCGCGCGAACGGTAGACTTAATCACCTTTTTTCATGTTTACATAAACAAGACACAACACTTTATGAATATTCAGTTTTAGGTTCATGGTCAAAGTATAAATCAAACATCGAAGTAGGTCTATTAATTTCCGCTAAACGTCAATATGGCATACATCAACGATTTAGTAGTATCAGTTTTAGAATTTTCAACTTTTGCAATATTTGTAGATCCTTGAAAATAGACAAGACACAGTATACATAAACTGTGTCCTATTCTCCGTCATATTTCCGAAGAATTATTAGCCTGCTAATGAATGCGTTATCATATTGGCATACGTTTGTCATGTAATTGACTTTATCGTCCATTTAAATTGACCATTGAATTATGCCAGGAATTAACGTACAATTAACAATTAACATATGCAATTTAAAAATTCAGTTGTAACCGAGGTGTCAAATTATATTAGGATAAAATAAATAAAGACATAATCAAATCATTCCGTTATAGTTTGCCGTCACAGGTTCAACTGGCTGAAATAAGCCAAAACGGGGGAAAGTGCACGTATATTTCGGAAACGCATTTTACTGTGTTTATTCTCGGAATATCGGTCACGTTTTCCTTCAGATATTAAAGTACCATGTAACAGTTGAATGTTTGGCAACTTGAGAAAAAACAGGACAATTGTTTGTTACCAAGGTCATATCATGATCTCCAGCCATAAAAGTGAGAGAGAGAGAGAGAGAGAGAGAGAGAGAGAGAGAGAGAGAGAGAGAGACTGAGCTTTAGAGTCTTCCTGGCGGTGCGAGACATAGGTACATGAAATGTCTCATTCGCTGGATTGATTAGAAAATGAAAGCAAAAACCAAAACAAACACATTCCGGGAGCTCCTACTCCCCTAGACTTTCGATCGTCAAATTTGAATGTTAAGTATAAGACTGTCGACAGGGGGTACTTTCGTTTTTATTAAGTGATTTTATCTTTGAATATGATGATGTCATTCATGTCACAAGGACTGTGATACACTTTCGTTTCTTCGTCTCGATATTCGCAAGCGTGGGCCAAGCTGACATCCCATGTAAAGCGAAACACCGGAAGACTGATCACACATATTCTATTTACAGCAAGGAAGTGAAACCAGACCCTGTCGAGGTGTGGAATGGCAATGGAAACTTTATTTGTCATCTAATGATGTACAGTGTCCAGCGCCGTAGCCTCGGGGTAGATGTGAAATATAGTTGTATTACAGTGTCAATTTATATTAACTACCCAATACTCGATAGCTAGGTTCTACCCCTCCCCTTTTGGTCAGGCTACAGCCCTGTTGTTGGATATTACGAAGTTTCCAACCGATATCAACAGAATTAAAGCTTATTTATTCCATTTTTGGTCGAGAAATATTTGTAGTCGGACAGACACAACTTTCCCTGATTGTGAATTTGGCAGGGGCATCAGTAGTATTTATTTTCTAGCCATAGTAACGATATTAATATAAACGCTAAACTTCAAGCGCTCGTGAAATCAGGTGAAAAATAATTTTTTTTTGTACGAGCCACCGTTGATCTACTATGCGATCTACTAACACGGCATTTGTGAGGTCATTCTGGGTGACAGCAGAATGAGGAAATTGCTCACTGTGAAAATGAAAGCTCGAAACGGTTGTTTTACATTAGTGTCATGATCAAAATTCAAAACTGAAAATTTTGCTAGTATGAAATGAATGACGTAAAATTAATGGAAAAAATAAAATTTCCGATTGTCACAAATACAAGGTGGAAACTTTATTTACTCCACAGGCATCGCAAATCCACACAAGCAGTGCCAGCGACAGAATGTCAAAATTTGAGCCCGAGTATAAGTACTCGGGGGGCATTTTACAGTAATAAACTTTTTCCTATTTTCCCTGTAAACATTCAAAGTTAATGGTAGCTGAAGATGACCTAATCAGCTTTGATCGAACTTTGACCTCTAGACACTGTGCTTCAAAGCAGATTGTGTATGTCACATGACCGACAGCGAGGGTCCGAGGGTCACGCGACCGACTCGAAACACACCTTCGTCATTCAACTCTAGAACAACTCCATCAGCAGTATGTCAGACGAAAAAGGTAAGTCTTCTCGCCAGTCAAAGTTTGAAACTCTCACAGTACACGCTTTAAGCTGATTACAGCCCCGTTTGATCGTCCTATGGTACGGTGATTGCACCCCGTATATACGCGGAAGTGACCTTCTTGTTTCTTTTTCAACAGCACAGTTAGTCGGCGGCGGCCATGGAGACCAGTATTATCCACAGCACGCACCGCCAGTTTACCAAGCGACGCCAGCACCAGTACAGGTTTGTAAACAAATAATGGCATTGGTATCACCTTCCATCTCATAATTAGACCTATAAACAAGTCAAGTTATCAAAAGACAAACTGGGAAGTCGCCTTACAATGCCGGTGCGATTATTCATTTTGAAGCAGAACTATTGAAAAAAACCGAAGATTCCGCCAAGTATTTCGGCGCCAGTTTGTTTGCTCAAGAGATCATAGAAAGTAGAGCCCTGTTTTCTGAGCTGAAATTTGGATAGCAATGGGTGCCGTTGGAGTTTGTGTGGATACCCGTAAGTCATATAGTGCCAATTTTTGCTGAGGTCAGCGATCAAATATATTCCCTGTAGGAAACCATTATATCGCTGTGACTATATTAAGCACATGATGCGATTAAACATCCGGGTCCTCAAATTAATCATGTGAATGTCACCTGCCGGACCACAGGTACTCAGAATAGCCAATGTGGTATACGCATAGAGAATGTTACAGTTATTATTCTGCACTGAAAATCCATGCGCCTAATGTGCCCGACTAGGAAGTCAAGCAGTCTTTTGTGTCTCCATGCAGCTCTCGACAATTCCTCGCCACCAATAGTAGAGGACTGTGTGAAAAATTAGCCCATAGGTCGTTGAGCCCCAGGTGGTGGCACTGTCGGGGGAAATGGGTATCCATTAGTGTTCCCAAAATCGCGGGGAAGGGGTGTTTTTTATTCCCTATCATGGGTCCGTGAAATCAAGAAAAAGGGGTACTTTTCCAAAAACCTGGCCTAAGAAAGGTTTGAAATATCCCGGAAAATACCTATCAGACACTACAACTTCACCAAAAGTTTCATTAAGCGTTTCCTATGCTTTTGACACTCCTGTTCCAAAGTTTTCAGTTTCATTCATACTCTGATGTGTTAATATATGTGAAAACAATATCATAATTCAGCATTGACCTGACTCTGATATTATGTCTCCCTCTCCTGGATTTTATAAGTAAGGGGGTATTTTTGGTCGTATTTTCTCCCATATTTCTCAAAATAAGGGGGTCTTTTTTGTTGAAAGTCCCAGATTAGGGGTATCTTGAAATTTTGTTGAACGAGCATGGATGCCCATGCTCTCTTAGAGTGTCACCACCGGGGTTGAGCCCTTGTCTGTTGAACAATAAGGACCATGTATTGAATTAGTTGTTAAAATTATTGCCATTTCTTTTCGCCTGAATACCCTTATTTCTTATGTCTATTGTTGCATACGTGGTCACGTGACGCCACCGTTTTCCGTTTATTCCAAGAACGACTCTTACGTCAAATGAATGCTGATGCTGCAGCTTTCGAAGCCATGGTGTCCCTTAAGTCAGTACATAGGCAGCAAATTTCGTTCAAAATGACTGTGAACTGGGGCGTTCGTATGTACATATATACATAAGTTACATAGGTACATACATACAAACATAGATACATAGATACATACAAAGATACATAGATGCGTGCATTGACAGAGAAACATTTTTGTATGAATTAACATTTCCTTTTCATCAGCAACTTATTAATTTTAGCAAGAGAAATACTTCAATAGGTTCGCTTTATACAAAACAACTTATTGGTATTACATCTGTGTTTAATTCTTACAGACACAGCCAGGCCCAGGACAGCCATATGTCGTCCATGTTCACCAGCATTACGCTCAGCACATGCAGAATCCGCCAAACGACTATTTGGTTCATTCAATACTTGCCTGTATTTTCTGCTGCTGGCCACTGGGATTGGTTGCCATCATCAAGGCGTTAGATGTAAGCTCCTACTCCTCTTATGTGGCCGTATAAACTCACTGCAAATTATTCAGACTTGAAGAATGCGTAATTTACTTATATGCTTAAGAGAGGACAGTAGTTATTGACTGGAAGTGTAGTCTCAGTTTCGGCCGCAACTTTCATCCCCGGAATTCTGAAGAACAAATCTTTCGTCGTTTACCCGAAAACCGTCTTCGTTTTCATCAAAATGTTATGCCAGCCTGACCAGCAGAATTTTATAAATACGATTGGTAAAGTTTAGCGATTCACTTGTTAAAGCGCATGCATACATTACATATAAGAAGAATCTTGAAATTTTGTCCATTTCCTTTTTTGTCTTTGTGTTGGGTCACATTGGGTAGAACGAAAGATTACAAAACAACGGTCGTTAGCTAACAAGTTTTAAAAGAGCCATGGCCAATCAATACACTTTACATAGTTAATTTTTCTGAAACATTAACATCCCATATTAGCATTCGAGGCGCTCTTCACCCAACTACGACTGACTGGCTCATTTTCACGCAGGTACGTGACGCAGTGTTGGTTGGAGACCGAGTGAGGGCTGAGCACTCCTCCAGAAGTGCGAAGAATTTCTCCATAGCGGCCGTCATCTGTGGTATCGTCCTTATAGCGGTAGTGGTGGTCCTCAACGTGACAATTATACTAGTGAATCAGTGACCAGTGTGAAACGACATGCTGGCATGGGGCGATTTTGAAACAGCTCTCTGCATAATGGATTTACATTGACAAAGTACACCAATTCGCGACAAGGACGTTCGTTATCCCATGATACTAGCAACGCTACATACTTATCCGAGATTAACTGACGCCGACAATCTCAGAGAATTGAGAACAATACCCTAGAAACTATCTGATTGTCCAGAGAATCCTCATTAATTATTGTTAATGTTATAAATTACACCCATTTCCCGTAATCGTATGGAATAACTTACCTTATTGAATTCTATAATAATACTGTAGCAAGTCTAGACTGTCTCACAGCCCCTCCGTTCGCTACGCAGCTCTATCTTCAACCAAATGGTGATGCGCCCTCAATAGCCTTTCTAGCAAGCGAGGCGTAACTGCTGAGGGCGGTTGCAAGGTCTGAGGCGTAGCCCGGCATGGAGGGGCTGTGAGGAGAGTCTATCAATTAAGTCACACCAGCTGTATATTCTTTGAGGTTAAAGTATTAATTCATTCATTAAGTAGGGAATGTTCGCGAATATTCACGCTTGCGTACTTATGTTCGCGGGAAGTTTTCGCAACCGCTCTATATAACCCAGATTATCCTTTCACCACACAACACAAAAGTTTTGCAAACATCGGTAATTGCGCTGGTGCCATGAAACGCCCTTCAAATTTATTGTTACAAATGTGTAAATTACAGTACCACATATGTCGAATATTTGCACTCTGTATTGTTTTCATTTCTATTCATGATGTGTTATCTGAGTTTGTGAATGAAGAAATAAACAAAAATAAATAAACAATTTGGCATTGTTTGTGTATGCAACTATTGCGTGAGCGAAATTTGAAGCTTTGCTTATTACTGTTTCAATTAAAATGGACAAAAAACATGAGAGGTTCCGAATCTTAAGGTACCATGCGCCTCGGAACAGATAATTGGACCCTAAAACTTTTACAATATTCTTTTGCCTACCACTTGTCGCATTTTGACGTTTATGGAGTCAATATTTTTTCCCGACTTAACTATGTGAAAATTGGGAATTTTATTTACCAATAGAGATTACACAGGCATGACGGCCATTTGAATTTCAACTATCGGTTATTATTGGGTGATTTGTAACAACAGTAAAAAATTGTATGGTTGGCTCCGAATATTATTCTTGATTTTTAAAGAGAATGGGTATATTGTGCCACAGCTGTACCTTGCAGTTGATGAATTATTTTGCTTGCTAGCCTCAGAAAGAAAAGACATATCCGTATACACCGTGCAACCGTTGTACCCGACCGATTTAATGCTTAATTAGCTTAAATCACAGCGTTTCAATCTTATTACAATCCCATGTAGAGATGGCCAATCACGACCGCTTTCTGTTATTTAGTTAGTCGCGTCTGACATTATTCGTAGCCCGTATATTCTTCCGTTTAAGTGCTTGACAAAAGAAATCTATGGAAATTAGGAAGTGCAAACCGCACTCAAACGTCACAAAAAGATGCAACCTGTGCTCAGGGTGCCTTCAGTGATTATCAGTGCTTCCGCTAAACCGCGAGCCATTCCAAAAAAATGCCGACCTTTCCCCTGTGATTTCTGTCCACGAGTCACTCAAACTTTACATTCAATATAAACCTAGCAATGTATAATGTGACCCGCTCCAAGTATACGTTTGTAAAATGTGACCCTCCCGTAGGGCAAGTTTGTAAAATGTGACCGTCCCCTGAATTCCTCCGGCCCACCCTTTCATAATAACTGAAGGCTCCATTATGAAAAAATGGTTACTCATCCTTAATCCAGAAATAGGTTCTATTGGCAATGGAAATGACTTATTTTCCAACCTGCAGACACTTGTTTTGCAAGCATTGACAGAAATAGCTGTAAACATGTTATCATCCGGGGTTACACTATGGGTCTAATATATGCAAACTTCCAGTCGAGTTTCCGACTTGGTTCAAGTCTGTGATTTGTGAATGAGTGGGGTAAGCGCGGGTATTTTTGTTCTGTTTTTATATGAAAACGAGTTAAGGTAAACGCAATTATGGTGGCGATTCCGGCAGAAACTAGCTCACTACTGCGCAGACTCAAAGGCAAGGCGTTCGATCGCTAGGAAAACCTGACCTTGGCTGCTAACTTTCAAATAGGTCTGCATGACATAGGAAAGATTCAAGAGAAATTGTTGCAAATTATTTTATTTTTTCAATATTCACGAACTCGAGCCTAGTCTACTTTGAAATCTGACAAGTGTCAATATGCGTTAAACCAAAGACTATTGTCGGGAGATCCATTTCCAAAGATAACATACTAGGCAATTAACTTATACCTTCACTTTCATCACTAGAATACATCCTGATGAGTGGAGCCTGCTTTGTTAGTTTTACGAAACAAATTTTTTTTGGATTGTAAACTATATATATATATATATATATATATATATATATATATATATATATATATATATATATATATATATATATATATATATATATATATATATATATATATATATATATGTGTGTGTGTGTGTGTGTGTGTGTGTGTGTGTGTTTTGTAAAGGTATTAATATATAGTTTAAATATATATATATATATATATATATATATATATATAGATATGTGTGTGTGTGTTTGTGTTTGCGCGTGTGTGTGTTTTTGTGTAAAGGTATTAATATATATATATATAGTTTAATGTATCGAACAAATTTACAAGAACAACAGTATAATCGATGAAGTGTGCTATTTTTAATTACATTTTATGAGGAAAGACTCAGATCGCATTACCCTCGAAATCATCACCGTGGCTGATACACTCGGATTACACAGTGTTTACGTAAAAGATCAGAACTTACGCTGGGCACTGGAATTTTGTGTTATCGATGGAATGAAAACAACGTCTACTTTATTCACAATATAATTTTGAAGCTGAACTAGCTGCTGCATATGTCATAGCTCTGCAAATTGTACATAAAATTCAACTTTTAATTAAAAAACAAAATTGAAGTATAAGCTGCAGATGATCTTATCAGCATCGACCGAATTTTGGACCTCTCTTCCCTATGCTTCAAAGCGCATTGTGCATGTCACATGACCGATACCGAGGGTCGACCAACTCGAAACACACCGTCGTCATTCAACTCTAGAACAACTCTACCAGCATGTCAGACGAAAAAGGTAAATCTTCTTATCGATTAATGTCTTGAAACTCCTGGCGTTCTCACAGTATACTCTTTAAGCCGATAAGAACACCGTTTCATGTCTTATGTTACGCTGTTCGCACATACATATATGGAAGTGACTATCTTATTTCTTTTTCAACAGCACAGTTAGTCGGCGGCGGCAATGGAGACCAGTACTATCAACAGCACACACCGCCAGTTTACCAAGCGACTTCACCACCAGTACAGGTTTGTGAACAAAGAGTGACACTAGAATCACTATTTAATCTCGTTTAAAACAGCCTCTAAACATGTTTGATTCCCAAAAGTCCAACCGAGAAGTCGCCATACAATACCATTACTTATTTTGTAGCTGAAAGCAGAACTATTCAAAAAAAATTATTTCGGAACTAGTTCGTTGGCTCAATGGACCATAGACAGTAGAGCCCTGCTGTCCATGCTAAAAGCGGAAATCAGTGGGTGTCGTTTGTTTATGTGGATTTCCGCAAGTCATGTCATATCAATGTTTTGCATAGGGCAGCGAGCAAATATATTCCCTGTAGGAAATCTTCATTATGTTAAGCACAGGATACGATAAAATATCAGAGTCCTTAAAGTTATCATGTGAATGTCACCTTCCGGACTAGGAAATCAAGCGGTCCTTTGTGTCTCCCTGTGGCAATAGTTCCACCACCACCAATAGTAAGGGACTGCGCGCAAAATCATTTGCTGCAAGATGAAGGTGGATTATTATTTATTTATGCAAATTATATTAATGAGTATCGTTTCGGTATTAAAATTGTGTGGTAATGGTTCCTTATCAATGCGTCTTGCGCGGTATTCTCAAAACTATAGGTCGTTGAGCCTTTATCTGTTGATCAATAGTTCTTAAAAATTACGAACCCTTCTTTTCGCCTTGAAACTCTAATTTCTATTTGTCTACGTGTCCACTGCTGTGCGTTTATCCCGAAAACACAGTATGAATACGTGAGATTTTTTCGAAATCGTGTTCATTAAATATTCACTGGATAAAAAAAAGCATCACTTAAATCGGTAGACTTTTGGTAACTCTACCGGGTCCCCAAGGAAAGGGCTGTATGTGTTTCCACAGTGGTTGTATAACAGCATATGAGAACAGCTTTACAATATCTAAGGTTTTTCAATCATCGTTCGAGTTCGACAGCTTTACTTGCGAACTGTCATATATAGTCATTTACTCACACACAGAAGAAGAGTACACTCCTTACGAAATCTGGTGAAAATAAGATGTAAAAATTGAAGAAACGCCATCACCATTACGCCTGATCGTGATAAGATGGTTATGATCAGTGACATTACATGTAACTGTTATATGGTGTATAATGAGCACACTCTTTATGTGTTGGTCATTTGCTAACATAAACAACAGTCTGCTTTTCGTCCGATCGTAGGCACAGGGCGCGTGAAGTGTTCAGTGTAGTGTAACGTATAAGGAACATTGACAATTCAAAGATCCTGTGACTGCGGTGGCTATGTTGTATCGCAAAATCAAACTATGACACTCGATTTGTTTTCGGGCAGTCATATTCCACAATTCTAGAAACATCGTGCCGTTTGACTTCTCAAACTTAGAAGACAAATTTAAACTTCGTTGAATTTTCAAAGCGTATTATTTAACTGCCTACTTTTCAAACTTTTGAGGGGAGTGTGGCGTGAGCATTCTTATTCCTCAAAGGCTGACACAAAATAAATTCATCAAGACAGCTATTGATCGGCATCATTTTCAGATCACCAAGGGTCACCGACATCTTCACTTTTCACCATTTTCGACTGCCCTTTGTTCTCGAAAAGACGAAAGACGAAAAGACGGAAAGTGTTATGTAATCAAATGAATGTTGATCATGATGCTGCAAGTTTCTTTGGCTTACTGTCCCTTAAATCAGCCTGCAAAGGCCTATTCAAAATGACTGGGAAAGGGGATGTTCATGTTTACCTACCTACCTACCTACATACCTACCTACATACCTACCTACATACAATGACAGGCAGACATTTGAGAATGAACTATCGTTTTCCTTTGTGTCGTTAATTTTTTTATTTTAGCAAGAGAATCTTTAATTCTTACAGATACAGCCTGGCCCAGGACAGCCGTATGTCACCCATGTTCACCAGCATTACGGTCAGCACATGCAGAATCCGCCAAACGACTATTTGGTTCATTCAATACTTGCCTGTATTTTCTGCTGCTGGCCACTGGGATTGGTTGCCATCATCAAGGCGTTAGATGTAAGCCCAATTCCTCTGATCTGTATATCAGTACAAAGGCACTGCAAATAGAACTGCCAGTTACTGTATTTATACAGACTTGAAGAATGCGTAATCTACTTTACATGCTGAAGCACTGTCATCCCGTGGCTATAGAGATGGAAGTAGTCATTTACTGAAGCTGTAGTCCCTGTGTCCGGCGCAACTTTCATCTCAGGAATTTCGAAGAACAAATCTTCCGTCGTTTACCTTATGATCTAGACTTGGCCCAAGGCCCTAAGTCTGTTGGCATATAATTATGAAAACATGGTTAATTTAAGGCAAAATGAAGCAATACACGCAGGCAGGCTGTTGCTTAGATCGTGGAATGAACGTGATGCCGAGAAACTGAGACAAATGTACCTTCTCCGTGTTCTGCAATTTCTATGTTATACCAGTCTGACCTGCAGCTTTACACAGACTTTTAAAAATTTAATTGTTAAAGTTTAGAGATTCAATTGAAAAGTTTTAGCATAAATCAAACGTAAGAAGAACCTTGAAATTTTGTTCAGATTTTAAAAAAAGTAAGGAGTTGTTATTGTGTGGTGTATGTCGGCTCGCATCTGGTAGCACGATAGCATACCAAAAAACAACTTTTGACAACAATTGTAAAAGAGCTATGGCAATTCAATATACATTGTAAACTGCGTATTATCATTCGAGGCACTTTTTACCCGACTACGACTGACTGGCTTATTTTCACGCAGGTACGTGACGCAGTGTTGGTTGGAGACCGAGTGAGGGCCGAGGACTCCTCCAGAAGTGCGAAGAATTTCACCATATCGGCCGTCGTCTGTGGTATCGTCATTATAGCGGTAGTGGTGGTCCTCAATGTGGCAATTGTACTAGCGAATCAGTGACCATTGTGAAACGACATGCTGGCATGGGGCGATTTTACAACAGCTCCCTGCATATGATTTACATTGACAAAGTACAGCAATTCGCGCCGAGCACGTTCGTTATCCGATGATACCACCAACGCTACATAGTTATCCCAGTTTAATCACCAACGTCGACATAGTTAAGGACAATACCCTAGAAACTATCTGTATGACCAGATAATTCTCATTAATTTACCGTAAATCCTATAAATGACTCCAATTTCTTGTAATTGTATGAAATAACTTACCATGCTGAATTCTATAATAATACTGTGTCCAGTCTTGACTGTCTCACAGCCCCTTGTTCGCTTCGCGGCTCTATCTTCAACCAAATGGTGATGCGCCCTCAACAGCCTTTCTAGCAAGCGAGGCGTAACTGCTGAGGGCGCTTGCAAGGTCTGAGGAGTAGCCCGACGTTGAGGAGCAGTGAGAGAGTGTGTCTATCAAGTCTCACCAACTGTATACTCTTTGATGTTACATGCAGTATTCATTAAGTAGGAAATGTTCGCGAATATTCACGCTTGCGTACTTATGCTTGTTGGAATTTTTGCAACTGCTATATATAATCCAGGTTATCTTTTCACCACGCAACACAAAAGTTTTGCAGACATCGGTAACTGCGTTGGTACCATTAAAACGCACTTCAAATGTAATGTTACAAATGGGTAAATTACAGTGCAACAGATGTCGAATATTTACGCTCTGTATTGTTTTCATTTGTTTTCAAATTGTCCTTTCTGAGTGGGTAAATGAATTAATAAACACTAATAAATAAACTGACATTGTTTATGTATGCAACTATTGCACCCTCATTAGTGAAATTTGAAGCTTCGTCTAATACAGTTTGAAATGAAAGCGTAAAGGGACAAAAATCATTAGAAGTGTTATAACATTAGAGGAGGCATCATGGTCCAGTGTCTAGAGCAGTGGACGCATGATCACAGAATGGTGAGTTTGAGCCCCGGCATGGCCATAGTGTTGTGTCCTTGAGCTAGGCACATCATTCCTCATTGCTTCTACCCTCCCAGGAGTGATGGATTCCTGGTAGGACAGTGGTTGTAACTTGTGCGTTTAGCTCTGCCGCGCTTATTGGCTGCACATGTGAGCTGTTGTTTGCTGTCCAGGGAGTTGAGTGGCACCATATTAGGTCCAGTGACCAGGGCTAATAATAATTGTAAAGCGCCTTGAGCACAATTACTTGTGGATACGTGCGCTACATTAGAACTTATTATTATTATTATTATTATTATTATTATTATTATAAGAAGAAGAAATGTCATTAATAATTATTGTCAAAATTTCAATGTACAGGCACATGAAGAGTCTTACCAAAAAACAAACGAACTGATTGAAAATGTGTGTGCATAGTGACCGACATCGCGACAACTTTCATCGTGCACCGTCCCATACGGTGTTTCGAAGTCGTCTACAATGCTGACGACTACCCTCCTGTTCGACTGGATCATGACACAACCGCTATACTGCAAGTTTCTTGTTGACGAGTTTTAATATCGAGGTAGTAATTTATATGAAGTAAGCCATAAATAGAGACTATGGAATATGATGTCCCTTTGGTCCAAAATTATATCATCCATGACATTGTCTATATTAGGAAAAGGACCATTGGCCTTTTTTGTGAAAAAAAGCGTTTCACACAAATAGAAACAGTACCATATAATAACCCACTCAAATAATTTTTCTATGCCAAATCATTGACTTGAACCAAATCTACGGCAATCCTGACAATATCAGAGAATTAAAAACGACACAAAAACTACAATAGAGTATAATAAAGAGCATTATTACCCTTCCTTACTTTACTTAATGTCTTAATTTATGCTGTTTCAATGCAAGAAACTATATAACCTTTGAGAGTTCAATGCTTATGTATATCTACAAGGAAGTGTCAAAAACTGTATATATACACAGAATTGTCGATTAATATTCATATAACTACTAGTATATATACTTTCGGAAGCTGGAATATTTCGCACCTACTTAGACTTGTCACAAGTCTATGAATAAAACTATTTCTGTATGCGATGACTTTTAGGGGTTATTACACGAAGTTGGGCGATACCGCGTCGTATTCGAGTGATGTGTCCGTATTTTGACGAGTTGCGCAGCAACGAGTCAAAATACGGACACATCACGGACACATCACACACACACACACACATATATATATATATATATATATATATATATATAATATATATGTATATATGTGTTTGTGTAAAGGTATTTATATATATATATATTTAGGGGTTATTACACGAAGTTTGGGCGATACCGCGTCGTATTCGAGTGATGTGTCCGTATTTTGACTAGTTGCTGCGCAACTCGTCAAAATACGGACACATCACTCGAATACGACGCGGTATCGCCCTAACTTCGTGTAATAACCCCTTTATCATACATGCATGCTTTGGTTATGACTGTTTTCCTACAGACCCTCCGAAATTAGCAACGAAATCAACTTGAAATCGACCTTGCTTCCTCCAGGCTGTACTTATAAAAAGTTGGTTGCTAAGGAGTGATGACAACCGTATCACTTCTTGATATTATTCCGCTATTGGGCCATTCCACTGTAAAGGAGGATTTATGGAGCACTTTTACAGCAAACAATTTAAATATTACGATGTCGACACAGGTTTTCACAATTTGAAGAAGATTTATTTTTAGTTTAAAATGACGGTGGATGTAAAACATAGGCGGGAGTCCACAAAATGGGTGTGTTTTTGTGTTTTAATACATACCCTCATCCCTGCGTGAAAGTTAATCGGGTCAAAATACTCGCGCCACGCTCAAACTCTTATCGTGTATGAAGAGCTGAGAGCACAGAGCAAGCAGCTCTGCGACATCTATGAATGCACATACAGTGGATATAAAACCTGTACCAGTCAGTTTATCTCGAAGAATTATACATGTTTCCAGAGACGTCAAATATGCCGAATTTACCATCTCAGTAAGCGGATTAGTGAAAACATGAAGTGAGTACACTGTAATAATAATAATAATAATAATAATATTTATTTCTTTAAAAACGCCTTCCGTGTAAAAACAACACCTCAAGGCGCAGAACATACCAAGCTAAAGTTTAAAAAATTACATATTTAAAATACTAATAAAAACAATCTTTAAAAAGGTAATAGGCCGTGGGCTAGAGGGGGTCTACGTGCACCCCCCACACAGGATAACAAACCTGTATTTTTCAGAAGCCTTGGGATCCCTAGAATACGAAATGGAATTTTAACAGAAAAAAATATAGGGATGGAATAGCTGTTATGGTCATGTTTGAAGGGTACCGCAAAATCACGATTTTCCAAGCCAAATGCATTTTCGTCAAATCTGTCTTCTTGTAAGTCATGTGCTGAGCTCATCTGTTAACGTAACCTCACTTGTTTGGTATCGTTAGAAAGGAAATTCATTCCTCTTAAGAAGACATATTGCACTATGCTATATCTTCTACAGTTTTTGTCAAATATAGCCAAAACTTACCCCTTACCCCAAAATTTAACATTGCAAATGACAGTAAATCTCAAATTCTACCAATTTTTTAGCTAGGCATAATAAAAAATGCAATGTTTTGTCTGAAATCTGTTTTATTTGATACAGGAACATGTCAGAAATATGAAATAGACTTTTAACAGAAAAAATATTGGGAATCTACAGCTGTAACAGTCATATTTTGAAGGGTACCGCAAAATAACAGCGTTGCAGATTTCCATGCATTTTTGTTAAATTTGTCTTCTTATAAGTTATCTGCTGAGCTTGTTTTTGAATATAACCTGGCTTGTTAGGTATCATTAGAAAGATAATTAACTAATCTTTAGAATGATATATTGTAACATGCAATATCTTGTATAGTGTTCATGATATAGAACCAAAACCTACCCCTCACCCCAAAGTTTACATTGAAAATTTCAGTCATACCTAAAACCAAATTCTACAATTTTTTTAGCTTGACACAAAAATCTGGCCGTTTTTGCTATTAAATCTGTTGTATTTGGTACAGGAACATGTGAGAAATATGAAATAGACTTTTAACAGAAACAATATTGGGAATCTACAGCTGTAACAGTCATATTTTGAAGGGTACTGCAAAATAACAGCGTAGCAGATTTGCATGCATTTTTGTTAAAACTGTCTTCCTGTAAATTATCTGCTGAGCTTGTTTTTGAATATAACCTGGCTTGTTAGGTATCATTAGAAAGATAATTTACTAATCTTCAGAATGATATATTGTAACATGCAATATCTTGTATAGTTTTCATGATATATAACCAAAACTTACCCCTTACCCCAAAGTTTACATTGAAAATTTCAGTCATAGCTAAAACCAAATTCTACAATTTTTGAACTTGACACAAAAAATCTGGCCGTTTTTGCTATTAAATCTGTTGTATTTGGTACAGGAACATGTGAGAAATATGAAATAGACTTTTAACAGAAACAATATTGGGAATCTACAGCTGTAACAGTCATATTTTGAAGGGTACCGCAAAATAACAGCGTTGCAGATTTGCATGCATTTTTTGTAAATTTGTCTTCTTATAAGTTATCTGCTGAGCTTGTTTTGAATATAACCTGGTTTGTTAGGCATCATTAGAAAGATACTTTACTAATCTTCAGAATGATATATTGTAACATGCAATATCTTGTATAGTTTTCATGATATATAACCAAACTTACCCCATACCCCAAAGTTTACATTGAACATTTCTGTCATAGCTAAAACCAAATTCTACAATTTTTTTAGCTTGACACAAAAAATCTGGCCGTTTTTGCTATTAAATCTATTTTATTTGGTACAGGGACATGTCAGAAATATGAAATAGACTTTTAACAGAAAAAATATTGGGAATCTACAGCTGTAACAGTCATATTTTGAAGGGTACCGCAAAATAACAGCGTTGCAGATTTGCATGCATTTTTGTTAAATTTGTCTTTATAAGTTATCTACCGAGCTTGTTTTTGAATATAACCTGGCTTGTTAGGTATCATTAGAAAGATAATTTACTAATCTTTAGAATGACATATTGTAACATGCAATATTTTCTACAGTTTTCATGATATATAACCAAAACTTACCCTTACCCCAAAAATTACATTGAAAATTTCAGTCATAGCTAAAACCAAATTCTACCATTTTTTTACGTAGACATATAAAATCTGCCCGTTTTTGCTATTAAATCTGTTGTATTTGGTACAGGAACATGTCAGAAATATGAAATAGACTTTTAACAGAAAGAATATTGGGATTCTATGGCTGTAACAGGCATATTCTGTGGAGTACTGCAAAATCACAGCAGTGCAGACTCATATGTGTTTTTGTTAACTTTGTCCCATTGTAGGTCATCTGCTGCGCTTATTTTATAACATAACCATGTTTATTTGGTACCATTGAAAAGCTAATTTACTACTCTTTAAAATGACATATTGTTATATGCCATATCTTATATAGTTTTCATGGAATATGACGAAAACTTACCCAATACGACAAAGTTTATATCGAAAATTACTTTCGTAGCTATCGTCAAATTCTACCAATTTTCTAGCTAGACGTAACAAATAAGCCAATGCTTTATATAAAATCTTTTTATTGGTACTGGGGGATGTCAGAAATATGAAATAGACTTTTAACAGAAAATATATTGGGACTCTACAGCTGTAACAGTCATATTTGAAGGGTCTCGCAAAATCACAGTATTGAAAACTCGCTTGCTTTTTTGTTAAATCTGTCTTCTTATAAGTCATCTGCTGAGCTTGATTTTTGACATAACCTGGCTTGTTAGGTATCAATAGAAAGGTAGTTACTAGTTTTTTAAATGACATATTGTAATATGGAATGTCTTGTTTAGGTTTCATGAAATAGGACCAAAGCTTACCCCATACCCCAAGGTTTACACAGCAAATTACCGCAAATCTGAAACTCTACCTTTTTTTACAATTTATTAACTTTACATATCAAAGGCAATGCTTGTATGCAATCTATGAAATCTGTGTTTTTGTTAAAAAAGTATGTTACAAATATGAAATTAACTTTTAACAGGAACATAATATGATTTTGTAGCCTTTTGGATCATATTTGGAAGGGTACCCAGGTATCAGGGCAAATTTGCCGAAACACATACATTTGCAATATATGAGTTCCCCCTCCAAAGATGATTCAAGTGGCTACTAAATTGTATCATCTTCCAGTTAAAAGTTAATTTTATACTTGTAACATACGTTTGTAACAAATAAATCAGATTTTAAATAAGAATTGCCTTTTGTATTATGTGCAGCAAAAAGTGGTAGAATTTAAGATGAGCCGTAATTTGCGATTTGAACTTTTGGGTATGGGGTAAAGTTTGACCATATTCCAGGAAAACTATGAATGACATTGTATATTACAATATTTCATCTTAAAGAAGAATAAATTACCCTAATAATGATACCTCACAAGCTAGGTTGTGTCACAAAATAAGTTCAGCAGATGACTTACAAGAAGAAGAACTTAACAAAAAAGGTGCCAGTTTGCGGTACTGCGATTTTGCATTTCCCTTCAAAATATGGTTGTTACAACTATACAGTCCAAATATTTTTCTGTTAAAAGTCTATTTCACATTTCTGACATGACCCAGTACCATATACAACAGATTTAATACCGAAACAGAGCTACTTTTATCATGTCTAGCTAAAAATTCACGGAAATTGATCACGTTATCTATGACAGTACTTTCAATATAAACCTTGGGGTATGGGGTACGTTTTGGTCATATTCCATGAAAACTATACAAGATATTGCCTGTTACAATATTTCATTGTAAATACCAGTTAATTACCTTTCCAATGATACTAAACAAACCCGGTTATAATCAATAACAAGCTCAGTAGACGACTTATAAGATGACAGATTTAACAAAAACGCATGCGAATCAGGAATACTGAGATTTTGCTGTACCCTTAAAAATACAGCTGTTACAGCTATAGAATCCAAATATTTTTTCTGTTAAAAGTTCATTTCATATTTCTGATATGGCCAAGTACAAAATAAAACAGATTTCATACAAAAAATTGCCTAATTTTTTATGTCTGCGTAAAAAATTGCTTGAATTTGACATTAGCTATGACAGTAGTTTTCGATGTAAATTTTGGGGTATGGGGTAAGTTTTGGTCATATTTCATAAAAATCTGTACAAGATATTGCATGTTACAATATGTCATTTTAAAGACTAGTAAATAATCTTACTAATGATACCTAACAACTTACATTATATTCTATAAGAAGCTCAGCAGATGACTTACAAGACGATAGATTCAACAAAAATGCACGCAAGTCAGGAATACTGAGATTTTGCTGTACCCTTCAAAATCTGACTGTTACAACTACAGAATTCCAATCTTTTTTCTGTTAAAAGTCTATTTTATATTCTGACATGACCCATTACCGAATGAAATAGATTTCATACAAATAAATGCCTGATTTTATATGTCTAGGTAAAGAAAATGGTAGAATTTGATTTTAGCTATGACTGCAATTTTCAATGTAAATTTTGGGGTATGGGGTAAGTTTTGGTCATATTTCATGAAAAGTATGCAAGATATTACATTTTACAATATGTCATTTTAAAGATTAGTAAATTATCTTTCTAATGATACCTAACAAACCAGGTTATATTCAAAAACAGACTAAACAGATGACTTATAAAAAGACAGATTTAACAAAAATGCATGCAAATCTGAAACACTGATATTTTGCGGTACCCTTCAAAATATGACCGCTACAGTTGTAGAGTCCTAATATTTTTTCTGTTAAAAGTCTATTTCATATTTCTCACATGTCCCTGTACCAAATAAAACAGATTTAATAGCAAAAACGGCCAGAGTTTTTGTTTCTAGCTAAAAAATTTGTAGAATTTGGTTTTAGCTATGACTGAAATTTTCAATGTAAACTTTGGGGTATGGGGTAAGTTATGGTCATATTTCATGAGAACTATACAAGATATTGCATGTTACAATATGTCATTTTAAAGACTAGTACATTATCTTTGTAATGATACCTAACAAACCAGGTTATATTCAAAAACAAGCTCAGCAGATAACTTATAAGAAGACAAATTTAACAAAAATGCATGCAAATCTGCAATACTGTGATTTTGCAGTACCCTTCAAAATATGACGGTTACAGCTTTAGAGTCCTAATATTGTTTCTGTTAAAAGTCTATTTCATATTTCTCACATGTCCCTGTACCAAATAAAACAGATTTAATAGCAAAAACGGCCAGATTTTTTGTGTCAAGTTAAAAAATGGTAGAATTTGTTTAGCTATGACTGAAATTTTCAATGTAAACTTTGGGGTATGGGGTAAGGTTTGGTTATATATCATGAAAACTATAGAAGATATTGCATGTTACAATATATCATTCTGAAGATTAGTAAATTATCTTTCTAATGATGCCTAACAAGCCAGGTTATATTCAAAAACAAGCTCAGCAGATAACTTACAGGAAGACAGTTTTAACAAAAATGCATGCAAATCTGCTACACTGTTATTTTGCGGTACCCTTCAAAATATGACTGTTACAGCTGTAGATTCCCAATATTGTTTCTGTTAAAAGTCTATTTCATATTTCTGACATGTCCCTGTATCAAATAAAACAGATTTCAGACAAAACATTGCATTTTTTATTATGCCTAGCTAAAAAATTGGTATAGAATTTTGAGATTTAATGTAATTTGCAATGTTAAATTTGGGGTAAGGGGTATGTTTTGGTTATATTTGACAAAAAATGTAGAAGATATTGCATAGTGCAATATGGCATCTTATAGAGGAATAAATTCCCTTTCTAAAGATACCAAACAAGTGAGGTTATGTTAACAAATGAGCTCAGCACATGACTTGCAAGAAGACAGATTTGACGAAAATGCATTTGGCTTGGAAAATCGTGATTTTGCGGTACCCTTCAAAACATGACCATAACAGCTATTCCATCCCTATATTTTTTCTGTTAAAATTCCATTTCGTATTCTAGGGATCCAAGGCTTCTGAAAAATACAGGTTTGTTATCCTGTGGGGGGGTGCACGTAGACCCCGTCTAGCCCACGGACTATAAGTTTTGACATGAGATTTAAAAACATCATAGTCGTTTAAACAGCGGAACTCAGATGGAAGCTTATTCCACAACTGTGGAGCTGAAATAGCAAATGACCTATAACCATAAAAAGTAGTTTTACCAATTGGCTGATGCAAACTTAGTGCACCCTCAGCAGTCGACCGAAGAGTGCGACCAGGAACACGGATATTTAAAAGTTCTTTCAAATACAGAGGAGCAATGTCATGTAAAACTTTGTAAGTTAAACATAAAAGTTTAAACTCGATACGCTTATGAACCGGAAGCCAGTGTTAACTATACAGAACAGGTTGAATATGATGTGCTTTCTTAGTCAGTGTGACCAAAACGTGCAGCAGAATTTTGAACCAATTGTAATTTCTTGAGTTGATAATGTGGTAAGCCAAAAAGCAAACTGTTACAATAATCAAGCCTGGATGTTATGAATGCATGAACTAATTTTTCAGTGGAATTACTATCTAGAAGTTTGCGTATTTTACTGTAAGCTGTAGTGTCGTAACCCGTTCGTGATTTTGTTGCTGTACGTACGAATAAAAGTACATTTCAAAGGTATTTCCGTCGTCTGCTCGTATATTTTCCTTCCTGGCTTGCCTAAATAGAACTAAACTTCCTTTAACAACCGAAGCGAAAGTTTGACTTTCCCTAGATGGCACATTGTATCTGAAACCCGCACCGCATCGGTGCCACCAGACACGATCATGACCTGTGAACTGACAGGTACAAATCGGAAATATCATGTGCACCTTCAACTTTGTCTGTCGCGAGTATTTTCAGTGCGGTTGGTATTTCGTGGCTCATTTACGACTGTAAACGATGTAATTCACCGCCCAGATACTTTAAGCTCATCAACAGAAAACTTGTCTTAAACCGATTCTATCATGATGCTCTGTCAACCGATATCTTTACGTGTAATGATACTTCCATGGTGTAAATATTCAGCAGCGTAGACGACACGAAAACACTGCACCGTGCACCGCCACGGGACCGGCCGTGAATTGACAGGTGTCGGCAAATTACAAATTTTCAATACGTTTGTTTGTATGTTTTTGGTACAACTGTACTTGTGCCTAAGGCAATGCCCATGAAGTGACTGCAAACAATAGAATTTTGACCAATAATCATAATGACGTTTCGGATTGTCATTTGTCTTATTCGCTCAGCTGTTTTATATGTACATATACCAACGAAGGTCATGCATACAGCGAAAGTCACGCGTCCGCGTCGCTGTAGTAGTTCGGTTACAGTGAAAATATAATTCGTATTTTCACTAGTTAAAATATGGGCTCATATCAGTACCGTCTGAACAATAGAAGAATGGCAATACAGGCATAGCATGTATGATGACTTTTCACGAGATTGGATTCCGTCTATACCTATCAAGTCCACTTCACTAATGCGCAGATGCTTTTACACGACTCGGTGAAGACAGTGGGTGGACTTGATTAAGGCGCCCCGGTTTACCTGACCGGAGCGTCATCGGTTTTTTCCGTCACATGGTCGGGGTCATCCGGTTGATTCTCAATCAAGTGGCTGGCCGCCATTCGTCTGCTCCCGACCAAAATCGATCGGGCTAGACGGGAATCCCCGAATAGGTGCGCGCGCACAATCCCCGAACCAATCAAGTACAAACTTAGTTGGCCTGCGTGCACCGGTCTACAGTGGTCGCCCCATTCAAGTCCATCCAGTATAAAGTTACGATATTACGATTGTTGTTCGGTCATCAAGGTCAAGCGTTTTGCATGAAAGTAACACTAAATAGGTAACAACCTACCAAATTCCTATATTTTTCGAAGTGACCAAGTTGAATCAAGTCCAACAACCACTGTAAATGATTCTGTCCTTTCTTCATGCAACGATTGGTTTGCACACATCGATAATTTCTCTGGTGCCGTCAAACTGTACATATACCTCAAAAGAAATGTTACGACAGTGTAGATCTTCAACGGTAATCTCGATAACAGTTTTACTAAATCTTTACAAACCAAGAGTGTTACACAATTCATTCATGCGCGGTCAGAATTGTCATTAAAGGTATACTGTCACATGTTCCAATTTTGCCACAGTCACCATGGAAAGAGAAAATCTAACCAATCACAGATTTTAAACGGGTGGCCGCTTTTTAAAAAACAGCGCCCTCACAGGGCATTTGAATACCAAAGAACGACCCTTTGACCATATATGGGCATTCAGATTACAGGTGACTGTATACCTTTAATTCGTTGCGAGATACATTCACCAGCAATAATTATTGTATATTTTTTGTCTCATCATGTAGGAAATAGTCTCGAATCTGCACTTAGGCGGTTCAGAGCAAACAACCCTCCAGGGGCATGGAAAAATATATTTTAAAATTAGAGAGAAGCAGTTGGTTACTTAAACTTGTTTCGATTAAACTTTAACTTGATGTTACCAATAAGCAACAGAAAAATAGTCTTGATAAAGTTCCAAACGATGACGTCGATCTGAGATAAAAATCTGATCCTCTTGTGACCTAACCAATACAGTAGGTACAAGGAGCGCGTGCATCAATGATACATCTCCACAACTCCTCGCCAGAGTGGTACAACTTCTCCCGTATGTCAGAAGAAAAAGGTACGGTATCTAGCCTAGATGCCACGAAAGCACATGCAAACTCTTAATGGTCACTTATAGAATTGGGTAAGCTGTTAACTGGAGCTATTTGCCCATTTGAGGAAAGGTGACATTCTGATTACCTTTTTCAACAGAAAGGTTGGTCGGGGGCGGCGGTGGCGACCAGAGCCAACCGGAGTATCAAACGCCAGTTTACGAAGCAACGACACCACCAGTACAGGTTTGTGAAGAAGGAGTTGCATTCACGTCACTTTTAGGTTTTATCAACAAGATATCAGAGCCTTAAGTTGTTAAAAAACAAGACAACAAATGGTGAGAGAAAGATTATAGCAAGAGTACCTTTTAAGCAGAAAACATGAATGTCGGAAAATGTTTTCTCTTACTGCGTCAAGCTCTAATGCTCTTCATTGGGCAACGGGGCAACTCAACCGCCGTGCGGGTTGGACTGTGTAATCAACTTGAACCCGGGTGTAATATACCCTTTACCCCTTCAGCAAATGAAATATTTTGCTCGCTACCGACAGGAAGAATATACACTAAATGGAATGTCTGTGTACACCGTGTAACTTTGTACCCGACTGCTTTGATTTTTGATAAGCTGAAGTCACGCTGTTCCAGTCTTATTACAACCCCTTGCAGAGCAGCATCATCTTGACCTTTGGCTGTTAGATTCCACTGGTCGTATCTAACAGACACACGCACACAAATTATATTTAGGTCCTGGTGGGAAATATGTTCAAATAAAGGCCACACCAAATAACATTGAGGGAGGATTTGGAGAATTTTCGATAAACAAACTGATGTTGACCAAATGTGAAAAACAAAACTGTCAAAGCAGTAAAGCATGAGAAATCAAATGTATTTTTGGAGGGGTGAAAAAAGAATTATGTGAAGATCCTCTCTGATTGGTAAAGAATGGGTTAAGCGGGTTCTGGAGTTGCTGCCTTTTGTAGCATGTGTAAGAAGTACATTTTCAACTATTCAAAGGAAAACGAAAATGTTATGCTACATTCAAGAATGTACAAAACTAAATTGAACATAACATTATTCCTAAAAGCACTAAATTTTGGTGCAAATGAGGAAATGATCAATGCCCATCCCATGTAGATTAAGATCGAATGTCAAATTACCACTATGTAAAGGGTATATCATATTACCAATGGTAAAACAATGCTAGATCAGTAATTTGTATGATATTCTGTGTTCAAATGACACAAAAGTTAAAGAACACTAAATTACATGTATGTTTGAACTTGATTTTGATCATTTTTCGTAAAACATAGTTACTGTGCCTCTCTACTCGACTATAAACATTTGCTTTACTGGAGTACATATTCAGAGGATTGTGGTGTGCATTTCCAATTGCATGTAATTATGGCCATTGGTGGTCCCTGGAATTATACAACTGTTATTTTTATTACTGTACGTGCACTAAACTCGGCCAGAACACCTGATGCTGGCTCATGTGATTAGATGTGGATCTTAGCACCTCAATAAGTTAAGTTTTACAGAAGAGTTTTTTATAGGGACAACAATTAATCTTTGTGTAATTCTATGAATATCAGCAGTTATT
This sequence comes from Ptychodera flava, assembly GCF_041260155.1. Classification (NCBI taxonomy): domain Eukaryota; kingdom Metazoa; phylum Hemichordata; class Enteropneusta; family Ptychoderidae; genus Ptychodera; species Ptychodera flava. The sequence continues at coordinate 31,907,148 of NC_091946.1, forward strand.
TCATGTCAATGTAACTTACAATTACAGGTTGTTTATATATGACAGGTTTTATTTCGAACCTAAACATGATTTCAACTCCCAGACAATGGCTAGATGTAAGACAACTTGCCGACACTTGCTTGCTTATAACAAGCATTCAGTGCTGACACTGGTCAGATTGGCGAGTGGTTGATCGTGAGTGATCGCATATGTTGCTGCAGGAATTATAACACTAGGAATATAAAAACCTGAATCAACAAGGACAAATGTTTGCCTACAAACTTAAATGCCTACTGAAAGAGTCAGGGCCAAATTCCATGAAAATATCATATGGAGAAAAGAGATCTTGTTAGTAATCTTTAGCCACATCGCAAGATGGTTGTTTAAATGCAAATGAGTCACTTTAGGAAAAATTATATATTTGTGGCGAGATAGGTCATAACGGTAGCGTCTTCCACTTCCAAGTTTAATTTGCTTTCATAAGTGAAGGATGATTATTGAGCTATTATGTTAGACTGCAACAGTTCTTGGCAAAGTTAAGTGAAGAAAGGTGTAGACCATTTCATGTCTAAAGGCGGTGACTGATATTTGCCCCAAAGCAAATTTTCCGCAAACATTTCAATGTCCAAGATGTAAATTTGCATTACTTTTCACTTGCAAAGTACAACTGTACAGAGGAAAAGAATTAGTCAGAGCCAAACCTGTCAGTGATTTATTTAAACTTCCAGTTTACTTTACTTCATCAATCTATTTCTCTCTACAGTTCAAAGGTTATGATAGCACAACATTGTCCCTATGCTTTTATACTGCCAAGGAGTAAACCTACCGATATGTACGGTGGGGCTTATTAACATTTGCTATTGTTCAAACGCATGAAGATGAATGTGTATTTAAACAATATTGCCATTGGGAATTCAGTCAATTCATCAAATTTCATACAAATATTTAACACATTCGTACAACGTAACATTCATACAAACATTTAACACGTTTGCATACATGATTTTTTTTCTTAATCAGCAGTCATGTAACTTGAGACATAATTATTGTACTTTGAAAAGGCCATGAGAAAAACACCCTTGAAAGGCAGTCAGTCAACACTTTGAAAAACTTACAAACTTAAAAGACATTGCTCAGTGTAGTAGGTAGAAAAATAATGTCATCTCATAATTCTTAAGAGACTCCCCAAATTTCAACTGGCCCATTCCCTAGACCTTGTTGACTCAACTGTACTGTCAACCCGATTGCCTAATTGTATGGCAGATTTGTATTGAATGATTGCTGCAGTTATATTGCTGAAACTGTATGCTAAAGCCTACATCCTTTGACAAAGTGTCCCTGTATAGATATTGACTTTGCTTCTCTTATAATCAAGTGTCGATCAGAGATGAGCTTCTCTTGCATATTTAGGGGATTAAAATCATTTTGGCATCGTTTTTTTCCACAAAACAGTGATCTTACCAGAATCTTTCGTGGAATTACTTTGCAACCTACATGCCATCTATCAATTTCTAAAAAAGTAAGCAAGACCACGACGACGACAACAACAGCAACAACAACAACAACAACAACAACAACAACAACATCATCAACAGACAACAACAGCCAGACCTTGGGAATGCCATTTTATATAAGACCATAGAAATAGGTAAGCCATACTGCGTTGAAGCTTTGTGTATGTGACACAAAGAACATGCCCCAATATAATTTGTGATTGACACAGGAGCACTAAAATATTAATTCAGTGAAGCTGTGCATGGCCTTGCTGCAAAATTATTCTATGATACTGCACTGGATTTGCATGATTAATTGTGCCGGGGTTCTCTGACAGTTGACACCAAATGTAGCAATGTGTAGCATTGGTCATTGCATCGTCTTCTCGCACGGGTCGTTAGTTCGAATACAATCTCCCAATAAATAACCAGTATAGGAACTACCTGCTATACTGACTTACGAAAGTCGGATGAAGCTTCAAAGTCTGGCGGACCAATCACAGTGCATGTTACGCACATTACATAAACGGAGAAATCCAAGATTGCACCGGTCAAATGCCGACTGTGCATGCAACCTAGGTGACAGAGATCGACGAACCATCTTTACGTCAACGTTTCAACTTGTTTCAACAAAGATTTGCCACCTCTAGTTCTTCTTGCCATAAAGACACAGTTGCAAATTAAAATGGAGCTTACTATTTTCTTTTGTTTGTCAGTCGAACTCTTAGGGTTCTCAGGGTTTTATATTAAAATCCAGTATTCAATGAGCACGTTATCGACGACGTTTGCGTTGTTTAAAGATTTGAAAGTGAACCAAATGTAAATCAGGTCGAGTCCGATCATTCGATAGATAAGCTAAGCCGTCACATGTACCTGCCGAACAGCTCTAAGTAGGCCTATATGGTCATGTTATAGTGAAATCCTCAGAAATTAGGCTTAAGGGCACTATTTTTTTCAATCGAAACATTTTGCTGCTGTTCGCATCTCGCCGCAGGTGTAATGTAATTTACATCAATTTACACCACGTCGTCCTTCTTACACCTCAATTTACATCCCATTCTTGGTTGGTATATGAAGGTTACGTTGCTTTACAAGTTCTACGGGTAAATAAATGACGTCATTATATATATCAATACGTTACAGTACGCAGCCAACGCTTTTCCGAAAAAATTACAAAAATGGCAATATATATTTGATATCGCCCATCGAACCTTAGAGTGAAAGGTGGAAACTTAGTAGGAAGGAATGATTTTGCGTTGATCCCGTGAATTACTTGAAAGAGCGGTTGAGAAAAGAACTAGCCTTGACGACTGTCGACTTCCTTTATAGCTGACGGGCACCTTGAAAAACTACAAAGGAAAAAGGAAAAACACTGTCAAAAGGCTATCCCAACTGTACATGAAAACGCATGGCAAATTGCGCGAAATTATACGACCGCTGTGTTAAGGCTCCGTATAGGGCGCTCAACAGGCCCCTTTTAGCAAGCTAAATACACTATCCTGTAAATTACGCAGAATTACCCAGGTCAATTTATTACACAAGTACGGGGTTGAAAGCGGGGTTAAGGAAAGGACTAGCCTTGATGACTGTCGGACTACTCTTTCTACACAGGTACGTGAAGCAGTGTTGGCTGGAGACCGTGTAAGAGCCGAAACCTCCTCGACCGGAGCAAGGAATTTCGCATTGGCGTCTATCTGCCTTGGTGCCTTCATTATGATTGTTTCAGTTGTAGTTGTAGTTATAGCTTTAGTGATGAATCAGAATGAAACATAGTAAAGTGTCTGTAACACCGTGGTTGAAAGTTTGAGGGTGGAGTTTTGTAACAACTACATCGGATGGACGGAGAGAATTAATTGGAAGGTCATATTTTCAAAACAACTCTCATGGAGGGTCATATCTTATATTATATTATAGTAATTAAAAGATTAACACAAATTCTTATAGGACCAGTTGTACTACCTGTTGATGAATCTGACTGAATCCGACTATTTTGATTTTTTATGTCAGTTGCAAGTTATATTCTACTCCCAACAAAACGTTGCAACACCCAATTAGCTTGTCATAATATTATCCTTGTGTGTAAAATACCAAAACAACAAAAACCCTGAAAAAACCTCTAATGATATACTAAAAACCTATCAGATTAATCGCACCTGTTCCACTAATAAACATTTTTACTGTAGTAGTTTCACTGTTTGCTCTGTGTTCAACTCCGTGGAGCATGTTGGAAGTCAGTGTTTAGATTGTATTGTATGCATGGCGCCAGGCTTTGGAGCAAGAGGTCTTTGTCGACGCTTGAAGCAGAAAAATCTTAAATGTGTTTTGACTATCTATCTGTATCGCAAAATTGAAATGAAAAATAAATAATACTGAACTTCAAAAAACTACAGTCTGAGGTTTGGAACTGTGTGTTTGGACTATCTAAAATGTGGAAATGACATGGACAGTTTTTAATTCACCATTTGCAAAACAATAGAGTGTCTACTGAGCAACAACAAAGAAAATATTAGGTTTGAATCTGGTGCTGTAAATAAGAATTCAAAGGATACAAAATCGGCAAGCACTTATTCATTACTTTACTGTAACTAAGTTTTAAAATATTATGCGATTCTCAGAACACATAAACTCAAACAACATGTTACAGTGCTCAGAAAAAGCTTTGAAACATTTGTGATTGAATATAAGTGCTATCTACATATCAAAATCCTTCCTTGGTCATGTTGACGTCCAAAAGTAAATAACATTTCCTCAAATTAGCTTCATGTACCAGCCAAGCTATCTTTGGAATCTCATCTATAATATGTCGAAAAGCACATGCTCAGAAAATATAAGAAATATACTAGCTAATAAAATGTTTGTGAAACTTTTTAATTTTTAGAAGAGGAGGGCCTTTTTTAGAGAGGTAAATTGAGGAGTGTCAATTTTATTGAATCGACCTGTCCAAATTCCTCCTTGACGGCTGTTCCCCCACACATGTATCTAGAAGTGGCTTATACAACTCTTTTCAACATTTCTACGAATAGACCACTGAATTTTATAAAATTCGTGAAATCCACGAATTTTGTTTTTTAGGCTGACACTTTAAACTACTCAAAGGTCTGGAGAAATCCAAATAATCGTTCAATTGTGTCTCTTACCCCAAATTTTGCCTTAGAAAACATAGCAACAGACACCTTTTAAAATTTTTTTCTTGGCCCTTAGTTACTTTCCTTTTCTCACAAAAGGCTGTCGAAATGCGCAGTACATTTGCTTAGCTGGCACTGTCTGTTTATGCAAACATGTCATCAGCTGCGTTTGTCGACGACGTTAGTTTGGTCATCATGGATAAAAGACTTTTCAACTACAATTCTATAGAAGGACGAGCTCAATTGAGAAGCTAAACGACGGATATGTGAGTAGACATTGCAACAAGAAACTGTGACATGTTATTATACAAGTATTGAGGATAAGTATGCGAAAAGATAGTTAAGCAGACAGAAATATTGGTTCCGTTTATCTAATATTAGATCTGCTGTCTTTAACGTATTATGGTTATAGTGATAAATTTCTCATCATGTTATCATATTTGTAGACCTCATTATCACATTATTGACAGGGAATGAGGTGCATTTGAGTTTCAATCAGTAGCAAACGAAACAGGAAAGAATGAGTCTTCCATGCTTTATCGTTTTTAACAGCTTTCCTCCAATGTTAGCAATTAGCAAAGATCTTACTTTTCAGAAGTAAATAAAGTTTCGATGTTTTATCGTATGTATCATAATAATAAATAATAATAATATTGGGTTCTTATATAGCGCACATATCCACAAGTACATGTGTTCAAGGCGCTTTACAGTTATTATTACCCTGGTCTCTGGACCTAATATGATACCACTCAACTCCCTGGGGAGCAAACTACAGCTCACATGTGCAGCCAATAAGCGCAGCAGAGCTAAACACACACATTACAATCACTGTCCTACCAGGTACCCATCACTCCTGGTGGGGAGGAGCAATGAGGAATAAAGTGCCTTGCTCAAGGACACAACACCATGGCCATGCCGGGGCTCGAACTCACCATCCTGTGATGCCTCCATCATGGTCTTCCATGCTATATCGTTTTTAACAGCTTTCCTCCAATGTTAGCCATGAGCAAAGATCTTACTTTTCAGAAGTAAATAAGAGTTTGAATGTTTTATCGTATCATGATCACTTGTCTTGTGAGTACTCGTTGCCGTCATCTGTAAGCAACTCTGTTTCTGATGTTATTAAAGTGTGTATAACTTTTACGAGATTTCATGAAAGACAGGCACTCAAGTTTCTTGATATATCCCACATTAAGGTACACGTCTATACATAAATACACAAATCTATACATATATAATACATAGATAATAGACAGATAGAGATAGATAGATATATAGCTATCTATCTATCTGTCAATCTATCTAGCTAGCTAGCAAGTTAGCTAGCTACACGATAAATAGAACAATAAATAGATCAATAGATAGATAGATAGATAGATAGATAGATAGATAGATAGATAGATAGATAGATAGATAGATACATACATACATACATACACACATATGCACATCCATACATACAGACATACATGCATACATCCATCCATCCATCCATCCATCCATCCATCCATCCATCCATCCATCCATCCATACATACATGCATACATGCATACATATATCCATCCATCCATCCATCCATCCATCCATCCATCCATCCATCCATCCATCCATCCATCCATACATACATACATACATACATACATACATACATACATACATACATACATACATACATACATACACACACACACACACACACACACACACACACACACACACACACACACACACACACACACACACACATACATACATACATACATACATACATACATACATACATACATACATATACATAGCATTTCGTTATGTTTGTGCATTTTTGTGCATTGGGACCATATGGAAATATATTCTTCATCCTGGGCAAGGTGACTATTCCACGAATTCACGTTTTTCTATTGTCGTTTTACCGCTAAAAACATGCGACGCTATTTTGCAAATAAATAAAGTAGCGAGATTTAGAAATCATTTTCATCGTACCATGATGACACTTTTGAATTGTGGCACCTTTATAAAGCTTAAACTTACCCAAAACTTTTTGAAAGGAAAACAAACGTCTGCGAGAATGCAAAAATTCGCTAATCAAAAGATGAGGCTTTCAGTAAGACTTGTAAACTTTCTTGGTGTCACGCTGAAATGAAAAAGAAATAGAGTATATTTTGTTTGGTTTGTTGAAGCGATGTTCTTCGCTACTTTTATTAATAGATTTGTTGCCTCTCTTTACTTTGGTCGGCTGTTCTGGTCAACGCGAGCGATTTGAAGATAACCTTTGGAAGGAGAAGGTCAGACATAGTTATATGTTTGCGAACTCTACATTTTAGCTTAATCAGACTAGAAAGAGATGAAGAGTGAGTGAAGGAGAGAGTGAATGAATGAATAAACGAACGAATAAATAAAAGCTGATAATAAATAAATCAATAAACTTGCTATTCTGTAGTGAATGTTTTTTTTTGCAAAAACATACCTTCATGAGCGAAATTTGAAGCTTTGGCTACACATTGGACAGACAATAACATGAGAAGTGTGAAGGTTTGAATCTTAACAAGTTCACAGTGTTGCCTTATTTACCTGTGTGTGGTAAGAAACACTTCTAATGAGAAAAGGTGGGGTCAGAAATTGTCATGATGGACAATTACCATTCCAGTACGTGTATATTGTGTGTCAAATTATGCATAAAATATTCTCACACGGTGCACAGTTGCAGTTCAGTAAGCCTCAAACAAGATAGGTTTTAAAATGAGAGAAAAGAAACTGATAGCTCAAATCACTGAAACTCGTTGTTATAGAAATAAACAACTTGGGAAAAAATCTTGAAAACGAGTCATATGATGATCACGGTCTGACATAAAAATCTTATCCTGTGTCCTTGTGCCAACTGACCGATAAAGTAGGTCGAGGGTCACGTGCCCGGACGAGATATCTCCACAACTCCTCGTCTGTCCAAAAGACATAATTCCTAAGTATATCAATTGGAAAAGATACAATGTCTCGCTTAAACATTTGCACATAAGTACCGGAAGTTTTAATCGTCACTGATCTTTTAAAAGGTAGTTACAACCAATTGATTGTTACGTGCCCAGTTGTGCGAAGGTGACATTGTGAATACTCATTCAACAGCACAATTAGACACGGGCAGCGATTGCGATCATACTATCCACGTTATGCACAGCAAGTTTACCATAGCGACGTCACTGCTAGTACAGGTTTTATACAAAAAACATTCATATCGCTATTCGTTTTTATTAACTAGAAATCAACTCGATATCTAACAGGACAAGACAAATCGTGAGAGAAATTTTGCAGAACAAATACCTGATTTTGAGCAGAAAACAAAGTTGGAAATTCTTTTCTTTTAGTTTGTCAAAGTCACATCGTCTTCCCAGGGCAACAGGGCGACCCACATTGCCATGGATTACAGTGTGTATTATTAGCATGCGGGTGTGATGTACTTTGTACCCTTCGATTAATGGAAAATTTTGCCTGCGAGCCTCAGGAAGGAAAGACACTAGCGACTTTTGTACCCGACCAGTGTCATTTTTGATTAGCCTATGTTGCGTCTTTCAAGTCTATTACAACCCGATGTAGAGGGAGATCGTTTCGACCTTTGTTTGTTTGTTTTTATGTATGTATGTATGTATGTATGTATGTATGTATGTATGTATGTATGTATGTATGTATGTATGTATGTATGTATGTATGTATGTATGTATGTATGTATCTATGTATCTATGTATCTATGTATCTATGTATGTATGTATGTATGTATGTATGTATGTATGTATCTAAGAATGCACGCACCCGTCTAAACAAAGCTGAACTCAGAGCTAATGTGCAGCGTCGCAGAAGGTTTTAGCCAATTGGTTGAGTGAGACTCATTGTTTCTTGAATTATTTTCAACGAGCCAATCAGCTTCTAAGTGGTCTTAGCTTCAGACTCTTTGAATTGCTGTAAATAGTGATAATTTACTAATTGGTCATAGCCTTCTGAGATGCTGCTCTTTGGGAGGATACTTACCTATCACGGTCACCCCACACACAGTCTGTGAAAACAACGCGCGCAAGGTTCGTAATTGTGGTCATCCTTGTCAAAGCGTTTCACTCAATTAGGAACAGTACCGTATAATAACTCACCCACATGATTTTTCTATGTCAATTAATTCATTGACTTGAACCAAATCTACGACAATCCTGACTATAGGAGAATTAAAAACGACACCAAAAACCTGTTTACGCTCAGAGTATAACAAATTGCATGTTGCAAATCGTATTATTAGCAACCCTGCCTTACCTTTCTGAATGTCTTAATTTATGGTGTTGAGATGAAAGAAACCTTTATAACCTTTGAGAATTCAATGATTATGTATTTCTACAAGGAAGTGTCGAAAAACGTATATCTACAAGGAAGTGTCGATGAATATTCATATGAGTACTTTCGGAAGCTGGAATATTTCGCACCTACTTAGAGTTGGTACAAGTCTATGAATAAAATTGTTTTCTGCATGTGATGAGTATTCATGAGATGTGATTCCGCCTGTAACTCACCCATCTAGTTCACTAAAATAATGCGCAGATACTTTTATACAACTCGGTAAAAACAGCGTAGTATTGTACGATTGTTGTGTGGTCATCCTGGCCAAATCGTTTGGCGTAAAAGTAACATTAAACAGGTAACCTACCCAAATTACCATATTTTACAAAGCGACAAACTTAAATCAAGTTTAACAACCACTGCAAATGATTCTGCAGTTTCGTTATGCAACGATCGGTTTGCAACAATTGGTAATTAGGCTCTAGTGCTGTCAAACTGTAAATACACCTAAAACGTAATGTTACGACTACTGTGTAGATCGTCAATGGTAATCTCGATAATCGTGTAACAGCTCTCGAATATTTATACGCCGTAATGTGTTCATTTTTATCAGTGAGTTTTTTTAATGAGTGAATGAATGAGTGAGTAAATGAGTGCATGAATAAAAAAACGAATCAATAAATCAAAAAGTAGTTATTAATGACTAAACAAGCTTGTGATTATTTACATGGTAATTGTTTTGAAGCTTTGGCAATTCAATTTTACATGAAACGGAGAGAAAAATATGAGAACTAAATCTGTACAAACCAAGAGTGTTACCAAATTCATTCATGCACAGTAAGAAATTGTCACTAACTCTTTGTGAGGTAAAATTACCAGTAAATGAACATTTTTGTGTCTCATTATGTAGGAATATTCTCGGAATCTGCGCTTAGGTGGTTCATAACAAACAACCCTCTAGGGCGATGGAAAAATATTATTTTAATATAGAGAGCAATGGATTACTAAAACTTGTTTCGATTAAACTTTAACTTGATGTTACCAATAAACAACAGAAAAAGTCTTGATAATGTTCCAAACGATGACGTCGATTTGAGATAAAAATCCGATCCTCTTGTCATCCGACCGATTGAGAGGTACAAGGAGCGCGTGCATCAAACAGACATCTCCACAACTCCTCGCCTAACAGAGTGGTACAACTTCTCAGTATGTCAGAAGAAAAAGGTACGGTATCTAGCCTAGATGCCACTAAAAGCACATGTAAATTCTTAATGTCACTGATAGAATTGGGTAAGTTGTTAACTGTAGCTACTTGCCCATTTGAGCAAAGGTGACATTCTGATTACTTTTTCAACAGAAAAGCTTGGTCGGGGGCGGCGGTGGCGACCAGAGCCCACGGGAGTATACACCGACAGTTTACGAAGCAACGACACCACCAGTACAGGTTCGTGAACAAGGAGTTGCATTTACGTCACTTTTAGGTTTTATCAACAAGATATCAGAGCCTCAAAAGTTCTTAAAAACAAGGCAAGAAATGGTGAGAGAAAGATTAAAGCAAGATACTCTTTTAAGCAGAAAACATGAATGTCGGAAAAAGTTTCCTCTTACTGCGTCAAGCTCTAATGCTCTTCCTTGGGTAACGGGACGACTCAACCGCCGTGCACCGCCGTGCGGGTTGGACTGTGTAATCAACTTGAATCCGGGTGTAATATACCCTTCACCCCTTCAGCAAATGAAATATTTTGCTCGCTACCGACAGGAAGAATATACACTAAATGATACGTCTGTATACACCATGTAACTTTGTACCCGACCGCTTTGATTTTTGATAAGCTGAAGTCACGCTGTTCCAGTCTTATCACAACCGCATGCAGAGCAGCATCATCTTGACCTTTGGCTGTTAGATTCCACTGGTCGTATTTAACAAACACACACACACAAATTAAACGTGTATCCTTGTGGGAAATATGGTCCGAATAGAGACCACAACATATGATATTGAGGGAGGAGTAGGAGAATTTTCGATAAACAAATGATGTAGACCAAAGTTGAAAAACAAAACTGTCATAGCAGTAAAGCATGAGAAACCAAACGTATTTTGGAGGGTGAGAAAATAATAGATGTGAAGCACAGAATCCTCTCTGATTGTAAAGAATGGGTTCAGCAGGTTCTGTAGTTGCTGCCTTTCGTAGCACATGTCAGCAGTACACCTTTCAAGAATTCAAAGGAAAACGATAATGTTATACTACATTCAAGAATGTACAAAACTAAATTGAACATAACAATTTCCCTGAAACCACTAAATTTTGTTGCAAATGAGGAAATGATCAATGCTAATCCCATGTAGATTAAGATAGAATATCAAACAACCATGTAAGGGTCCATGTAGATTAAGATAGAATATCAAACAACCATGTAAGGGTATATCATTATTGCCAATGGTAAAACACTGCTAGATCTGTGATGTGTATGATGTTCTGTGTTCAAATGCCATAAAGGTTTAAAAACACTACATGACATGTATGTTTGAACTTGATGTTGATCATTTTTCGTAAAACATAGTTACTGTGCCTCTCTACTCGACTATAAAACATTTGCTTTACTGGAGTACTCTTTTTTGGGATTGGAGATTTAGCCGAGCGGTTCTGTCTATGGCCTCTCAGCTAGGCGAACTGATGCCGTATTTTGGGTACGAATCCGATTGAAACTAGCCGTATTTTCTACCCTGGGTTGGTAACACTGCTGGTGGACAGAATTGTCCCCGAGGTTATCGTTCGCCCAGTTAAAGCGATGAAATTCGTTTCTTCGCTTCTATAAAGTGTGTATGTGCGATGTATGATAGTGAGCATGCGTGCGTGAGTGCTTCACGAACTCTACAACGTGTTGAGCGGTCTCAGTCAGAAAAATGTAACAACTTAGCCGGCTATTGAACCACTCTTTTTTTGGAGTGGAAATTTAGCCGAGCGGTTCTGTCTATGGCCTCTCAGCTTGGCGACTGATGCCGTATGTTGTGGGTTCGAATCCGATTGAAAACTAGCTGTATTCAGAGAATTGTGGTGTGCAATTCAAATTGCATATAATTATGGCCATTGTTAGTCTCTGGAATTACACAACTGTTATTTTCGTTACTGTAAGTGCACTAAACTCGGCCAGGACACCTGATGCTTGCTCATGTGATTACTTGTGGATCTAGACACCGCAATAAGTTAATTTTTAGAGAAGAGTTTTTTTAAAGGGACAACAAGTAAACTTTATGTTATTCTATGGATATCAGCAGTTATTTCATATCGATGTTACTTACAATTACAGGTTGTTTATATATGCGAGATTTTATTTCAAACGTAACCGTGATTTCAACTCCCAGACAATGGCTAGATGTTAGACTGCTTGCAGACGCTGGCTTGCTTATAATAAGCGTTCAGTGCTGACACTAATCAGATTGGCGAATGGTTGATCGTGGTATTACATAATAATTCGTCGACCCCTCACGCTCAAAGATATACTTAGTCTATGCGCTATAAAATCTCACACATCTACACTCTAAAAATCTAATCTCCGAGCAATATGACTGTAAAGACAAAAATCATTATTTGACTGCAAGGACAGAATTTGCAACGACTCTGCACCTCTAGACGCACAAATTAGTTTTATCAGGAATACTATTAAGGTGAATTGTAACATTTCTCGATCATTTACCTAAATAAAAATGTAGCATATGAATTACATAAAGTTGGCTGCAGGAATTATAGCACTAGGAATATAAAAACCTGAATCAACAAGGACAAAAGTTTGCCTACAAACTAAAATGCCTACTTAAAGAGTCACGGCCAAATTCCATGAAAATATCATATGGAGGAAAGAGATCTTGTTAGTAATCTTCAGCCACATCGCAAGATGGCTGTTTAAATGCAAATTAGTCACTTTAGGACAAATAGTATATTTGTGTCGAGATAGGTCATAACGGTAGCGTCTTCCACTTCCAAGTTTAATTTGCTCTCATAAGTGAAGGATGATTATTGAGCTATTATGTTAGACTGCAAAAGTTCTTGGCAAAGTTCAGTGAACTAAGGTATAGACCATTTCATGTTTAGAGGTGGTGACTGATATTTGCCCAAAAGAAATGTATATGATAGCACAACATTGCCCTTATGCTTTTATAATGCCAAGGAGTGAACCTATCGATATGTATGGTGAGGCTTTTTAACATTTGCTACTGTTCAAACGCATGAAGATGAATGTGTATTTAAACAATATTGCCATTGGGAGTTCAGTCAATTCATCAAATGTCATACAAATATTAACACATTCATGCAACGTAACATTCATACAAACATTTAACACGTTTGCATACATGATTTGTTTTCTTAATCAGCAGTCGTATAACTTGAGACACAATTATTGTACTTTGAAATGGCCATGAAAAATCACCCTTGAAAGGCAGTCAGTCAACACTTTGCAAAACTTACAAAGTTAAAAGACATTGCTCAGTGGAGTAGGTAGAAAAATAATGCCATCCCATAAATTTTAAGCGACCCGCCAAATTTCAACTGATCCATTCCCTACACCTTGTTGACTCAACTGTACTATCAACCCTATTACCTAATTGTATGGCAGATTTGTATTGAATGATTGCTGAAGTTATATTGCTGAAACTGTATGCTAAAGCCTACATCCTTTGAAAAAGTGTCCCTGTATAGATATTGACTTTACTTCGATCAGAGATGAGCTTGTCTTGCATACTCAGGGGATTAAACTCATTTTGGCATCGTTTTTTTCCACAAAACAGTGATCTTACCAGAATCTTTCATGGAATTACTTCGCAACCTACTTGCCATCTATCAATTTCTAAAAAAGTAAGCAAGACCACGACAACAACAACAACAACAACAACAACAACAGATAACAACAGACAACAACAGCCAGACCTTGGGAATGCCATTTTATATATGACCATAGAAATAGGTAAGCCGTACTGCGTTGAAGCTTTGTGTATGTGACACAAAGGACATGCTGTAATATAATTTGTGATTGACACAGGAGCACTAAAATATTCATTTAGTGAAGCTGTGCATGGCCTTGCTGCAAAATTATTCTGTGATACTGCACTGGATTTGCATGATTAATTGTGCCGCGGTTCTCTGACAGTTGACACCACATGAAGCAATGTGTAGCATTGGTCATTGCATCGTCTTCTCGCACGGGTCGTTTGTTCGAATACAATCTCCCAATAAATAACCAGTATAGGAAATACCTGATATACTGCCTTACGAAAGTCGGATGAAGCTTCAAAATCATGCGGCCAATCACAGCGCATGTTACGCACATTACATAAACGGAGAAATCCAAGATTGCACCGGCCAACTGCCGACTGTGCATGCAACCTAGGTGAAAGAGATTGACGAACCATCTTTACTTCAACGTTTCAACTTGTTTCAACAAAGATTTGCCACCTCTTGTTCTTCTTGTCATAAATACACTGTTGCCAATTAAAATGGAGCTTACTACTTTCTTTTGTTTCTCAGTCAAACTCTTAACACAAAAGACGCTCGGGATACATTCTACGAGGTCACTCTTAGATGTCGCCCCCTTGAAATGAAGTACTACTAGGAAGCAATTCTATATAACAACTTCAAGTACAAAATATGTACATGTATGTATTTATATGCAATACTGTTAAATAACACTAAGTAAAAGAGTAATGATTTATGTTTCTTAGTTTCAGGCATCCAGCAATCATCAGGCTAATTTTCTCTGGAACTTGACTTATTTATATGCGTGGGAGGTACCTTGGTACTGTAGTTTTAGGTGGTGATGGTGAAACTTCGAAACAAACTCAGTAATTGACCTAAATACACCACTGGCCACTTTGATTGGTCGCCATCATCAAGGCACTAGATGTAAGCTCAGTTTCAAAATTCTTCTATTTTTCAGCACTGTTCGTAGGTTCTACGAACAGTGCTGTTTCAAATTCAAGGAGGGCATTGATATAGAAACTAAAATACCAGCCTGTAAAGCCAGTCAGAGACCTAGTAAACTTTCCCCACCTACATGGTACATATCTATATCTATATATCTGGCACCCAACAGAAGGCAGTAGTAGTTTACTGTTGCTATGGTTCCTTTGTGGAAAACTGAATGTATACTTAGGAATTGTTCTTAGAAGTAGAAATAGGCCGCCCGTTATTCCTCGTCAGCCGAATTATTTAGGATGTTATCATATACCTAATTGTAAAGCTATTTGGAGAAGCCCCCTCATATCTTCACATCTGTACACTTTTTTTATCACGCACGTCCCGGTGCCCATATTTGGATGAACGCATCGAATTTCGGATCTAGTTTTGATGAAGAAAATTTATCTGACTGTAAACAACAATGTGCGAGATTCAACAGTTATGGGCAGGCAAACCGCGTCCAAATATGGGCAATCACGGTCATTTCAGAATCCTGGTTACTACGCGCGTTGCTGTCAGCAAATGTTCCATTCGTAAACGAAGTGAGCGAGAGATTCGAACGTCTCCTTGTTCTGATCGTACGGGCGCCAGTGAAGTTAGCGAGGTCGGGTGATACTTCTCAGGGTTTTATATTAAAATCCAGTTTTCAATGAGCACGTTATCGACGACGTTTGCGTTGTTTAAAGATTTGAAAGTGAACCAAATGTAAACCATTTCGAGTCCGATCATTCGATAGATAAGCTAAGTCGTCACATGTACCTGCCGAACAGCTCTAAGTAGGTCATGTTATAGTGAAATCCTCAGAAATTAGGCTTAAAGGCAAACTATTTGTTTTCAATCGAAAATTTTGCTGCTGTTCGCATCTCGTCGCAAGTGTAATGTAATTTACATCAATTCACACCACGCCGTCCTTCTTACACCTCAATTTACATCCCATTCTAAGGTTACGTTGCTTTACAAGTTCTACGGGTAAATAAATGACGTCATTATGTATATCAATACGTTACAGTACGCAGCCAACACTTTTCCAAAAAAATTACAAAAATGGCAATATATGTTTGATATCGCACGTATTTCTATCACCATCGAACCTCAGAGTCAAAGGGTGGAAACTTAGTAGGAAGGAATTATTTTGCGTTGAGCCCGTGAATTACTTGAAAGAGCGGTTGAGAAAAGAACTAGCCTTGACGACTGTGGACTTCCTTTATCGCTGACGAGCACCTTGAAAAACTACGAAGTTTCCTTTGACGGCTGAAAAAGAGCAAAAAAGAAGGAAAAACATTGAAAATTTGTCAAAAGGATATCCCAACTGTACATAAAAAACGTATGGCAAATTGCGCGAAATTATGCGACCGCTGTGTTAAGGCTCCGTATAGGGCGCTCAACAGCCCCCTTTTAGCAAGCTAAATACACTATCCTGTAAATTACGCAGAATTACCCAGGTCAATTTATTACACAAGTACGGAGTTGAAAGCGGGATTGAGAAAAGGACTAGCCCTGATGACTAACGACTTACTCTTTCTACACAGGTACGTGAAGCAGTGTTGGCTGGAGACGGTGTAAGAGCCGAAACCTCCTCGACCAGAGCAAGGAATTTCGCATTGGCGTCTGTCTGCTTTGGTGTCTTCATTATGATCGTTTCAGTTGTAGTTGTAGTTAAAAGCTTCAGTGATGAATACGAATGAAACATAGTAAAGTGTCTGTAACACCGTGGTTGAAAGTTTGAGGGTGGAGTTTTGTAACAACTACATCGGATGGACGGAGAGAATTGATTGGAAGGTTATATTTTTAAAACACCTCTCATGGGGTCATATCTTATATTTTAGTAATAGAAAGATGAACACAAATTCTTAAAAGGCCAGTTATACTACCTTTTGATGAATCTGACTAAATCTGGATAGTTTGAATTTTTTTATGTCAGTTGCAAGTTATATTCTACTCCCAACAAGACGTTGAAACACCCAATTAGCTTGTCATAATAGTATCCATGTGAGTAAAATACCAAAACAACAAAAACCCTAAAAAATGTCTAATGATATGCTAAAAACCTATCCGGTGAATCTCACCTGTTCCACTAATAAACATTTTTACTGTAGTAGTTTCACTGTTTGCACTACATTTCTGTGTTCAACTCTGTGGAGCATGTTGGAAGTCAGTGTTTAGATTGTATTGTATGCATGGCGCCAGGCTTTGGAGCAAGAGGTCTTTGTCGACGCTTGAAGCAGAAAAAAAGTAAATCTTAAATGTGTTTTGACTATCTATCTGTATCGCAAAATTGAAATGAAAAATAAATAATACTGAACTTCAAAAAACTACAGTCTGAGGTTTGGAACTTTGTGTGTGGACTATCTAAAATGTGGAAATGCCATGAAAAGTTTTTAATTCACCGTTTGCCAATCAATAGAGTGTCTACTGAGCAACAACAAAGAAAATATCAGGTTTGAATCTGGCGCTGTAAATAAGAATTCAAAGACTTTAAGGGACAGCGGTGAATAATGGTTCAGGATACAAAATCGGCCAGCACTTATTCATTACTGTAACTAAGTTTTAAAATATTATGCGATTCTCAGAACACATAAACTCAAACAACATGTTACAGTGCTCAGCAAAAGCTTTGAAACATTTGTGATTGAATATAAGTGCTATCTACATATCAAAATCCTTCCTTGGTCATGTTGACGTCCAAAAGTATTCAACATTTCCTCAAATTAGCTTCATGTACCAGCCAAGCTATCTTTGGAATCTCATCTATAATATGTCGAAAAGTACATGCTCAGAAAATATAAGAAATATACTAGCTAATAAAATGTTGTGAAACTTTTTAATTTTTAGAAGAGGAGGGCCTTTTTAGAGAGGTAAATTGAGGAGTGTCAATTTTATTGAATCGACCTGTCCAAATTCCTCCTTGACGGCTGTTCCCCCACACATGTATCTAGAAGTGGCTTATACAACTCTTTTCAACATTTCTACGAATAGACCACTGAATTTTATAAAATTCGTGAAATCCACGAATTTTGTTTTTTAGGCTGACACTTTAAACTACTCAAAGGTCTGGAGAAATCCTAATAATCATTCAATTTTGTCTCTTACCTCAAATTTTGCCTTAGAAAACATAGCAACAGACACCTTTTAAAAGTTTTTTCTTGGCCATTAGTTACTTTCTTTTTCTCACAAAAGGCTATCGAAATGCGCAGTACATTTGCCTAGCTGGCACTGTCTGTTTATGCAAACATGTCATCAGCTGCGTTTGTCGACGACGTAAGTTTGGTCATCATGGATAAAAAGACTTTTCAACTAAAACTCTATGGAAGGACAAGCTCAATTGAGAAGCTAAACGATGATTATGTGAGTAGACATTGCAACAAGAAACTGTGACATGTTATTATACAAGTATTGAGGATAAGTATGCGCAAAGATAGTTAAGCAGAGAGAAATATTGGTTCCGTTTATCTAATATTAGATCTGCTGTCTTTAACGTATAATGGTTATAGTGATAAATTTCTCACTCATGTTATCATGTTTTAGACCTCATTATCACATTATTGACGGGGAATGAGGTGCACTTGAGTTTCAATCAGTAGCAAACGAAAACAGGAAAGAATGAGCCTTCCATGCCATATCGTTTTCAACAGCTTTCCTGCAATGTTAACCATGAGCAAAGATCTTACTTTTCAGAAGTAAATAAGAGTTTCAATGTTTTATCGTATGTATCATGATCACCTTGTCTGATGAGTACTCGTTGCCGTCATCTGTAAGCAACTCTGTTTCTGATGTTATTAAAGTGTATATAACTTTTACGAGATTTCATGAAAGACAGGCACTCAAGTTACTTGATATATCCCACATTAAGTTACACGTCTATACATAAATACACAAATCTATACATATATAATACATAGATAATAGACAGATAGAGATAGATAGATATATAGCTATGTATCTATCTGCTATGTATTTATCTGTCAATCTATCTAGCTAGCTAGCAAGTTAGCTAGCTAGCTACATGATAAATAGAACAATATAAAAAAAGATAGATTGATAGATACATAAAAAGATAGATAGATAGATAGATAGATAGATAGATAGATAGATAGATAGATAGATAGATAGATATGCATATCCATCCATCTATCCATCCATCCATCCATCATCCGTCCATATATACATGCATACATACATATATCCATCCATCCATCCATCCATCCATCCATATACACACGCATTCATACATACATACATACATACATACATACATACATACATACATACATACATACATACATACATACATACATACATACATACATACATACATACATACATACATACATACATACATACATACATACATACATACATACATACATACATACATACATACAAATACATACATACATACATACATACATACATACATACATACATACATACATACATACATACATACATACATACATACATACATACATACATACATACATATATACATACATACATACAAATACATACATACATACATACATACATACATACATACATACATACATACATACATACATACATACATACATACATACATACATACATACATACATACATACATACATACATACATACATACATACATACATACATACATACATACATACATACATACATACATATACATAGCATTTCGTTATGTTTGTGCATTTTTGTGCATTGGGACCATATGAAAATATATTCTTCATCCTGGGCAAGGTGACTATTCCACGAATTCACGTTTTTCTATTGTCTTTTTACCGCTAAAAACATGCGACGCTATTTTGCAAATAAATAAAGTAGCGAGATTTAGAAATCATTTTCATCGTACCATGATGACACTTTTGAATTGTGGCACCTTTATAAAGCTTAAACTTACCCAAAACTTTTTGGAAAGAAAACAAACGTCTGCGAGAATGCAAAAATTCGCTAATCAAAAGATGAGGCTTTCAGTAAGACTTGTAAACTTTCTTGGTGTCACGAAGAAATGAAAAAGAAATAGAGTATATTTTGTTTGGTTTGTTGAAGCGATGTTCTTCGCTACTTTTGTTAACAGATTGTTGCCTCTCTTACTTCGGTCGGCTGTTCTGGTCAACGCGAGCGATTCGAAGATAACCTTTGGAAGGAGAAGGTCAGACATACTTATGTGTTTGCGAACTCTACATTTTAGCTTAATCAGACTAGAAAGAGATGAAGAGCGCGTGAAGGAGAGAGTGAATGAATGAATAAACGAACGAATAAATAAAAGCTGATAATAAATAAATCAATAAACTTGCTATTCTGTAGTGAATGTTTTTGTTTTCAAAAACATACCTCTATGAACGGAATGTGAAGCTGTGGCTACACATTGTACAGACAATAACATGAGAAGTTGGAAGGTTTGAATCTTAATAAGTTCACAGTGTTGCCTTATTTACCTGTGTATGGTAAGAATCCCTTACTTGTAATGAGAAAAGGTGGGGTCAGAAATTGTCATGATGGACAATTACCATTCCAGTACGTGTATATTGTGTGTCAAATTATGCATAAAATATTCTCACACGGTGCACAGTTGCAGTTCAGTAAGCCTCAAACAAGATAGGTTTTAAAATGAGAGAAAAGAAACTGATAGCTCAAACCACTGAAACTCGTTGTTATAGAAATAAACAACTTGGGAAAAAATCTTGAAAACGAGTCATATGATGATCACGGTCTGACATCAAAATCTTATCCTGTGTCCTTGTGCCAACTGACCGATAAAGTAGGTCGAGGGTCACGTGCCCGGACGAGATATCTCCACAACTCTTCGTCTATCCAAAAGACATAATTCCTAAGTATATCAATTGGAAAAGATACAATGTCTCGCTTAAACATTTGCACATAAATACCGGAAGTTTTAATCGTCACTGATCTTTTAAAAGGTAGTTACAACCAATTGATTTTACGTGCCCAGTTGTGCGAAGGTGACATTGTGAATACTCATTCAACAGCACAATTAGACACGGGCAGCGATGGCGATCATACTATCCACGTTATGCACAGCAAGTTTACCATAGCGACGTCACTGTTAGTACAGGTTTTATACAAAACATTCACATCGCTATTCGTTTTTATTAACTAGAAATCAACTTGATATCTGACAAGACAAGACAAATCGTGAGAGAAATATTGCAGCACAAATACCTGATTTTGAGCAGAAAACAAAGTTGGAAATTCTTTTCTTTTAGTTTGTCAAAGTCACATCGTCTTCCCAGGGCAACAGGGCGACCCACATTGCCATGGATTACAGTGTGTATTATTAGCATGCGGGTGTGATGTACTTTGTACCCTTCGATTAATGGAAAATTTTGCCTGCGAGCCTCAGGAAGGAAAGACACTAGCGACTTTTGTACCCGACCGATGTCATTTTTGATTAGCCCATGTTGCGTCTTTCAAGTCTTATTACAACCCGATGGAGAGGGAGATCGTTTCGACCTTTGTATGTATGTATGTATGTATGTATGTATGTATGTATGTATGTATGTATGTATGTATGTATGTATGTATGTATGTATGTATGTATGTATGTATGTATGTATGTATGTATGTATGTATGTATGTATGTATGTATGTATGCATGCATGCATGCATGCATGCATGCATGCATGCATGCATGCATGTATGTATGTATGTATGTGTGTGTGTATGTGTGTGTATGTGTGTATGTATGTGTGTGTATGTATGTATGTATGTATGTATGTATGTATGTATGTATGTATGTATGTATGTATGTATGTATGTATGTATGTATGTATGTATGTATGTATCTATGTATGTATGTATGTATGTATGTATGTATGTATGTATGTATGTATGTATGTATCTATGTATGTAAGAATGCACGCACCCGTCTAAAGAAAACTGAACTTAGTGCAGCGTGCAGCTAATGTGCAGCGTCCCCGGAAGGTTTTGGCCAATTGGTTGCGTGAGACTCATTGTTTCTTGAATTATTTTCAACGAGCCAATCAGCTTCTAAGTAGTATAGCTTCAGACTCTTTGAATTGCTGTAAATAGTGATAATTTACTAATTGGTCATAGCCTTCTGAGATGCTGCTCTTTGGGAGGATACTTACCTATCACGGTCACCCCACACACAGTCTGTGAAAACAGCGCGCGCAAGGTTCGTAATTGTGGTCATCCTTGTCAAAGCGTTTCACTCAATTAGGAACAGTATGTCAAATCATGGACTTGAACCAAATCTACGACAATCCTGACTATATCAGAGAATTAAAAACTGCACCAAAAACCTACTTACGCTCAGAGTATAGCATGTTGTAAATCGTATTATTAGCAACCGTACCTTTCTGAATGTCTTAATTTATGGTGTTGAGATGAAAGAAAACTTTATAACCTTTGAGAATTCAATGATTATGTATTTCTACAAGGAAGTGTCGAAAAACGTATATCTACAAGGAAGTGTCGATGAATATTCATATGAGTACTTTCGGAAGCTGGAATATTTCGCACCTACTTAGAGTTGGTACAAGTCTATGAATAAAATTGTTTTCTGCATGTGATGAGTATTCATGAGATGTGATTCCGCCTGTAACTCACCCATCTAGTTCACTCCAATAATGCGCAGATACTTTTATACAGCTCGGTAAAAACAGCATAGTATTATACGATTGTTGTGCAGTCATCCAGGCCAAAGCGTTTGGCATAAAAGTAACATTAAACAGTTAACCTACCCAAATTAGCATATTTTACAAAGCGACAAACTTGAATCAAGTTTAACAACCACTGCAAATGATTCTGCAGTTTCGTTATGCAACGATCGGTTTGCAACAATTGATAATTAGGCTCTAGTGCTGTCAAAGTGTAAATATACCTAAAACGTAATGTTACGACTACTGTGTAGATCGTCAATGGTAATCTCGATAATCATGTAACAGTTCTCGAATATTTATACGCCGTAATGTCTTCATTTTTATTAGTGACGTTATTTTTAGCGAGTGAGTGAATGAGTGAGTAAATGAGTGCATGAATAAACAAACGAATCAATAAATCAAAAAGTAGTTATTAATGACTAAAGAAGCTTGTGATTATTTACATGGTAATTATTTTGGAAGTTTTGGCAATTCAATTTTACATGAAACGGTAAGAAAAATATGAGAACTAAATCTGTACAAACCAAGAGTGTTACCCAATTCATTCATGCACAGTAAGAAATTGTCACTAACTCTTTGTGAGGTAAAATTGCCAGTAAATGAACATTTTTGTGTCTCATTATGTAGGAAGTATTCTCGAATCTGCGCTTAGGTGGTTCATAACAAACAACCCTCTAGGGCGATGTTAATATTATAATAATATTAGAGAGAGCAATGGATTACTAAAACTTGTTTCGATTAAACTTTAACTTGATGTTACCAATAAACAACAGAAAAAGTCTTGATAATGTTCCAAACGATGACGTCGATTTGAGATAAATATCCGATCCTCTTGTCACCCGACCGATTGAGTAGGTACAAGGAGCGCGTGCATCAAACAGACATCTCCACAACTCCTCGCCTAACAGAGTGGTACAACTTCTCAGTATGTCAGAAGAAAAAGGTACGGTGTCTAGCCTAGATGCCACTAAAGCACATGTAAATTCTTAATGGTCACTGATAGAATTGGGTAAGCTGTTAACTGTAGTTTCTTGCCCATTTGAGCAAAGGTGACATTCTGATTACTTTTTTTAACAGAAAGGTTGGTCGGTGGCGGCAGTGGCGACCAGAGCCCACCGGAGTATACACCGCCAGTTTACGAAGCAACGACACCACCCGTACAGGTTTGTTTACAAGGAGTTGCATTCACGTTACTTTTAGGTTTTATCAACAAGATATCAGAGCCTTAAAAGTTCTTAAAAACAAGGCAAGAAATGGTGAGACAAAGATTATAGCGAGTATACTCTTTTCAGCAGAAAGCATGAATGTCGGAAAATGTTTCCTCTTACTGCGTCAAGCTCTAATGCTCTTCCTTGGGTAACGGGACGACTCAACCGCCGTGCGGGTTGGACTGTGTAATCAACTTGAACCCGGGTGTAATATACCCTTCACCCCTTCAGCAAATGAAATATTTTGCTCGCTACCGACAGGAAGAATATACACTAAATGGAATGTATGTATACACCATGTAACTTTGTACCCGACCGCTTTGATTTTTGATAAGCTGAAGTCACGCTGTTCCAGTCTTATCACAACCGCATGTGGAACAGGATCATCTCGACCTTTGGCTGTTAGATTCCACTGGTCGTATCTAACAAACACACACACACAAATTAAATATATGTCCTTGTGGGAAATATGGTCCGAATAAAGGCCACACCATATGATATTGAAGGAGGAGTTGGTGAATTTTCGATAAACAAACTGATGTTGACCAAATGTGAAATACAAAACTGTCATAGCAGTAAAGCATGAGAAACCAAATGTATTTTTGGAGAGGTGAGAAAAGAATTAGATGTGAAGCACAGAATCCTCCCTGATCGGTAAAGAATGTGTTCAGTGGGTTCTGGAGTTGCTGCCTTTTGTAGCATGTGTCAGCAGTACATTTTTCAACTATTCAAAGGAAAATGACAATGTTATGGTACATTCAAGAATGTACAAAACTAAATTGAACATAACAATTTCCCTGAAACCACTAAATTTTGTTGCAAATGAGGAAATGATCAATGCCAATCCCATGTAGATTAAGATAGAATATTAAACAACCATGTAAAGCGTATATCATCATTGTCAATGGTAAAACAATGCTAGATCAGTAATGTGTATGATATTCTGTGTTCAAATGCCATAAAGGTTTAAAAACACTACATTACATGTATGTTTGAACTTTTCGTAAAAAATAGTTACTGTGCCTCTCTACTGTGCCTCTCTACTCGACAAAAGACATTTGCTTTACTGGAGTACATATTCAGAGGATTGTGGTGTGCATTTCAAATTGCATGTAATTATGGCCATTGGTGGTCCCTGGAATTATACAACTGTTATTTTTATTACTGTACGTGCACTAAACTCGGCCAGAACACCTGATGCTGGCTCATGTGATTAGATGTGGATCTTGGCACCTCAATAAGTTAAGTTTTACAGAAGAGTTTTTTTATAGGGACAACAAGTAAACTTTATGTTATTCTATGGATATCACCAGTTATTTCATGTCGATGTAACTTACAATTACAGGTTGTTTATATATGCCAGGTTTTATTTCAAACCTAAACATGATTTCAACTCCCAGACAATGGCTAGATGTTAGACAACTTGCCCACACTCGCTTGCTTATAATAAGCGTTCAGTGCTGACACTGATCAGATAGCGAGTGGTTGATCGTGGTATTACATAATAATTCGTCGATTTCTCACACTATAAGATATACTTTGTCAATGCGCTATATAATCTCACACATCTACATTCTTAAAATCTAATCTCCGAGCGATATGACTGTAAAGACAAAAACATTATTATATCATATCATGCTACCATGCGCCATTCTGATTGGGCGAGAGCTCATTCACCGATGCTAAAATACTGTTTTAGCACTGATAGCAGTGGTAAAACGGGCCCCTAAACCAGCATTTTCGAAAATTTCCCACTCGCTGCATTTGAACGTACCCATCTAAACCATAGACCCTCGCGAAAAACCGAAACAGTCCGCTTTGTTTCAAAGAAAGAATACCGAATTTTGATACACAGATAAAGTGTGGGTCTGTAACTCACCTCTTGGTGAAAATAAGTTGGGATCGATGATAAAATACATCTCTGAAGCAGCACATTTGAGTGTGATGTAGACGAATTATTGCGTTGAGGCGACAGCGCACCGTGCACTTTTCTTGATATTGCGGGAATCGAGACGTGATATATCCTGCCGCTCTTTAAAATGAAGCTACTATTCGTTCACACACTAATAAATTGACACTTTCTCACAGTAACGGTATGTCAGATATTCTTTACCAAAGTTTGGGCTGCAACAGACCAGGGTGTCCTAACGATGTAGACCAAGAAGTTCAAAATAACAATGGGACGACTCCTGGCGACTGCGACAAAATTTGACATCAAATGCTGCGAACAATATCAGCGTCCAGCTCTCGCTGCATCGGGCAACACACACTGTACAACTGTCCATCACAATTGCAGTCATCGTACGTCTGGATTATTTCAAAACTGCATGTTTTCTGGTACGTCCAAATTATCCATCAAAAATACATCCTGTAACTTCACTGTACCACCTCTGAATGTCGCGACGGGCGACGTATACCGTATACGCGTTTAAGCGGTACAGAATGAGACAAATCTATTTTTAGTATGCCAAAAAAAACAGGACTATTGTTCATATGTAAATTTACGAAAAAATTGTTACTTTTTCTTTTGATTTGAACTCTTGATTGACCTGTTTTCTGTGTCTGCAGCAGGTATTTTAATGATAGTCTTCGCGTTGCATGCGAATAAAATGCAATGTTGATGAACGTATGCGTATTTATCGTACGATACTGTGTGCGTGTGTACGTAATCCCAACATAAAAATGCTCGGTCTCGGGCGCAGAATTTCCGACGATCGATCTCTCACACGGCCATTTTCTGCATTTGGGGCTTCAAGTGACGAAAATACTCAAACAAGACAACAAAGACACACAAGTTGATATAATATAATAGCAATAACCCCCTTTGCAGTCGGGTATACACTCGATTTTGGTACAATTCGCTCCATATAGCACTCGCCTATCGGCTCGTGCTATATGTCGCGCATTGTACCAAAATCTCGTGTATACCCTCCTGCGGCGTGGGTTATTGCTTAATTTGACTGCAAGGGCAGAATTTGCAACGACTCTGCACCTCTACACACATAAATTAGTTTTATCAGGAACACTATTAAGGTGAATTGTAAAATTTCTCAATCATTTACCTAAATAAAAGTGTAGCATATGAATTACATAAAGTTGGCTGCAGGAATTATAGCACTAAGAATATAAAAACCTGAATCAACAAGGACAAAAGTTTGCCTACAAACTTAAATGCCTACTTAACGAGTCACGGCCAAATTCCATGAAAATATCATATGGAGGAAAGAGATCTTGTTAGTAATTTTCAGCCACATCGCAAGATGGCTGTTTAAATGCAAATTAGTCACTTTAGGACAAATAATATATTTGTGTCGAGATAGGTCATAACGGTAGCGTCTTCCACTTCCAAGTTTAATTTGCTCTCATAAGTGAAGGATGATTATTGAGCTATTATGTTAGACTGCAAAAGTTCTTGGCAAAGTTCAAGTGAACTAAGGTGTAGACCAGATCATGTCTAGAGGCGGTGACAGATATTTGCCAAAAGCAAATTTTCTGGAAACGTTTCAATGTTCAAGATATAAATTTTCAGTAATTTTCATCTGCAAAATACAACTGTAGAGAGGAAAAGAATTAGTCAGAGCCAAACCTTTCCGAAAAATATTTAAACTTCCAGTTTACTTTACTCTATTGCTCTCCACAGTTCAAAGGTTATGATAGCACAACATTGCCCTTATGCTTTTATAATGCCAAGGAGTGAACCTATCGATATGTACGGTGAGGCTTTTTAACATTTGCTATTGTTCAAAAGCATGAAGATGAATGTGTATTTAAACAATATTGCCATTGGGAATTCAGTCAATTCATCAAATTTCATATAAATATTTAACATATTCATACAATGTAACATTCATACAAACATGTAACACGTTTGCATACGTGATTTTTTTTTCTTAATCAGCAGTCATGTAACTTGAGACATAATTATTGTACTTTGAATAGGCCATGAGAAAAACACCCTTGAAAGGCAGTCAGTCAACACTTTGAAAAACTTACAAAGTTAAAAGACATTGCTCAGTGGAGTAGGTGGAAAAATAATGCCATCCCATAATTCTTCTGCGACCCGCCAAATTTCAACTGGTCCACTCCCTTAACCTTGTTGACTCAACTGTACTGTCAACCCGATTGCCTAATTGTATGGCAGATTTGTATTGAATGATTGCTGCAGTTATATTGCTGAAACTGTATGCTAAAGCCAACATCCTTTGACAAAGCGTCCCTGTATAGATATTGACTTTGCTCCTCTTATAATCAAGTGTCTATGAGAGATGAGCTTCTCTTGCATACTCTGGGGATTAAACTCATTTTGGCATCGTTTTTTTTCCACAAAACAGTGATCATACCAGAATCTTTCCTGGAATTACTTTGCAACCTACATGCCATCTATCAATTTCTAAGAAAGCAAGCAAGACCACAACAACAACAACAACAACAACAACAACAACAACAACAACAACAACAACAACAAAAACAACAACAACATCTTCAACAGACAACAACAGCCAGACCTTGGGAATGCCATTTTATATAAGACCATAGAAATAGGTAAGCCATACTGCGTTGAAGCTTTGTGTATGTGACAAAAAGGACATGCCCCAATATAATTTGTGATTGACACAGAAGCACTAAAATATTCATTCAGTGAAGCTGTGCATGGCCTTGCTGAAAAATTATTCTATGATACTGCACTGGCTTTGCATGATTAATTGTGCCGGGGTTCTCTGACAGTTGACACCACATGTAGCAATGTGTAGCATTGGTCATTGCATCGTCTTCTCGCACTGGTCGTTTGGTCGAATACAATCTCCCAATAAATTACCAGTATAGAAACTACCTGCTATACTGCCTTACGAAAGTCGGATGAAGCTTCAAAATCTTGCGGACCAATCACAGCGCATGTTACGCACATTACATAAACGGAGAAAACCAAGATTGCACCGGCCAACTGCCGACTGTGCATGCAACCTAGGTGAAAGAGATCGACGAACTATCTTTACTTCAACGTTTCAACTTGTTTCAACAAAGATTTGCCACCTCCAGTTCGTCTCGTCATAAAGACACAGTTGCCAATTAAAATGGAGCTTACTACTTTCTTTTGTTTGTCAGTCAAACTCTTAACACAAAAGACGCTCGGGATACATTCTTCGAGGTCACTCTTAGATGTCGCCCTCTTGAAATGAAGTACTACTAGGAAGCAATTCTATATAACAACTTCAAGTACAAAGTAATATGTACATGTATGTATTTATATGCAATACTGTTAAATAACACTAATTCAAGTAAAAGAGTAATGATTTATGTTTCTTAGTTTCAGGCATCCAGCAATCATCAGGCTAATTTTCTCTGGAACTTCACTCTTATTTATATGCGTGGGACGTACCTTGGTACTATAGTTTTAGGTGGTGTTGCAATTAAATAGAAAATAGTTGTTTTGATGGTGAAACTTCGAAACCAACTCAGTAATTGACCATAATACATCAAAGCCCTAGGCCTTTTTCTCGAGAGACCAAATGAACTTTGATATTTCTGTAATTTTCTCATACTTCTTGTTAAGGAACATTGCATGTGATTAGCGAAGTGTGTCTTGAATGTTTTATTTTGTTTCAATGCAGGTATTACATGCTAAATATGCTCATGTTCAAGAGGACTACGGTCGTCCGATGCTCGATCCTCCAAAAGACCATCTGGCCCTTGCAATATTTGCCTGCATTTGCTGCTGCTGGCCACTTGGATTGGTCGCTATCATCAATGCACTAGATGTAAGCTCAGTTTCAAAATTCTTCTATTTTTCAGCACCGTTCGTAGGTTCTACGAATAGTGCTGTTTCAAATTCAAGGAGGGCATTGATAAAGGAACTAAAATACCAGCCTGTAAAGCCAGTCAGCGACCTAGTAAACTTTCCCCACCTACATAGTACATATCTATATCTATATATCTGGCACCCAACAGAGGGCAGTAGTAGTTTACTGTTGCTATGGTTCCTTTGTGGAAAACTGAATGTATACTTAGTATTTGTTCTTAGAAGTAGAAATAGGCCGCCCGTTATTCCTCGCCAGCCGAATCATTTAGGATGTTATCATATACCTTGATTCTCGTGCAAATTGTAAAGCTATTTGGAGAAGCCTCCTCACATCTGTACACTTGTTTTATTACGCACGTCCCAGTGCCCATATTTGGATGAACGCATCGAATTTCGGATCTAGTTTTGTATGAAGAAAGTTTATCTGAGTGTAAACAACAATGTGCGAGATTCAACAGTTACAGGCAGGCACACGGCGTCCAAATATGGGCAATCACGATCATTTCAGAATCCTGGTTACTACGCGCGTTGCTCTCAGCGCGTTCCATTTGTAAACGAAATGAGCGAGAGATTCGAACGTCTCCTTGTTCTGATCGTACGGGCGCCAGTGAAGTTAGCGAGGTCGGGTGATACCTCTCAGGGTTTCATATTAAAACCCAGTTTTCAATGAGCACGTTATCGACGACGTTTGCGTTGTTTAAAGATTTGAAAATGAACCTAATGTAAATCAGGTCGAGTTCGATCATTCGATAGATAAGCTAAGCCGTCACATGTACCTGCCGAACAGCTCTAAGTAGGTCATGTTATAGTAAAATCCTCAGAAATCAGGCTTAAAGGCACAATATTTCTTTTCAATCGAAACTTTCTGCTGCTGTTCGCATCTCATCGCAAGTGTAATGTAATTTACATCAATTTACACCACACCGTCCTTCTCACACCTCAATTTACATCCCATTCTTGATTGGTATATGAAGGTTACGTTGCTTTACAAGTTCTACGGGTAAATAAATGACGTCATTAGGCCTATGTGTACCAATACGTTACAGTACGCAGC
Organism: Ptychodera flava; assembly: GCF_041260155.1. NCBI lineage: Eukaryota > Metazoa > Hemichordata > Enteropneusta > Ptychoderidae > Ptychodera > Ptychodera flava. The sequence continues at coordinate 31,937,709 of NC_091946.1, forward strand.
CAACACTTTTCCAAAAAAAATTAAAAAATTGGCAATATATGTTTGATGTCGCACGTATTTCTATCACCATCGAACCTCAGAGTCAAAGGTGGAAACTTAGTAGGAAGGAATTATTTTGCGTTGATCCCGTGAATTACTTGAAAGAGCGGTTGAGAAAAGAACTAGCCTTGACGACTGTCGACTTCCTTTATCGCTGAAGGGCCCCTTGAAAAACTAAAAAGTTTCCTTTGACGGCTGAAAAACAGCAAAATAGAAGGAAAAACATTCAAAATTTGTCAAAAGGCTATCCCAACTGTACATGAAAACGTATGGCAAATTGCGCGAAATTATCCGACCGCTGTGTTAAGGCTCCGTATAGGGCGCTCAACAGGCCCCTTTTAGCAAGCTAAATACACTATCCTGTAAATTACGCAGAATTACCCAGGTCAATTTATTACACAAGTACGGGGTTGAAAGCGGGATTGAGGAAAGGACTAGCCTAAATGGCTTGATGACTGTCGGCCTACTCTTTCTACACAGGTACGTGACGCAGTGTTGGCTGGAGACCGTGTAAGAGCCGAAACCTCCTCGACCGGAGCAAGGAATTTCGCATATGCGTCTATCTGCATTGGTGTCTTCATTATAGTTGCTTCAGTTGTAGTTGTCAGAATAACAGTATCATGGTAAAGTGTCTGTAACACCGTGGTTGAAAGTTTGAGGGTGGAGTTTTGTAACAAGTACATCGGATGGACGGAGAGAATTAATTGGAAGGTCATATTTTCAAAAAAACTCTCATGGAGGGTCATATCTTATATTTTAGTAATTGAAAGATGAACACAAATTCTTAAAGGGCCAGTTGTACTACCTTTGATGAATCTGACTGAATCCGACTATTTTGAATTTTTTAAGTCAGTAACAAGTAATATTCTACTCCCAACAAAACGCTGAAACACCCAATTAGCTTGTCACAATAGTATCCATGTGTGTAAAATACCAAAACAATAAAAACCCTAAAAACCTCTAATGAAATACTAAAAACCTATCCGGTGAATCGCACCTGTTCCACTAATAAACATTTTTACTGTAGTATTTTCACTGTTTGCACTACATTTCTGTGTTCAACGCCGTGCAGCATATTGGAAGTCAGTGATTAGATTGTATTGTATGCATGGCGCCAGGCTTTGGAGCAAGAGGTCTTTGTCGATGCTTGAAGCAGAAAAAAAGTAAATCTTAAATGTGTTTTGACTATCTATCTGTATCGCGAAATTGAAATGAAAAATAATATAATACTTAACTTCAAAAAACTACAGTCTGAGGTTTGGAACTTTGTGTGTGGACTATCTAAAATGTGGAAATGCCATGAAAAGTTGTTAATTCACCATTTGCAAAACAATAGAGTGTCTACTGAGCAACAACAAAGAAAATATTAGGTTTGAATCTGGCGCTGTAAATAAGAATTCAAAGACTTTAAGGGACAGCGGTCAAAAATGGTTCAGGATACAAAGCCGGCCAGCACTTATTCACTACTGTAACAAAGTTTATAAATATTATGCGGTTCTCAAAACACATAAACTCAAACATCTTGTTACTGTGTTCAGCAAAAGCTTTGAAACATTTGCGATTGAATATAAGTGCTATCCACAAATCAAAATCCTTCCTTGGTCATGTTGAAGCCCAAAAGTATTCAACATTTCCTCAAATTGGCTTTATGTACCAGGCAAGCTATCTTTGGAATCTTATCTATAATATGTCGAAAAGTACATGCTGAGAAAATATAAGAAATATACTAGCTAATAAACTTTTGTGAAACTTTTTAATTTTTAAATTAGGAGGGCCTTTTTTTAGAAAGGTAAATTGAGGAGTGTCAATTTTATTGAATCGACCTGTCCAAATTCCTCCTTGACGGCTGTTCCCCAACACATGCATCTAGAAGTGGCTTTTACAACTTTTCTCAACATTTCTACGACCAGACCACTGAATTTTACAAAATTCGTGAAATCCACAAATTTTGATTTTTAAGCTGACACTTAAAGTCCTCAAAGGTCTGGAGAAATCCAAATAATTGTTCAATTGTGTCTCTTACCCCAAATTTTTCCGCAGAAAACATAGCAACAGACACCTTTTAAAAGATTTTTTTTGGCCCTTAGTTACTTTCCTTATTTCACAAAAGGCTGTCGAAATGCGCAGTACACTTGCTTAGCTGGCACTGTTTGTTTATGCAAGCATATCATCAGCTACTTTTGTCGACGACGTAAGTTTGGTCATCATGAATAAAAAGACTTTTCAACTAAAACTCTATGGAAGGACAAGCTCAATTGAGAAGCTAAACGATGATTAAGTGAGTAGACATTGCAACAAGAAACTGTGACATGTTATTATACAAGTATTGAGGATAAGTATGCGCAAAGATAGTTAAGCAGAGAGAAATATTGGTTCCGTTTATCTAGTATTAGCTCTACTGTCTTTAATGTATAATGGTTATAGTGATAAATTTCTCATTCATGTTATCATGTTTTTAGACCTCATTATCACATTATTGACGGGGAATGAGGTGCACTTGAGTTTCAATCAACAGCACACGAAAACAGGAAAGAATGAGCCTTCCATGCTATTTCGTTTTTTAACAACTTTCCTCCAATGTTAGCCATGAGCAAAGATCTTACTTTTCAGAAGTAAATAAGAGTTTCAATGTTTTATCGTATGTACCATGATCGCCTTGTCTAATGAGTACTCGTCGCCGTGATCTGTAAGCAACTCTGTTTCTGATGTTATTAAAGCGTGTATAACTTTTACAAGTTTTCATGAAAGACGCGCACTCAAGTTTCTTGATATATCCCACATTAAGTTACACGTCTATACATAAATATATAAATCTATACATATATAATACATAGATAATAGACAGATATCTATCTATCTATCTATCTATCTATCTATCTATCTATCTATCTATCTATCTATCTATCTATCTATCTATCTATCTATCTATCTATCTGTCAATCTATCTATCTATCTATCTATCTAGCTGACAAGTTAGCTGGATGATAAAAGGAACAATAGATAGAACAATAGATAGATAGATAGATAGATAGATAGATAGATAGATAGATAGATAGATAGATAGATAGATAGATAGAAGATAGATAGATAGATAGATAGATAGATAGATAGATAGATAGATAGATAGATAGATAGATAGATAGATAGATAGATAGATAGATAGATAAACAAATAGATAGATAGACAAACAAATAGATAGATAGATGGATACATACATAGATACATAGATACGTAGATACATAGATACACACATGCGCACATATATCCATCCAAACATACATACCTACATACCTACATACCTACATACATACATACATACAAATACATACATACATACAATCATACATACATACATTCATACATACATACATACATACATACATACATACATACATACATACATACATACATACATACATACATACATACATACATACATACATACATACATACATACATACATACATACATACATACATACATACCAAACAATTTGGATAGAAAACAAAGGTCTACGAGAATACCAAAAATCGCTAATCCAAAGATAAGTTTTTGAGTAAGACCTGTAAATTTTGTTGGCGTCATGCTGAAATAAGAAAGAAATATAGTATATTTTGTTTGGTTTGTTGAAGCTATGTTCTTTGCTACTCACGTAACAAGATTGTTGCCTTTCTTACTTCGGTCGGCTGTTCTGGTCAACGCGAGCGATTTGAAGATAACATTTGGAAGTAGAAGGTGAAGGTCAGACATAGGTATGTCTCTGCTAACTTTACTTTTAAGCTTGAACAGACTAGAAAGAGATGGAGAGTGAGCGAGTGATCGTCAACGAATGAATGAATAAACGAACGAATAAATAAAAAGCAGATAATAAATAAATCAATCAATCAGAAATTGTCATGACGGACAATTACCATTCAAGCACGTGTATATTGTGTGTCAAATAATGCATAAAAGATTCTCACACTGTGCACGTACAGTGGCAGTTCAGTAAGCCTCAAACAAGATAGGTTTTAAAATGAGAGAAAAGAAACAGATGACTCAAACTTCGTTGTTATAGAAATAAACAACTTGGGAAAAATCTTGAAAACGAGTCACATGATGACCACGGTCGGACATCAAAATGTTATCCTGGGAATTTTAATTGTCACTGGTCTTTTAAAAGGTACTTAAAACCAATTTTTCGTTACGTACCCAGTTGTGCGAAGGTGACATTGTGATTACTCATTCAACAGCACAATCAGACACGGGCAGCGATTGCGATCCTACTATCCACGTCATACACAGCAAGTTTACCATAGCGACGTCACTGCTAGTACAGATTTTATATAAAAAGCATTCACATCTCTATTCGTTTTTATTAACAAGAAATCAACACGATTTCTGACAAGACAAGACAAATCGTGAGACAAATATTGCAGCACAATTACCTGATTTTGAGCAGTAAACAAAGTTGGAAATTCTTTTCTTTTAGTGTGTCAAAGTCACATCGTCTTCCCGGGGCAACAGGGCGATCCACGTTACCATTAATTACACGGTGTATTATTAGCATGCGGGTGTAATGTACTTTGTACCCTTCGATTAATGGAACAATTTGCCTGCGAGCCTCAGGAAAAAAAGACATGAGCGACTTTTGTACCCGACAGATGTCATTTTAGATTAGCCTATGTTGCGTCTTTCAAGTCTTATTACAACCCGATGGAGAGGCAGATCGTTTCGACCCTCGTATATTATTAGGTAGTATTAGTAAGTAAGTTTATAATCCTCGATTTAATTGGTCGTACCATCGTTCGCAACCAGTACGCACTTCCTAATTTCGATCTTTTTGCAAGGCATCATAATGTATGTATGTATGTATGTATGTATGTATGTATGTATGTATGTATGTATGTATGTATGTATGTATGTATGTATGTATGTATGTATGTATGTATGTATGTATGTATGTATGTATGTATGTATGTATGTATGTATGTATGTATGTATGTATGTATGTATGTATGTATGTATGTATGTATGTATGTATGTATGTATGTATGTATGTGTGTATGTGTGTATCTATGTATGTATATGTGTATGTATGTATGCATGTATGTATGCATGTATGCATGTATGTATGTATGTATGTATGTATGTATGTATGTATGTATGTATGTATGTATGTATGTATGTATGTATGTATGTATGTATGTATGTATGTATGTATGTATCTATGTATGTATCTATGTATGTATCTATGTATGTATCTATGTATGTATGTATGAGACTGAGACTCATTGTTTCATTTAATTATTTTCAACAAATAATCAGCTTCTAAGTAGTCCTAGCCTCAGACTCTTTGAATTGCTGTAAAAAGTGACAATTTAGCAATTAATCATAGCCTTCTGAGACGCTGCCCTTTGGGAGGATACTTACCTATCACGGTCACCGCAAAGTTCATAATTGTTGTCATCCTTGTCAAAGCGTTTCACTCAATTGGGAACAGTATGTCAAATCATTGACTTGAACCAAATCTACGACAATCCTGACTATATAGGAGAATTAAAAACGACATCAAAAACCTATTTACGCTCAGAGTATAACAAATAGCGTGTTGCAAATCATATTATTAGCAACCCTGCCTTACCAAACTGAATGTTTTAATTCATGATGTTGAAATGAAAGCAAACTATATAACCCTTGAGAGTACAATGCTTATGTATCTCTACAAGGAAGTGTCGATAAACGTATCTCTACAAGGAAGTGTCGATAAATGTTCATATAACTATGAGCTCTTTCGGAAGCTTGAATATTTCGTATCAACTTAGACTTGGTACAAGTCTATGAATGAAATTGTTTTCTGCATGTGATGAGTATTCATGAGATCTGATTCCGCCTGTAACTCACCCATCTAGTTCACTCCAATAATGCGCAGATACTTTTATACAACTCGGTGAAAAAGCATTGTATTGTACGATTGTTTGCGGTCATCCAGGCCAAAGCGTTTGACATAAAAGTAACATGAAACAGGTAACGTACCAAAATTACCATATTTTACAAAGCGACCAACTTGAATCAAGTTTAACAACCACTGCAAATGATTCTGTCGTGTCGTTATGCAACGATCGGTTTGCACGAATCGATAATTAAGCTCCGGTGCCGTCAAACTGTAAATTTACCTAAAAAGTAATGTTATGACTGTGTAGATCGTCAATGGTAATCTCGATAATCGTGTAACTGTTCTCGAATATTTATACACCGTTTTGTGTTCATTTTTATTGGTGACGTTATTTTTAGGCGAGTTAGTGAGTGAGTGAATAAGTGCATGAATAAACAAACGAATCAATAAAAAAAGTAGTTATTAATGAATAAAAGAGCTATGTGATTAGTTACATGGTAATTGTTTTGGAAGCTTTGGCAATTCAATTTTACATGAAATGGAGAGAAAAGTATGAGAACTAAATCTTTACAAACCAAGAGTGTTACCCAATTCATTCATGCACAGTCAGAAATTGTCATCGACTCTCTGTGAGGTAAAATTACCAGTAAATAAACATGCTTATCACATTATGTAGGAAATATCCTCGAATATTCACTTAGGCGGTTCAGAACAAACAACCCTCTAGGGGGATGGAAAAATATTATTTTAAAATTAGAGAGAGCAATGGATTACTAAAACTTGTTTCGATTAAACTTTAACTTGAAGTTACCAATAAACTACAGAAAAAATAGTCTTGATAAATTCCAAACAATGACGTCGATCTGAGATAAAAGTCCGATTCTCTTGTGACCTGACCAATACAGTAGGTACAAGGAGAGCGTGCCTTAAAGAGACATCTCCACGGCTCCTCGCCCAACCGAGAGGTACAACTTCTCTGCATGTCAGAAGAAAGAGGTACGATGTCTAGCAAAAAGCTGCCATTAAAGCACATGTAAATTCGAGCGGTTTTCTCTATGGCCTCTCCGCTAGGCGACTGATGCCGTATGTTGTGGGTTCGAACCCGATTGAAAACTAGCCGTATCTTAATGGTCACTGATACATTTGGATAAGCTGTTAACTGTAGCGACGCCCATTTGAGCAAAGGTTACATTCTGATTACTTTTTTCAACAGAAAGGTTGGTCGGGGGCGGCGGTGGAGACCAGAGCCCACCGGCGTATGCTCCGCCAGTTTACGAAGCAACGGCACCACCAGTTTACCAAGCAACGGCACCACCAGTTTACCAAGCAACGGCACCACCAGTTTACCAAGCACCACCATTACAGGTTTGTGAAAAAGGAGTGGCATTCACTCTACTCTTAGTTTTTATCAACAAGATATCAAATCTTAAGATCTGAAGACAAGAAATTGTGAGAGAAAGATTATTGTACGACTCCTCTTCTCAGCCGAAAACATTAATGTCGAAAAATATTTCCTCGTACTGCGTCAAAGTGGAATGGTCTTCAGCAAGCAACAGGGCGACTCCACAGCCGTGCGGGTTGAACTGTGAAATCAACTTGAGACCCGTATGTGATATACCCTTTACCCCTTCAGTCAATGAATATTTTGTTCCCTCTCATCAGAAAAAATAGACACTGAATGGGATGTCCATATACGCCGTGTAATAGTGTAACAGACCAATGTAATTTTAGTAATCTGAAGTAAGGCTGTTCAAATCCTATTAAATGCCGACTTACAGCGGGATCATCTGGACCTTTGTCTATTATGTGACTTAAATGCCATGCATCCTGCAATCATCAGCTTGTCTGATGGTTGCATAATGCATGAACACGACTAATATATATATATATATATATATATATATATATATATATATATATATATATATATATATATATATATATATATATATATATATATATATATATATATATATATATATATATGAGAGTGTGTTTGTGTTTTGTGTCTTTGTGTGTGTGTTTGTGTGTTTGTGTGTGTGTACAGATATCCTTGTGCGAAGAAGGGTTCAAAGAATTAGGTAAACAACAATTTGTTATAAATTATCTAGCCCCGTCGCAACATTATATGGTATCGCCCTTCTTTGAACCCTTCTTCGCACAAGGATATCTGTACACACACACACACACACGCACACGCACACAACACAAACACACAAAGACACAAAGACACACACACCATATATATATATATATATATATATATTATATATATATATATATATATATATATATATATATATATATATATATATATATATATATATATATATATATATATATATATATATATATATATCATGTTCAAGAGGAATGAAGAAAGAATTAACTGTCAAGCACAGAATCCTCTCAGATCTGTAAAAATAGGTGCACTGCATTTTGGTAAAGTACGACAAACTCACACACTAAAATTAAAATTAAAAGTAATGTCATTTTCACTGAATTTTGAAAATCTATTGTTTAATATAGTGTCATTTTAGAAATGAAATAAACAGTTTTGTCACCTTATCCGTTTTCATTGAATTTGGATCTGAATTGGGCTTCCCGATTGAAAACTAGCCTTATTTTCTACCCTGGGTTGGTAACTCTGCTGGTGGACAGAATTGTCCCCGAGGTTATCGTTCTCCCAGTTAAAGCGTTGAATTCGTTTCTTCGCTTCGATAAAGTTTGTATGTGCGATGTGTGATAGTGAGCATGCGTGCGTGAGTGCTTCACGAACTCTACAACGTGTGGAGCGGTCTCAGTCAGAAAAAAATGCAACAACTTAGCCGGCTATTGAACCACTCTTTTTTGGGAGTGGAGATTTAGCCGAGCGGTTCTCTCTGTGGCCTCTCCGCTAGGCGACTGATGCCGTATGTTGTGGGTTCGAACCCGATTGAAAACTAGCCGTATTAGATATGGAAAAAATGCCAATTTCAATATACAGTCGATTTTAACATTCTAAAATACGGACATTCTTATGTGACATTTGGATATTTCCATCAATTTTTTATGTTTTAAAAAAAATGCTTTATCAGATATTTCACTGCTCACTGCACTTTAAAAAAGGTACGATAACTAGATGTCAGTATGACGGGAAATTTTCAAAATATATCCTGATTAATCACTTTGCATGACTGAAAAAATTTTCCCAACTTTGACTTAACTGCCTGTATTAATAATGAGTAACCTAGAGGGTCATCACAGTGAGTGGGTCAAAGGTCAATGAGGCCCCTTCAAATAGACACTGAACTGTTCCTATAAAACTATAGTCATGTCAATTGATACTACTAGTGTCGTGAACATTAATATCTTTCTTTTATTCCACTAAAAATATTAGCACTTATTTCATATCGATGTTACTTAACCTTTTAGGTTGTCAATGTAAGCTAGGTTTTATTTCAAACCAAAAAGTGATTACAACTCCAGACAATGTTCAAGCTATATGTTAGATTACTTTCAGACACTTGCTTGCTTATAATAAGTGTTCAGTGCTGACACTAATCAGATTGGCGAGTGATTGATCGTGGTATTACATAATAATTCGTCGGTTCCTCACATTCAGAGATATACTTTGTCAACACATTTTATAATCTCACACACCCACATATAATCCCAGATACTCTTAAAAATCTAACCTCCGAGGAATATAATGTGACTAAAGTTGCAAAAATAATATTACACGCAAGTTCAGAGTTTGAAATGACCGTGCACCTCTAGACGCTCAAAATTGTTTTAGCAGGAACACTACTAAAGTGAATTGTATCATTTCTTGATCATTGGTTAAATAAAAGTGTGTCATAGAACTTACATGAAGTTGGCTACGAAATCCGCAGCACCAGAAATATATAGTAATATCTCAATTGATAAGTATAGTTAATCGCACCTTGTAGGTGTGCTGTTCCAGTTGTAAACACCACAATTATGGTCAAGAACTTGTGAACATCACGAGCCTCGTGATGTTTACAAGTTCCTGACCATAAGTGTGGTGTTTACAACTGTAACCGCACTCCTACGAGGTGCGATTAACGACTTATACCACGAAAAACAGGCCAATCTTCTCTAAAATTTGAAAATTACTGTGTCAATAAATCGTCGACTTTTGATTTGAACACCCACAATGGAATGGGGCGAACCATTGTACGTCGAAAGGTTCACAGAGGTCATTAGGCACCTGGCATACATGTTTGGGAGAGTGACCTATCCCAGACAAGTAGGACAAGTGCTCCGGTCAACTGCAAATCTGCATATAAATAAGGGATATAGAGTGGTATAATGCACCTGCGCAAAAGGAAACTGTTTCAGTCTGATTGGTCAAGTAAAATGGCTACCTTTTCTATGTCGTATTGGCTATTGGCTGGCAAGAAGGCATTCGATCTATAGATGCACGTGATAGATCGAAAGCAACAGTTTGCGCATTATGATGTTCTTGCCTCGTTGATAGCTTTCAATGCCATTTTCGTGTTTTCGACTGGTCAAGATGGACCTTGTCAACTTGTTTGATCTGATGACCCTAGAGACTTCCTAGGGTTCCAAAGATGGCCATGTAAAAACAACCATAGTGGATTTTTCACAGGCGAACTGCCCTGTAAGAGCAGCCGCTACTATTGGAGCGCATCAAATCCATTATGTGAAGTTCAACTTGTAAAAAGGTACTTGGCCATGATACCATCGACAGGACCGTACTATCGACCACCCTTGCCAAGGGATAATCAAGTTCTCCTCCGAGAAAGTAGACGTCTTTACACAAAGCAAATATGCAAGATGGCTTCGAAAGAAGGCCACCATCACACTGGACATTCTAGCAAGGTGGTTATTATTTTACTAAAATTTAATAGATAAAACGAATTCTGTAAAGGTATAAAATTAAATTCATTGATCAATATATTTTGTTGTGTGTGCGGCAATATCACAGAATTTCTTTCGACTATCCCGTGGACATAATAAAAAGGCTGTACTTGTTTCCATGCTATTTGTGACATATATTCATATATTTTGTGTTTGATAATTTCAGGTGAATGCAGCAGCATCTCTGTACCATCACGGATTCGATGAGCAGCTTATCAAAAAACAAAGAGGTCACAGATCAGATGACAGTTTACGCGCCTCGAATGCATGTCTATCGCACTACAAAAGCATGTGTCGAATACATTACTACCACCTCCATCTAGTGTTAAATCAGAGGAAGCTGTAGTAAACCAGTTTCTCAAGTTGCTACAAAACAACACAACAAGGCGGACAGAATTGATCCAACCCAAGAAGACACTGTATCTAAAGATGGACAGTCTTCATCAACAAATCCTGTTGCTTATATTGAGCATGGTTCAAAGAAAGTTAAAATCGAATTATAAAATGTGATGTTATAACATATCAGTTGAACAAATTGTCTTTATTGTGTTACAAAATGTGTGTGAGTGCCTTAGGCATCTCGACTGGACCTATTGTTTTCATGCAAATTAGTAATCGGCCATAATTTTTTAACATTTAAATGAGTAATCACTACACTTTGATTGATATGATAATGATTTTCTTTCATCAAAGTGTGGTGATTACTTATTTACATAAGAATAAAAGTATGACTGATTACTAGTTCCATAAGAACAATAGGTGGCAGTCGTGATTTAGGAGATAAATGGATGGCGATATGGTGGTTTCAACAGGGTTTCAACTCACAACGTACGGTACCCAGTCACCAACGAATAAAAGTATGACTGATTACTAGTTCCATAAGAACAATATTGGCAGTCGTGATTTAGGAGATAAATGGATGGCGATATGGTGGTTTCAACAGGGTTTCAACTCACAACGTACGGTACCCAGTCACCAACGAGAAGCAACAGACAAAACCGCTCGGCCAATTCCCCAATCTCAAAAAAGATTGGTTCTTAACCGAGCTAAGTTGTTACAATTTGGGCCAACTCTTCCAGAGGCGTGCGCATATGGAGTCCATTCAAAGTATGACTGATTACTTGTGGAGTGGACCTATTGTTCTCATGCAAACTAGAAAATTCAAAAATCTAAAATGATTGGGTCTTTGTCTATGAATAGAAATGTAATTGTGCCATTTTCACCGTCATTGGTTCAGTAATGAGATATTCGAATCAGAGAGAAGTGTGCAATGGTACACAATGGTACACAAGATGCCATTGTTTTCTATGGGCAATCAAGCTTATTCGTTGCATTGTAAAATTAAAAATATATCTGAAAAAAACCCGTTCGTTTAATTTTCTCAGTTCGCTTCTATTTCTCAATATATTTGAAATTAGACATTTCTTGAAGGTTAACTAAAACTCTGTTGCTTTATTTTTTAGAGATTCACTCTTATTTTTATGAAATGACGAATTAACGATCGTTTGTGCTGTTGGCAGTGTTTTTACCTATTTTGCGTATGGATGTTATCACTTAGGTAGTTTTAGAATTCCTCTATGAAATTATTTTAAAAATGTAGTAATGGAAAGGGCAACATATAAGGGAAATAGAATCTGCATATTTTTCATCAATATTTAGCTATGCAGTGAGGGAATTTGACAAAATTTAAAACATGGCGCAGAAGGCGAATTCCACTCTCTATATGCTTAGTCGCCATATCTGTGGGAAGAAGTTGTATACACTATTGTGAAACAAAAAGGGGGCCTTTGGTCCCCCAGGGCATATTTCTCTATGTCTCTCAAGTGCAAGACACTTGCAGTCAGTAATGTGTGAGACAGTGGTTAGCTAGTTGTCTTTGAAGACATTCGACGCGTCTTCAGGCTACTTGCTGCTGACTTGCAGAAAACTTACTGCTGGACTTGCCGTATATCTCTATGTCCCTTATGAGATCGTTGTATGAGACATCATCAGTCGTTAGACGGGAGAAATAGACAAAGCATGATTAGCTTTGTCCAGCCCTCAGCGCAAAGACCCATGGAGATCCACACATCCTCTGCCGAGGCTGCTGCACCTCCCTTACTCTCCAGTGACTTGCAGAATGGGTGGCTCCTTGACCTTGACTCAGAGATGAAGATCCTGGGTATTGTGCCGGCACAGGTATATCGAATGGCCTAAACGGAAGTAGGGGTGCAGAAGCCTGTCCTCATCAAGAACACTGGCACCAGCGAGGTCTCGATCCTCTGACCACATACCCAGCAGTGCAGTGATCCTTGTTTGTTGCTGGATAGCCTAGTTGCACATTCCTGCCCCTGGGACGTAGATATAGCTCTACTGTCCCCTATTAGACTGAAAAATACAGTAACTGTCATAGGTGCAGCACAACCTCTTAGGCACACCTTCATTTTTCGGAGTCTGGTCCTGGCTGCCTATTTTGGGCGCTGCTTAGTCAGCTCTCACATTAATAGGCGAGGGTGTCAACTCCGTTTTCGGTGATCCAGTGCTTGCTGTCGAAAGAGGGGGAGAAGCCTTATTCAAGAGCTGTCCATAGAAAAGGTGCTCCAAGGAACGCAGCACATTCATGCCTTGGCAGAAGCTCCTCCTGCTGAAGAGAGCCTCTTTGAACTGCTCGTGGAGGATGAGCCATGTCTGCACACTTTTTTCACGCTATTGGCCCTCTTGATGACTGCCCCCTGGCCTCTTTGATTGAGTACATCATGGAACACAGGCCAACATACTCTGCAATAGGGTGCCCGGCGTACTCGTCTTTCATGTTCCAAGCACCTTGGCCCGGCCATGTCCTGGTAGATGTCCTATACATTGACCTCGACGAGGAGCGAGTCAGTATCCATGTAGAGCAGCTGACAGCACTCCCTGTACTGAGTTTTCATCTGATTGTATAAGAAGTTGTACATGTGGACCTTCGAGAGGTCCAGGATGCTCATGCCCACATACATGGGGAGGTTAAGGATGAGCCAGTGCTTGTGGAGCTGCTACAAGGTCAACGCCAAAAATGTTGGGCCGCACCTAGGCAGGTCTCGCCAGCAGGTGCTGAATCTTTTGCATCCCCATATGCACACACATTAGCTGCACGTCGAGCCGCTTGTGGAGGTTCTCAATCATTTTCCTGAAGATGGAGTTGTTCATCAGCTTGTAGAGTTTCTTTTCAAATGTAGTGGCCGTCTGCTTCTGGAGCTCTGTGTTAAGCTGGCTGTAAAGCTCCATCCAGGGGCTCTGCACAAACTTCACTGTGCTGGGGATCTCTTCAACCTCATCCTCTGGGAGAGGTACAGCTACAGTGTAGGATGTAGCGCTCTGTGCCGCAGAGGTTGGGAACCAGCTTTTCAACCTCAGTGGGTGCTTTATTTCCTCCAAACAGCCCTTTCTGGGGCGCCGACAGCCTCTATACCTGAACCACCATGAGTTATTGGTGAGAGGGTAATCATTGTCAGCCTGGTGCAGCTCGATATGGTACTGAAGGTCTGCCTTGTGGATATAGTCTTTAGGAGCGCCCTCTGGGAGGGTGGTGATTGTCGCTTTGGGCATTCCATATTTATCCTCCAATTGGAAGCCCCCTGTGGGTAACATCTGGCTCATCCCCGGCCATAGATGTTGTTAGCGTCCAGGTAGAGGATGTAGCTGTTTGGCATGGCTGGGTCTTATCCATCCATTGCGGGTTGTTTGCCTTGTGTATCTTTTTGTCACCATTGAGATTCCTCTTCGAGCTGGTTCTCAACAAAGAGTGCTAGTCATAGTCAGTTAGCAGATCTAGCATGATCCCTTTCTTTTTCAGAAGCGCGTCCCAGGAGAGACTGGGGCTGGTGTAGTAGTAGGCCAAGTTCAGGCCATACTTGCGCAGGCTTGTCTTTCGGAAGCTCTTGAATACGTCTGCCAGGAGGAGGACGTCTGTGCCATTGTAAAGATGATGGTAGTCACCCTGGATGTTGCAGCTGAAGGTCTCCCAGGCTTCTTTTGTGTGAGCGCGGTCGCTCTCTTTGATGCCTGAGCAAGAGAGCTTGCTGTGGAAAGTTTCTTTTGGTGGGACCTGGGGCTCAGTGAAGAATGCAGGGGTAGATGCCTTTGCGATGCAAGAGGGCGCATCACTCTTTGCAGGGCTTGTACTTCGCTGTTATGCAGAAGGCCTAGGGCTGGTTGGCTTCCACAAGCTTGTCTAAGGAGGTCAACAGGAACTGGCCACTGTCGATGAAGCGGAGCTGCCTAAGTGAGAAGAATATATACTTTTCTGTGTTGTTGGTGATGCAGGTGATCCTGCTCTGTACTTTCAAGATACCCTGTATCAGACGATAGGAGTCATAGCCCTGCAGGTTGTTGAAGACTACTAGTATAATTGTGGTTTGGGGGCTCAGCCGCAGCTTGAGGTTGCAAGCATTGTGGGCTGCCCTGCAGTACTGCCGTGTGATGTGGCAGTGGTCATGGACAGAGTCTCCAGCAAAAGGCTTCTGGCCTATGTGGCACGTAGTGGGACAGCAATAGGCCTTGAAGTCCTGTAGGGTCATCCTTAAGTCTTAGGGGTTGCCATGATTTCCTTTATATGATGCTCCCCTTCTTGGACAGCTCTGAGGAAATGCTCTGCCGGGTTGGGCCCTCCCTTCTCCACAGATGGGTTTGTCATGCCGTCAGAGCGCACGACCATGTTGCAGAAGCTGCTGATGCTGGGTGACCTAGGTGTTACTGACTGCAGGCTGGAGCTTTGGGCCCTCCACCTTTGTGATCAGGGTCCCGAAGTCAGCGTAAATAAAAAACGGTGCAGAGAGCTGCTTATGGTGGTTCAGGAAGGTGAGCTTGTTTTGCCTTCTTCTGGAATCTCGACCCTCTCAGCCATCTTCCCTATCCCGAGGCACTCAGGCTTGTTTGCCTCCAGCAGGTCCTGCCCTGTGTAGCCATGGAGGCAGCATACTCAGAAGTGTTTGTGATTGTCATGCTTTGATTGGTTATGCAAGAGCCGGTTGATGTCTTCAACCAGTTGTAGTGGAATTTCCCCAGCTGCCTCAATCGACATAACATTTCAAACATCTCCAGGGGAGTGGGGGAAGACTTCGCCTAGTGCCTCATCAATCTCCTTGGCCTGTATGTGTACCTCTTGCCTGTTGCAGAACACAAGCTCTGAGTGATCAGGGTTACAAGCTTGTTTGTCTAGCCTAAGGTGGACCCTCAGCACCAAAGGGAACTTCAGGCCCACCAGGTCAGAACCTCTTCATTGAATTTCTGGCTGATCTAGGTTGGAAATCGTCCAAGAAGGCTGGTTGGTCAGCTCTGAGGCAAATTCGTTCTGCAAAATCCATCTGCCAGCTCCGCAGTAAGTTCTTAACTGCACGATTTGTGCAGTGGAAGTGGAAATGATGAAACTAGAGCAATTGATCGGCCATAACTATATCTATGCACAATCTCCTTAACTTTATGCCTTCACCGCCAACCTCTAAAGAAAATAAAATATCCGCCACATAATTAAAAATCGTTTTATGCCCTTCTTGCTGTTTTCTAACGATGTCCCTCTGCTCTCAGAGCAGAAGCATCATAAACACATTTTTGTACCCACACCTCCCACAAAGGGATATCTTATTTGTTACCCATTCCCACGGACATTACACAGCACGAACCCCTCTTGACTTTAAAGTTGTGTATGCACAGTACTCCCCATGCACTTGCGACCGCAGAACTCAGTCGAGCTCAGCTTAAGCCACTGGCATGTGTTCTTTGGAATTTTCATGCTTACTTTATATCATTATACACATTATCACCTATGTCTAAAAGGATTTGCCGTGTTTGGTCTCACTCGGCAGTTGGTAAGCCCTCCCAGGTGAAATGGGCTTATGAACCCCAATTGTCTTTCGCTGAGATTGCGTATTTTTGCAAGTTGCGTGGTTCTGTGTTGTGAGCCTCCTAAGTTAAAAGGAGGCTTAGAAAGGGAGGTGTGGTTCAGAACCGACAGTTTCTATACTAGTAATGTCATTTTATAAAAGAACATAGAAATCTGTAGGCATGCTATGTTGAAGCTTTGTGTATGTGACTGAAAGAACATGCTGTAATATTATTTGTGATTGACACGGGGCAGTATAATATTCATTCAATGAAGCTATGTATGGTCTGGCTGCAAAATTGGCCTGTAACACTGCACTGTATTTGCATGATTAATTGTTTGGGTTCTCTGAAGATGGACAACACATATCCTTTCGAACGGGTCATTAGTTCCATTACAATCTCCCAGAAACTAACCTGTATAGGAACCACCTGCTATTCTATCTTACGGAAGTCGGATGGAGCTACAAAATCTGGCGGACCAATCACAGCACACGTTAAACATGTAACATTAATAAAGAAATCTAAGATTGCGCCAGCCAAATGCTGACCTAGGTGCAAGAGAGTGACTAAATATCTTTATTTCAACGTTTCAACAAAGATTTACCACTTTTAGTTCTTCTTGTAACAGAGACATTGTGGCCATTTAAAATGGAGCTTACTGCTTTGTTTGTCAGTCAAACTCTTAAAAGGAAAGAAACTCGCCAGACATTCTTCGAGTTTGTTCTTGGATTTAACCACCTTGAAAGTAAGTAAGCAATTATGTGATTGTTTATATACGGGTCATATACAAGCTCATGATGGAGCTATGAAAACATGATCCAAGTACCTGTTCCGCCATGGTCTTAGATGTCAGAGAGCATCAAGCTGCCCCGACAAGAGACCTTGGCAAGTGAAAATGCAGTCATTGGTACAATGATGCATTTGCCTTGCGCCGTATAACCGAGGACATGTATTGCTTAATACTTTTGTGACAGCATTCAGTGATGTAAAATAATTTTCTTTGAATATAAATGTCAGCCAGGCTACTTTGAGCTTTGATTTCTAGATTCTTGATTCTCCACTCAATAAGGCATACCTGTCTTCAGACATTGAATTTGGTCGTTTGTAACATTGGACATGAACGCTGTTGAGTAGTGACCGTTGGATTGGCTTTATCAAAAAGTAATCACTTGATATCGTTAACATGCAATTACTTATTGCATTGATTGGAGATGTTTAGGATGTTTGTACATACATACATACATACATACATACATACATACATACATACATACATACATACATACATACAAGAATACAACACAAAATTGCATCAAGTACAAAGTAATGATATGTGTTAGTTAAGTTTCATGCATCCTGCAATCATCAGACAGAAGAAGATGAGGGGACTGTTAAACAAACGCTCAGAGTTGGTTTCAAAATGTCGCAGCCTAAACAAACATTATTTGATGAATTTCAACACCATCTACAGTACCTGAAGAAATTATATCATAATTAATATAAGTATTATATAGAAATAATAACGCGAATAATAATAGGTTCAATTCCCGTGAAAATTTCACAAGTAGGGTATTTTGGGTCGAAAAGACCAAATATGATATCGATTTCACTGCCCCATGTTTCCATGGTAACCATTTTAGGGGTTGAAAATATCAATTTTTCTAATATCCCATGAAAAGTTACTTTGATTGATATGAAAATTATCTAGTGGGGGAGTTCGGGTCAGAGAACACAAAAACAGACTTATTTTAATGTTTCGAGTTGCCATGGTAACTATTTTGGGATTGAAAATGTTACTTTTTCCCTAATTCCTATTAAAGAACGATTGATTGATGTAAAAATTTGATCATAAGGGTTTGTCTGGTTAGCACACCAAAAAAATCACACTCATTTTAATGTGAGATGTTTCCATGGCAACCATTCAGGAGTAAAAATTACCAGTTTTTCAAAGATTCCATCTAAAATCCAGGAATCAACAGAATGTGTTATATCAAAGGGATATTTTGGGTTAGAAAGACCAAATATCCAGTGTAAAAATCCAGTAATCAACAGAAATATTATACCAAAGTGTTATTTTGGGTTAGAAAGACAAAATATGATATCAATTTTTACTGCCCTGTGTTTCCATAGTAACCTATTTGCATTTTAAAATTTCAATTTTTTTTTCCAAATTCCATTAAAAGTAATCCCAGTTACTATGCAAATGCTCTCCTTAGTGTATTTATCACAGCATGAACTCCATGTTCATTTTTGTTTTATGTTGCCTTGGTAACCATTTTGGAACCACAGTTTTTTTTTAAACCATAGACCCTCGAGAGGATCTATGCTAAAACATAATTCACTGTTTTTTATTTATTTTGTTTGATGCAGTCATCCCAAATAGGCTAAGTGTTATATAGTACAGTACTAACTCATTATGCATCGAATTATGTTTATGCCTTCAAATTAATTTTATGTGCTTAAAATTAATTCTACTAGTATCTCAATTAATTTTATGAACCCAATTCCCCTTATCACCCAGTGTACCATTATTTATCACAGGCAGTTACAGTAGCGCACAGTTTTTTTATTTAAAACATAATTCACTGGTGCTTATTTATTTTATATATTATAATGAACAACGTATTAATATTCATGTTATAATAATTTATTTTGATTTCTTTGCCTCATTCCAGGAAGAATAATGAAGACAAATTATTTCTGATTGTTTAACTAAAGTAAAATTATGACCATGTAGTGGTGCATTATTTTTGTGTGACCTGGCCTGGCCATAAACTTTATGATTAGCTAGATCTCCCCTTTCCATGGTAGCAACGGCTAAATTTGAACATGGTGCCTGTATACCTTTAAACATTTTTTTAAACCCAGCAGGCCAAGACAAGGGGGAAATATTACAAGTTAAATGTTTCATGTTTAATACTGCCCAGGGCTCGAAATTAACTTTTTTCCCTGGTAGTCCACTTGGGCTACCATTTTCTGAAGTTGGTAGCCCAGTGACAGTGGATTGTAGCCCATGCATATTTTAGATCAGGGGTATTTTTTTCGTTAACCAGACAAAAAAAGGCTATTTTTCAAGATTCTGCCTATGAAGTGAATTTTCTAGTCTTTTGATGTGTATACTTGCACACCTTTAATACCCAAGGAAACAGGTATAATGGACGACAGTGGGACTCCAAAGTTTTGTGACCCATTAACAACCCGTTCAACCCTCAGAGTTGTATGCAAATTTTAAAAGTCGCCATGACAACCTGACAACAACATGGCCTTTTCAGCACTAAGACATAGTGTAGCAGGGCTACAAATAGGCCATGGCCCTTCTGTCAGGAGGAGGCATAATTTCTGTGTCATTGTGATTGATACATTATGCTACGAGAATGCGTTTTTATTGGCCATCGTTTCCTGTGTCTGTCATTCAAGTATGCCAGTTCAGATATTGAAACTTTGTTGCAAAGTTCCACCGCACGGCCGGTTGTCTTCGTAATTTCCAGAACAAAGTCATATTATGGCAAATTTTTGTGCCCAGCCTGGTTTGACTGCATTTATCTAGCTCGTCCCAAAGTGACGGACGCATCTTTCAACCTTTCAGCTTGGTGAAAAACGCATTTATGGATTCGCCAAAGGCCTGTGGATTCGCATATTTTTGCACAAGTGCTACATGGACATAGGAAAAAGTTCGACTCACCCTAGCCCTCTCGATTGTTGAATAAAACCACGGTCCATGAGTTCTCGAAAACTGTAGTGTAGCATTCCAAAGTCTGTCACCCTGTTTTTTTTCAAAGTTTGGAGAAGGGCGGCATTTCCATCTGAATGATTGAACGACGTGAAACGCAAAATTCTATCGCATATCTTCCGGCAATATGTACAGTACCGTCAGTAGAAATACTGTATACGCTGCAGTGCTGAGTTACGTAAGCTTATAAGCTTATACTCCACAAAATGGCTACAGGCGGCGTGAACTTTCTGAAAGGATTTCCTAAACGTCCTTCTTGGTACCTTAGACACTCACATGTGATATCCTGAAAAGTATTCTCTGCAGTAATTCCAGTTTCTGTCAACATTCCAACGACACGATAGCGCGAGATCGGAGACGTTCTAATGTCACGCCACGCACTCCCAATAGCGCATGCTCTGGGATTCGCGTCGCGTCTCTGAAGGGCGCGCGCGTGTTCCGACGGAGAAGAACGCGAATCGCAGGGTCTCTGCCAGATTACACTGCCAGGGCGAAACATGCGAAATGCAGAAAATGTTTATTCTGCAATGCCAATATGACGCTTACGAAGTAAGTCTGAATAAGTTTTAAATTATACAACAGAATGAATCCATTGTACATTGGTACATTGATACGTTTATGAAAGAATTAGTACAGGATACGTTATGTTAGAGTTGGGGTGGGGGGGGGAATATTCGTTCGGTGGTCGCAGCATAGCAATTTCACTGCAGAGAGAGAGAGAGAGAGAGAGAGAGAGAGAGATTGTTAATTTATATCGGAAATCTTTTTCATAGTCGTGACTTTTGATGGAAGAAAACTAAAAACAAAATTAAATTGAACCGATTGAACGTGTATCCGTAAAGTTCGCACAAAAGTTAAAAGTCTAGGCCTGCTGGTATCGCGTAAACTGCTTAGTGTCACTTTTCCGACAAGCATTTAATTACCCCTTGGCTTAATGATATCCCCCTCTCTCCGTACAGTATAATGCATAATTCTGCGCTGCACGTAAAACAATTGGAAGTCACCCCTATTGACAAAATTAAAATATACAACACTTCTTTTTCAGAATTCCTACACAGCTTCAATGAACTGTTATTAGATTTCTATATAATACTTATAGCCCCTAAACTTGTAATAATAATAATAATAATAATAATAATAATAATAATAATAATTAATATAAGTATTATATAGAAATAATAACGCGAATAATAATAGGTTCAATTTCCGTGAAAATTTCACCATAAGGGTATTTTGGGTCGAAAAGACCAAATATGATATCGATTTCACTGCCCCATGTTTCCATGGTAACCATTTTAGGAGTTGAAAATTTCAGTTTTTCTAATATCCCATGAAAAGTTACTTTGATTGATATGAAAATTATCTAGTGGGGGAGTTCGGGTCATAGAACACAAAAACCAGACTTATTTTAATGTTTCAAGTTGCCATGGTAACTATTTTGGGATTGAAAATGTTACTTTTTCCCTAATTCCTATTGAAGAACTATTGATTGATGTAAAAAATTGATCAAAAGGGTTTGCCTGGTTAGCACACAAAAAAATCACACACATTTTTAATGTGATATATTTCCATGGCAACCATTCAGGAGTAAAAATCACAAGTTTTTCACAGATTCCACCTAAAATCCAGTGATCAACAGAATGTGTTTTATCAAAGGGATATTTTGGGTTAGAAAGACCAAATATCTAGTGTAAAAATCCAGTAATCCACAGAATATTATACCAAAGGGTCATTTTGGCTTAGAAAGACAAAATATGATATCCATTTTTACTGCCCTGTGTTTCCAGAGTAACCTGTTTGCATTTTAAAATTTCAATTTTTTTACAAATTCCATTAAAAGTAATCCCAGTTACTATCCAAATGCTCTCCTAAGTGTATTTATCAGAGCATGAACGCCATGTTCATTTTTGTTTATGTTGCCATGGTAACCATTTTGGTTACCACAGATTTTTTTATTTAAAACGTAATTCAGTTTTTATTTATTTTATTATTTATTATATAGTATAGTACTAACTTATTATGCATTCATTGAATTAAGTTTATGCCTTCAAATTAATTTTGTGCTAAAATTAATTCTACTACTATCTCAAATTAATTTTATGAACCCAATTCCCCTTAGCACCCAATGTACCATTATTTATCACAAGCAGTATCAGTAGCGCACATTTTTTTTTATTTAAAGCATGATTCACTTGTACTTATTTATTTTATGGATTTATAATTAACGACGTATTAATAAAAAAATTATTAATCAAAAACTGTAGCCATGCTCGAATACAAATGTCTTCTCATTAAATTACGTCATTGTTATACAAGAGTGAGCATTCCTAAGTCTGTCACCCTGTTTTTTTCAAAGTTTGGAGAAGGGCGGCGTTTCCATCTGAATGATTGAACGAGGTGAAATGCAAAATTCCATCGCATATTCGGCAATATTTACAGTAGAAATACAGTAAAAGCTCCAGGTTATACTCCAAAAAATGGCCACAGGCGGCGTGAACTTTCTTAAAGGATTTCCTAAACGTCCTACTTGTTACCTTAGAGACTCACATATGTTTTCCTGAAAAGTATTCTCTGCAGTTATTCCAGTTTCTGTCAAATTGCACATCATTTCTAAAGCTCAACGACACGCACGAGACGAAGAAGTTCCAGACTGAACGTTCACGCGCACGGAGAAAATTGCGCATGCTCATATTGTCAGCTGCACTGGCATAGACTCTTTCTCCACAGTCGCTAGCGCTGTGCCTTGTTTTGTGCGCGCCCACGGTGGGCCTGCATTCAAAGGCTACGCTGTGCATGTGAGCACGCGCTGCCAGACACAGCGACTGTCAGTTTTTGCAAGATATGAATATTCATAAGGGTAGTGATGTCAAAAGAAACACCTATCTAACTGGGCAGAGAGAATATATACTAGCTGGTAGACCTATAGTATACGCGGTATGTTTTTATTTTTCATTTTTAATTTTATTTGGCTATGGTACTTGTCATTTTTTTTATTAACGGATGTGTGCATTTCTATAAAGTACCCGGATCAGGCTGAAATCCGACCAGTCGCTTGCAAGAACGTCCAGACCCTGGGATTCGCATCGCGTCAATACCTGCTGGTATCGCTTAAAAACTGCTTAGTGTCACTTTTCCGACAAGCATTACCCCATGGCTTAATGATATCACTCCTTACTCCATACAGTATGATGCATAATTCGGCGCTGTACATACGATAAGTCACCCCTATTGACAAAATTAAAATAAACACGCCTCTTTTTTAAAATTCCCACAGTTTCAATGAACTGTTATTAGATTTCTATATAATACTTATAGCCCCTAAACTTGTAATAATAATAATAATAATAATAATAATAATAATAATAATAATAATAATAATAATAATTAATATAAGTATTATATAGAAATAATAATGCGAATAATAATAGGTTCAATTTCCATGAAAACTTCACGATAGGGGTATTTTGGGTCGAAAAGACCAAATATGATATCGATTTTACTGCCCCATGTTTCCATGGTAACCATTTTAGGGGTTGAAAATTCCAGTTTTTCTAATATCCCATGAAAAGTTACTTTGATTGTTATGAAAATTATCTAGTGGGGGAGTTCGAGTCAGACAACACAAAAAAAACAGACTTATTTTAATGTTTCGAGTTGCCATGGTAACCAATGTGGGATTGAAAATGTTACTTTTTCCCTAATTCCTATTAAAGAACTATTGATTGATGTAAAAAATTGATAATAAGGGTTTTTCTGGTTAGCACACCAAAAAAAATCACACTCATTTTAATGTGCGATGTTTCCATGGCAACCATTCATGAGTAAAAATTACCGGTGTTTCAAAGATTCCACCTAAAATCCAGTAATCAACAGAATGTGTTATATCAAAGGGATATTTTGGATTAGAAAGACCTAATATCAGTGTAAAAATCCATTAAATCAACAGAAATATTATACCAAAGGGTTATTTTAGGTTAGAAAGACAAAATATGATATCCATTTTTACCTCTCCTGTGTTTCCATAGTAACCTATTTGCGTTTTAAAATTTCATTTTTTTTTCAAAATTCCATTAAAAGTAATCCTAGTAACTATGCAAATGCTCTCCTAAGTGTATTTATCACAGCATGAACTCAATGTTCATTTTTGTTTTATGTTGCCATGGTAACCTATTTGGGAACCACAACTTTTTTTAATTTAAAACAATAGACCCTTGAGTGGGTCTATGTTAAAACATAATTCACTGTTTTTTATTTATTTTATGAATTTCTAAGTAACAACTTTTAACGTTTGTTCTATAATAATAATAATAATTGTAATTTCTTTGCCTTCATTCTAGGAAGAATAATTAAGATAATGTACATTGAGGCCATTCTTGTCAAAATTGTTTTCCGTTTGTTTTAGTGTGTTTGAATTAATATTAGTTTGACCAGAAAAAAATTTTTTCAAGCATTCTTAATTTTGTTTCATGCAGTCATCCCAAATAAGTGTTATAGAGTATAGTACCAACTTATTATGCATTCATCGAATTCATTTTATGCCTTCAAATTAATCTTATGTGCTAAAATTAATTCCACTTGTATCTCCAATTAATTTTATGAACCCAATTCCCCTTATCACCCAAAGTACCATTATTTATCAGAAGCAGTAACAGTTTTTTTAAAACAAAATTCACTGGTACTTATTTATTTTATGGATTTATAAATAACGACGTATAATAATGTTCATTTTATAATAATTTATTTTGATTTCTTTGCCTCATTCTAGGAAGAATAATGAAGACATATTATTTCTGATTCTTTAACTAAAGTGAAATTATGGCCATGTAGTGGTGCATTTTTTTGTGTGACCTGGCGTGACCCCATAAATTCTATGATTCATATGATTAGCTAGATCTCCCCTTTCCATGGTAGCAATGGCTAAATTTGAACATGGTCCCTGTATACCTTTAAACATTTTTTAAAACCCAGCAGGCCAAGACAAGGGGAAATATTACAAGTTAAATGTTTCATGTTTAATATTGCCCAGGGCTCGAAATAAACTTTTTTCCGTGGTAGTCCACTTTGGCAACCATGTTCTGAATGTGGTAGGGCGGTGACACTGGCTGGTAGCCCATGCATATTTTAGATCAGGGGTATCTTTTTTCGTTAACCAGACAATAAAGGGCTATTTTACAAGGTTCTGCCCGTGAAGTGAATTTTGTAGTCTTTTGATGTGTATACTTGCACACCTTTAATGCCCAAGGAAACAGGTGTAATGGATGACATTGGGACTCAAAAGTTTTGTGGCCTATAAACAACCCGTTTCACTCTCACAGTTGTATGCAAATTTTAAAAGTCGCCAGGACAACATGACAACAATATGGCATTTTCAGCACTGAGATATACTGTAGCAGGGCTAAAAATAGACCTTGGCCCTTCTGTTGGGAGGAGGCATAATTTCCGTGTCATTGTGATTGATACATTATTATCAAAATGCACCGAGAATGCATTTTTATTGGCCATCGTTTCCTGTGCCTGTCATTCAAGTACGGCAGTTCAGATATGGAAACTTTGTTGCAAAGTTCCACCGCACGGCCGGTCGTCTCTAGAACAAAGTCATAATATGGCAAATTTCTACGCCCAGCTGGGTTTGACTGCATTTATCTAGCTTGTCCCAAAGTGACGGACGCATCTTTCAACCTTTCAGCTTGGTGAAAAACGCATTTATTGATTCGCCAAAGGCCTGTGGACTCGCTTATTTTTTGCACAAGTGCTACATGGACATGGGAAAAAGTTGTTGAATACTCACTGTTTCAGTGAATCCGTCATGATCAGAGTTCTCAAATCAAAACATGTTGCCGAGCTCGAATACAAAGGTCTTCTCATTGAATTACGTCATTGTTATACAAGAGTTAGCCAAAGTCTGTCACCCTAATTTTTTCAAAGTTTGGAGAAGGCCGGCATTTCCATCTGAATGATTGAACGACGTGAAACGCAAAATTCCATCGCATATTATCTGGCAATATTTACAGTAGAAATACCGTATAGCGTCGCTCCAGTCCAGGTTCGTATAAGCTTATACTCCACAAAATGGCCACAGGCGGCGTGCCACTTTCTGAAATGATTTCCTAAACGTCCTACTTGTTACCTTAGGGACTCACTTGTGATCTCCTGAAAAGTATTCTCTGCAGTAATTCCAGTTTCTGTCAACATGCAAAGCTCAACGACAAGATTATAGCACGAGACGTAGTGTACAGACGACACATTCACGCGCATGCTCATATTGGCAGACTACACTGACACTGGCAAACGAGTGCGCATGCGTGAAGTTATATTTGCAGCACAGATTTCGCGGAAAACTCATGCTTTTTCCATCCCAAAACTTCCTCGATCGCTTACAGTAAATGCACATGAACAAAATAAAACCCAACAACGTCAGCACAGGGAGAGGGTTTATGGTTTTTGCCACAAACTACAAATGCCACGCTGAAGATACATTTAACATTCCACTGGCATAGACTCTCCACAGTCGCTGTGCCTTGTTTGTGGGCGCCCACGACTGCTACGATGGGCCTGCGATCAAAGGCTACGCTGTACAGCTCAGCAGCTGTGAGCACGCGCTGCCAGAGACAACGACTGTTGGTTTTTGCAAGTATATGAATATTCATAAGGGTAGTGATGTCAAAAGAAACACCTATCTAACTGGGCGGAGAGAATATACGTACGACAATTAGAAGTCACCCCTATTGACAAAATTAAAATAAACAACACCTTTTTCCTTTTTTTCAGAATTCCCACAGCTTCAATGAATTGTTATTAGATTTCTATATAATACTTATAGCCCCTAAACTTGTAATAATAATAATAATAATAATAATAATAATAATAATAATAATAATAATAATAATTAATAAAGTATTATATAGAAATAATAACACGAATAATAATAGGTTCAATTTCCGTGAAAATTTCACCATAAGGGTATTTTGGGTCGAAAAGACCAAATATGATATCGATTTCACTGCCCCATGTTTCCATGGTAACCATTTTAGGTGTTGAAAATTTCAGTTTTTCTAATATCCCTTGAAAAGTTACTTTGATTGATATGAAAATTATCTAGTGGGGAAGTTCGGGTCAGAGAACACAAATGTCAGACTTATTTTAATGTTTCGAGTTGCCATAGTAACTATTTTGGGATTGAAAATGTTACTTTTCCCTAATTCCTATTAAAGAACTATAATTGATGTAAACAATTGATAATAAGGGGTTTTCTGGTTAGCACACCAATAAAAATCACACTCATTTTAATGTGAGATGTTTCCATGGCAACCACTCAGGAGTAACAACATTTTTTTTTCAGAAGTCTCACAGCTTCAATGAATTGTTTTTTGGATTCTATTGTTATGTAGGTCATTTCCCCCACACTCATCATGACCTGAGTTCAATTAGTCTAGAACATTCTCAAGGTCACTGCCCTTGATGACCTCACAACCTTGAATTCAATTAGTCAGTGTTTGGAATGTTCTGGAAAGTTGATTAGTTGTGTAAGGGAGATAATTTTAGAACAGTAATTAGCATGTCAATAAAAGTTCTAGATTGTTCTTATATGCCTTTATAAAAGGGACGTGCACAGCTTCCAGTCAGACTTTTGGGATCGTGTCTCTTGTGTGTTACTAAACTCCAGCAGTAGTCATTCTCAAGACTTTTCAAGACCTTCACTGTCAACGCTGGATTTATACTGTGGACTTTGTGCAGCTTCAAGCCTGCAAGCCAAAGGACTGTTCATTCATCCGACTGACTGTTACAACTCTGAGACTGGAGCTTTGCCGTCCCAGCTGAGATAAGTAGTCTGTACACTTTTAAAGCTTGTACTCTGTCCCTGACTTAGCAATTAGTTTTGTTTTCGTAATAAATTTTGTTTAAACGTAACTGCTGAGTTCACCCTTTTGTTCGTTTTCTCTGCACGTAACAAATTGGGGGCTCGTCCGGGATACGAATATTTTGAGCCGTTTGACAACATTTTGCCTACCTTTTCAAAACTACTGTATACTGTGAACTCAGCGAAATTCAATCATGGCGGAATTCAAGCCAGACGAATTTATGGATGACCTTGATCAGGACACATTTAATTCCCTCAGAAAAGACAACCTCATAGCACTGGCCAATTTCCTTAAAGTAGATGTCAAAAGATCTATGCGCAAGCGAGAAATACAGTTCAAGATTGCAAAACATTTAGTTAATTCTGGCCATTTTGAGGAGTCTGCCTTAAAAGATTATGAGCCTGAGTCTTCCTTCGAACTCAAAAAATTGGAATTAGAAATACAGGCAGATTTCGAGCTAAAAAAATTGGCATTAGAAAAAGAAAAAGAATTACAAATGAAAGAAAAAGAATTACAAATGGAAAAGGAGAGACAGGCATTAGAAAAAGAAAAATACAAATGCAGTTAGAAATGGAAGAAAGACAGAAAGAGAGGGAATTGGAAATGAAAGAAAAAGAATTGCAAATGGAAGAAGACAAAGGGAGAAAGAAAGAGAGAAAAAGAAAAGGAAAGAGAATTAGCAGAACACCGACTGCAGTTAGAAATAAAACGTTTAGAGCTTGGACAGTCAGGAAAATTCTTCCCTTCAGACAAGTTTGACATCACTAAGCATTTCAGGTTAGTTCCCCCTTTCCAAGAAAAGGATGTCGATAAATATTCCTTCATTTTGAGAAAATTGCTCAGAGTCTGAACTGGCCTAAGGAGTCCTGGTCTATGCTTTTGCAGAGTGCTTTGGTGGGTAAAGCCAGAGAAATTTACATTCAGTTGTCAGTAGAGCAGGCTTCAAATTATGATTCTGTGAAGGAATTAATTCTCAAGGGTTATGAGTTGGTGCCTGAAGCTTACCGTCAGAAATTTAGGGATTGTGAGAAGGTGAAAGATCAAACTTATGTTGAATTTGCTCGAACAAAGAACAACTGTTTGATCGTTGGTGTTCTTCGGAAAAGGTCAGTCAGAATTATGACAAATTAGACAACTTGTTTTGATTGAGGAATTTAAAAGGTGCATTCGGAGTGACATCAAGACGTTTATCAATGAACAAAAGGCAGATACATTAGAGGTTGCTGCACGTTTGGCCGATGATTATTCATTGACCCACAAATCTTCATTTCTCAGCAAACCATCCCAGTCCTTTTCATACAGAAACAATGCAGGTAAATTTAACTCGTCCTTTTCATCCAAGAATTTTTCAAAGGAGAGTAGGAAATCAAATGACAACAGTTCACAAATTCAAGTAACACTTCCACATCATCAGATCCCAAGTCTCAATCTCCTTCTGACAAACAGTTCGGTACACTTTCTTGTAATTATTGTAAGAAAGACGGCCATTTAATGTCAGAGTGTTTCAAATTGAAAAGAAAACGTGAAGGTCAAAGTGGTCAAAGTGGATCTAAGCCCACCGGCTTTATTTCTTCATCAACTCAATTAGAGTCTAATAATGTGTGAACACATTTTCTGAGGTTAAACCCCTCTTATCCCCAATTAATGAGGTCAAGGTCAATTCTTCTCAAGATAGCATTATGGGTATTTTCGAACCATTTATTCATGATGGTTTTATATCACTTTCTAGTGATTTCTCTTCCGCTACCCCTGTCAAAATTTTAAGAGATACCGGGGCTTCCCAGTCTCTTTTGTTGGCAGATACCCTGCCGTTTTCTGAAAAGTCATTTTCAGGTTCTAAAGTTCTTATTAAGGGGGTAGATTGTAATGACTACATTCCTGTTCCTCTCCATAATGTCTATTTGTCTTCGGACTTTGTTTCTGGACCTGTGGCTTTAGGTATTAGGCCCTTTTTTGCCTTTTGAAGGGATTCACCTTCTTCTTGGAAACGACCTTGCTGGGGACAAGGTCATTACTAATCCACTTGTGACTGATAATCCTAGTTTAGATCAGGATCCAGAGCCAATTGAACAAGAGATACCCGATTTATTTCCTTCATGTGCTATTACTCGAGCCATGTCAAAGAAAACTTCCGAGAATCAAAATACTCTCAAAATAATGTCACAGATGTTGACTTAAATGACACCTTTCTCAGTCAGGTGTTTGACACGGAGCATTCCGTTATCCCTCGTGGATTTGAAACTTCCAGTAAAACTTCTGCTGACCAAAGTCAGACATTTTCTAGATCAAATCTCATTGCAGAACAACACAAAGACCCAGATATTTTGTCTTTGTTTGACAGGGTAGATGATGAAGATAAAACTTCAGATAGCTCTGTTTCCTATTATACAAAATCTGGTATTCTCATGCGTAAATGGAGACCTCCAGATGTTTTAGTTGATGACGATTGGGCTATAAAAACATCAAATTGTGGTTCCAAAGCCCTACCATGCTGAAATATTGCGCCTGGCCCATGAAACGCCCTGGGCTGGTCACTTAGGAGTCAGGAAAACTTATCATAAAATTCTCAGTCACTTTTATTGGCCTAATCTCAGGCAGGATGTAGCACATTTCTGTAAAACTTGTCACACATGTCAAATGGTAGGAAAGCCAAATCAGACCATTCCAAAGGCCCCTTTACAGCCAATTCCTGCATTTCAAGAACCATTTAGTAGGATACTAATAGACTGTGTTGGGCCCCTACCAAAAACAAGATCAGGAAATGAGTACATGTTGACAATTATGTGTACATCAACTCGGTCCCCAGAAGCCATACCACTGAGAAATATAAAGACAAAGACTATAGTGAGAGCTTTAGTCAAATTTTTCACTTTATTTGGCCTCCCTAAATGTGTCCAGTCCGATCAAGGCTCCAACTTTATGTCTGGAATTTTTCAACAAGTAATGGATCAGCTAGGCATTAAACAGTACAGGTCATCCGCCTATCATCCAGAAAGTCAGGGTGCTCTTGAGAGATTTCATCAAACTTTGAAAAACATGATTAGGACCTACTGTTTTGACACTGAGAAGCAGTGGGATGAAGGAATTCATTTTCTGCTCTTTGCTGTTAGAGAGTCAATTCAGGAGTCTCTTGGTTTTAGCTCATTCGAGCTTGTATTTGGACATACAGTCCGTGGCCCACTTAAGCTCGTTAAAGAGAAATTCCTATCAGACGATGATGATTGTCTGAATATTTTGCAATATGTGTCAGATTTTCGTACAAAACTCTCTAAAGCATGTGAATTAGCCAGAGAAAATCTTGAGTCATCTCAGCAGTCAATGAAAACCAAATACGATAAAAACCTCAAAACGGAAGTTTGAACCAGGTCAAAAAGTTCTTGTTCTACTTCCGGTTCCTGGCAAACCACTCCATGCTCGTTACTTGGGCCATATCTAATTGATAAGAAATTGAGTGATTTAAATTACATCATAATAACACCTGACAGGCGAAAACAAAAACAGCTATGTCACATAAATATGCTTAAGCCATATTTTGATAGGGATAATCCTACTATAACTCAGCCTGTCAGTGCAGTCAGTTCAAACCATTATGAAGATAGTGATACTGAAACTGACTTGAGTGAAAATACTCTAAACTCAAAGCTGGGCTCGGTCAAGCTTCAGAACTCAGAAATCCTGGAGAAGCTGGAGTCTACAAAGTTGGCACACACCTCCAGCCAGAACAACAACAACAGCTGAAGAACCATCCATGAACATTTGTTCCAAGATGTTCCAACGAGGACAAACATCATCTACCACAACGAAGATGTCTGCGACAGTAATCCAGTGGAACAACATCCAGACGGACTGAATCCTGCGAAAGCGGAATATCTCCAGGAGGAAGCCAAGTATTTGCCGAACAATGACTTTATCGAACTCAGTAAAAATAACCGGACTTTGCCGTGCATACTTTATGCCAAATTCAGTGCCATTTCAAGTTTTCCAACAACAAATTGCAAGAAGATAGTCATGGGACATCCTGTTTGCTATTTTTCACGCAAATTTAACAAATCTCAGAGAAACTACTCTACAATTGAAAAAGAGTGTTTATCTTTGATATTAGCTTTACAGCATTTTGAAGTTTATGTTACTTCTTCAAATCAGCCAATAGTGGTTTATATTGATCACAACCCTCTTGTTTTTCTGCAGAAATTCAAAGGCAAAAATCAGAGATTGCTAAGATGGAGTTTAATGTTACAGGAGTTTAATCTTGACATTAGACATATCAAAGGCAGAGACAATTTACTTGCAGACTGTCTCTCTCGTATTTAGAGTTTATTGTTGTTCACTTTCAAGAAATTTTATTGTTGTTCACTTTCAAGAAATTTACTTTAGAGTAAAACAAATTTTGAGTACTTAAATCCTTTTCAAGATTACATTTGCAAAAGAAAGATTTTTCTTTGAAAAATTTTCTTTTTTTTGAAGAGGGGGTGTGTTATGTAGGTCATTTCCCCCACACTCATCATGACCTGAGTTCAATTAGTCTAGAACATTCTCAAGGTCACTGCCCTTGATGACCTCACAACCTTGAATTCAATTAGTCATGTTTGGAATGTTCTGGAAAGTTGATTAGTTGTGTAAGGGAGATAATTTTAGAACAGTAATTAGCATGTCAATAAAAGTTCTAGATTGTTCTTATATGCCTTTATAAAAGGGACGTGCACAGCTTCCAGTCAGACTTTTGGGATCGTGTCTCTTGTGTGTTACTAAACTCCAGCAGTAGTCATTCTCAAGACTTTTCAAGACCTTCACTGTCAACGCTGGATTTATACTGTGGACTTTGTGCAGCTTCAAGCCTGCAAGCCAAAGGACTGTTCATTCATCCGACTGACTGTTACAACTCTGAGACTGGAGCTTTGCCGTCCCAGCTGAGATAAGTAGTCTGTACACTTTTAAAGCTTGTACTCTGTCCCTGACTTAGCAATTAGTTTTGTTTTCGTAATAAATTTTGTTTAAACGTAAACTGCTGAGTTCACCCTTTTGTTCGTTTTCTCTGCCGTAACACTATATAATACTTATAGCCCCTAAACTTGTAATAATAATAATAATTAATAAAGTATTATATAGAAATAATAACACGAGTAATAATAGGTTCAATTCCGTGAAAATTTCACCATAAGGGTATTTTGGGTCGAAAAGACCAAATATGATATCGATTTCACTGCCCCATGTTTCCATGGTAACCATTTTAGGTGTTGAAAATTTCAGTTTTTCTAATATCCCTTGAAAAGTTACTTTGATTGATATGAAAATTATCTAGTGGGGAAGTTCGGGTCAGAGAACACAAATGTCAGACTTATTTTAATGTTTCGAGTTGCCATAGTAACTATTTTGGGATTGAAAATGTTACTTTTTCCCTAATTCCTATTAAAGAACTATTAATTGATGTAAAAAATTGATAATAAGGGGTTTTCTGGTTAGCACACCAAAAAAAATCACACTCATTTTAATGTGAGATGTTTCCATGGCAACCATTCAGGAGTAACAACATTTTTTTTCAGAAGTCTCACAGCTTCAATGAATTGTTTTTTGGATTTCTATATAATACTTATAGCCCCTAAACTTGTAATAATAATAATAATAATAATAATAATAATAATAATAACAACAACAACAACAACAATAATAATAATAATAATGATGATGATGATGATGATGATGATGATGATAATAATAATAATAATAATAATTATAATTATAATAATAATAATATAATTACACACACACTCACACACACAGACACACACATACACACACCACACACATATATATATATGTATATATATATATATATATATATATATATATATATATATATATGCATATATATATATATATATATATATATATATATATATATATATATATATATATATATATATATATATATATATATATATATATATATATATATTATATACAATTACACATAAATGTCCTTGTGCGAAATTACAGTGCTCGATGCCGAAAAGAGCGCATTATAAATACATAGCACAAATTACTTAAAGTAGAAGTATATATATATATATATATATATATATATATATATATATATATATATATATATATATATATATATATATATATATATATATATATATAATAATACAAAACAAAACTTCAAGTAAAGAGTAATTATATCTGTTTTATATGTGTTGTTTTAATTTTCAGGCATCTAGCAATTATCAGACTATACTTTTCCGTTGGACTTCAATCTATATGGTTCGGACGTACCTAGATACTATAGTTTTAGGTGGCTGCGATTTAATAAAAATAGTTTATATGGTGACACTTTTTAACTAACCATGAGCGTTTGTTTAACAGTATGAATTTATCAGCGTCTATGTGTAGCTTTTCTAATGGACAAATATTACATCGCTTGCTTATATCAGAATATCTCGCTGCTTTGTCAGTAATTGACCGTGATCCATCAAAACCCTGATCTTTTTCTTGAGAGAGCAAATTAACTCTTACAGTTGAATACTGTTCTCATATTTTTGTACGATTGCATTTGATTAGCGAAGTGTGTCTGAATGTGTTCTTTTGTTTCAATGCAGGCATGCATAGTCCAGGTCCAGCGACATGTTCAATGTGTTCACGTTCAGGGGGAATACGGTCGTCCGATGCAGGATCCGCCAAATACCTATATGTGCCTTTCAATATTTGTCTGCCTTTGCTGCTTCAATCCATTTGGATATGGCGCCTTCATCAAGGCACTAGATGTAAGCTCAATTTCGAAGTTCTTCCATTTTCTCATCTAGTTCCTGGAACTATATTCAGGACAGATCTGCCAGAGACAGCTCTATTTCAAATCTCCGGATGACATTGGTAACAACACTAAAATGCAAACCTATCTACCCATCCGTCCAGCAAACCAGTCAGCCACCTAGTAAACCTTCCCTATCTACCTAGTACCTACATAAATATCTGAAACCCGCCAGAGGGCAGTAGTCGTTTACTAGCGCAACGGTTCCTTTGTTGAAAATCGTTTGTACTTAGTATTTGTTCTCAGAAGTAGCAATAGGTTATTCTAGTCACCCGAATCATTTAGTATGAAAATACATCTTTATGTACCTTTAACTCATCTGTTTGATTTTGCCACATTGTGCTTCGGTATGACTTGCGTAAAATATTACAAATCTAATGTTGACAATTCCCAAATGTGCCTGTCAATTCATTACCTTAGTTTTAGTGTCTGTGGGCCAAATGACAGCATCTGTAACTTATCATAGACACTCAATTCCAACGAGTTACGGAAAGCAATTGGGTCTGGATAATCTGAGAATGTTACAGCACCATCGAACCTCAAATTGAAAGGTGGAAAGTTAGTAGGGAGGACGTTTCTGCGTTGATCTTGTCAATTACTTAAAAGAAGGGATAAGGAAAAGCTAAGTTAAGTGTAGCGTTGACGACTGTCGACTTACTTTTTCTACACAGGCACATTACGCAGTGTTGGCTGGAGACCGGGTAACAGCCGAAAACTCCTCTATGGAAGCAAAGAATTTCGCAACGGCGTCTATCGTGTGTGGTGTCTTCTTCCTAATCGTTCCAGCTGTAGTTGCACTTGTAGTGATATTTATGCTTTGAAACAGTAAACTGTCTGTAACACCACGGTCGATAGTTTGAGGGTGGAGTTTTGTAACAACTACATCAGATGAACGAAGATATTTGATGGGGGGAATTATATTTTCGAAAACCTCTTATGGAGTTTTACAAACATGTCTTATGGAAGTCATATTTTATATTATAGTAATATCAGGTAAACACAAATTCTTAAAGGGCCAGTGATACTACCTTTAGATGATTTTCTCACGATTTTGAATTTTTTATGTCAGTTGTCAGTTGCAAGTTGTTATTCATAATGTTGAAACACCCAATTAGCTGATATAAGTGTCGATATGTGTAAAATACCAAAACAAGAAAAAACGCATAAAAAATCTCATATGATATTCTGAAAGCCTAAGTGGTAAAGCGCATCTTATTCTACAAATAAACATTTTACTATAGAAGTTTCACTGTTTGCACAACATTTTGGTGTTCAACTCCGTGCAGCATATTGAAAGTATTAAGGTTGTACATTGCATGTATGGCTTTAGGCAAGAAGTCTTTGTTGATGATTGAAACAGAAAAAAAACTAAATCTTTAAAATGTTTTGACAATCTATCTGTATCGCGAAAATGAAATCAAAAATAAATAATACTGAACTTCAACAAAGTACAGTCTGAGGTTTGGAACTTTGTGTGTGGAGTATCTAAACTGTGTAAATGCCATGAAAAGTTTTTAATTCACAATTTGAAAAACAAAAGAGTGCCTACTGAGCAACAACAAAGAAAGTGTCAGGTTTGAATCTGGGGCTGTAAATACATTTTAAATTTGCCTTCACTTTTTCACTGGCCAAACTAAGTTTTAAAATAAATGGAATTCTCAGAACACATAATGTTACGGCAGAAAACTAAAAAAACTTGTTATAGTGCTCAGTAAAAGCTTTCAAACATATGTGAATATGAATGCTATCCACAAGTCAAAATCCTTCCTTGGCCATGTTGACGTCTAAAAGCGTTTAACATTTCCATAAATTAGCTCAATGTACCAGACAAGCTATCTTTGGAAACTTATCTGTAATATGTCGAAAAGAACATGCTCAGAAGATATAAGAAATATGCTAGGTGATAAAACGTATTTGATTATTTTTTAAGTTTTAGAAGAGAAACTTGCCAATTTTGAGAAGAGAAGGATCAAGTTTTCCAACTTGTGAAAATAGGAGGGTCGTGTTTTAGAAAGATTGAATCGACCTGTCCAAATTACTCCTTGACGGCTCTTCCCCACACGTGCATCTAGGAGTGGCTTATATAACTCGTTTCGTTTCAAGTTAGGCTCTCAAACTACTCAAAGGTCTGGAGAAATTCTAAATAATCGTTCGATTGGGTCTCTTACCCCAAATTTTACCTTAGAAAACATAACAACAGACACCTGTTAAAAGTATTTTCTTGGCCATCAGTTACTTCCCTTTTCTCACAAAAGGCTGTCGAAATGCCCAGTACATTTGCTTAGCTAACACTGTCTGTTTATGCAAACATGTCATAAGCTGCGGTTGTCGACGACTTAAGTTTGGTCATCATGGATAAAAAGACTTTTCAGCAACTCTATTAAAGGACAAGCTCAATTGAGAAGCTAAAGAATGGATATGTGAGTAGACATTGCAACAAGAAAGTATGGCACGTTATCATTTAAGTATGGAGGATGAGTATGTGCAAAGATAGTTAACGAGAGATAAATATTGGTTCAGTCTATCTAGTATTGGATCTACTGTCTTTAACCTATAACGGTTATAGTGATTAATTTCTCACTCATGTTATCATGGTTTTAGACCTCATTATCAGATGCATGTAAATGTCATATTATTGACGCAGAGTGCGGTGCATTTGAATTTCCATCTGTTAAGTGATGAGGCTAACAGCAAACGAAAACAGGAAAGAATGAGCCAAAAATTGGCACACTGCCTTCCATGCTACATCTTATTTTAACAGCTTTCCTTTTATGTTAGCCATGAGCAGAGATCTTACTTTTCAGAAATTAATAAGAGATTCAATGTTTTATCGTGTGTATCAGGATCGCCTTGTCTGATGAGTACTCGTTGCCGGTCAAATGTAAGCAAGTCTGTTTCTGTTGTCAGTAAAGCGTGTACAACTTTTACGAGGTTTCATGAAAGAAACGCACACAAGTTTCTATATAAATTCAACTTAAAAGGCACACGTCTATACATAAATACATACATCCTCTATATATCTATATATATATATATATATATATATATATATTATATATATATATATATATATGATAGATAGATAGATGAATAGGTAGATAGATATATACCTGCCAAGCTACATACATACATACATACATACATACATACATACATACATACGTACATACGTACATACATACATAGCATTTCGTTATGTTTGTGCATTTTTGTGTATTGTGACCATATGAAAATATGTTGTTTATACTTGGCAATATGACTAATCCACGAATTCACGTTTTTCTACTGTCTTTTTACCGCTAAAAACATGCGACGCTATTTTGCAATCAAATAAAGTAGCGGGAGTTAGAAATAATGTTCATCGTACCGTTATGACACTTTTGAATTGTGGCACCTTTATAAAGCTCAAACTTACCCAAAATTTTTTGGAAAGAAAACAAATGTCTGCAAATGCAAACAGTCGCTAATCCAAAGCTGAGGCTTTGAGTAAGACTTTTAAACTTTCTTGGCGTCACGCTGAAATGAAAAAGAAGTAGAGTATATTTTGTTTGGTTTGTTGAAGTGATGTTCTTCGCTACTCACGTTAACAGATTGTTGACTCTCTTACTTCGGTCGGCTGTTCTGGTCAACGCGAACTTTAAGAAGATAACCTTTGGGAGGAGAAGGTCAGACATAGGTATGTGTATGCGGACTCTATATTTTAGCGTAGTCAGACTAGACAGAGATGGAGAGTGAGTAAATGAGAGATTGAATGAATGAATAAACAAACGAATAAATAAAAGCTGATAATAAATAAATCGATAAAATTGCTATTCTGTAGTACATGTATTTGTTTGCAAAAACATACCTCCATGAGCGGAATTCGAAGCCTTGGCTACACAGTGGGCAGACAATAACATGAGAAGTGTGAAGGTTTGAATCTTAACAAGTTCACAGTATTGCCTTATTTACCTATGTGTGGTAAGAATCCCTTACTTGTAATGAGAAAAGGTGGGGTCAGACATTGTCATGATGGACAATTACCATTCCAGTACGTGTATATTGTGTGTCAAATTATGCATAAAACATTCTGACACGGTGCACAGTGGCAGTCCAGTAAGCCTCAAACATGATAGGTTTTAAAATGAGATAAAAGAAACGGATAACTCAAACTCGTTGCTATAGAAATAAATAACTTGGGAAAAAAATCTTGAAAACGAGTCATATGATGACCACAGTCTGACATCAAAGTCTTATCCTGTGTCCTTGTGCCATCTGACCGATAAAGTAGGTCGAGGGTCGCGTACCCGGACGAGATATATCCAAAACTCCT
The DNA here is from genome assembly GCF_041260155.1 of Ptychodera flava. NCBI lineage: Eukaryota > Metazoa > Hemichordata > Enteropneusta > Ptychoderidae > Ptychodera > Ptychodera flava. Next base: position 31,977,054 of record NC_091946.1, read on the forward strand.
CGTCTATCTGGAAGATACAATTCCTAAGCATGTCAGTCGAATTCTATCAATTATATCAATTTTATTATCAATAATTATGGTTTTGCCAACAACAGGCTCACACCTATCCCTTGAATTCATTCTAATATCACAGCACAGGTATGTCAGCCGCTAGGTCACTTTGTCGAATAATTTATCTCGAAGGATTTTAGCCAGCGACTGCTGTGCTTGGTGAAGTATTGTAGATACTATGAGTTCAAACGCCATAAATGTAACAAATCCAGTAAGACTGCGTCAAATTTTATCACACAATTTTACATGTTGAATTAATCATAATCGCAGAAACTGCTTATCTAATATGTCTTTAACTTTTGAAGTTATGTTATACAATTAACTGTATGTGCCTAACTTGTGTGAGAGAGTATAGGCGTAGATGGCAGTTTCTTTGCTGGCTATTGTTGAAAGTCAGTGTATATAGTGGGTCTGTAAGTATGCACCATACTGAAACACTTCACCGACGATAACAGTATTGTCAAAGGACCTCTGCACCCACTATACTTGGTAAATAATCCTGTCGTTTCGTTATGCAACGATCGGTTTGCGCGAATCGATAATTAGGCTCTGGTGCCGTCAAACTTTATATATACCTAAAAAATTTGTTTCGATTAAATTTTAACTTGATGTTACCAATAAACGACAAAAATAGTCTTGATAAAGTTCCAAACGATGACGTCAATCTGAGATAAAAGTCCGATTCTCTTGTCACCTGACCAATACAGTAAGTACAAGGAGCGCCTGCCTTAAAAAGATCTCCACGGCTCCTCGGCTTACTGAGTGGTACAACTTCTCAGCATGTCAGAAGAAAGAGGTACGGTGTCTAGCCAAAAATGGCACTAAATCACTGGTATACTCTAAACTGTCGCTGATTGATTTGGGTAAGCTGTTAACCATAGTTACTTGCCAGTTTTAGCAAAGGTGACTCTCTGATTACTTTTGTCAACAGAAAGGTTGGTTGGGGGCGGCGGTGGCGTCCAGAGCCGACCGGAGTATCAACCGACAGTTTACGACGTAACGGCACAACCTGTACAGGTTTGTGAAAAAGGAGTGGCATTCACTCCACTCCTGGTTTTTATCGACAAGATATCAAAAGCTTAAGATCTGAAAAACAAGACAAGAAATTGTGAGAGAAAGACCATAGAATGAAAAGACATTGTAAGAGAGAAAGATTATTCTACGACTACTCTTTCCAGCAGAAAGCATTAATGTCGACAAATATTTCCTCGTACTGCGTCAAGGTCGAACGGTCTCCAGCGGCAACAGGACGACTCGACAGCCATGCGGGTTGCACTGTGAAATCAACTTGAGACCCGGACGCAATATACCCTTTACCTCTTCGGTCAATGAAATATTTTGCTTGCTCTCGCCAGAAAAAATATACACTAAATTGGATGTCAATATTCGCCGACCAATTTTACTTTTAATAAACTGAAGTCACGTTGTTCCAATCTTATTAAATGCCGATGAACAGTGGGTTCATCGGGACTTTTGTCTATTACGTAGATTCTAGATTAAACTGGCTGTATCTAGCATTATTCAGAGCCGGTACGCACATGGTAGTATATATATATATATAATATATATATATATATATATATATATATATATATATATATATATATATATATATATATATATATATATATATATATGTCTGCAGGAGAATGTAAATTTTATGGGGATTTTTTACAGGGCAATCGACAGGTTTTCATCACAAGACAGGGGAGCTTCGTGTCTGCTGGGGAATGGTAAAATTTTAAGTAGAAATTTTCCAGGGGAGGGGAAATCGACAAGATTTTTCGCCACAGGGCAGGAAAGCTTCAGCAATTCACAATGGGGAGGGAAGCAGGCAAAAATATGTGGGGAGTGAAAACGAAGTTTAAGTGCGAAAGGGTAAGTATAAAAATTTCAGTGTGCAGAGGAAAAATAAAAGTTTAAGGGAAGGGAAAGAGGGCAAATTATGAATAGCTAATTAATTACCCTCTGGACTTAAAACTAGTCAGTTCACATTACTTGTCCTGCACAATATATCTTATCATGATAAGAACCACTTTAAAAGTGCATTGCTCGTTGGCTGCACATGTGGTATTCTTTGACAACGAACGCTGTGCCTGTATAGACATTGACTTTGCTTCTCTTGTTAAGCAACTGTGGATCAGACATTAGCTCCCCTAAAAGACTTATGGAATTATACCAAGTGCAGCCAAAAAAAGGAACATGAGGGTAGGGGAAATTTTAATTTTGCTTTGGCAGGGGACATATTTTTAGCTGACAGGGAGCAGATTTTTATTTTTTTGTCGGACAGGGCAAATATCAGTTGATTGGCCTGGGGACCGGGTCTGGGGAAAACACGAGGAGAGTGGAAGTTACTTGTAAAACGGGGACAGGGAAAGCCCATTTGTAAAATTAAATATGGGTAGGGTGTTTCCGGCGAGAGGAACACAGGGCAAGTCCTTATGCCTGTTACGAATTTATTTTTCAGGGCTGGGGCAAATTGGCAATTTTAACATCACAGGGCAAGGGAGCTTCATGTGTGCAGAGGAAAAATAAAAGTTTAAGGGAAACTGTTTTCTAGGGCAGGGGAAATCGACAGGTATTTTAGCTTCAATAATTCAAAATGGGGACGGAAAACAGGCAAAAATATGTGGGGATTGAATAAAAAATGAATATTGAGTGCGGGAGGTTAAGTCGAAATATTTTTAACTGAGGGCAAATTATGAACAGCTAGTTAATTACCCTCTGGACTTAAAATTTAGTCAGTTCACATTACTTGTCCTGCACAATATATCTTATCATAATATGGACCCCTTTAAAAGTGCATTGGTCGTTGACTTCACCTGTTAAACTCATATTGACAGTTTGTTTCCATATAACGGTGATCTAACCAGAATCTTTCCATTTTACTTACTTTGCAACCAACGTGCCATCGATCAATTTCAAAAGACAGCAATCACACTCAAGGAAATGTCATTTTATAAAAAAAACCCACTGAAATCGGTAAGGCATGCTACCTTGAATCTTTGTGTAAGTGTGTAACGAAGTCAGAAGTCGTCAGACGTTTTGATCATTGACTTTTAACTTGGGTGTTCCACTTATGCTGTATGACTTGTAGCTCAGGCTGGATTTGTGCTTGAGTTAACATACAGCAGCCAACACAGTGTCATGCAGAGACGATAATTCTTGAGAAGGAGACTTGCTTATTACGTCACATTCACGTCCAAACAGAGATCTAACAATTCCACGTAAAACTACTGACGTTATGATGCCAAAACTATGAAGTTCATCGTATCATGTCCAAAGGCTAGCTTAATTGACTATCCATAGTCATGTGACAAAATTGTTGCCACAGATTCGTCAAAGATACAAAATATTTAAATATCGCTGTTTACGTTAGACTGTAACATCACATTCTAGGATCTCCTTGCTTTCTTTTGTTTTGTTATTTGTTTAATTAAAAGAGTGCGATAAAAAAAATTAAGCAACTTGCAATTGCCTAATGTGATCATCAGATTAGCTTCTAAGAAAGCTAATCATAACACAATGCCATATAATTAGCGGATTAAAATATTACCAGTTTTTACCATTAAGAAGCTTTCATGAGGGAAAATGCCAAGAGAGTTTGACCGGTTAAGAAGGGCTTGACTACGCAGTTTCTGCGTAGTGAAGCGTCATTACGTATTCATGGTGACCCCTGGCCAGCTGTCAATATCTTTGGGGGCTTTTGTCTTTTGGCCTGCTTTGCATATGCGTCGTTGGACACGACCTGCCAATCACCAAGGTAGTCAATTAAACTATTAATTGACTGTTTACCGACCCAATTAACACTATCCAGCAGTATCAGTCATATTTTAATCGCGTGGCCCGGGTGGGCACAACGTAGGAACGCGTGTATTTCTATGTGTACGTTTCACTTGTGGTGTTGTTTGTACCATCGTGCGTTTGAAGTCCTTGTTTCACCTACAGTATTACCTTTAAGGTGACAGGCTTACTATTAATGTCATTGCACCGAGTTCTGTCCACGGTGAAAACCACCTGTTTGCCTACTAATTACTGCCCGCCGCTGCCCGTCCTGAATGTAGCCTATCTATAGCTACAGTAATCAGTCAATATATAATACCCCGCGCCTTATAATTTTTATATAAACCACAGTCTCTCTATCCACGAGGGACTGTGTATAAACTTATAAAATCATAGTCCGTGCCGTAAAATTGTTGACTTTCGATGCAATATACAGGTTGATCGTTGAATCGCACCGGCGCATCCATGTTTACTTGCCCCATAAGCTTACTACTCTGTAAAGGGTAGTAAGCTTATGGGGCAAAAATGAACACCGGGGCGAAACTTTTTGTGAACCCATGTGAAAACATAAATCATTTATCAGTTTTGATATATACTCCTAAATTGTAAGTTTGATCAAAATCGAGACCACATTCAAGGGCTATGCAGACTGTCCATGTACGCACACACAGTGACAAGAAGGCGGCAAACACCTACTTACCAAGCACATCGAATCGGCGAAAAGAAGCATAAAAAAGCTATAGGCTCATCGCCAAAACAAACGCGCCAAGCACTAACAAAAACCCATACCAAGCGGCCCTTTTCAGGGCCACCAAATACTCCAAAAAGAGAACTACCAAAAAAACATAAAATGACATAGAACACACAAACTCTTGAAAGAAGTAACAAAAATCGTACACATAAAAATAACGTAACAGAAAAAATGGCCGTGGAAATAAATCAGCTATTTCCAAAGAAAAGCCGACAACAACATGAAATTCAACAACAACCTATCATGTCGCTCAAACTATGAAACTCAAAAAAAATAGTACTAGGCAAAGGCCTTAAAATTAATTCGGACGCCAACAAAACCAAACAGAATAAAACCACCTCAGGATTTCAACAAATAAAGTCGTAAAATGTGACTACGCTACATCGTGAGACACAAACAATCGCAACAACACAAATTCAAAGAAAAGTCAAATTGGGCTCCACAAACAACAAAAACCAAAAACTTGAAAGCTATCTGAAGCTGCTAAACTCGCACTTCTAGAGATACTCTTTCAAACAAGGAAACAAAACATGTCGCGTGCTAAAAGAATCGCGATAAACCAGCTTGCAAACAATAGAAAAATTTCGGGAAAAAAACCCCTCGGCAAGGGTCGGGTTTTCGTTATTGTCAACACAAACGATTACGTACTCGAATGCGGAAGGCAATTACGCAACACTCAGTATTATACACAACAAGCCAGAACAAACAGTAAACAAAGTAAACGAACTATGAATCAAAATGTACGAGAACAAGCACATCAACCAGGATACTTGTGAGTATCTTGATCCAATAAACATAAAATCCGTACCCCCAGTGGTACTTATTGCCTAAAAATTCACAAACCCCCGCAAAAATGTAAAAGACACACCAGTCAAAACAAAATTTACCGAAGTAAAGAAACATAGAACAAACAAACCGAACCGCCAAACGGACTCACAACGTGACCAAAAATTAATATACTTGCCTCGCTAATCGAAAAGCAAGACCACTAAAATGCATTAAAATAAATTTTCACAAACACAAACTAAGGAAAGAATCTACACCGCGACTGATGAGAAACCACACCCGGGTTTCGAAACGCAAGCGTCAAAGGGCGACTCTATCAACTTTTGTAACAACATAGGTCCGGCTGCGTCTCGCCATAAGCTTTCCACACACAAACTAAACATTACCGTACACACTAATCCAAACTTCTCTACAAATATCCAAAGTTAAACAAACATTTTTATTAACACACACAATCGGATAAGAATGTAGGAACACATTTTCTAAACGAATCAAACACAAACTCGACACAAAAACATTTAGGATAGTTAGGTGGGGAGCCTCTTTCACATTTTTTACATCTCGCTATACTATCTACGATTCTAAAAATAAAGTCATCTGCCACTTTTTCTGTATACGCGGTTTGGCAAAACTCATCTCTTCAATCGAAAGTCGGGTGATTTCATGGTTCTTTGGGGTACCTCGAGCTTAAGGAATGTGGTTATATTCGCGATGTTTTATTCGAAATTATTTATTTCTTCTAGGGCAAATGCACGTAATTCATGCTGTTGGAAATACTGGCCGCTCATAAACAAGACAATAAACTCAATATCTGTGCATCTTTACTTTTATTGTCAAAGTACCACCGACACCCACAAAAAACCAAATGGTTCAGTCCACACGTGGGTTCAGTCCAGGTATTTGCAACGCCAGTCACCTAGGCGACGGTAATCCGCAACACTTATCACCATCGGGAAGGTACTCCTCCCCCTATACCACTGGCGATCCCACCCTCAAGGCACTGCGTCATTCGACCAAGCATTGTATTGTAATTTCCTGCATAAAATTAACAGCGAGGTCAACCGGTCAAACTGTCTTGGGATTTTCTGGCATGTTGGTTGTATGATAATCATGAGTTATGAAAATATTGATTTTACACCTGGTACTATCAAACAAACAATTATCTTTGCATAAACATTCACAGGCATGACACAAATACCAAACTTCTTGACAATGTGACTTAAAGGTCATGCTGTGATTGACACAAAGGCACTGAAATGATAATAATAATAATAATAATAATAATAATAATAATAATAATAATAATATATATATATATATATATATATATATATATATATATATATATATATATATATATATATATATATATATATATATATATATATATATATATATATATATATAGTGTTGCTGCCAGGAATTTTAGATCAGGGGACATTGTGTCCCACTACCATTTATTTTTGGGGACATTTTGTACATTTTGGGGACAACAAGCAGTTTTCAATCAAATTTTGCATTATTTTGTAACACATTAGTTTCACTGAACAAATTTCAAGCTACCGGGACCGCATCGCTATGCTTGAATTTCAGAAAATTGAAGCAGTATACCATATCTGCCGCAAATCAGAGCTCTGACGGACTACAGTCAAGCAAATTATGATATCAAGTGCAGAGTTTTAATTACTTTTAATCAAATAGCCAGCTCTGAAAGTACGTTGTGTAAGCCTCACAATAATTATGCAAAACAAAGATCATCGTCAGTAACAGATATATGATTGAGAAACTGTACTTCTGTATTTATATCTATTTCTCGTTTTATGCATGTAGCAATCATCAGGCTAATTTTTCGTTTGGACTTCACTCTTATTTCAATGATTGGAATTTACCTTGATACTATAGTTTTAGGTGGTGCTGCAATTAAATAAAAATATTTGTTTTGATTGTGACAGTTTCAAGCCAACTCAGAGCTTCTTAACGCCAGAGATTTATCAACGTTAATGTGTCACTTTCCTGATACGCAATTATAACAAAGATTGCTTATATTACATTAATGCGCTCCTCAGACAGTAATTGGCTATGGTACATCAAAGCCCTGGTCCTTTTCTTGAGAGGCCAAATCAATTTTGACAGTTGTCATTACTGCTCTCATACTTGTTGTTACGGAATGATTTCACGTGTTAGCGAAGTGTGTGAAGGTGTTATTTTGTTTCAACGTAGGTATGCCCAGGCCAGGGCCAACAACATGTAAGATATGTTCATATTCAGAAGGACTTCTCTCGTCCGATGAACAATCCGCCAAACGACCATCTGGTCCTTGCAATATTGGCCTGCATTTTCTGCTTCTGGCCACTTGGATTGGTCGCCATTATCAAGGCACTGGATGTAAGCTCAATTTCGAAATTCTTCCATTTTGTTATTTGAGTTTCCAGGAACATTATTCTCAATAGACCTGCCAGAGATAGCTATGGCATTCGTATTACCAATGCGATCCGTAACTAAAATACCAGCCTACTAACCTATCTACTCTACCGTTCAGCCACCCAGTAAACGTTGTTTATCTACCTAGTAAGTCTTACACATGTGACACCAGAGCAATAGTCGTTTATTAGCACTATGGTTCCTTTGTGGAAAATTTCGTATACTTACTATTTGTTCTTTAGAAGTTAAGCTGTAGGTTATTCCTCGTCAACCTAGTCATTTAGGATGACGACTGTCTACTTACTTTTTCTACACAGGTACATCATGCAGTGTTAGCTGGAGACCTGGAAAGAGCCACAGACTCCGCAAACAAAGCGAATGAATTCGCAGTAGCGTCCATCGTATTAGGAATCTTTATCATAATTCCAGGTTCAATTTTATTGGCACTACTAATTGACAACTACTAGTAATGATGACTTTTGATGATGTTTTAACTACGTTTGTTTTTAATGTCAACCATAATTTCTTGTTCTACTGCCCAAAGTATCTTGATGTAATCAGTATTCAGCTTATCAACTCAGCCAATACGAGTGTAAATTCCGTTGTTATTTTTAGAATGTGAATTCTGGTCTGGACTAGAAGTCAAATGGAAAGAATAACAGTACATTTTATACATAACACAATTTGAACTAATTTGGAATAATTGGATGGGAAAGTATGGCCATTTTAACCTGCAAATGTATGCTCATCTGCTCTTCTTTTTAAGTTACACATTTGTTTTTGTGAGTATTTTGTTATATTGCAACATTCAGCTATATGGCACCTAACACGTTTGAGAAAATTTCAAAAAGATTCCAATTATCCAAAATTAGTTCCAATCGTGTTACATATAGACGCTATGTTTACAAGCGAAGTAATGGGTGTTTCAACATTCTCTCGGGAGAAGAATGATATTTTGCAATTGACTAACAAAATAAAAATAATGAAAAAATCTTCAAAAGTCAGCATTACTGGCCCTTTACGAATCAAACATAGTAAACGCCATGGTTGATAGTTTGAGGGTTGAGGTTTTGCAAGAACTACATCGGATGGAGAGACTAGATTGGAGGGTAATATTTTGAAAACACCGTAATGGAGTTTTACAAACTTGTCTTATGGAGGGTCATATTTTATATTATCGTAATAGCAAAATGAACACAAATTCTTAAAGGGCCAGTAATACTACCTTTTGACGATTTTTTCACTATTGTTATTTTTTTATGTCAGTTGCAAGGTTTACTCTGAACATTATATTGAAACACCCCTTTAGCTTGTGATAACAGTGTCTATACGTGTTAAATGTTAAAATAACAAAAAACCTTAACAAGGTCAAATGACATACTAAAAGGCTATCTGGTAAATCGCATCTTATTCTACTGATAAACATTTTACTGAAGTACGTTTATATATATATTGTTTGCACTAAAATGTTGTGTTTAACTCCGTGCAGCATGTTGAAAGCCAGTATTAAGGTTGTATTGCATGCAAGACAAGGCTGTGGAGCAAGAAGTCTTTGTTAATGCTTGAAATAGGGAAAAATTAATCTTTAAAATATCTTGAATACTTATCTGTATCTAGAAAATAAAATTAAAAAATAAATAACACTGAACTAAAACAAAATACAGTCTGACACTAAGGTTTGGAACTTTGTGTGTGGTGTTTATAAAAATGTGGAAATGCTCTGAAAAGTTTTTATTACACCATTTGCAAAACAATAGATTGCCTACTGAGCAACAACAAACAAAATGGCAGGTTTGAATCTGGCGCGGTAAATACGAATTCAAAGACTTTAAGGGACAGCTAGCGGTCAATAATGGTTCAGGATAAACAACCGTCATCCACTTGCTCACTGCCCTAACTAAGTTTCCAAATATATGCGATTCTCACAAAATGTTGCCCCAGAAAACTCAAACAACTTGTCATAGTAGTCAGCAAAAGCTTTCAAAAATGTGATTGAAAGTCTGACTCCTTCCTTGGTCATGTTGAGGTCAAAAAGTGTTTAACATTCCAGCAAATTGGGTCCATGTACCAGTCACGCTATCTTTGAAAGCTTACTTATAATATGTCGAAAAGTAAACGCTCAGAAAATATAAGAAATACACTAGCTAATAGAACGTATTTCTGTAACTTTTTTTAAGAAAAGGATCAAGTGTTCCAATTTCGTTAAAAAGGAGGGTCGTATTTTAGAAAGATAAATTGGGGAGAGTCAATTTTATTGAATACTCCTGTCCAAATTCCTTGACGGCTGTTCCCAAACACATGCATCTAGACGTTGCTTATACAACTCTTTTCAACATTTCTACGTACAGACCACTGAATTTTATAAAATCGTGAAATCCACGAATTTCGTTTTTAGGTGTGACACTTAAACTGCTCAAAAGTCTGCTGAAATTCTAAATAATCGTTCGATGGGGTCTCTTACCCGAAATTTGACCTCTGAAAACATAACAACAGACACCTTTTGAAATATTTCCGTGCCCCTCAGTTACTTTTCTGTCGAAATGCCCAGTCAACTTGGTTAGCTAAGACTGTTTGTTTATGCAAGCTTATCATCAGCTGCGTTTTTCGACGACTAAATTTTGGTCATCATTGATATAAAGACTTTTCAACTACAACTCTATGAAATGAGAAGCTCAATTGACATGTTAAACGATCGATATGTGAGTATAGACATAGCAACAAGAATCTGTGGCATGTTATTATTCAAGTATTGAGAATAACTATACGCAAAGACAGTTAACCAGAGGTAAATATTGGTTCACTTTATCCAGTATTGGATCTACTGTCTTTAACGTGTAACGGTTATGGTGATTAAATTCTCATTCATCTTGTCATGTTTTTAGAGCTCATTATGTGATGCATGTGAATGTCACATTATTGACGGGGAATGTGGTGCATTTGACTTTTCATCTGTCAAGTGATGAGGCCAACAGCAAACGAAAACAGGAAAGAACTTTGTTCCCAAGTTAGCCATGAGCAGAACTCTTACTTTTAAGAAAATACTGTCTCTGGTGTGAGGTTTCATGAAAGATGCGCACTTATAAGTTTCTTTGTCTTTTCCATATAACAGAACACGTCTATACATAAATACATAATAATTACATACATTTAAGATAAATAATACATGGATAGAATGATAGACAAAGAGACAGAGAGACAGATAAATAGATAGTTGGTAGATAGATAGATAGATAGATAGATAGATAGATAGATAGATAGATAGATAGATAGATAGATAGATAGATAGTCATACATAAATACATACGTATAAACGTACATATATACATTCATACGTATATACGTAGATAGGAAGAGATATAGATAGATAGATACGGACACATATGCATACAAACGTACAAATGTACACTACATACATACATACATACATACATACATACATACATACATACATACATACATACATACATACATACATACATACATACATACATACATACATACATACATACATACATACATACATACATACATACTTACATACATACATACATACTTTCATACTTTCATACATACATAGATGCATGCATGCATGCATGCATGCACGCACGCACGCACGCACGCACGCACGCACGCACGCACGCACGCACGCACATACATACATACATACATACATACATACATACATACATACATACATACATACATACATACATACATACATACATACATACATACATACATACATACATACATACATACATACATACATACATACATACATTATGGTGCATTTTGAAATGATCGAAATTAGGAAGTGCATACTGGTTGCAGACGATTGTTCGACCAGTTGAATCATTGATTAAAAATTGACTTACTCAATACTACCTAATAATAGACAAAGGTCGAAATAATCTCCCTCTACATCAGGTTGTTATAAGACTTGAACGACGCAACATAGGCTAATTACAAACGACATCGGTCGGGTACAACAGTCGCTCGTGTCTTTTCTTCCTGAGGCTCGCAGGGGAAATGTTCCATTAATCGAAGGGTACAAAGTACATTACACCCACATGCTAATAATACACACTGTAACCCATGGTAATATGGGTCGCCATGTGACTTTGACACACTAAAAAACAGAATTTCCAACTTTGGTTTTGCTCAAAGTCAGGTAATTGTGCTGCGATATTTCTCTCACGATTTGTCTTGTCTTGTCAGAAATCGTATTGATTTCTAGTTAATAAAAACGAATAGCGATATGAATGTGAATGTTTTTGTATAAAACCTGTACTAGCAGTAACGTCGCTATGGTAAACTTGCTGTGCATAACGTAGATAGTATGATCGCCATCGCTGCCCGTGTCTAATTGTGCTGTTGAATGAGTAATCACAATGTCACCTTCGCACAACTGGGCAGGTAGCGATCAATTCAATGTAACTACCTTTTAAAATATCAGTGACAATTAAAACTTCCTGTATTTATGTGTAAATGTTTGTGCGCGACATTGTACCTTTTCCAACTGACATACTTAGGAATTGTATCTTTCGGATAGACGAGGAGTAGTTTCGGAGATATCCTGTCCGGGCACGCGACCAACGACCTACTTTATCGGTCAGTTGACACAAGGACACAGGATAAGATTTTGATGTCCGACCGTGGTCATCATATGACTCGTTTTCAAGATTTTTTTTCATTAGCTGTTTATATTTATAACAGCGAGTTTAGTACAACAGTTACTTGAAAGAGGGGTTGAAAAAAGACAAGCGAACTAACTAGCCTTGACGGCTGTCGAATAACCTTCTCTTTACAGGTAGGTGACGCAGTATTAGCTGGTGACCCGGTTAGAGCCGAAAACTACTCTGTCTGAGAGAAGATTTTCGCAACGGCGTCGGTTGCGTTTGGTGTTTTCCAAAGAATATTCGCACTAATCTTCAAACATTGTAATATATTCTGCGACGAGGCGTTGAAAAATTAGTTTTAGGGTGGAAGTTTTCAACAACTATACATCGGATGAACGAATACAATTAATTTGATGGTTTATAAAACAAACGAAAAAAAATAATTCAAAAATCCTGGAGGGAAGATCACCCTTTTTGCAAACTTGCCTTTCCGTAGGGTCATGTTTATATATATATATATATATATATATATATATATATATATATATATATATATAATATATATATATATATATATATATATATATATATATATATATATATATATATATATATATAATATTCATTTTGTAAAGCTAGATTAACTCAAGTTCTAAATGTTGTGGTCATCTTATTGAGACATTATCCAGTCATGTTAGCAAAATGCTGAAGGGAACAAACGATAAGCTTATACGATTAATTTAAACCATTACTAGTGACAGAAGAAAACTTGTCTCTCTGGTATGCGTTGTGATACTATGGGCTTCAGCTTCACCTATTTCACTTAGCTTATCTAGCAAACCGCGTCCTACTCCACAGATGAAGATATGTGATAGGCGTTTGTATCATTGGCATTTTCACTGTATTTCACTCTCCGCAATACATTTTTGTGTTCAACTCCGTGCAGCGTGTTGAAACGTCAAGGTTCAGTTTGCTTACAAGGCAAATTATGCACAGCTAATTGTTGAAAATTAAGTCCGCGTTATGAACAACACCATGGCTGGTTATACGCATGTCTTTGGTGACATACGCGGCATGTCTTTTGTTCCATGGTCGTCTCGGTAGACTATTGGCTTTTCATGTTAAAATGAGCTTCAAAGGTGTTAAACTTTTTGGAGGGTTTGTTTGTGGTTGATAATTGCACGAGAATATGCGAAACATACGACGAGATGGCATCGTACTGCCAGTCGCGTAGCAACCATAGTTACTTTGTGAGCTCTCAGGCCAGAAACACTTCTTCACGCCAATCAAAACATAACACGCCAGCAGTTTCATAAACATGTCCTTCCTTGACGCACTAAACTCGACAGTCCCTCGTGCCTTCTTTGACGCGATTCACTTTATTAAAGTGCGGTAGCAATCCATGTAGGCGATCGAGCGCCGAAGGCGCGAGATTGAGTGCCGAACGCACGTGTAAAAGACGGTATGACTGACCGTAAACCATTGAGTAAAACCATACAGTATCGATAAAAACTTTCAAATTTGGTTCAAACACGCTCATTATATATTCATAAAAATATGAGAGGAATTTTTAAAACGGTAAAACTCACTTTCCTGAAGCTCAAAACACTCCCGTTTTCGCCAGCACGTCAATTCCGCTCAGCACCACACGACAACAACAACACAAACTTTGCCGAACATACTTTCGCTTAACAATTGGCGAAAATCCGAAAATGGTCGGCACTCTTCGGAAAAGAGAGGCGAGAGCAACCTGAGGCGAGGCAAACATGGATAGGTTACGTAACCGCTTCACGCCTTAAACAATACCCGTTGCGAGTCTGTGGTTTTGCCTATGTTTGTATGTGGTTTTGCCTAAGGCCGTGGAGTAAGAAGCCATTGTTGACACGTAAAACGAACGAACACACAACAAAGAAAAGAATCTGAAAAATATCCTAATAACGTCTGTACTTGAAATGATTTTGACATAATTAATAAAATAACATTATGCTACCCTAAATTAATCCTTCGAGGTTTGGAAGTTTTTGTATGGAGTATAGGAAATTGTTTAAACACTCTGATGGTTTTTCTACTTCACCATCTGCATAACAATACGGGTGCCCTGTTAAGCAAATAAAAATGTAGCAGGCTTGAATGTTGTACTGTTAAAAGGTTTCAGAGCCTCTAAGAGATAATGTTTCAAAACCGATTCAGTAAAAAAGATCAACTAAATCTGTTCATCGCCTCAACGACATTTCAAATTATAAATTAACTTTCACACGGTAAACATTGTGTTGCGGGTAAATACTCCAAACCAAAAATTTGTTATGATGTGCAGCAAAACATTTAAACGGTTGTGATTGCATACAAATCCTAAGTACACGACTGCCTACTTTCCTGGCAATGTTGAGGGACATTCGAAAAGGATTTTACATATTATTTCGGTATTAGCTCCATGTAAAAGGCAAACCAACTAGACACCTCTGTTGGCATAAAACTTCGCTATTTATACATTACGGGCCACGGGAATAACATCCGGGATTTCCACAAAAGTTTTACTTCTCTGATGACCGAAACTAGTCGAGGGTTTCGAGAAATTCTAAATAATCCAGGATGTGGTCAATCTGTTGAGTTATGAGACGCACAGCTTACGAAAACAGAAAAAAGAACAAGGAAAAATAATAACATCGTCGTATACACATTATTTTAGTCCGTTTGTTTCCCTGGTAGCCATGACTATAGATCTTGCATTTGATTTGATTGCATAACAAATGTGGGGTTTAAGTACACAACGTAGAGAGAAGGGTCTATTGTAGCAAATATATTTACTAAAAATATAAGATTCAAGTTACACAAATATTCGAGTTTTATTCGTCTTTCTGTTGATACCACTAAATCGATCATAAACAAGCAAACCAAAGAGTTCAACTCTTCGAGTTAAAGCAGTGAAAGTAAACGACATAAGCGCTTTGACTACTCTCTTTTCAAGCCCAGCATTGTTAGCAACCTATTTTGTCGATTAGTTTGTTGTACATAGGACTTTAACAGAGAATTGGGAGTAAATACACATCTGTTAATTGGGAGATCAACGTATACTAACCGCCAGGACAGTCTGACGGGAAATATCGTGACTGGTTTCTTTACAATAGCGTTGTCTTCAAGTTGTGTAGTTTCTCATAATAAGGTTGGGAATCTCGAATGACATCTTGGACATATTCTGGGTATGAAGAGGCATCTATCTCAGAGACACTCTCTTCATTTGTAATAAATCCGCTGCTTTTCATCACTGTGCCGTACCAGGCATCGTCCCAGGACCAGTCTTCTAATCGACCGGGTTGCCAGTGAAGCATGCTTTCTTTGAACTCAAACCCTACAAAATCACAGAACTTCTTCATGGTGGTTGCCGGATCACGAAGCAGATCATCATCAGCGTCGATAACCATAGGTGTTTGACCTTTGACATCACTGATGTATCTGTACAACTCCCACAGGTCGTTGTAACCTGCAAAGTTCGGCAGAACTTCGCACAACTCTACCTTTAAATTTTCGGAGAGGAGGCACTTATAATTGGATGTGATAGCTTTTACAGGATTACGGATCAGGAATACATGGTGATATCCATTTGGAACGTACTCAATTTTGCCAGCCAAAACCAGAGAACTCGCGATATCCTTCAAAAAAACCCCTCGGTATCCAGGGAAGGTGCCCTCTAGGAGACTTTTGACGTCACTATACTTAAAGCCAGGAATAGGCTTGTCAACATGGTAATGTGATGTAAAGGCAACGCGTTCTTCACCAAAACAAGCTGCTTTGCCAAAGTATTCATGATACACTTTGACATCCTGTAGACTCCGAATCGATTGTTCAAACGCTGTCGATACACATCTGAATGTTGTCCAAAGGGCAGCCCTGGAAAATGACTCGGAACTTGAAGCATTCATCTTTTCTTCTGAAAAATAAAATATGAAATGATATGTGCTGCCCGTGCGCAATACTGCTGTTGGAGGTTAATTTGGTCGCAGGTAAGTATATTATGATTGTTAAGAAAAAATATTCCGAGCTGTATTTATGACATTGAAACAATCACTAAGTCATAATAATAAAGAAGCGATCTTCAAAGATTAGAGTGTTCTTTGCCTTACAAGAATAGAATTCCAACAATCCTTCCACTGCCAATGTGATCTGCTGAGTACAATTGTATTGAAGGTCGGAGGAAATTTTATTTTCAGAAAATTCCCTGAAATAGCCTGTGACGATTGGCTGATGTCATTACGAATCCGACTCAGTGCCCATTTCCCTCAACAATCAACGTCAAATTGGTGTAAAAATGTCAGCCTTTTTCAGTAACATGACCCGGCTCCGTGGTGACCTCGATTCTACGAACGATATCCTATATGCACCCTAGAGCGTTAAACGTGCGTAATTGTAAGTCCCAGGTAAAATGTAGTGCTGGATGTACAAGACCAGCGAATAAAGACGCTAATTCTAGTATTGAATGCATACATACTTATTATTGTAGCTCGCGACCGTGGCCGACACGACAATAAACCTCCTCGGACTGTAGTTTTGTCGTTCTGTTTTGATCTGCGCGTTTCCTCGGTCTATTTTGAGTATAACCCGGAAGTATTTGAGTAAACAGTTTGCTACAAACGATAAGGTCAAAGTTTTCGCAGAATAAATATAGGACCTCGAAAGTGAGCATTACTTAAAATTGTATTGATACATGAGTATCTATTTCCCTTTTTTGTTGGAGAAATCTGTTCAGATGATGTATTATTATGTTTTCAAAGATAACTTGTAACTAAAGCACTTGAGCGGCGCAACAGAGTACATCATGGCGACAACAACAACATCGTTTGAGACGTTCTACCGAGTACCTATAGTCATTGACGTAGAACGTCTCTCCCTTCTTACGTCCATGCTTTAACCACCAGCAAAAAATGTTCCACTATTTCTATCAAATGCGAGAAATTTCGTTAGCGTGCAGCATGTATCCTTGGAAACCTAAAAAGCATAAAATTGCAACCTACTGTAAGTAATGCGTCATGTGAGTTATTAGCCACGAACAGATAAACATAGTGGTATACGGGACAACCCCTCTGTGCGTGTCAGAACACGATACCTGTTCCTTGTTGAGTCATCAACGTTAAACTTATATATGCATGAATTATTTTTTTTTATCATAGCGGATACCATGAGTGAACCTGTTTCATCAAATTCTTAATAATGATCAGTGTCACTGTCTGTGTGTACATGTGTGTAATGATATAAAATAATTATTGTTGCGTTTAATTCAAGTATGAATGTTTCAGTTAATAGCTCAATCATTTATTGAGTACATATTCTTACGGTAATTTATGAAGTAACTGTGGGCATAAAACCCGATTTTTTTATATGTTCGTAGAGTTGTTTCTTGAAAAGTAAAATTACTTGTTTGTGTGCATCAGATTTTACATTTTTTTCACATCTTTCATAGCAGATGACGCAATCCAAGCCTTCTGGCAAGCTTGATATTCACAATACCATATACGGATTTTCCTGGAAATGTTTTGGGGCATCCATCTGAGGTGAGCATGCATGACAGATATATGTATGAAAGGTAACATTATTTCCAATTCTAAAATGAAAGTTTGGCGATTTGTTATTTTACAAAACATTCAGCTGACAAAACAATGAACTCAAAAGCCTGTCTACAACCTTTTCATTAAATCCCGTGCAACCTAGATACCATTTCACTAAAGTTGGCCAGAACGACAAGGTCCATTAATAAGATATATACAATGATATATTGCTGATTATCATATACCTGTGCCCTGTATCGTGTCTGTACTGAGTTCAGTGACATGATTTATCATGTTGATTTGCATGTCAATACAGTGATACGCCTTGTTGATTTGCATATGAAAGGAATGATCAGCGCGTCTTTCTTTCATTCAATTGAATATTTGCATATGAAAAAGTGATACGACCTGTTGATTTACATAACAAAGCCTGATACGGCCTGTTGATTTGCATACCGGACTACTTACATGGTGGCGCCCTAATCAAAACAAACTATGGTGCCCGTCTATGATTTTGACTTTGACTACGATATCATGTCCGATCTCCAAAAGTAGCAGGGTTTTGAGGCATAGGGAAATGCGGGGTATCTAAATAAAACACATGTGTCGATATCGGATTAACCTGCTAGTAGTGCTACCATTTGAACAAATCATCACCGTATGGGCACTGACAGATCGATGACAGACCAGCTGTTCCGTCCGTGCTTGCGCAGACGACAAGCAATTCGGACATGTCGGAGGACCGGCAAATTCAAAAGCACAACTTTCAAAAATATCGTGTATTCATGGTAAATGCGGTCTGGAAAATAATACCAAACACAACACTTGCATGTACCTTATCGATTCGGTAGATATCCTAAATGTTTGATGACAGAGTTCAAGCATTTCTCTGCTCAACCGTAAAATAATTTGCAATGAGCCAGCTGATAGATTACGTCAGACGCTAGTATATCAATCCGCCTTAGCAAGAGGACGCAAACAAATGTAGTCCATCAAGAAAAACCACAGTGAAACGTATCATATTTTAATATACGAGATTTATTCATTCAATAACGTGGGCATAGGTATATGATAAAGAGGTTATCCTCGATATCACCTCTTGGTAGAGTCGTATTGCTGCGAGTGCGGTTGTGGGCCGCATCACACTCGTCATCGACTCGTGTGATGCGGCCCACAACCGCACTCGCAGCAATACGACCCCACCACGAGGTGATATCGAGGGATAACCTCATAGTATTCAATTAGATTAGTTTTACTACATGTAAGGCGGCATTCATATACACCTCTTGAGGGGTTGGGTTGGGAGATTCAAAAAAAGTTCTCAGATTTTTTCCAATACACCCTAACAAACCAACAAAGTGTTCAAGTCCCCTCCTGACTTGCTATGATTTGAAGTCTCCATCAAAGAAGGCAAAATGTGGCCGATATAGTACTAGTACTATACTGCAATACCAATATAGTCCAAATATATCAAATCGTAATACATGGGAGGCTATTGGACAATCTATTAACATTTTCCCCGTAAAAAAAGCTATCTTTCTATATTTATATGTGTGGTAAAATCCATGTAAGCGTACTTTGCTTAAAGTGGCAGGTAAAAAGTGCATGAATATAGAACTAGCAATATATGTTCATCTATAGACGTTTAATAACTGATATAATGTACTTGTTGAACATGGGACTTTTACAAGTATATGAAATCCACTTAACATGTGAGTCTATGACAAAACCATGAATATTTTATTCCCAATATAAGACTTGCAATAATGGTGCATATATGGACCTTGAATAATTGACATTATTGCACTTAATAAGAAGAGGGTGGTACACGTGCATATGTATACAAGAAATTTTATTTTGGAATTTCGCCACTATACATTTAGTCTATAAGGAAACTATTAATATTGCTTTTACAATACCAAACTAGCTAAATCTGTGTATTTATAGACTCTTGATTATTAATATACACGTACTTGATTAGTCTATGAGAAAATTACCAATAGCACATAGGTTATCATCTCCCAAATTAATGTACACAGGTTGTTTGACCTGAAGCTTCCAGTTGTTATTGATGACACTATGCACTATTCTGAATAGTTTTAATATTTCAAAGTCCTCAAAAATTAACCATGTACATACGGCGACATGAACGTTTAATTGTCGGTTTGAGAATGTTATTTGTTGACCAAATATATTGTCAATGGGAAAATGTCATCAAATATGTTATCTCCAAAATTGTTATGGAAGGTTAAGTTGAAACTTTCAGTCATTATAGAGGACAGTTTTGCACAACAGAGGGGTTGAGTAAGAAGATATAACGACAAAATAAATATTTTGGCTAGAGGTGGCTGCTTGGATAAGCAATAAGTTGTTTTATATATATTTTAAGAAAAATTTTAACTTATTTTTGTATCACACTTTTATTGCCACAAATGTGATGTAAATCCTATATTTACAAGCAAGCAATAATATTATTATTATTATTATAACCTATAACTTGCGCCTGTAAGGCGCACCGAAAATTGAAATGGCAGGAAATGAAAGTGTCGGAAGGTATTTTCAAAGGAATTTGATATTCAATAAATGTTCAAGTCTCCTGTTTGCAATGTCAACCTTTCTCAGATCCCCCTTAGATGTTGTAAATTGTGTAAAGTCCCCCTGAAATGCTCCGTCCCCCTTCAGAGGTGTTTGTGAATGCAGCCTAAGTAATAGAAATATATCAAGTACTTTGTCATCGCAATTATATATCAATATCAGATTCAGTGTTGCTTTTAAACCTCTAACGAAGGAAATATCTTCTTGTACAGTAAAATCTATTTCAAAAGAGCGCATCATAGTACTGAGAACATTGTTCATTTTAAAGAGGTGCCGTGCCTGATTTATATAGATTACTTTTTGCATGTTTTCCCACGTCATGTGTACTTTCTATCGAGAAAATCACATTTTTGTTGTGGCAATACTATCTAAAATGCATCTTGACTTAAAATATTCGTCTTTACATGCACATAGTATGCTGTAAACTCACCAATATAAGTTCAGTGTCTAACAGTTTGATTTAAACTTTTTACTAACGTATAAGAAATTTACTTCTGCTACTAAAGGGAAATTCTGTGGATGAAAGCTTCAAGTACTATTACTTGTCTTGCATTAAGCAAATAGAAGCATATATTGTTTAATTGCAACCTAATGTAAGTACGAAGTTGTGAGACATTCGGCAAAAGTAAAAAAACTATTACTATTATATCAGCTCTTGAATTATGTAAGCATCTGATTATTTAGCTTCATATTAGAGCAATATTGGAGTTGGTTTTTAGAAGTTGCCATTGTTTTTACGGTTATGGAATATGCTTACAATGAGCCCCTTTAGATTCGATTCTCCTGTCACTTTTGAGTAATATTATAACTAGATATATAAATGTTTTTCAACAATTCATGATCATTATTTCTCTGATAATATTACTAGATTGTCCACTGCAAAGTTGTTCAGATCCTGGCACATAAAATGATACTGTTGCTGCATTATAACTTGCAACAATGCAACCGTGCAAATATATTTACACCAGCTTGGCAATGATCCTTATTCAGGAGAAGATTCTTATATCTTGGGAAAATTCACTGCCAATCAGGTAAATGGATCTCTGTAATGCTACATATGTTATCCAGCATATCCATATCAGATGAACATTGCCATAATTTTGTTATCAAGCTTGTTTATTGTAAATTGGTTTAAATATAGTTTCGCTCAGCTTAAATACATTCATTTGACTTATTTGAGGAATGTGCGGTGTTTCCAGACTGGAAAAGGCAAATGCGTGGTCATTGTCATATTTGACTGAAAATGACATGATTGCGAAGTTGTGTACAATTTTTGCAATGAGGCATCATTGACCAGTTGATAAGATACTTTGACAGAGTCACGATCGTTTTCGCTGTAGAAAGTTCCGTTTGTTTTTGAAAGTAGCAAAACTCATTCATTAATGTTAGCAATCGATTAAGGATCTTGAAGTGTAATTTTTTTATACCTAAATATTCTCAATAAAATAATTTGACATTGAGCTTTACTCAAGACAAGGATCAATAGCAGTAATTGTAATATTTCATACAGAAAATTGAACTATTGAATCGTTCTCCGTTTGAGGGCTTGTGCAGAGTGGTGGTTGCAGCTTTTCAAGGATGGTAGATGAAGGTCTCTTTGTGAATAGAAGTAACACACACAAGTAAGTTGATTAATCTGTCGGTTCAATATACACTCCTAAAACACCTTTTGCTTGGTAAACAGTAAGGCTTTTGTTTAAATGTTTTTGTTTTTTCTTGACAAAGTTGAAAAGCATCTACAAAAAGTTCAATGAGGATGTATCAGCTTTTTTCCGTTGCAGGCGTTTCTCACATCTGAGAGCGGTAGCCTAGTTTATCTGTTCTCTTGTATGTGTCTCGTCCGCTTCTGTTATCTGCCAGTAATCCAAAGTGAACGAGATACGATCATTTTCTCGTGGATTGACCGTCGTATACGGAAAAAGCTCAATTAGAAGTGCCATGTATCTTACCAAATATAATATACCATTACCCAAACTTGGAAGCATACTGACAGACAGACACACACACGTGACGCATACATACATACGTACGTTCTTTATTCTTTGCTATTCACATTAACAGTTTGTTGTCTCTATCTGATTTGCCGTCTGTCCCGGGCGACGATAAGACATTTTTTAAGAAAGAGGTCAGATGTATAGGGATTGCATATCATTGCTACATTTGAATGTAGTCGTAATCGGACTAGAGAGATATATATTCGACTTCTGACCTAAGTAAATATGGAAACAGAAACAGAAATAATGTTGAATTGCAAACTGTGCATTTTAGTAGACTTGCTGTCTCTTAAAGTTTTGAAATTTTTCGCAGATTGATTTATGTCAAAATTTGTTTATGGTTACACAAACTTATATTTCTTTGATGTGGCGTTGCGGAAAGGCAATTGTCTGTATTTGCTATAATTTGATAAACTTCTTCTATATTACAAACTTTATACGGCTGGTTAGTCATCAAAATACGATAGAGAATGAGAAATCATTTTTCTTTTAAGTAAGACAGGATAGCAATGTCGTCTATCGACAATTTGAAGAAAATTGCGATAATAACTAACAAAATGGCAACAACACTTCTACGTCGCAATGCACATGCAGACCCGGTAAAACGGAGGGTAGCGGGTTATTTCCATTATATACATACGAGGTCTCGCCCCCCTAGTTGAGGACATCTGTACGCTTGTGTGTCAGAAATGACCAATTTTTGGGGGATTTCCTTGGTAAATATTTGGATTTCTTACTTTTAGTCTATTACATGTGAACGTTTTCCTGGCGCAGGATATATTTTCTATGTTATTGACCCCTATTAAGAGGTTTTTTAAATGTTATGTTTTGGGATTTTTTTCCTCGGAAATGTGACCCATTGGGCGTCACATACCCGTACACCTTCTATCGGAGTGGACAGTAAAAGAATACAACAATATATCAAGAGTTTTTAGGGGTGAAATATTACAGCTGAAATATTACAGAAATATTTTAGGTGAGTGAAATATTACATTTTGTAGGCAGCCACATGTACTTTGTTGTTTTCTTAATACACAGTACAAATGCTTTGACCAGTGTCTTTTAACTTCCAAAATTAATCTATTTTGTCAACGATTTTTGGTAAACATGACTGGACAGAGAATTTGCAGTTAATTCAGTAGACTTTCGATCAAATTTGCACTCACAACGTATGACACCCAGTCACCTAGCGAAAACATGACAGTCTAAAACCACTCAGCCAAATTCGTACTCTTAAAAAAGACTGGTTCAGTAACCGAGCTTCATGTAAGTTATTACAATTTTTATGACTGCGACCCCTCCACACGCTGTAGAGTTCATGAGGCACTGTACCAGAGCAATGAATACATCGCTTAACCGGGCGAAATGCAGCCTTTGGGGCAATTGTGTCCACCAGCAGAGTCATTCAGAGATCTATGTATACAAGCCGCTCAAGCAGTCTAATGGGTAAGAATTATCGTGATTGCCACCGTACGATCACTTGTTTCCGTGGTTTCTTTACAATAGCGTTGTTCTCAACTTGTACAGTTTCTCATAATAGGGTTGCGAATCTCGAATGGCATCTTGAACAAATGCTGGGTATGAACACACATTTATCTGTGAGGCACTCTCCTCAGGATGTTTTTCATTTGTTATAAATTTCCGCTGCTATTCATTACTGTGGCATACCAGACATCTCCCCAGGCCCAGTCTTCCAAAGGACCGGGTTGCCAGTGAAGCATGCTTTCTCTGAACTCAAAGCCTACAAAATCACAAAACTTTTTCATCGTGAATGTAGGGTCGCGAAGCAGATCATCATCGGCATCGATAACCATAGGTGTTTGACCTTTGACATCGCTGATGTATCGGTACAACTCCCAGAGTTCACGGTAACCTGCTTCGTTCGGCAAAACTTCGGACAAGTCTGTTAGTAGC
The DNA here is from genome assembly GCF_041260155.1 of Ptychodera flava. Classification (NCBI taxonomy): domain Eukaryota; kingdom Metazoa; phylum Hemichordata; class Enteropneusta; family Ptychoderidae; genus Ptychodera; species Ptychodera flava. Next base: position 32,001,505 of record NC_091946.1, read on the forward strand.
TTTTCGGAGAGAAGACACTGATAATTGGAAGTGATAGCTTTTACAGGGTTACGGATCAGGAATACATGGTGAAATCCATTTGGAACGTAATCAATTTTCCCAGACTGAACTAGATAAATCGCAATTTCTTTCATGAAAACACCTCGATATCCAGGGAAGGCACCCTCTAGTAGACTTTTGACGTCACTATACTTAAAGCCAGGAATAGGCTTGTCGAGATGATATCGTGACATAAAGGCCAAGCGTTCTTCACCAAAACAAGCTGCTTTACCAAAGAGTTCGTGATGCACTTTGACATCCTGTAGATTCCGAATCGATCGTTCAAATGCTGTCGATACGCATCTATAAGTTGACCAAAGGACAGCCCTTGAAAATGACTCAGACCTTGAAAGATTCATATTTTCGTCTGGTGTCATAATTATATGTCATGCCTATCCGCATTATTTCTATTTGAGGTTAAGTTGGTCGCAGGTAAGTATATATTTATTGTTAAAAAACATTCCGGATTGTTACAGTCAATTGAACTTTTGATCTCAACACGCTAGATTTTAGTCACACTGAAATTTTCGGTTGCAGCACTACAACCTTCGTCAGCAGAATAACCCGATCTCAATGTCGTGACCTTTCGGACACTCGACATCAAAATCGGGTCATCGACTTTTAGTACTTTATACCTTCCACTGTCTCTATTAAGGAATGGCTGGTTAACTCGGATATATTTCGCCTCCTTGACACCCTTTTCGAAGTATCGGGGATCCCTATCAAGAATTTCTACATTTTCCAAGTCCACAAAGTGGTCTGGTGATTCAGTGTGGATATGTTGGGAAACCTCCGATGTTGTAGAGCTGGGGCGCCGGTGTTCAAGAAATCCAGTTTTTTTGAGATCTCTTTGTTTTACCGAATCAGATGTAAAGTTGTGTGCAGGCACCCTTATCGGTGTGATCTTTACACGGAATCATGTAAACAGGACCAGTGATGTCTTTCTTGGCAGTTTTGTCCTTGGGTGCACCAAGTAACTGGCGTAGTGTTTGAATAGGTTTGAAACAAACCATTATGCCGTAGGAGTTGAAAGTCTGTTTCAGGGCCTCAGAAATACCCTTCACATACGGTAGAACAATCTGTCCTTTGCGAACGAAGTCTTTTTGTGCTTTTGAGGTGGTCGCTTTCGGTTTACTGACCCGATTGAAAGTCCATGATGGATACCCACATTTCGCGAGATCCTGCGTGATGTGTTGCCTTTCTTCTACGCAATCAGTCACATCGGTAATAACGGACTCTGCCCGATGGAAAAGGGTTTGTATCACTCCAAGTTTATGTTGTATTGGGTGATTAGACGTGACATTCAAATACTAGTCTGTATGCGTAGGTTTGCGGTAGATTTTAAGATTTATGGAGCCGTCTTCTTGGACTACTGATAAGGTATCCAAGAAAGCGAGCGACCTGTTCTCTTCACCTTCAGTTGTGAATTTAATATCAGGGTCAAGAGTATTCAGATGGTCTGTGAATTCCTGAGCATGACACTTCTTGAGTTTTGTGTGCGTATCATCCACATACCTAAACCACCACAGGGGTGTGGGGGGTGGGGTGGGGGTGAGGCGCAGTAGCAATAGCTATCTGTTCCAGATGTTCCATATACAAATTGCAAACAATAGGCGACACAGGTGAACCCATTGCTGCTCCATAAATTTGTAAGTAATATACTCCGTTGTATACAAAATATGTGCAACGTTGCGTTACTGACAGGTGAGCTCTTTAGGTATAGGATAATGCACGAGTGAAGTGCATTATCCGACTTACAACTCGTGACCTTGCACCTGCGAGTGGGCACGGACCAATCAGATTACAGCAATTAATTAATGGCCATTTTGAAAGTGCGCACCTGTGTATAGTACTATTTCATTGGCTAAGGATAAACACATGGAAATTTCCACGTGTTCTACATGGAGCGTAGACGTGGCTTTCCAACGTGCACGTTTTTGTCATTGGTGACACTGCAACTGAACTGCAAGCACACAGTACAATAAATTACCCACAATTCTCTTTGATTTGTATCCTTGAAGGTTACATTTCTAATAACTTTTTCAGTTCTGTATGTAAGCAATAATGTGCAGCATCAGAATAATTGATAAATAATATCTAGTAAAAGTACGTTTAGAAATTTCAGTGAAAGTTTCCAAATAACCATTTAACAACCAGGGAAGTCACGTTCTGTAGGTACTACAAATGCCATACTTTTTAGCCAGCACGTTATAACGAACTGAAGGGGTCATTCTCTGAGAAAACTTAGAATGCAAATTTCTTTTGTCATTTCCATTGGAAAAATTTATAAAATTTTGTTTCAAAAAAACAGGTGCAACTAGTCTCCCTCCTTTCCATCAAAACATTCTGTATGGCTGAAGACATCAGTGGAAAATTTTACAAAAATGCTATCTCCTCTCTCAATCTTGCATAATTTTCCAAATAATTTAAAATGAGAATTGAAAAGAATGGTGTCCTTAAAAGTACGTTTTCAGAATGTTTACAGCTAGTCTATGAACTTGTCTACACATGGGAGACCTGGTAGACTTCTCTGGGGAATCTCTGAGGATACAAATTGCAATGAATTATGGGAAATCTACAGTACTGTGAAGCATCATGCTGAGTGACAGCGATGAAGACTTGTTCATTACACACAATACTTTCCGAAACCCCTCTGCTAGTGATAACCCTGAAGAAGACGACTGGCTGTTTCAAGACTTTGGAGAGTTACTGGGTGAACAGGGAGAAGGCTCGGCACAAGTAGAAAGTCTCGCTGTCGACGTTGCGCCTCCTAGTATGTCAAAGCCTGTTCCACTGCTTGTAAGAGACACGTTGCCTGTTCATTCTGACACACCTTGCCCCTCCCGTTTGGATATAAAAAGTGACAAAGAGATAGAAAAAATGGCGATTGAAAGGATTCCTAAAAACACCCTAAACAAAAATAGTTGGGCCGTAAACACATTTAATTTCTGGCAAAAGGAGAGAAATAAGTTTGCCTCAGACCCGTCATTTAATATTAGTGTAATACATCCTAAACTCGAGGAAATGACGAAAGATGAATTAAATTTTGCATTGTCACGCTTTGTTTCTGAAATAAAGAAAAAAGACGGGAATGATTATCCTGGACAAAGTTTGTATCAATTTGTGATGAGTATACAAAACCATTTGTCAGTAATGGGTAAAAGCTGTCAGTTTCTGAATGACCCCACCTTTAAACAGCTGAAAGATACTTTAGATTGTATCATGAAAACAAGGAGCGCTAAAGAAATTGGCACGCAAAAGCGACAGGCCGAGGTGTTGAGTGTAGACGATGAGAACAAATTTTGGAGCAGGAAATTGATTGGCGATTTTACACCACAAACTCAATTGGACGCTCAGGTCGTCCTTTTCGGAATAAATTTTGCTTTGAGAGGGGGCCAAGAGCACAGGAATTTACGCCCAGGCCAAATTTGCAAAAAATACTGTGAGATTGTTGGGAAATATTATCTGGAATACACCGAGGACGTGTCAAAAACAAACAGTGGTGGCTTGGCATCAAGGAAAGTGAAGCGTAAAGTTACAACTGCGTTCGAAAACACAGACTGCAAGGAGAGATGCATTGTGCGTTTGTATGATACATACAACAAACTTTGGTAAGAATCCTGTTTTGCTTCAGTGTTGAAGTGTACTTTACTAGAGCCATGGTAGATGTTCCAAGTATATCGTGCCTTGATTATTTTGGTTGTGGCGCTTTCCACTGCGCATAATGTGAACAATTAATTCGAACGTCCGGTCTACTGGGTCGTCCACTATGACGCTCGAAATTATTACTTTTCGATGGTTTTGTAATATTCTGAGTAAAATGTGTTGAACTAGAAATATTGGCTGATAGAGGGCGCCTTTCTTCAAAATTTAGCCCGGTGACCTTATATATTTTTATGAATAAAAACCTTGGGCCATATTCTGCCAATAGCTGAAATTATCTGACAAACATGGATAACGAGATGCGTACAACCTTAATGTTAACGTTGACATAATCAGTATACTATATTACTTCACCAAGTCCAACTTTTAATTGTTGTATCCCCAACCGATTTCGGATAATTAACACGTTTATGTCAATTTAGTCCTTCAGATCGCCCTCAAGACGTATACTATTTGCAGCCGGCCAAGAAAATAACCGCAGATTGTTGGTATTCTACGATGCCAGTTGGGAGGAATACACTAATGAAAACTGTGGCAAGACTCTGCGAAAAAGCGGGAATTGAAGGATACTATACGAACCACAGTCTACGGGCCACAGCAGCCACTCGCTTATTTGCCGATGGTATGGACGAACAACTAATTGCTGAAACAACGGGCCATCGGAGTTCTGCTGTTAGATCTTACAAGGTACTAATAAATTACAACATAGTAAATTATAACTCGAGACGTTTATTCATACAATTGATCAAAAAGAAAACTTGGTATCATAAACTTTGTATAAATTGATAAACTTTTGGGTACAAACGGAAAAGTGGTACCGAATGAATGACGGTAGTTGGACTCGATCATGCGATGGCGTTTCTAAAATGTTTATATTTGCTCTGGTTTCAATGCCGTGCATTTGCCGATGTATTGTTCACGTGCATAATCAAAAATCTTAACTCATTTAATCAGAGTTTTGTATTTGTGTTACAGAGAACAAGCATCGAACAGCAGTTCGAGGTGAGCAAAGTTTTGCAAGGAAGGCCACCAAAAATGGCGAAGTTGGCAGATTTCGGGCCGGGAAAGCAGTCGATCAAAGAGGAGTGTGACGAAGAATTGAAGTGCCAGGTGGAAGAATGTTCGAATGTCGAAATTCATAAAGAAAACAAGAGCAGCGTCCGTTACGTTCATTTTGAGGCCGATCTTCCAGAGGGAGCAAACATATCTTTGAAATTCGATAAAAAGTAACGTAATGTAGACATTCAATTAAATCATGGTGTATTAAAGTCCCTTCTGTGTTTTTGTAGTGTTTCTGTTGTGTCGGTCACTGTGTGGTAACGGCCTCCTGTTGTCAAGTTTGCACTAGTTTGATTTCGACATTAGATATTGCACCGCTGCAGTGCAATATCTAGATATTGCACCGGTGCAGTGCAATATCTAGATATTGCACTGTACCGGTACAAAATTGAGAACAGGTCGATGTTTATCTCGCAGAGAACTGCACGACAAAACAAAGACAATGGCCAAGAGCAGTGTTGTAATCAAGAGTAATGTCTTTCTCCAGTTTATGATGAATGATTCCAATGGCTTTGTCTATTGGAACCGATGTAAATAATGCAGTGACGTCATAGGATCGTAAAACTTCATCTTCCTGCACCCGTCTATTTTGCATACATTCGGCAAAATGCTGCGAGTTGACAATAATGATCTGTTTATCCGGTTAGGAGACAAAACGTACGTCCGCTACAAGTTTGTCACAATTGTATGTTATCGTACCAACACTGCTCACAATCGGCCTAAGTGGAGTATTTTGTTTATATACCTTAGGCAAACCATAGAATTTGGTGGACTCTCAGTGGTGGGGTATAATTTATTCCAGTATTCTTCTCTGTTAATCCCTCCTTATTCTGCTAATGAAGGTTGTCATGCTGCAACCGAAAATTTCAGTGACTAAAATCTAGCGTGTTGAGATCAAAAGTTCAATTGACTGTAATTGGCTACCAACACAGATGAATTTCCATGCAAAAGTTCCGGATTGTATTTATTGAATCAGTCGCTGAGGTTGTGTTCATAAATAGCGGTTAGGAAGGAAGACTGGAGGAATCGCGATTGAAATCTTATTTTTTCAGATCCCCCCTCACTACCCTCAAAAATATTCAAGTTCCCTCGTCTGTATGATGACAAATTTTCAAGTACCCCTCCCATTATCATGTAGCCGCATAGGCTTATTTAATAGGGATGCACGCAAGGAAACACTAAAAATGCATCGGGCAGTTCTGCTCGCAGATGTTTAACACTACCTGTTATTAGCACTTTGTAGAACCATATTCGTAAGGCAAGTTCTTAAATTGATTCAATTTAAACACATTAGTGGACTTTTTTATTTATCAGTCAAAGCCGACTTGAGTTTATCCAACTCTGACCAGGTCAATGGCACCTGCTGAAGAGCACACAAAATGACGATCATGAGAGTGTATGCAAATTGTGAATTCAAGTCTACATTAGATGCTACTTATAAGTTTTCCAAAATTGACAATATTGAGAGGGTAGAATATTCCATCAAATAAATTAATGTCTGAAAGTTTCGGTGTAATAATTGTAAAATTAAAATAATTCCATTCAGTCACACATTTTTTTCAATTAAATTATATTCTTTACGGTACAAAGTTTTTATTTTAGCATTATTTTACGATGACAATGAGAAAATTTAGAAGATTAAGAACGATGACCCCATCTTTTTGTTTTTGATATTTGATTATTCTCATATGCAAGTCTTCCATGTGTTACTTTCTGGCCTGATCTTGTGTACAAGTATGTTTCACTGTCATGTGCGTCAAATGACCCGAACTCTTTTCAGCGACACAGATATCTCTGACACTGCTCATATGCAGTGACAGTGACACTGCTCAAAGGCAGTAGCAGGACATTAGCTGTATTAACTTTGATAATTTTGACAATAATTTTGTTCAGTTTATACAACTGCATTCTTGTTCTACTCCCTACAGGGTGTTAAACTGTCCGGTATTCAGCTTGCCAACACAGCCTGTGAAATGTATCCCGCATTTGTATCATTGACAAACGACTTTCAGTCTGGACTCTAATTCAATTATCACTCAATATGCAGGCTTTTTAGTCGATAAAACATAAAACTGTGTGTTTCAGCATGCTGTAGGGAGACAGCAAGAAATTGTATTTTGTATATTGCATATAATACAATGGTGATAAATATTGAAAAAAAAAATTATCACCAGTTGCAGCTTCTGCCCCGATACTAGGCCTACTTGTTTCTTTGTTTTTTTACGAAAATTAATACATTTTTCGATTCGAGAAAAAAGTAATGCCATGCGACAAAATGGTTTTAGATCTTGTTTAATTATTACCAACATTAGAACTATTGGATGACATTAAAATGTTATTAAATTTTCATTGAATTAGTCACTAAACATTGGAATCGTATAAAAAAGGAAACCAACAAATTTTCAGGCCCCCATAGGCAGAGCAAAGCTTTCGAGTCCCCCCTCTGCTACCGCAAAAATTTTAGAACCACCACATCAAATTCCTCCGGCCCCCTCATTTTTTTGTGAATGCAGTCTAAGTTTTAATAATAAAGAATTGGTATTTAGAGATTAGCATATTCTTTACCTTAAAAAACTAGGATATCATTTAATCTGTCCAAACGAAAACGGAATACCAACTATCTTTGCCCTACCACTATGACCTACTTAGTAAAATTTGATTTGAGGTCAGAGGAATTTCATTTTCAGAAATTTCCTAAAAATAGCCTTGGACGATGGCCTGATGTCATGACGAATCCGCGTTTTAATAATAGGGAATTGATCTTTAGAGATTAGCATTTTCTTTCCTTACAAGACCAGTATATTATTTAATCTACCCAAACGAAAACGGAATACCAACTATCCTTGTTCTACCACTGTGACCTACTTAGCAAAATTTAATTTAAGGTCAAAGGAATTTCATTTCAGAAATGTCCTAAAAATAGCCTTGGACGATGGGCTGATGTCATGACGAATCCAATTCAGTGCCCTTTCCCTCAACATTCAAAGTCAACATGTGTATTGTCATTCTTTTCAGTAACATGACCTCCGCCGTGGTGACCTCGAGTCTACAAACGATAGGCTATGTGTACCCTACAGCGTAACGTGCTTAATTGTAAGTCCCAGGCAAAATTTATTCCTGGATGTACAAGATCAGCGAATGAAAACGGTAATTCTAGTATTGAATACATACATACCTATTTGTTTCGTTCGCGATCGTTGTAATTTCGTCGTTCTGTTTTGATCTGCGCTCTTCAGATCGTAATTTCCTCGGTCTGTTTTTAGCATATCCCGGAAGTGCTGGAGTAAACAGTTTTCAACAAACATTAAAGGGTCATAAATTTTGCGGAATAAATATGTGAACTTGATTGTGATTATGATTTATAGTTGTATCGATAAATGAGTATCTATTTTCCGTTTTAGTTGGAGAAATCTGTTCAGGTGATATTATATACCCAAGCACTTAACCGGCGCAACAGAGTCCATGACCCGGGGGGGGGGGGGTAACTCTATGGCTAATAGTACGGGGGGCTCCGCACGAACATGGAAACCCAAACTGTTGTGATACCAGTTTTGAGCAAAAAAACCTACCCTTTCTGATACCTAGTTGTGGAAACGCAGCTATCTCTTGGCGGGGTAGCGTGAGTTGCTATGTGAGTGGCGGGGTTGACCTTTGACCCGCATAGCAACTCACGCTACCCCACCAACAGATAGCTGCGTTTCCACAGCTAGGCCTGTTAATAAAATTCTTTGTTTGCCGTCCTTGGATTTTTGAAAAACCTACCAGCCAGCCAGCAAAAAAAACAAACACAGAAAAAAAACACAACACAGATCAATCGCATAAACTCTAACTTTTCCATCGGTTTATGGGTCACAATCAGTATGAAAAAATCATCTGTTACATTTACAATGCAGTGTTTCTTATGCTCTTCATTAGCACGCTGAAAACAATGCGTGGAAACAAAGGTTATATTTGTATAAGTACAACAAGCATACTTAGAGTTAGGTGACTCTGAGTCTGAACAAAAATTCCATAATAAACAATGGCAATAAACACTATACCAGTACATAATGTACAACATGTACAGTGTGATAGTAATCAACTGGTTGTGTTACGAAGATCTACAGATTGTCTCTGACGGAGATTTATGCACTCAGTCTGGGTGGTCATAGGTGCCAGTAAAACTATTAATTAAAATAACAAGATCTCAAATATGAATAAAAAGCATATTTGCGACAAATGCAACTTACGTATACGAGGATGTTTACAAAGTTTTGAAGAAAACAAAATATATTTGAATTAACACCTAATGAAGGAACCTAAGAATTTCACGTAATGAGTTCAATTTTGCAACGTGTCTAAGTGACATTTGTATATTATTCTTGCAAAACCTGAACATTCCACATATTAAACTGCAAAAGTTACTGAGTATAACAAAGTATAGATGTCACTCAGAAAACAAATGCTAAACATCTTGGTAAAAGGTGAAACTACTGTCTCTTCCATACAACACAGTCCCTCTATCCATAGTGGATAGAGGGACTGTGACATATACAATTAGAATTTTTGCAGTAAGAAGAGTGGGTAGCTGAGCAAATCATAACAGCCTCGAGTACAAATCCTCCTTTTTAAGTGTCAAATAAATACAAGTCCTGAGCACTGTTCTGCTGAGTTAAATGCTCCATTAGCTGTAACTTTAAAGGCTATTTATTCTGAATTTTGTGTATCAACTAGTCTTTTACCCGAATTCTAATAGCGCTGATCTCGGTGTCAGGTTTGTTACTATATATAGCTGCGCGCGACTTCGAACACCGCTGCCTGAAAATCGGACAAATTGTGTTACTGCATGCGCGGTCGTTGTTGCAACTTATAGTCTGAGCCATAAATTCATATGAATTAGTGTGATTTTCTGTATGCATTATGACGCTAGCAGGTTTTGATTTCATCGTTCTTGCCGAAAATGCAGACAAATTTTTGCACATTAATGAAAGAAAAATGACGTTAAGTGATCAGCGCTATTGCATACTAAAATGCTGAATATTCTGTTTGTCAAGACAGCAATGCCGAATGGCCATTGCTATTTTTGAAAACTGAATTCTAATCCGGACTTATAAAATGACCACATCGTTTTTAGCACAAAAACAGTGTTCAAAGTGAAAGCAACTTATACTGCGTACGAACTATTTGGAGCATTCAACAACGAACATTTCACCGGCGGTAACTGCTTGCCCCACCACCGGGCTGCTTGCCCCCTCGTGATCAATCGCGGATCGCGCAGAAGCTGATGGAAATTCAGTTCCATTCCTTATTCGAAGCTAAACCAGTCAAGAATTGTTTTCGATCCGTCTTGTATGGAGACCAAGCCAATACAGCGCACTTCCGCCGATTTGGAAACTTTGAGGGAGAAATAAACTTGTGAAACGGTCGATCGATCTTCACTTACGGTATACTGCAGTCCACTACAACAGGAGGTGCACATGTACACTTTACGTACAGCGGTTGATGTACCCCTTTGCGATAGGTAATCTGATTTGTATCGAAACGATCGTACGACATTTGCGTTTTTGAGACATTTGAGTAAGTTGCTGCGTCATTGCCGACAAAGGAAGGACACAACGCATCGTATTTTCGAGCATACGATCTGTGTTTGTTTTTCATATTTCGTCCAAAAACCTACCCGCACGCGGACGGCAAACAAAGAATTTATTTTACGGCGCCCTATCTGATACCATACAATACCATACGTATACAGATACGACTCACTCGCCTTGCGTACCAGGGGTACCAACAGTCAAACCGACAGATCGGAAATATTGATGGTAGATCTGGGATGTAGATACATGGGTTTCCAGTGTTGACAGCATGATTTTTTAACAAATGTCAGTTTGTGTTTAAAACCGGACCCTTTCTCATACCAACACCTCGTGAAAAGTATACCCTTTCTGATACCAAACAGCGCAAAAAAACGACCCCTTTCGCGCGGACCCTCCCCGTATAGCCATCTATGGGAGTTACCCCCCCCCGGGGTCCATGACGACAACAACAACATTTTTTGAGACGTTCTGCCGACTACCTATAGTCATGGAGGTAGAACGTCTCTCCTTCTTACCGCCATGCTGTAACTAACAACAAAAATGTTCCACTACTTCTATCAACTGCAAAAAATTTCGTTTACTTGCAGCATGTAACCCTAATAACCTAAAAGGCATAACACTGCAGCATATTTTAGGTAGTGTCATGTGAGCTATCGGCCACTGAACACGAACAAATAAATATAGTAGTATAGGGACCATCCCTCTGTTTATGTCAGAACGCGATTTACTGTGCCTTGTTAAGGTATCAACTCATGTACATGAATTTTATTTATCATTGCTGATGCCATTAGTGAACCTGTCTTTTATCAAATTTTAATAATGGTCAGTATCACTTTGAGTGTGCATGTGTCTAATGTTATATTTTAATCATTATTCTGTTAAAAATTCAAGTATCAATGATTCAATTAATGGATCAATCATTTATTGAATATATCTTCACCGTTGTAATTTATCAAGCAACATACAACCCGATTATGTTATTTGTTCTCAGAGTTGTTTCTTCGAAAGTAGAGTTCGTTATTTATGTACATCAGACTTTGCATTTTTTCACAAGCCTTCTAGCAACCTGGATATTCACAATATTTTGCACTGATTCTTCATCTGAGGTGAGCATGCATGACAGATTTAGGTATGAAATGTAACTTCATTTCCGATTCTAAAATAAAGATTTCAAATTGGCAATTTGTTAACCTACAATAGATTCAGATGACAAACCAGTGAACTCAATAGTCTCTCTATAAAAGTTACGAATTGTTATTTTTGTTTGCATATCCAGTTATGTATTTAAACAATAAGGCACACCGACCGACGGTATACAACGACATTTTGATCAGTTCACGACATATATACGCGAGCGATAGCATACACGAAGTGAACTGGTAAAAATGGAGTGGTATACAGTCGCTGGGTGTGATTTATTGCTATTATATCATAACAGTATTATATTGAAATTCTGGAATGAAACGTCAAAACAGTTTTCTCTTGCCGAAAGCCCGCGCGTGTGCAAACCGTGGTATACAGCGAATATACCACGGTTCATTTCACTTCTCGACCAATTAGATCGCTGCATTTGTGCAGTCAATATACTGGTATGATATAATACAAAATAATTCTTATCGAGTACGATATATCACATTTACTGTACAGCTAGAATATCATAACACATATCATAGTTATGCTAATGAAGATCAATCAAAGTCGTCCTTTGAGCACTGTTATTGATATTAATTGATACAGCTTTTTGGTTGTATCGTTGTACGAGAGTATGACATGTAATGTTTCAGCAAAAATATCATAAAAACACAAGCACAATACCTTCATCAAGTCCTAAGCAACTCAGATACCGTGTCAAGAAACTGAAGTTGGCCAGAACGACAAGGTCATATTAAACACCTATTGCCTGGTCATGAGGGCTATAGCGCCCGTCTATTACCCCGAGGGGCCGTGTGTTACCAGAAACACATCGCTATTCCCCGAGGCCGTAGGCCGAGGGGTATAGAGATGTGTTTCTGGTAACACACGGCCACGAGGGGTAATAGACGAGCGCTATAGCCCGAATAAAGACCAGGCGATAGGTGTTTTATAACACACCACATGCTCATGTTGTATTGTTATATAGTTTTTAATGTGTTTTGATATTTTGCACCACAACAATCCATTGTAACAAGTTTACTGGGCGATGTTTCCACAGCGGTTTCAGTTGTACGTGGTAGTACCACTTTCTTTCAAAAAATATTCTAAGCATACCTAGCGACATCCTAAGTTGCACTTTAATCTTTTCCGTCGATGAGCTGTTCAAGTTCCTACGCTGTTGGAAAATGTTGGAAAATCTGTTTTAGAGAATGTGTCGTCACGTATCCCGGACGCACATCACGTTCCAGTCGCCCGCCATTGTTGCAAAGCTGCAGACGACACTACCGTCACGTGACCTGACACTTTTCCAAATTTGGTCAGAACTATTTCCCTAGGGAAATAGCTTTTCAAAAAATACCCTCTGACGTCACTTTTTTCGATCTGATGGGGACTAGACGTATCTATTTTCTCGTCACGTGACGTATTCTAGCGAATCGCGACACGGAATGAGCATGTGGTGTGTTATAAAATAAGATATAAACAATGCCAAGGGTAGTTTTACTACTCGTAAATAATAGAAAAGTATCTGTTACTTTGTTAGTCTAGTATATGTGAACATGTTTCTTTCACATATTGTGGACATTTTCTTTGTTATTGACCCCTGTTTAGATTTTTTAAATGAAAGAAGGACAATTGATATTATAAATAAAAGTAGATTAATGTTTTAGTACAAATGTGACCCATTTGGTCTTCACATAACCGTACACCTTTCTATCCGAGCACCCCCGGGAGGGGGGTGTGAAACGGTCCCTCAGAAAACCGTTTTCTGAGTATTGCCTAAATAATAAACGTACGGTTGAATTACCAAGATATCGATGACAAGAGTGCCCCTGACTTTTAAATGCCCTTCACGCTTAGCGTACATGACTGTGATGGTGTGACGATGACAGACGCGCATGGCATACGCTGATACCCCGCGCATAGCTAATTAACATTTAACGGTGATTGTTGAACACTAATAATAAAACAATGATTGGCATACAGTGAACCGTGAAAGAATATAGCAATATATGTACAGTTGTGAATTTTACTCATTGCTGGAAGTCTCGTGCTCTAAATGTGTTCTAAATGTTACGTAAGATACTGCGGTGGTAAGCTTCATATATTCTAGATGTGAAACGTGGTTGTAACTTCCCCCACTACGCGTATAGAGAAGAGTGCGTGCAGATTACAGAGAGAAGAGAGAAGGGACTGATGTAGAAAATACATTCCAAGGAAATATAACAGATTCAAACCACATGTCACACGAATTATTCGAAAGTTTAGTTTTATTCGCCTTTATGTAGTGTTTATCTTGATACCACCAATTCTCAGTAAGAGGTTAATTTTCCTTGTTAAGCAATGAAAGTAAACACTACAAGCGCTTTGATTAGTCCTTTTCGAGCTCAACATTGTTGGCAACCTATTTGTCAACTAGTTTGTGGTACATAGGAGTGAACAGAGAGTTTGTTGTAATAGACACGTTAATCCATTCAGAGATAAACGTACACAAGCCGCCCAAGCAATGTAACGGGAAAGAATTAATATCGTGACTGCCCCGTGCGATTACTTCTTTCCATGGTTTCTCCACTATAGTGTTGTTCTCAAGTCGTACAGTTTTATCATAATAAGGTTGGCAGTCTCGGATGACATATTGGACATATTCTGGGTATTAAGAGACCTCTTTCTCAGAGACACTCTCCTCATTTTTAATAAATCCACTGCTTTTTATCACTGTGCCGTACCAGACATCTCCCAGGCCCAGTCTTCTAATCGACCAGGTTGCCAGTGAAGGATGCTCTCTGAGAACTCAAAGCCTACAAAATCACAAAACTTCTTCATGGTGGTTGCCGGGTCACGAAGCAGATCATTATTGGCGTCGATAACCATGGGTGTTTGACCTTTGACATCGCTGATGTATTGGTACAACTCCCACAAGCGTCGTTTGGCAAAACGTCGAACAACCCTGTTTTTAAATTTTCGGAAAGAAGGCACTTATAATTGGAAGTTATAGCTTTTACAGGGTTACGGATCAGGAATACATGGTGAAATCCATTTGGAACGCACTCAGTTTTCCCCGCCCGAACAAAAGGATTGGCAATTTCCTTCAAAAATACCCCTCGGTACCCAGGGAAGGCGCCCTCTAAGAGACTTTTGACGTCACTATACTTAAAGCCAGGAATAGGCTTGTCAAGATGATATCGTGACATAAAGGCCAAGCGTTCTTCACCAAAACAAGCTGCTTTACCAAACAGTTCGTGATGCACTTTGACATCCTGTAGATTCCGAATCGATCGTTCAAATGCTGTCGATACACATCTGAACTTTGAATGTTGACCAAAGGACAGCCCTGGAAAATGACTCGGAACTTGGACCATTCATCTTCTTTTCTTCTGAAAAATAATAGATAAAGCGATGTGTTCTGCCTGTACGGATTATTTCCATGTGATATTAATTTGTTCCATTGTAAGTATACAATCATTGTAAAGAAAAACCATTCCAAACTGTTTTCAATTCATCGAATCAGTTGCTACGTTATTAGAATATAGAAGCGGTCTTCAATCAGAAGGTTACAGTTCTCTTTGCCTTATAAAGCTAGGATATCATTTAATATGTCAAAACGGAATCCCAACTATCCTTGCACTACCACATCCTAAGCAGACTTTAAATGGAGGTCAAAGGAAATGTCATCTTCAGAAAGTCCCTTAAAACGAGGATGATTTGCTGATGTTAGGATAAATCCGATTCAGTGCTAATTTTCCTGAACATTCAAAGACAAACTGGTTAATTAAAGTCGTTATTTTTCAGTGACATGACCTCCGCCATGATGACCTCGAGTCTACAAACCATATTATATATATAACCTTGAGCGTACCGTGTATAAGTGTATGTTCAAGGCGATATTTTTGCTAATTCTAGTATTGAATGCATACATACCTATTGTCGTACTGTTCGACAGTAAAATCAGTCGATAAATTATTGGATAAAAGTACGATTGCGATGGACTTAAAACGACTTTCACCGTTGAACGCTACAAGCTGTATATTGCTCAAGAGATTCCTAAGTTTCAATCACAGTTATCATGTCTTCGGTGCATTCTTTTGCCATGCATTACGCCATCAACGGCAAGATGTCAAATATGTGCGGCTGTGTTTAGGTCATTTTTGCAATGTTCTCTGAAACATAGTGCAGATATCTATAGCATGTGAATTAAAGAAGAATTCATTGTGTACGCGAAACAGAATTGCTTGGTATCAGCCCGAGAAACTCTCCCCACGATGTGATTGGTGCACCGGGGTAAGGTATTAGACTTACCCGGCCACATTGCAGACAGCTCGAATGACGACGTGTGGCCTGGTACAAATAATCTTCGACATTTAAATCAAGTCCTTATATAGGATCGATGTTCAGCTTCCAAAACTGATAAACTTCTGCTATAAAAACTAACACGGCGACAACAGCGACACCACTGTACAAAGCTGCAATTGCGCAGACCCGTCCTAATTGGAACCGGAGGTCATTCCTAATGTATCCACACCGGTTCGCCGCCCAATTCGAGAAAATCTGTATGCCTAAATTGACCAATTATTATGGGATATCCTCGGTAAATTTTTGGATTTCCTACCGTTAGTTTATTACATGTGAACATTTTCCTTTCAGATGTGGACATTTTTTTGTTATCGACCCCATATAGTGTTTTTACAACCGAAAGAAAGACAACGGGGATTACAAATGAAAGTGGACCAATGTTTTGTGATCTTTAAGTAAAATTTTAACCCATTAGGACTTCAGATACCCGTACACCTTTCTATCCGAGTACCCTTGGAGGGATGTGAAACGGTCCCTCACAAAACCGATTTCTGAGTATTGACTCATTCAAAAACGTACAGTTGAATTACCAAGATATCGATGACAAGAGTGTCCCTTAACTTCAAAGCCCTTCACGCGTAAGTAACATGACCGTGACGATGATATGATGACGACAGACGCACATTGCATACGCTGATATCCAGCACATAGCTAATTAACATAAATTAAGCAATAACCCCCGCCGCTCGAGGGTATACACGAAATTTTGGTACAATGCGCGACATATAGTACGAGCCGATTATTGCTATAATATTATGTCAACTTGTGTGTCTTTGTTGTCTTATTTCTGTATTTTCGTCAGTTTGAGCCCCAAATGCAGAAAACGGACGTCTGAGAGATCGAAAGTCGGAAATTCAGCCCACGAAACAGAGCATTTTTATAAGTTTGGATTGCGTCGACAACACACGCACACAGTATCCTCCGGATTACCTCACTACGTTCATCCACATTACATTTTATTCACATGCAACGTGAACATTATATTTGTAAAAATAAACTACCTGCTGCAGACATAGAAAATTGGTCAAGAGTTCAAATCAAAAGAAAAAGTATTAATGTTTTCGTAAATTTACATAAGAACAATAGTCCTGGCTTTGTGGCATACTAAAATAGATTTGTCTCATTTGAACCGTATGCGTCGACCGTCGCAACATTCAGATGTGGTATAGTGAGTTACACGAGCTATATTTGATTGATCATTTGCACGTAAATTGTACTAGAAACAAGCAGTTTTGAAATAATCTAGATGTTGGATGTTTGCAAATAACTGTGATGAACAGTTGTGCAGAGTGTGTTGACCGATTCAGCCGCGAGGGCTTGGAGCTGATGCTGGTCGTTGCATCTGATGTTAACTTTCGTCGTATCGCCAGGAGTCATCTCATTGTTATTGGACCCCTTCTACGTCGATAGAACGCCCTGGTCTGCCACAGCCAAAACTTTGGGAAAGAATATCCGACATACTAAATTTACTTGAGGAAACGTCAATTAATTTGTTTATGAACGAATAAATGCAGTATGTCGCGTCTCGACTCGCTCTTAATCAAGAAAAGTGCACTGCGCGTTGTTACCTCAATGCAATGATTTGTGTACATAACAGCAAGATATGCTGCTTCAGAGATATCTTTAGGCCTAATGACTCAAACTTGTTTTCACCAAGAGGTGAGTTACACTTACAGACCCGTACTTTATCTGTGCATCGAAATTCGGACTCCGTCCTTCAAACAAAGTTGACTGTTTCGGATGAAGTTTCGATCGGTATGTCCAAATGCACCGACTGGGCAATTTTCGAAAATGCTGGTTTAGGGGCCCGTTTTACCACTGCTACCAGTGCTGAAACAGTATTTTAGCATCGGTGGAATGAGCTCTCGTCCAATCAGAATGGCGCATGGCAGCATGATATAATATAATGATGATTTTTGAATACTCATTATAAAAAATTAACACAGTGAAGCGACAAAGAATTTAGCGATATATTGGAGTTTGTAGGGGCTTTTTGAAATATTACATTTCAATGTGTTCTAAATATAACACAAGGCAACGGTGGTAAGCTTCATATACTAGATGTGAAACATGGTTGTAGTCCCCCAATATGCGCAACACGACGCACTTAGAGAACACTGCGTGAAGATTACAGCAGTTTATGAAAGATAATGTACGAATGCAAGTAGGTCTGTGGAAGAGAGGGACTGTTGTAAAAAATACATTTTTAAGAAATGTAACAGAGTCAAATTGCATATCATACAATTTATTCGCGCTTTATTGCCTTAATTAGATGTTTATGTTGATACTTATAATTTGATGATAAACAAATAAAACAAATAAACAAACAAGCCAAAGTGTTCGACTTTCCGTGTTAAAGCAGTTACAATAAACAGTACAAGCACTTTGACCAGTCTCTTTTCAAGCCCAACATTGTTAGCGACCTATTTTGTTGACAAGTTAGTGGTAAATAAGGCTGAACAGAGAGTTTGAAGTAAACTGGTACTTCTATTATTCGGAGATCAACGTATACAAGACGCCCATGCAGTCTAACGTGACAGAATAAATATCGTGACTGCCAACGTTTGCGATCACTAGTTTCCAAGATTTCTTTACAAAGATGTTGTTCTCAAGTTGTACAATTTCTCATAATAGGGTCGAGAATCTCGAATGGCATCTTGAACATACCCTGGGTATGAGCACACATTTATCTCAGAGACAATCTCCTCAGGATGTTTTCATTTTTAATAAATCCGCTGCTATTCATCACTGTGACGTACCAGGCATCGTCCCAAGACCAGTCTTCTAAACGACCAGGCTTCCAGTGAAGCATGCTTTCTCTGAACTCAAACCCAACAAAATCACAGAATCTTCATGGTGGATGCCGGATCACGAAGCAGATCATTGTCGGCGTCGATAACCAAAGGCATTTGGCCTTTGACATCCCTGATGTATCTGTACAACTCCAACAGTTCACGGTAACCTGCTTCGTTCGGCAAAACTTCGGATAAATCTGTCTGTAAATTTTCGGAGAGAAGACACTTATAGTTGGATGTAATAGCTTTCACAGGATTACGGATCAGAAATACATGGTGATATCCATTCGGAACGAAATCAATTTTCCCAGACTGAACCAGATAAATCGCAATTTCCTTCAAAAAGACACCTTGATAACCGGGGAAAGCGCCCTCTAGGAGACATTTGACATCACTAAACTTTAAGCCAGGAATAGGCTTGTCAACATGGTATCGTGACGTAAAGGCCGAGCGTTCTTCACCAAAACAAGCTGCTTTGCCAAAGTGTTCATGATACACTTTGACATCCTGTAGATTCCGAATCGATCGTTCAAACGCCGTGGATACACATCGGTAAGTGGACCAAAGAGCAGCCCTGGAAAATGACTCGGAACTTGAAGCATTCATCTTTTCTTCTGAAAAGTAAAATATGAAATGATATGTGCTGCCCGTGCGCAATACTGCTGTTGGAGGTTAATTTGGTCGCAGGTAAGTATATTATGATTGTTAAGAAAAAATATTCCGAACTGTATTTATGACATTGAATCAATCACTAAGTCATAATAATAAAGAAGTGATCTTCAGAGATTAGAGTGTTCTTTGCCTTACAAAAATGGAATTCCAACTATCCTTCCACTGCCAATGTGATCTGCTGAGTACAATTGCATTGAAGGTCGGAGGAAATTTTATTTTCAGAAAATTCCCTGAAATAGCCTAGGACGATTAGCTGATGTCATTACGAATCCGATTCAGTGCCCATTTCCCTCAACAATCAACGTCAAATTGGTGTAAAAATGTCAGCCTTTTTCAGTACCATGACCCGGCTCCGTGGTGACCTCGATTCTACGAACGATATCATATATGCACCCTAGAGCGTTAAACGTGCGTAATTGTAAGTCCCAGGTAAAATGTAGTGCTGGATGTACAAGACCAGCGAATAAAGACGCTAATTCTAGTATTGAATGCATACATACTTATTATTGTAGCTCGCGACCGTGGCCGACACGACAATAAACCTCCTCGGACTGTAGTTTTGTCGTTCTGTTTTGATCTGCGCGTTTCCTCGGTCTATTTTGAGTATAACCCGGAAGTATTTGAGTAAACAGTTTGCTACAAACGATAAGGTCAAAGTTTTCGCAGAATAAATATAGGACCTCGAAAGTGAGCATTACTTAAAATTGTATTGATACATGAGTATCTATTTCCCTTTTTTGTTGGAGAAATCTGTTCAGATGATGTATTATTATGTTTTCAAATATAACTTGTAACTAAAGCACTTAAGCGGCGCAACAGAATACATCATGGCGACAACAACAACATCGTTTGAGACGTTCTACCGAGTACCTATAGTCATTGACGTAGAACGTCTTTCCCTTCTTACGTCCATGCTTTAACCACCAGCAAAAATGTTCCACTACTTCTATCGAATGCGAGAAATTTCGTTAGCATGCAGCATGTATCCTTGGAAAGCTAAAAAGCATAAAATTGCAACCTACTGTAAGTAATGCGTCATGTGAATTATTAGCCACGAACAGATAAACATAGTGGTATACGAGACAACCCCTCTGTGCGTGTCAGAACACGATACCTGTTCGTTGTTGAGTTATCAACGTTAAACTTATATATGCATAAATTATTTGTTTTATCATAGCGGATACCATGAGTGAACCTGTTTCATCAAATTCTTAATAATGATCAGTGTCACTGTCTGTGTGTACATGTGTGTGATGATATATAATAATTATTATTCCGTTAATAAATCAAGTATGAATGTTTCAATTGATAGCTCAACCATTTATTGAGTTCATATTCTTACGGTAATTTATGAAGTAACTGTGGGCATAAAACCCGATTTTTTTTATATGTTCGTAGAGTTGTTCCTTGTAAAGTAGAATTACTTGTTTGTGTGCATCAGACTTTACATTTTTTTCACATCTTTCATAGCAGATGAGGCAATCCAAGCCTTCTGGCGAGCTTGATATTCACAATTATATACCATATACGAATTTTCCAGGAAATGTTTTGGGGCATCCATTTGAGGTGAGCATGCATCACAGATTTATGTATGAAAGGTAACATTATTTCCACTTCTAAAATGAAGGTTTGGCGATTTGTTATTTTACAATACATTCAGCTGACAAAACAATGAACTCAAAAGCCTGTCTACAACACTTTCATTGAATCCCATGCAACCTAGATACCGTGTCACTAAAGTTGGCTAGAACGACAAGGTCCATTAATAAGATTTATACAATGCGATATTGCTGAGTATTCAAACTCACGTAGATTAGTTTCACTACATGTAAGGCGGCATTCATATACACCTCTTGAGGGGGTTGGGTTGGGAGATTCAAAAAAAGTTCTCAGATTTTTTCCAATACACCCTAACAAACCAACAAAGTGTTCAAGTCCCCCTCCTGACTTGCTATGATTTTGAAGTCTCCATCAAAGAAGGCAAAATGTGGCCGATATAGTACTAGTACTATACTGCAATACCAATATAGTCCAAATATATCAAATCGTAATACATGGGAGGCTATTGGACAATCTATTAACATTTTCCCCGTAAAAACAAGCTATTTTTCTATATTTATATGTGTGTTATAATCCATCTAAGCGTACTTTGCTTAAAGTGGCAGGTAAAAAGTGCATGAATATAGAACTAGTAATATATGTTCATCTATAGACGTTTCATAACTGATATAATGTCCTTATTGAACATTGGATGTTTTCAAGTATATAAAATCCACTTAACATATGGGTCTATGACAAAACTGTGAATATTTTATTCCCAATATAAGACTTGCAATATTTGTGCATATATGGACCCTGAATAATTGACATTATTGCACTTAATAAGAAGAGAGTAATACACGTGGATATGTATACAAGAAATTTTATTTTGGAATTTCGCCACTATACATTATAGTCTATAAGGAAACTATTAATATTGTTTTTACAATACAAAACTAGCTAAATCTATGTATTTATAGATTCTTGATTATTAATATACATGTACTTGATTAGTCTATGAGGAAACTACCAATAACACATAGGTTATCATCTCCCAAATTAATGTACACAGGTTGTTTGACCTGAAGCTTCCAGTTGTTATTGATGACACTATGCACTATTCTGAATAGTTTTATTATTTCAAAGTCCTCAAAAATTAACCATGTACATACGGCGACATGAACGTTTACACTGACCTTGACCCAAATTAATTGTCAGTTTGAGAATGTTATTTGTTGACCAAATATATTGTCAATGGGAAAATGTCATCAAATATGTTATCTCAAAAATTGTCATGGAAGGTTAAGTTGAAACTTTCAGTCATTATAGAGGACAGTTTTGCACAACAGAGGGGTTGAGTAAGTAGATATAACGACAAACTAAATATTTTGGCTAAAGGTGGCTGCTTCGATAAGCAATAACTTGTTTAATATAACCTATAACTTGCGCCTGTAGGGCGCACCAAAAATTGAAATGGCAGGGAATGAAAGTGCCGGAAGATGTTCAATAAATGTTCGAGTCCCCTGTTTGTAATGTCAACCTTTCTCAGATCCCCCTTAGATGTTGTAAACTGTGTAAAGTCCCCCCTGAAATGCTCCGTCCCCCTCTAGAGGGGTTTGTGAATGTAGCCTAAGTAATAGAAATATATCAAGTACTTTGTCATCGCAATTATATATCAATATCAGATTCAGTGTTGCTTTTAAATTCTCACGAAGGAAATATATTCTTGCACAGTAAAATCTATTTCAAAAGAGCGCATCATAGTACTGAGAACATCGTTCATTTTAAAGAGGTGCCGTGCCTGATTTAAATAGAAGATTACTTTTTGAATGTTTTCCCACGTCATGTGTACTTTCTATCGAGAAAATCACATTTTTGTTGTGGCAATACTATCTAAAATGCATCCTGACTAAACATATTCGTCTTTACATGCATATAGTATGCTGTAAACTCACCCATATAAGTTCAGTGTCTAACAGTTTGATTTAAACTTTTTACTAACGTATAAGAAATTTACTTCTGCTACTAAAGGGAAATTCTGTGGATGAAAGTTTCAAGTACTATTACTTGTCTTGCATTAAGCAAATAGAAGCAGATATTGTTTAATTGCAACCTAATGTAAGTACGAAGTTGTCAGACATTCGGCAAAAGTAAAAACTATTACTATTATATCAGCTCTTGAATTATTTAAGCATCTGATTATTTCGCTTTATGTTAAAGCAATATTGGAGTTTGCTTTTTAGAAGTTGCCATTATTTTTACTGTTATGGAATATGCTTACAATGAGCCCCTTTAGATTCGATTGTCCAGTCACTTTTGAGCAATATTATAACTAGATATATAAATGTTTTTCAACAATTCATGATCATTATTTTCTCTGATAATATTACTAGATTGTCCACTGCAAAGTTGTTCAGATCCTGGCACATAAAATGATACTGTTGCTGCATTATAACTTGCAACAATGCAACCGTGCAAATATATTTACACCAGCTTGGCAATGATCCTTATTCAGGAGAAGATTCTTATATCTTGGGAAAATTCACTGCCAATCAGGTAAATGGATCTCTGTAATGCTACATATGTTATCCAGCATATCCATATCAGATGAACATTGCCATAATTTTGTTATCAAGCTTGTTTATTGTAAATTGGTTTAAATATAGTTTCGCTCAGCTTAAATACATTCATTTGACTTATTTGAGGAATGTGCGGTGTTTCCAGACTGGAAAAGGCAAATGCGTGGTCATTGTCATATTTGACTGAAAATGACATGATTGCGAAGTTGTGTACAATTTTTGCAATGAGGCATCATTGACCAGTTGATAAGATACTTTGACAGAGTCACGATCGTTTTCGCTGTAGAAAGTTCCGTTTGTTTTTGAAAGTAGCAAAACTCATTCATTAATGTTAGCAATCGATTAGGGATCTTGAAGTGTAATTTTTTATACCTAAACATTCTCAATAAAATAATTTGACATTGAGCTTACCCAAGACAAGGATCAATAGCAGTAATTGTAATATTTCATACAGAAAATTGAACTATTGAATCGTTCTCCGTTTGAGGGCTTGTGCAGAGTGGTGGTTGCAGCTTTTCAAGGATGGTAGATGAAGGTCTCTTTGTGAATAGAAGTAACACACACAAGTAAGTTGATTAATCTGTCGGTTCAATATACACTCCTAAAACACCTTTTGCTTGGTAAACAGTAAGGCTTTTGTTTAAATGTTTTTGTTTTTTCTTGACAAAGTTGAAAAGCATCTACAAAAAGTTCAATGAGGATGTATCAGCTTTTTTCCGTTGCAGGCGTTTCTCACATCTGAGAGCGGTAGCCTAGTTTATCTGTTCTCTTGTATGTGTCTCGTCCGCTTCTGTTATCTGCCAGTAATCCAAAGTGAACGAGATACGATCATTTTCTCGTGGATTGACCGTCGTATACGGAAAAAACTCAATTAGAAGTGCTAGTAGCATACCAAATATATTATACCATTACCCAAACTTGGAAGCATACAGACAGACAGACACACACACGTAACGTATACATACATACATACATACGTAAGTTCTTTATTCTTTGCTATTCACATTAACAGTTTGTTGTCTCTATCTGATTTGCCGTCTGTCCCGGGCGACGATAAGACATTTTTTAAGAAACAGGTCAGATGTATAGGGATTGCATATCATTGCTAAATTTGAATGTAGTCGTAATCGGACTAGAGAGAGATATATTCGACTTCTGACCTAAGTAACTATGGAAATAGAAACAGAAATAATGTTGAATTGCAAACTGTGCATTTAGTAGACTTGCTGTCTCTTAAAGTTTTGAAATTTTTCGCAGATTGATTTATGTCAAAATTTGTTTATGGTTCCACCAACTTATATTTCTTTGATGTGGCGTTGCGGAAAGGCAATTGTCTGCATTGTCTATATGATAAACTTCTTCTATATTACAAACTTTATACGGCTGGTTAGTCATAAAAATCGATAGAGAATGAGAATAATTTTTCTCATAAGTAAGACACGATAGCAATGTCGTCTATCGACAATTTGAAGAAAGTGCGATAATAACTTACAAAATGGCAACAACACTTCTACGTCGCAATGCGCATGCAGACCCGGTAAAACGGAGGGTAGGGGTATTTGCATTATATACATACGAGGTCTCGCCCCCCAAGTTGAGGACATCTGTACGCTTGTGTGTCAGAAATGACCAATGGTTGGGGGATTTCCTTGGTAATATTTAGATTTTTTACTCTTAGTCTATTACATGTGAACGTTTTCCTGGCGCGGGATATATTTTCTATGTTATTGACCCTATTAAGAGGTTTTTCAAATGTTATGTTTTGGGATTTTTTTCCTTGGAAATGTGACCCAATTGGGCGTCACATACCCGTACACCTATCGGAGTGAACAGTAAAATAATACAACAATATATCAAGAGTTTTTAGGGGTGAAATATTACAGGTGAAATATTACAGAAATATTTTAGATGAGTGAAATATTACATTTTGTAGGCAGCCACATGTACTTTGTTGTTTTCTTAATACACTGTACAAACGCTTTGACCAGTGTCTTTTCATTTCCAAAATCAATCTATTTTGTCAACGATTTTGGTAAACATGACTGGATAGAGAATTGGCAGTTAATACAGTAGACTTTCGATCAAATTTGCATTTACAACGTATGACACCCAGTCACCTAGCGAAAACATGACAGTCTGAAATCACTCGGCCAAATTCGTACTCTTAAAAAGACTGGTTCAGTAACCGAGCTACATGTAAGTTATTACAATTTTTATGACTGCGACCCCTCCACACGCTGTAGAGTTCATGAGGCACTGTACCAGAGAAATGGATACATCGCTTAACCGGGCGAAAAGCAACCCTGGGGATAATTGTGTCCACCAGCAGAGTCATTCGGTGATCTATGTATACAAGCCGCTCAAGTAGTCCAATGGGTAAGATTATCGTGATTGCCACCGTACGATCACTTGTTTCCGTGATTTCTTACAATAGCGTTGTTCTCAACTTTATGATGGATGGATGCCCACATTTCGCGAGAGCCTGCGTGATGTGTTGCTTTTCTTCTACACAATCAGTCGCATCGGTAATAACGGACTCTGCCCGATGGAAGAGGGTTTGAATCACTCCAAGTTTATGTTTTAACGGGTGATTAGACATGAAATTCAAATACTGGTCTGTAATGCGTAGGTTTGCGGTAGATTTTAAGATTTATAGAGCCGTCTTCTTGGACTACCCATAAGGTATCCAAGAAAGAGAGCGACCGTTCTCTTCACCTTCAGTTTTGAATTAATATCAGAGTCAAGATGATCTGTGAATTCACGGGCATGACACTTCTTGAGTTTTGTGTGCGTATCATCCACATACCTAAACCACCACAATGGGGTATGAGGTGCAGTAGCAATAGCTTTGTCCAGTTTATGATGAATGATTCCAAGGGCTTTGTCTATTGGAACCGATGTGAATAGTGCAGTGACGTCATAGGATCGTAACTCTTCATCTTCCTCCACCCGTCTATTTTGCATACATTCGGCAAAATGCTGAGAGTTGACAACATGATGATCTGTTTGTCCGACTGAGGGAGACAAAACGTCTGCTACAAGTTTGGCACAATTGTATGTTATGGTACCAACACTGCTCACAATCGGCCTAAGTGGAGTATTTTGTTTATGTACCTTAGGCAAACCATAGAATTTTGGTGGGGTCTCAGTGGTGGGTATAATTTTCTGTTCAACACTACCTGTTATTAGCACTTTGTAGAACCATATTCGTAAGGTAAGTTCTTAATTTGATTCAATTTAAACTCATCAGTGGACTTTTTTTTATCAGTCAAAGCCGACTTGAGTTTATCCAACTCTGACCAGGTCAATGGCAGCTGCTGAAGAGCACACAAAATGACGATCATGAGAGCGTATGCAAATTGTGAATTCAAGTCACAGTCCGGACCGTGTTCAAGTCTACATTAGATGCTACTTATAAGTTTTCCAAAATTGACAATATTGAGAGGGTAGAATATTCCATCAAATAAAGTAATCTCTGAAAGTTCGGTGTAATAATTGTAAAATTGTAAAATTAGAATAATTCCATTTAGTCACACATTTTTTCATTTAAATTATATTCTTTACGGTACAAAGTTTTACTTTAGCATTATTTTACGATGACAATGTGAAAATTTAGAAGATTAAGAACGATGACCCCATCTTTTTGTTTTTCATATTTGATTATTCTCATATGCAAGAATTCAAAATCCCTGATAACTTTCTTGTCTCCTAGTCTTCCATGTGTTACTTTCTGGCTGATCTTGTGTGCAAGTATGTTTCACTGTCATGAGCGTCAAATGACCCGAACTATTTTCAGCGACACAGATATCTCTGGCACTGCTGGTATGCAGTGACAGTGACACTGCTCGAAGGCAGTAGCAGGACATTAGCTGTATTAACTTTGATAATTTTGACAATAATTTTGTTCAGTTTATACAACTGCATTCTTGTTCTACTCCGTACAGCGTGTTAAACTGTCCGGTATTCAGTTTGCCAACACAGCCTGTGAATATGTATCCCGCATTTGTATCATTGAAAAACGACTTTAGTCTGGACTCTAATTCAATTATCACTCAATATGCAGGCTTTTTATTCGACAAACATAATACTGTGTGTTTCAGCATGCTGTAGGGAGATAGCAAGAAATTGTATTTTGTATATTGCATATAATACAATGGTGATAAATATTGAAAAACATTATCACCAGTTGCAGCTTCTGCCCCGATACTAGGCCTACTTATTTCATTGTTTTTACGAAAATTAATACATTTTTCGATATTTTCGAGAAAAAAGTAATGCAATGCGACAAAATAGTTTTAGATCTTGTTTAATTATTACTAACATTAGAACTATTGGATGACATTAAAATGTTTCATTGAATTAGTCACTAAACATTGGCAACGTCAAATTTTCAGGCCCCCATAGGCAGAGCAACTTCAAAGCTTTCGAGTCCCCCCTCTGCTACCGCAAAAATGTTAGGATCACCACACCAAATTCCTCCGGCCCCCTCATTTTTTTTGTGAATGCAGTCTAAGTTTTAATGATAAAGAATTGGTCTTTAGAGATAAGCATTTTCTTTACCTTACAAAACTAGGATATCATTTATATAATCTGCCCAAACGAAAACGGAATACCAACTATCCTTGCCCTACCATTATGACCTACTTAGTAAAATTTGATTTTAGGTCAGAGGAATTTCCTTTTCCGAAATTTCATAAAAATAGCCTTGGACGATGGGCTGATGTCATGACAAATCCGCGTTTTAATAATAGGGAAGTGATCTTTAGAGATTAGCATTTTCTTTACCTTACAAGACCAGTATATTATTTAATCTACCCAAAACGGAATACCAACTATCCTTGTTCAACCACTGTGACCTACTTAGCAAAATTTGATTTAAAGTCAAAGGAATTTCTTTTCAGAAATTTCCTAAAAATAGCCTTGGACGATGGGCTGATGTCATGACGAATCCAATTCAGTGCCCCTTTCCCTCAACATTCAAGGTCAACATGTGTATTGTCATTCTTTTCAGTAACATGACCTCCGCCGTGGTGACCTCGAGTCTACAAACGATAGGCTATGTATACCCTACTGCATAACGTGCTTAATTGTAAGTCCCAGGCAAAATTTATTCCTGGATGTACAAGACCAGCGAATGAAAATGGTAATTCTAGTATTGAATACATATCATGTTCAGGTGATACTATATACCCAAGCACTTAACCGGCGCAACAGAGTCCATTATGGCGACAACAACAACATCGTTTGAGACGTTCTGCCGACTACCTATAGTCAGTGAGGTAGAACGTCTCCCTTCTTACCGCCATGCTGTAACTAACAGCAAAAATGTTCCACTATTTCTATCAACTGCAAAAAATTTCGTTTACTTGCAGCATGTAACCCTAATAACCTAAAAGGCATAACACTGCAGCATATTTTAGGTAGTGTCATGTGAGCTATTGGCCACTGAACATGATCAAATAAATATAGTAGTATAGGGACCATCCCTCTGTTTATGTCAGAACACGATTTACTGTGCCTTGTTAAGGTATCAACGTTTAACTCATGTACATGAATTTTATTTATCATTGCTGATGCCATTAGTGAACCTGTCTTTTATCAAGTTTTAATAATGGTCAGTATCACTTTGTGTGTGCATGTGTCTAATGTTATATTTTAATCATTATTCAGTTAAAAATTCAAGTATCAATGATTCAATTAATGGATCAGTCATTTATTGAATATATTTTCACCGTTGTAATTTATCAAATAACATATAACCCGATTTTGTTATTTGTTCTTAGAGTTGTTTCTTCGAAAGTAGAGTTCGTTATTTATGTACATCAGACTTTGCATTTTTTCACAAGCCTTCTAGCAACCTGGATATTCACACTGATTTATGTATGAAATGTAACTTCATTTCCGATTCTAAAATAAAGATTTCAAATTGGCAATTTGTTATTCTACAATAGATTCAGATGACAAACCAGTGAACTCAATAGTCTGTCTATAAAAGTTACGAATTGTTATTTTTGTTTGCATATCCAGATATGTATTTAACCATAGAGAAAGATAGAT
Organism: Ptychodera flava; assembly: GCF_041260155.1. Classification (NCBI taxonomy): domain Eukaryota; kingdom Metazoa; phylum Hemichordata; class Enteropneusta; family Ptychoderidae; genus Ptychodera; species Ptychodera flava. Next base: position 32,030,962 of record NC_091946.1, read on the forward strand.
AGAGTCACAACGGGTATTGTTCAAGGCGTGAAGCGGTTACGTAAACCATCCATGTTCGCCTCGCCTCAGGTTGCTCTCGCCTCTCTTTTCCGAAGAGTGCCGACCATGAATCCTTCGGTAATTTTCGGATTTTCGCCAATTGTTAAGCGAAAGTATGTTCGGCAAAGTTTGTGTTGTTGTTTTCGTGCGGTGCTGAGCAGAATTGACGTGCTGGCGAAAACGGGAGTGTTTTAAGCTTCAGGAAAGTGAGTTTTACCGTTTTAAAAATTCCTCTCATATTTTTATGAATATATAATGAGTGTGTTTGAACCAAATTTGAAAGTCTTTTATCGATACTGTCTGGTTTTACTCAACGGTTTACGGTCAGTCATACCGTCTTTCACACGTGCGTCAAGGAAGGACATGTTTATGAAACTGCTGGCGTGTTATGTTTTGATTAGCGTGAAGCAGTGTTTCTGGCCTGAGAGCTCACAAAGTAACTATGGTTGCTACGCGACTGCAGTACGATACCATCTCGTCGTATATTTCGCATAATCTCGTGTAATTATCAACCACAAACAAAGCCTCCAAAAAGTTTAACACCTTTGAAGCTCATTTTAATATGAAAAGCCAATAGTCTACCGAGACGACCATGGAACAAAAGGCATGCAGGCGTTACACTCTGTTTATGTTACTCTGTGACTAAACAATAAAGCACACCCACCGACGGTATACCACGAGATTTTGACCAGCTCACGACATATATACGCGAGCGATAGCATACACGAAGTGAACTGGTCAAAATCGAGTGGTATACAGTCGCTGGGTGTGATTTATTGCTATTATATCATAACAGTATTATATTGAAATTCTGGAATGAAACGTCAAAATAGTTTTCTCTTGCCGAAAGCTCGCGCGTGTGCAAACCGTGGTATACAGCAAATATACCACGGTTCATTTCACTTCTCGACCAATTAGATCGCTGCATTTGTGCAGTCAATATACTGGTATGAATAATACCAAATAATTCTGATCGTGTACGATATACACATTTACTGTACAGTTAATATATCATAACACATATCATAGTTATGCTAATGGAGATCAATCAAAGTCGTCCTTTGAGCACTGTTATTGATATTAATTGATACAGCTTTTTGGTTGTATCGTTGTACGAGAGTATGACATGTAATGTTTCAGCAAAACAATCATAAAAACACAAGCACAACACCTTCATCAATTCCTAAGCCACTCAGATACCGTGTCAAGAAACTGAAGTTGGCCAGAACGACAAGGTCATATAATAAGATATAAACAATGCCAAGGGTAGCTTTACTACTTGTAAATAATAGAAAAGTATCTGTTACTTTGTTAGTCTACTATATGTGAACATGTTTCTTTCACATATTGTGGACATTTTCTTTGTTATTGACCCCTGTTTAGATTTTTTAAATGAAAGAAGGACAATTGATATTATAAATAAAAGTAGATTAATGTTTTAGTACAAATGTGACCCATTTGGTCTTCACATAACCGTACACCTTTCTATCCGAGCACCCCCGGGAGGGGGGTGTGAAACGGTCCCTCTGAAAACAGTTTTCTGGGTATTGCCTAAATCATAAACGTACGGTTGAAATACCAAGATATCGGTGACAAGAGTGCCCCTGACTTTTAAATGGCGTTCACGCTTAGCGTACATGACTGTGACGATGATATGATGATGACAGGCGCGCATGGCATACGCTGATACCCCGCGCATAGATAATTGACATTTAACGATGATTGTTGAACACTATAATATAACAATGATTGACATACAGTGAACCGTGAAAGAATATGGCAATGTATGTAGAGTTTGTATCGGCTTTGTGAATTTTACATATTGCTGGTAGTCACATGCACTTAATATGTTCTAAATATTACGTAAGATACTACGGTGGTAAGCTTCATATACTATATGTGAAACGTGGTTGTAATCCCCTAATATGCGGAACACGACGCACTTAGAGAAGACTGCGTGCAGATGACATCAGTTTATGAAAGATAATGTATGAATGCAAGTAGGTCTGTCGAAGAGAGGGGACCGTTGTAGAAAATACATATTTTAAGAGATGTAACAGAGTCAAACTGTATATCATACAAATTATTTGCGCTTTTATTGCCTTAATCAGGTGTTTATGTTGATACCGATAATTTGATGATAAACAAATAAAACAAGTGTTCGACTTTCCGTTACAATAAAAAGTACAAGCACTTTGACCAGTCTCTTTTCAAGCCCAACATTGTTAGCGACCTAGTTTGTTGACATGTTAGTGGTAAATAAGGCTGAGCAAATAGTTGGAGTAAACTGGCACTTCTAACTGGAGATGATCATATACAAGCCGCCCAAGCAATCTAACGTGACAGAATTAATATCGTGACTGGCACCAGCGATCACTTGTTTCCAAGATTTCTTTACAAATGAGTTGTTCTCAAGTTATGCAATTTCTCATAATAGGATCGAGAATCTCGAATGGCATCTTGAACAAATGCTGGGTATGAACACACATTTATTTGTGAGGCACTCTCCTCAGGATGTTTCTCATTTGTTATAAATCCGCTGCTATTCATCACTGTGCCGTACCAGGCGTCGTCCCAGGACCAGTCTTCTAAACGACCAGACTTCCAGTGAAGCATACTTTCTTTGAACTCAAACCCTACAAAATCACAAAACTTCTTCATGGTGGTTGCCGGGTCACAAAGCAGATCATCATCAGCGTCGATAACCATTGGTGTTTGACCTTTGACATCTCTGATGTATCGGTACAACTCCCACAGTTCACGGTAACCTGCTTCGTTCGGCAAAACTTCGGATAACTCTGTCAGTAAATTTTCGGAGAGAAGACACTGATAATTGGAAATGATAGCTTTTACAGGGTTACGGATCAGAAATACATGGTGAAATCCATTTGGAACGAAATCAATTTTCCCAGACTGAACCAGATAAATCGCAATTTCCTTCAAAAAGACACCTTGATAACCGGGGAAAGCGCCCTCTAGGAGACCTTTGACGTCACTAAACTTGAAGCCAGGAATAGGCTTGTCAACATGGTATCGTGACGTAAAGGCCGAGCGTTCTTCACCAAAACAAGCTGCTTTGCCAAAGTGTTCATGATACACTTTGACATCCTGTAGATTCCGAATCGATCGTTCAAACGCCGTGGATACACATCGGTAAGTTGACCAAAGAGCAGCCCTAGAAAATGACTCGGAACTTGAAGCATTCATGTTTTCTTCTGGAATATATAATATGAAATAATATGTCATGCCTATACGCATTATTGCCACCTGATGTTAATTTATTCGCAGGTAAGTATACAATCATTGTAAAGGAAAATCATCCCAAACTGTTTTCACGCCATCGAATCAGTTGCTAAGTTATTAGAAGAATGAAGTGGTCTTCGAAGGTTACAGTTCTCTTTGCCTTATGAAGCTAGGATATCATTTAATCTGTCAAAATGGAATCCCAACTATCCTTGCACTACCACATCCTGAGCAGAATTTAAAACGCCCTCAGAAAAGTCCCTAAAATAGCTAGCGCAGACCGATGGGCTGATGTCAGGACGAATCCAATTCAATGTTCATTTCCTCAACATTCAAAGAGAAAATGGTGAATTAACATCATTCTTTTTAAATAACATGGCCTCCGCCGTGGTCACCTCGAGTCTACAAACCACACAATATATATAACCTTGAGCGTAAAAGTTTCGGTGTAATAATTGTAAAATTAGAATAATTCCATTTAGTCACACATTTTTTCATTTAAATTATATTCTTTACGGTACAAAGTTTTACTTTAGCATTATTTTACGATGACAATGTGAAAATTTAGAAGATTAAGAACGATGACCCCATCTTTTTGTTTTTCATATTTGATTATTCTCATATGCAAGAATTCAAAATCCCTGATAACTTTCAAGTCTCCTAGTCTTCCATGTGTTACTTTCTGGCCTGATCTCGTGTAAAAGTATGTTTCACTGTCATGAGCGTCAAAATGACCCGAACTCTTTTCAGCGACACATATATCGCTGGCACTGCTGGTATGCAGTGAAAGTGACACTGCTCGTAGGCAGTAGCAGGACATTAGCTGTATTAACTTTGATAATTTTGACAATAATTTTGTTCAGTTTATACAACTGCATTCTTGTTCTACTTTCTACAGCGTGTTAAACTGTCCGGTATTCAGCTTGCCAACACAGCCTGTGAATATGTATCCCGCATTTGTATCATTGACAAATGACTTTCAGTCTGGACTATAATTCAATTATCACTCAACATGCAGGCTTTTGTCGACAAACATAATACTGTGTGTTTCAGCCATGCTGTAGGGAGACAGCAAGAAATTGTATTTTGTATATTGCATATAATACAATGGTGATAAATATTGAAAAACATTATCACCAGTTGCAGCTTCTGCCCCGATACTAGGCCTACTTATTTCATTGTTTTTACGAAAATTAATACATTTTTCGATATTTTCGAGAAAAAAGTAATGCAATGCGACAAAATAGTTTTAGATCTTGTTTAATTATTACTAACATTAGAACTATTAGATGACATTAAAATGTTATTAAATTTTCATTGAATTAGTCACATAACATTGGAATCGTATAAAAAGAGAAACCAACAAATTTTCAGGCCCCATAGGCAGAGCAAAGCTTTCGAGTCCCCCCTCTGCTACCGCAAAAATTTTAGAATCACCACACAAAATTCCTCCGGCCCCCTCATTTATTGTGAATGCAGTCTAAGTTTTAATAATAGGGAAGTGATCTTTAGAGATTAGCGTTTTCTTTACCTTATTTTAAAAAACTAGGATATCATTTAATCTGCCCAAACGAAAACGGAATACCAACTATCCTTGCCCTACCATTATGACCTACTTAGTAAAATTTGATTTTAGGTCAGAGGAATTTCCTTTTCCGAAATTTCATAAAAATAGCCTTGGACGATGGGCTGATGTCATGACAAATCCGCGTTTTAATAATAGGGAAGTGATCTTTAGAGATTAGCATTTTCTTTACCTTACAAGACCAGTATATTATTTAATCTACCCAAACGAAAACGGAATACCAACTATCCTTGTTCAACCACTGTGACCTACTTAGCAAAATTTGATGCAAGGTCAAAGGAATTTCATTTCAGAAATTTCCTAAAAATAGCCTTGGACGATGGGCTGGTGTCATGACGAATCCAATTCAGTGCCCTTTCCCTTAACATTCAAAGTCAACATGTGTATTGTCATTCTTTTCAGTAACATGACCTCCGCCGTGGTGACCTCGAGTCTACAAACGATAGGCTATGTATACCCTACAGCGTAACGTGCTTACGATTGTAAGTCCCAGGCAAAATTTATTCCTGGATGTACAAGACCAACGAATAAAAACGGTAATTCTAGTATTGAATACATACATACCTATTTGTTTCGTTCGCGATCGTTGTAATTTTGTCGTTCTGTTTTGATCTGCGCTCTTCAGATCGTAATTTCCTCTGTCTGTTTTTAGCATAACCCGGAAGTGCTGGAGTAAACAGTTTTCAACAAACATTAAAAGGTCATAGTTTTGGCGGAATAAATATGTGAACTTTATTGTGAGTATGATTTATAGTTGTATCGATAAATGAGTATCTATTTTGCGTTTTAGTTGGAGAAATCTGTTCAGGTGATACTATATACCCAAGCACTTAACCGGCGCAACAGAGTCCATGACGACAACAACATTTTTTGAGACGTTCTGCCGACTACCTATAGTCATGGAGGTAGAACGTCTCTCCTTCTTACCGCCATGCTGTAACTAACAACAAAAATGTTCCACTACTTCTATCAACTGCAAAAAATTTCGTTTACTTGCAGCATGTAACCCTAATAACCTAAAAGGCATAACACTGCAGCATATTTTAGGTAGTGTCATGTGAGCTATCGGCCACTGAACACGAACAAATAAATATAGTAGTATAGGGACCATCCCTCTGTTTATGTCAGAACACGATTTACTATGCCTTGTTTAGGTATCAACGTTTAACTCATGTACATGAATTTTATTTATCATTGCTGATGCCATTAGTGAACCTGTCTTTTATCAAATTTTAATAATGGTCAGTACCACTTTGTGTGTGCGTGTGTGTAATGTTATATTTTAATCATTATTCTGTTAAAAATTCACGTATCAATGATTCAATTAATGGATCAATCATTTATTGAATATATTTTCACCGTTGTAATTTATCAAGCAACATACAACCCGATTTTTGTTATTTGTTCTTAGAGTTGTTTCTTCGAAAGTAGAGTTCGTTATTTATGTACATCAGACTTTGCATTTTTTTTCATAAGCCTTCTAGCAACCTGGATATTCACAATACTATGCACTGATTCTCCATCTGAGGTGAGCATGCATGACAGATTTATGTATGAAATGTAACTTCATTTCCGATTCTAAAATAAAGATTTCAAATTGGCAATTTGTTATTCTACAATAGATTCACATGACAAACCAGTGAACTCAATAGTCTGTCTACAAAAGTTACGAATTGTTATTTTTGTTTGCATATCCAGTTATGTATTTAAACAATAAGGCACACCACCGACGGTATACAACGACATTTGATCAGTTCACGACATATATACGCGAGCGATAGCATACACGAAGTGAACTGGTCAAAATGGAGTGGTATACAGTCGCTGGGTGTGATTTATTGCTATTATATCATAAGAGTATTATATTGAAATTCTGGAATGAAACGTCAAAATAGTTTTCTCTTGCCGAAAGCCCGCGCGTGTGCAAACCGTGGTATACAGCGAATATACCACGGTTCATTTCACTTCTCGACCAATTAGATCGCTGCATTTGTGCAGTCAATATACTGGTATGATATAATACCAAATAATTCTGATCGAGTACGATATATCACATTTACTGTACAGCTAGAATATCATAACACATATCATAGTTATGCTAATGAAGATCAATCAAAGTCGTCCTTTGAGCACTGTTATTGATATTAATTGATACAGCTTTTTGGTTGTATAGGTGTACGAGAGTATAACAGTGATGTTTCAGCAAAACAATCATAAAAATACAAGCACAACACCTTCATCAATTCCTAAGCCACTCAGATACCGTGTCAAGAAACTGAAGTTGGCCAGAATGACAAGGTCATATAATAAGATATAAACAATGCCAAAGGTAGCTTTACTACTTGTAAATAATAGAAAAATATCTGTTACTTTGTTAGTCTACTATATGTGAACATGTTTCTTTCACATATTGTGGACATTTTCTTTGTTATTGACCCCTGTGTAGATTTTTAAATGAAAGAAGGACAATTGATATTATAAATAAAAATGTTTTAGTACAACTGTGACCCATTTGGTCTTCACATACCCGTACACCTTTCTTTCTGAACACCCCCGGGAGGGGGATGTGAAACAGTCCCTCTGAAAACAGTTTTCTGAGTATTGCCTAAATCACAAACGTACGGTTGAAATACCAAGATATTGGTGACAAGAGTGCCCCTGACTTTTAAATGCCGTTCACGCTTAGCGTACATGACTGTGACGATGATATGATGATGGCAGACGCGCATGGCATACGCTGATACCCCGCGCATAGATAATTGACATTTAACGATGATTGTTGAACACTATAATATAACAATGATTGACATACAGTGAACCGTGAAAGAATATAGCAATGTATGTAGAGTTTGTATCGGCTTTGTGAATTTTACATATTGCTGGTAGTCACATGCACTTAATATGTTCTAAATATTACGTAAGATACTACGGTGGTAAGCTTCATATACTATATGTGAAACGTGGTTGTAATCCCCTAATATGCGGAACACGACGCACTTAGAGAAGACTGCGTGCAGATGACATCAGTTTATGAAAGATAATGTATGAATGCAAGTAGGTCTGTCGAAGAGAGGGGACCGTTGTAGAAAATACATATTTTAAGAGATGTAACAGAGTCAAACTGTATATCATACAAATTATTTGCGCTTTTATTGCCTTAATCAGGTGTTTATGTTGATACCGATAATTTTATGATAAACAAATAAAACAAGTGTTCGACTTTCCGTGTTTAAGCAGTTACAATAGATAGTACAAGCACTTTGACCAGTCTCTTTTCAAGCCCAACATTGTTAGCGACCTAGTTTGTTGACATGTTAGTGGTAAATAAGGCTGAGCAAATAGTTTGGAGTAAACTGGCACTTCTAACTGGAGATGATCGTATACAAGCCGCCCAAGCAATCTAACGTGACAGAATTAATATCGTGACTGCCACCAGCGATCACTTGTTTCAAATATTTCTTTACAAATGAGTTGTTCTCAAGTTATGCAATTTCTCATAATAGGATCGAGAATCTCGAATGGCATCTTGAACAAATGCTGGGTATGAACACACATTTATTGTGAGGCACTCTCCTCAGGATGTTTTTCATTTGTTATAAATCCGCTGCTATTCATCACTGTGCCGTACCAGGCGTCGTCCCAGGACCAGTCTTCTAAACGACCAGACTTCCAGTGAAGCATACTTTCTTTGAACTCAAACCCTACAAAATCACAAAACTTCTTCATGGTGGTTGCCGGGTCACAAAGCAGATCATCATCAGCGTCGATAACCATTGGTGTTTGACCTTTGACATCTCTGATGTATCGGTACAACTCCCACAGTTCACGGTAACCTGCTTCGTTCGGCAAAACTTCGGATAACTCTGTCAGTAAATTTTCGGAGAGAAGACACTGATAATTGGAAATGATAGCTTTTACAGGGTTACGGATCAGAAATACATGGTGAAATCCATTTGGAACGAAATCAATTTTCCCAGACTGAACCAGATAAATCGCAATTTCCTTCAAAAAGACACCTTGATAACCGGGGAAAGCGCCCTCTAGGAGACCTTTGACGTCACTAAACTTGAAGCCAGGAATAGGCTTGTCAAATGGTATCGTGACGTAAAGGCCGAACGTTCTTCACCAAAACAAGCTGCTTTGCCAAAGTGTTCATGATACACTTTGACATCCTGTAGATTCCGAACCGATCGTTCAAACGCCGTGGATACACATCGGTAAGTGGACCAAAGAGCAGCCCTAGGAAATGACTCGGAACTTGAAGCATTCATGTTTTCTTCTGGAATATATAATATGAAATAATATGTCATGCCTATACGGATTATTGGCACCTGATATTAATTTATTCGCAGGTAAGTATACAATCATTGTAAAGGAAAATCATCCCAAACTGTTTTCACGCCATCGAATCAGTTGCTAAGTTATTAGAAGAATGAAGTGGTCTTCGAAGGTTACAGTTCTCTTTGCCTTATAAAGCTAGGATATCATTTAATCTGTCAAAATGGAATCCCAACTATCCTTGCGCTACCACATCCTAAGCAGAATTTAAATAGCCCTCAGAAAAGTCCCTAAAATAGCTAGCCCAGAACGATGGGCTGATGTCAGGACGAATCCAATTCAATGTTCATTTCCCTCAACATTCAAAGAGAAAATGGTGAATTAACATCATTCTTTTTAAATAACATGGCCTCCGCCGTGGTCACCTCGAGTCTACAAACCACACAATATATATAACCTTGAGCGTAAAAGTTTCGGTGTAATAATTGTAAAATTAAAATAATTCCATTCAATCACACATTTTTCATTTAAATTATATTCTTTACGGTACAAAGTTTTACTTTAGCATTATTTTACGATGACAATGTGAAAATTTAGAAGATTAAGAACGATGACCCCATCTTTTTGTTTTTCATATTTGATTATTCTCATATGCAAGAATTCAAAATCCCTGATAACTTTCAAGTCTCCTAGTCTTCCATGTGTTACTTTCTGGCCTGATCTTGTGTACAAGTATGTTTCACTGTCATGAGCGTCAAATGACCCGAACTCTTTTCAGCGACACAGATATTTCTGGCACTGCTGGTATGCAGTGACAGTGACACTGCTCGTAGGCAGTAGCAGGACATTAGCTGTATTAACTTTGATAATTTTGACAATAATTTTGTTCAGTTTATACAACTGCATTCTTGTTCTACTCCCTACAGCGTGTTAAACTGTCCGGTATTCAGCTTGCCAACACAGCCTGTGAATATGTATCCCGCATTTGTATCATTGACAAATGACTTTCAGTCTGGACTATAATTCAATTATCACTCAACATGCAGGCTTTTGTCGACAAACATAATACTGTGTGTTTCAGCCATGCTGTAGGGAGACAGCAAGAAATTGTATTTTGTATATTGCATATAATACAATGGTGATAAATATTGAAAAACATTATCACCAGTTGCAGCTTCTGCCCCGATACTAGGCCTACTTATTTCATTGTTTTTACGAAAATTAATACATTTTCGATTTTTTCGAGAAAAAAGTAATGCAATGCGACAAAATAGTTTTAGATCTTGTTTAATTATTACTAACATTAGAACTATTGGATGACATTAAAATGTTATTAAATTTTCGTTGAATTAGTCACTAAACATTGGAATCGTATCAAAAAGGAAACCAACAAATTTTCAGGCCCCTATAGGCAGAGCAAAGCTTTCGAGTCCCCCCTCTGCTACCGCAAAAATTTTAGAATCACCACATCAATTCCTCCGGCCCCCTCTTTTTTTTATGAATGCAGTCTAAGTTTTAATAATAAAGAATTGGTCTTTAGAGATTAGCATTTTCTTTACCTTATTTTAAAAAACTAGGATATCATTTAATCTGCCCAAACGAAAACGGAATACCAACTATCCTTGCCCTACCACTATGACCTACTTAGTAAAATTTGATTTGAGGTCAGAGGAATTTCATTTTCAGAAATTTCCTAAAAATAGCCTTGGACGATGGGCTGATGTCATGACAAATCCGCGTTTTAATAATAGGGAAGTGATCTTTAGAGATTAGCATTTTCTTTACCTTACAAGACCAGTATATTATTTAATCTACCCAAACGAAAACGGAATACCAACTATCCTTGTTCAACCACTGTGACCTACTTAGCAAAATTTGATGCAAGGTCAAAGGAATTTCATTTCAGAAATTTCCTAAAAATAGCCTAGCCTTTCCCTCAACATTCAAAGTCAACATGTGTATTGTCATTCTTTTCAGTAACATGACTTCCGCCGTGGTGACCTCGAGTCTACAAACGATAGGCTATGTATACCCTACAGCGTAACGTGCTTAATTGTAAGTCCCAGGCAAAATTTATTCCTGGATGTACAAGATCAGCGAATGAAAACGGTAATTCTAGTATTGAATACATACATACCTATTTGTTTCGTTCGCGATCGTTGTAATTTCGTCGTTCTGTTTTGATCTGCGCTCTTCAGATCGTAATTTCCTCGGTCTGTTTTTAGCATATCCCGGAAGTGCTGGAGTAAACAGTTTTCAACAAACATTAAAGGGTCATAAATTTTGCGGAATAAATATGTGAACTTGATTGTGATTATGATTTATAGTTGTATCGATAAATGAGTATCTATTTTCCGTTTTAGTTGGAGAAATCTGTTCAGGTGATATTATATACCTAAGCAACAGAGTCCATCATGGCGACAACAGCAACATCGTTTGAGACGTTCTGCCGACTACCTATAGTCATGGAGGTAGAACGTCTCTCCTTCTTACCGCCATGCTGTAACCAACAGCAAAAATGTTCCACTATTTCTATCAACTGCGAAAAATTTCGTCATCTTGCAGCATGTAACCCTAAGAATCTAAAAGGCATAACACTGCAGCATATTTTAGGTAGTGTCATGTGAGCTATCGGCCACTGAACACGAACAAATAAATATAGTAGTATAGGGACCATCCCTCTGTTTATGTCAGAACACGATTTACTATGCCTTGTTTAGGTATCAACGTTTAACTCATGTACATGAATTTTATTTATCATTGCTGATGCCATTAGTGAACCTGTCTTTTATCAAATTTTAATAATGGTCAGTATCACTTTGAGTGTGCATGTGTCTAATGTTATATTTTAATCATTATTCTGTTAAAAATTCAAGTATCAATGATTCAATTAATATGGATCAATCATTTATTGAATATATCTTCACCGTTGTAATTTATCAAGCAACATACAACCCGATTATGTTATTTGTTCTCAGAGTTGTTTCTTCGAAAGTAGAGTTCGTTATTTATGTACATCAGACTTTGCATTTTTTCACAAGCCTTCTAGTAACCTGGATATCCACAATACTGTGCACTGATTCTCCATCTGAGGTGAGCATGCATGACAGATTTATGTATGAAATGTAACTTCATTTCCGATTCTAAAATAAAGATTTCAAATTGGCAATTTGTTATTCTACAATAGATTCACATGACAAACCAGTGAACTCAATAGTCTGTCTACAAAAGTTACGAATTGTTATTTTTGTTTGCATATCCAGTTATGTATTTAAACAATAAAGCACACCGACCGACGGTTAACCACGAGATTTTGACCAGCTCACGACATATATACGCGAGCGATAGCATACACGAAGTGAACTGGTCAAAATCGAGTGGTATACAGTCGCTGGGTGTTATTTATTGCTATTTATATTGAAATTCTGGAATGAAACGTCAAAATAGTTTTCTCTTGCCGAAAGCCTCGCGCGTGTGCAAACCGTGGTATACAGCGAATATACCACGGTTCATTTCACTTCTCGACCAATTAGATCGCTGCATTTGTGCAGTCAATATACTGGTATGATATAATACCAAATAATTCTGATCGAGTACGATATATCACATTTACTGTACAGCTAGAATATCATAACACATATCATAGTTATGCTAATGAAGATCAATCAAAGTCGTCCTTTGAGCACTGTTATTGATATTAATTGATACAGCTTTTTGGTTGTATCGTTGTACGAGAGTATGACATGTAATGTTTCAGCAAAGAAATCATAAAAACACAAGCACAACACCTTCATCAAGTCCTAAGCAACTCAGATACCGTGTCAAGAAACTGAAGTTGGCCAGAACGACAAGGTCATATAATAAGATATAAACAATGCCAAGGGTAGTTTTACTACTCGTAAATAATAGAAAAGTATCTGTTACTTTGTTAGTCTAGTATATGTGAACATGTTTCTTTCACATATTGTGGACATTTTCTTTGTTATTGACCCCTGTTTAGATTTTTTAAATGAAAGAAGGACAATTGATATTACAAATAAAGTAGATTAATGTTTTAGTACAAATGTGACCCATTTGGTCTTCACATACCCGTACACCTTGTATCTGAACACCCCGGGAGAGGGATGTGAAACGGTCCCTCAGAAAACCGTTTTCTGAGTATTTCCTAAATCATAAACGTACGGTTGAAATACCAAGATATCGGTGACAAGAGTGCCCCTGACTTTTAAATGGCGTTCACGCTTAGCGTACATGACTGTGACGATGATATGATGATGACAGGCGCGCATGGCATACGCTGATACCCCGCGCATAGATAATTGACATTTAACGATGATTGTTGAACACTATAATATAACAATGATTGACATACAGTGAACCGTGAAAGAATATAGCAATGTATGTAGAGTTTGTATCGGCTTTGTGAATTTTACATATTGCTGGTAGTCACATGCACTTAATATGTTCTAAATATTACGTAAGATACTACGGTGGTAAGCTTCATATACTAGATGTGAAACGTGGTTGTAATCCCCTAATATGCGGAACACGACGCACTTAGAGAAGACTGCGTGCAGATGACATCAGTTTATGAAAGATAATGTATGAATGGAAGTAGGTCTGTCGAAGAGAGGGGACCGTTGTAGAAAATACATATTTTAAGAGATGTAACAGAGTCCAACTGTATATTACACAAATTATTCGCGCTTTTATTGCCTTAATAAGGTTTTTATGTTGATACTGATAATTTGATGATAAACAAATAAAACAAGTGTTCGACTTTCCGTGTTTAAGAAGTTACAATAGAAAGTACAAGCACTTTGACCAGTCTCTTTTCAAGCCCAACATTGTTAGCGACCTAGTTTGTTGACATGTTAGTGGTAAATAAGGCTGAGCAAATAGTTTGGAGTAAACTGGCACTTCTAACTGGAGATGATCGTATACAAGCCGCCCAAGCAATCTAACGTGACAGAATTAATATCGTGACTGCCACCAGCGATCACTTGTTTCCAAGATTTCTTTACAAATGAGTTGTTCTCATGTTGTGCAATTTCTCATAATAGGGTCGAGAATCTCGAATGGCATCTTGAACAAATGCTGGGTATGAACACACATTTATCTGTGAGGCACTCTCCTCAGGATGTTTTTCATTTGTTATAAATCCGCTGCTATTCATCACTGTGCCGTACCAGGCGTCGTCCCAGGACCAGTCTTCTAAACGACCAGACTTCCAGTGAAGCATACTTTCTTTGAACTCAAACCCTACAAAATCACAAAACTTCTTCATGGTGGTTGCCGGGTCACAAAGCAGATCATCATCAGCGTCGATAACCATTGGTGTTTGACCTTTGACATCTCTGATGTATCGGTACAACTCCCACAGTTCACGGTAACCTGCTTCGTTCGGCAAAACTTCGGATAACTCTGTCAGTAAATTTTCGGAGAGAAGACACTCATAATTGGAAATGATAGCTTTACAGGGTTACGGATCAGAAATATATGGTGAAATCCATTTGGAACGAAATCAATTTTCCCAGACTGAACCAGATAAATCGCAATTTCCTTCAAAAAGACACCTTGATAACGGGGAAAGCGCCCTCTAGGAGACCTTTGACGTCACTAAACTTGAAGCCAGGAATAGGCTTGTCAACATGGTATCGTGACGTAAAGGCCGAGCGTTCTTCACCAAAACAAGCTGCTTTGCCAAAGTGTTCATGATACACTTTGACATCCTGTAGATTCCGAATCGATCGTTCAAACGCCGTGGATACACATCGGTAAGTTGACCAAAGAGCAGCCCTAGAAAATGACTCGGAACTTGAAGCATTCATGTTTTCTTCTGGAATATATAATATGAAATAATATGTCATGCCTATACGCATTATTGCCACCTGATGTTAATTTTTTCGCAGGTAAGTATACAATCATTTTAAAGGAAAATCATCCAAAACTGTTTTCACGCCATCGAATCAGTTGCTAAGTTATTAGAAGAATGAA
The DNA here is from genome assembly GCF_041260155.1 of Ptychodera flava. Lineage (NCBI taxonomy): Eukaryota > Metazoa > Hemichordata > Enteropneusta > Ptychoderidae > Ptychodera > Ptychodera flava. The sequence continues at coordinate 32,046,104 of NC_091946.1, forward strand.
GTGGTCTTCGAAGGTTACAGTTCTCTTTGCCTTATAAAGCTAGGATATCATTTAATCTGTCAAAATGGAATCCCAACTATCCTTGCACTACCACATCCTAAGCAGAATTTAAATAGCCCTCAGAAAAGTCCCTAAAATAGCTAGCCCAGAACGATGGGCTGATGTCAGGACGAATCCAATTCAATGTTTATTTCCCTCAACATTCAAAGACAAAATGGTGAATTAATGTCATTCTTTTTTTAGTAACATGGCCTCCGCCGTGGTCACCTCGAGTCTACAAACCACATAATATATATAACCTTGAGCGTAAAGTGTGAAAGTCCCAGGCGAGATTTGTCGCTGGATCTACAAGACCAGCGAATGAACTTAAAACGCTAATTCTAGTATTGAAGCATACATACCTTTTGTTGTACCGCTCGACAATAAAATCAGTCGATGAATTACTGGGTAGTTGTACGATTGCAATGAACTTAAAACGACTCACCGTTGACCGCCACAAGCTGTATCCTGCTCCAAAGATTCCAAAGGTTCTGTTACAGTTAACATCTATCTTCGGTGCATTTTAAGGCCATGACTTACGCCACCAACGGCAAGATATGAAATATTTGCGGTTGTGTTTCGGCCATTCATTACAATGTTCTTTGAAACATAGTACAGATATCTACAGAGCGAGAATTAAGCCTTTACTAGCGAACACCTCTTTAATGGGGATTGGCGGGGGAGGGGGAATTGAAAATATCAAGGGTATACGGGCATTTAAATGACTTAAAGGGGGACTCGAAACGATTCTTTGCTTGATTGATATGAAATATGTGTTGGGTCGTCTTTTTGCGAAAAAAGTAATATTTGGCATAGGATACTGTGCAACGTGCCACGCCCCTTTATCTATTCTGCAGTTTATATTTCTGACATTCTCAATACCAGATGTTTAAATAAATAAGAAAATTTTGACCCAAAGGCAAGCAAATTTTGAAGCAAAGTAATAGATTGCTTTATTTATTCGGTTTAATACTTTTCATATCATACTGTGGTCAAAAAAATAAAAGTCGCATAACGACTTCTTTGAATTTGCCATAAAACGTGATCAACACCCCGATTGCCAGAGTACGTTTGTGTTTTGTTCATGTTTTCTCTACGCTGGCTTTGCTCTCAGGTTGTACAGTTTCTCATAATATGGTTGGCAGTCTCGAATGACATCTTGGACGTATTCTGGGTATGAAGAGACATCTATCTCAGAGACACGATGTTTTTCATTTGTAATGAATCCGCTGCTTTTCACTACTGTGCCGTACCAGGCATCGTCCCAGGACCAGTCTTCTAATCGACCGGGTTGCCAGTGAAGCATACTTTCTTTGAACTCGAACCCTGCAAAATCACAGAACTTCTTCATGGTGGTTGCTGGGTCACGAAGCAGATCATCATCGGCGTCGATAACCATAGGCGTTTGACCTTTGATATCTCTGATATATTGATACAACTCCCATAGTTCAACGAAACCTGCTTCATTAGACACAGTTTCGGATTTCTCCCCGCTTAGCTGCTCTGAGATAAGACTCATATAAAATGAAGTGACAACTTTGACTGGGTTACGTATCAGAAATACATGACTGAATCCATCGGGTACGAAATCAATCTTCCCCGAGAGAACTAAAGCCATCGCCACTTCCTTCATGAAAACACCTCGATACCCAGGAAAGGTGCCCTCTAGAAGTATTTTAATATCGCTGAATTTACAACCGGGTACAGGCTCGTCAACATGGTAGCGTTTAAAAGCAATGCGTTCTTCGCCAAAACAAGCCGCTTTGCTGAAGTTTTCACGGGTAACCATGACATCCCCAAGCTCCCGAATCGATCGTTCAAATGCTGTCGATACACTTCTGTACGTTGACCAGAGGATGGCCCTAGGAAATGACTTGGAATCATTCATCTCGTTCTACAAAAGAAGTGAATTATGAAAACTTTTATTGAATCCTTCTATTAGCTTGTTCGCAGATACATGTGTGAAGAAAAAAAACGAGTATTCCAAAAACTATTGGTATGGTCAAACGGCAAATTAAAAACATAAATGGGAGTTCGAATTTTGCTCGGCAAAGCTTGTCTGTCTTTGGACCATAAATAATCTGTTGATATCCTCAAGCCTGTCGACAGGAGTACGGGGTCGTAGCTGTGGCAAAACGATCAAAGGACAATTGTAATGGCTGTCAGAGGCAGTTTGACCCTTCAAAAAGTCACCACTGATAGCCTAGAAGAATGGGCTGATGTTTTCGACCGAATGCAATTATTGTCAGTTCTCTGACATTCAAGTTGAGGATTGTACCGTTCTTCTTCAGAAATCACTACTTTCGCTGTGATGGCCAGACATCTTTTACGTGTCGGGCGTATTACTTGAATCGCCGACAACTGGACAAGTTTTGCACTTAGATTTAGGTCAGACAAGCGAATGATTACCCTGCACTGAAATTAATGCTGGCATACCAAATCCAATGCATACATACGTACTGTTGTATCTCGCTCTGATAACGTTAGTTCACTACCTGCTGTTGCATGAAACTGCGACTGTACTGGACGAAAGACGACTTTGTGCACCGCTGATTCTTACTAGCTGTGCCCTGCTATGAAGACGCAAGGACAGGGCACATTTTTCCAACGCAGACAAAAGGTAGTTATCAAAGGTGCATGCAGTGTCCTCATACATGTAGGTCATGTCGCCACCAACGGCGACATTTCAAACAATTGCGTATGCAGTCAGTCCAATGTCAGTCCAGTCCAACAACTCTATTTGAAATTTAATTGCACGAGTAGGTGTGCTGTTACAGTTGTAATCACCACACTTATGGTCAGGAACTTGTAAACATCACGAGACCGAAGGCCGAGTGATGTTTACAAGTTCCTGACCATAAGTGTGGTGATTACAACTGTAACAGCTCACCCACGAGGTGCGATTAACGACTTATACCACGAAAAATAGGCCAATCTTCTCTAAAATTTGAAAATTACTGTCAATAAATCGTCTACTTTTGATTTGAATACTGACAATGGAATGGAGTGACCCATTGTACGTCGAAAGGTTCACAGAGGTCATTATGCACCTGGCATGCGAGTTTGGGAGAATGACCTATCCCAGACAAGTAGGACAAGGGCTCTCGTCAACTGCCATTCTGCATTTGAATAAGGGCTACAGAGTGGTAAAATGCACCTGTGTAGAAGGAAACTGTTTTAGTCTGATTGGTTAAATGAAATGGCTTGCCTTACTCTATCTTGTTGGCTATTGGCTAGCGAGAAGGAATTCAATCTGTAGATGCATGTGATTGCTCCGTGGATGCATCAGGCTTTCAATACCATTTTCGTGTTTTCGACTGGTCAAGATGGACCTTGTCAACTTGTCTGATCTGATGACCAAGAGACTTCCTAGAGTTCCATGGACGGCCATGTAAAAACAACCTAAGTGGATTTTACACGGGCAAACTGCCCTATAAGAGCAGTTGCTACTACGGAGCGCATAAAATCCACGATGTGTACTTCAACTTATAAAAAAGTACTTGACGATGATAACATCGGACGGGATTGTACTATCGATGACCCTTGCCAAGAGATAATAAAGTTCTCCTGCCAGAAAATATACGTCTTTACACAAAGCAAATATGCAGGATGGCTTGGCCAGACTGCCAGCACACTGGATATTCTGGCAAGGTAATTTATTCTTTTACTAAAACATTTATACACAAAACGAATTCTGTAAAGTTATAAAATTAAATTCATTGACCAAAACAATTTGTTGTGTGTGCGGCAGTATCACAGAATTTCTTTCGACTATTCCACAAACGTTACAAAAAGGCTGTACTTATTTCCATGATATTTGTCACATATGTCTTGTGTTTAGTACTTTCAGGTGAATGCGGCAACATCTCTGTACCATCAGGGATTCGATGAGCAGCTTATCAAAGAACAAACAGGTCAAAGATCAGATGACGGTTTACGCGCCTCAAATGTATGTCCACTGCACAACAAAAGCATGTGTCGAATATATTACTACCACGTCCATCTAGTGTTAAATCAGAGGAATCTGTAAGTAAACCAGTTTCTCAAGTTACGACAAAACAATGTAACAAAACAGATAAGATTGGTCCAACCCAAGAAGACGCCGAATCTAAAGATGGACAGTCTTCATCAACAAATCATGTTGCTTACATTGAGCATGGTTCAAAGAAAGTTAAAATTGAATTATAAAATGTGATGTTATAACATATCAGTTGAACAAATTGTCTTCATTTTGTTATTGAATGTGTGTGAATGCTTTAGACATCTCGACTTGACCTATTGTTCTCTTGCAAATTAGCAATCAGTCATACTTTTTTCATATTTAAATAAGTAATCACTACACTTTTATTGATATGATAATGTTTTTCTTTCATTTAAATGTGGTGATTACTCATTAACATATGAAAAAAAGTATTACTGATTACTTACTTTGCATAAGAACAATAGGTGTCAGTCGTGTTTTCAGGGATAAATGGATGGCAAGAACAATAGGTCACATGACCTGGAGTGGTATAAGAAATTTAACAGCCCAGGTAATGTTTTCCTAACGATCGAACTTGAACGCGTTACCGTTGAGTCTGCGCAGTAGTTAGTTTATTCCAGGTGAATCTCTTCTTTATCGCGTTCACCCCACACTCACATGTAATACATGAAAACAGAATACAAATCATGACGTTCACCCCACTCAAACATTCACAAAGCACAGACATGGACCAAGTCTATGGTACACCGAGTGAGGGCCGAGCACTCGTCAAGAAGTGCGAAGAATTTTTCCATATCGGCCGTCATCTGTGGTGTCGTCGTCATAGCTTTGGTGGTTGTTGTCATCATGACGCTTCACAACCAGACTGAAACGACGGGCTTGGGGCGACTCTTTGCAACAGCTCCCTATACAAACTGGATTTACGTTGACAAACTTTATCAATTTGCGCCAAGACAATACGCAATACTCCAGAAACTATATACGCCCGTAGAATACTAGAATGCGCCTCGGGGACAGATATTCTGACTCTCAAACTTTTACTATTCTTTTCTGAACTAACACTTGTGGGGGTTCATTTTAAAGCTCGTGGTGTAAGAAAACTTTCTACCGTCTTAGTTTTTCTAAAATCGAAAATTTTAATTTTTTCATACTGTTAACACAGCGATGGCGGCCACTTTGAATTTCAAATATCGGTAAATCTTAGGTAATTCTATTCTTTAGTACGCAGTCCCTCCACACACCGATTGTGTCTAGTACAAAATTTACACGATGACCCTTATTTTTATTCTTGATTTTGAAAGGGAATGGATGAAATAATCCTTGAGGAAAGTTTGAGCAAAGTTTAAGTCTTTCACTTTCAAGGCGCATACCACCTTAAATCCCAAATCGTTTCTCAAAAAGGTGTTAATGAACTTACCTTCTAAGCTTAAATGTTATAATTATGTTGTATCAAGTTGCACCCCTGTGTATGTTCTATGACGTCATATACCCGCTCATGGTGTAGGAAATGTTTGTGAATTTACACGCCTGCGCACTTACGGTAACTTGAATATTCGTGTTAGTGTTTCGATATAAACGGCAACAAATCAAAGATGGTTAGGCCGCGTTCAAAAAAAGTGGGGGGGGGGGGCTGGAGGAATTCAGGGGGGATTCGAAAATTTTTGGGGTAGTCGAGGGGGGGGGACTTGAAAGTTTTGCTCTGCCTATAGGGGGGGGGGACCTGAAAATATTTTGACTCCCAACATTTTGATGTCGTCCAATGGTTCTAATGTAAGTAATGATTAAACAAAATCTAGAACCGTTTTGTCATATTTTATGTCTTTAATCTCGAAAAAGTTTAAAAATGTATGAATGCCATTAAATTTTCGTTAGAACAAGTTGGCCTTGTAATGGGGCAGGAGCTACAACTGTTGATAATTTTTCAATATTTCTATGCTGTTACAGAGTTCATTGACTCTGACGTCAATTCTGCATAAAGGTTAATTATCAGGTTCAGACAGGTTCAGACTTTGTTAATTATGTGCGATGATTACACCTTATGTGAGAAACCTAACAAGTACATATTGTTCTGGTGTTTATGGTCTTGGCGATTGATATATGTAGGTACCTTGGCACCAATATGTCAGGGAAAGATTGCATTTATTTGTATGTAAATAAGGGTTGTATGCATTGAATTGTATATACACGGTGTCTTTACGTACACCAGCTCAGACGAAGGGACAACATCTTGAGAGAAGGAACTATCTGGCAATATGTAGCATCCATTTATAAGAAATAAACGGTGTTATCTTTGAAGATTTGGAGTCTCTACGCTGTTTCTGTATCCCGATACCCTCTCGCATGGCGATTCCCCGAGGAGGATAATTGTCGATGGCAACACATGGTGGAGAATCCGGGTATACAGAGCAAGCTCCAGTTGGAAAAGTTAACACCGAACGAAAAATACGTACAGCACGATGGATGCAGCCGAGAACGAAGGTATAAATGTGGCTGAATGGCAGCGCGATGTCACGGCCAGGTTGGCAGAGTTACAGGACATCGTCTCTGGAAACGGCGATTGTTTAGGACCGGGCATTTTCCACGGTCTCGAAAATGAGAACGCGCTTCGATGGTGGCAGCGATACACTAACTTTGCGGACTTTCGATGCTGGTCAGATGAAAAAAGACTCAAAGGCTTTGGCCTTTACTTATCAGACGAAGCCGAGAGGTGGTTTCGGAATTTACCTGGCGATCGACGGGCTGACATAGAAATCTTAGGAGAGACTTTCCTTGAGCGATTTGATAAGTGTGGTCCAACATGGTTGTACGATAAAATGCTTTTCAAATTGAAACAGCAGTCTAACCAGACAGTCGACCAATACGCATCACTGTTACAGCTGAAGGCAGAGAAAGCCAGGAAAACCGACAAGGAAATTTTATCGTACTTTATGAATGGATTGAAACCTCCACTACAAGCATTCGTCGCAGGAATGAATCCCACCGATTTTACAAGCGCCTATGAACACGCAAAGACGGCCGAAGTTGTCAACAAATTGCAACAGGAGCCAGAGGAGGAGTCAGCAGAGTTAACGGAGGAGATCAAAGAAAGAATCGGACAATTGAAAGAACTTGTGAAAGAAATGTCGGACATTGAATCGAACTTGCACGAACAATCGCGTCAAAATGACTCACAGCAGACAGGCAAGAGACGACGGAAAGTACAGAAATACGGAAGAAGAAGGCTGACAGCAAAGCAATACGGTCTAATCGCCGTCAAGGTATTTTACATAATATTTCGAAATATTTTAGAAATTCGAGAGACTATTTCGATAGTAGAATATGTTATAATTGTGGGAAACAAGGGCATATAGCCCGTCAATGTGTTAAGAAGTTTGTAGGGTTTCACCAGGGCAAATTACTAAGCCAGCTCTTTGTGGGATGTCATTTACTGAAGGTGAAACTCGTAAAATTTCCCATACAGATTGTTCCTCTGGGAAAGATAATACTTTTGAAGAAAATTTAATTCCTGTGTCTATCTGTAACAGAAAGGTAAATTCTTTGATTGATACAGGGGCTAGTATTACAGTGGCTCCCATGCGATTATTAGATTTAATTCCTGAGTTACGGAAATATCCATTTTGAAATCAAAATATAGTTGTGTACAAACAGCGGGGAAGGGAAAATTGAATGTTGTTGGGTTTATGAAGATACCTGCTTATGTTGGAAATAAGCGTGTAATGTTGAATGTTAACTTAGTTGATATTCTCACTCATGATTTAATTTTGGGACTTGATTTTTTGAAGCGTTATAGAGCTGTCATTGATTTTACTGCAAATAGTGTTAAGTTACAATCTGATGTACCATTGAGAACTACGGTCGATATAGAAACGGCAAATTACAATATTTAGTCAAGTGGAAGGACTATTCACACAAACATAATACATGGGAAGATGAAAATAATTTGAATGATGCCGCACGAGAGTATTTACGAGAGCACCCTGTGAAAGTTACAGGCAAGGCATTGTTGTCTTTTTTACGAATTTGCTAATTGGTCACATATAAAGGTGAAACGAATGTGTGGTCACCGGTTAGTCTGAGATGAATGATTGGTGTGTATGCAAGGCCGGCCTAAGTATGTTAGAACTTTGTGAGTGGCGTGACTCGATTCGTTTGCCCCTGAATGTGATCAAATTCACGAAAATATGAATTTATAGTGTTGTATTTATCTTCTGAAATTATCGAGATTTAGTCCTTCCACTTAAAGAAACCAAAAGAAAGACGTAACTGAGACTATTTAAATTTAATACGCCCCCTAATGGGAGCTACACGAGGTGAAAAGGACGGGAATAGTTTAAGCCGTCATTCTCTGGAATTTGAATTGAAAAATCGGCGATAAAACCCACTCTGCCTCCTATAATGATGAATTTTGTGTGACTGAAGTTGTACAAGATATGAAATAGAAATGCAAGTTTCGAAAAAGAGAGAGATTAATGATGGTTCTGTAATACGTAGTGATACAAAGAAAAAAAGATGAAACAAAGGAAAGATTTACTTTTCAGAATGAAGGGATATAACCCTTCCACTTTGGGTTTGTAAGAAATTATGAAAATATTCTTTGTAAATTGTAGTTAGAACGGGCCCTTATTACTCATTATTCATGTATATTTATGACGAAGTATATTAACTGTTGTGTAGAATTATTTTAAAACGCTTTCTTGAGGTATGTAATTTTTCTTCTATTCTTTATTTTATTAGTGGTTGTATGCTTTTCATTTTACCGTTTATTTCTAATTGAAAATTCATGCGGGACGCATTCATAGAAAGAAGGGGAATGTTACAGAGTTCATTGACTCTGACGTCAATTCTGCATAAAGGTTAATTATCAGGTTCAGACAGGTTCAGACTTTGTTAATTATGTGCGATGATTATACCTTATGTGAGAAATCTAACAAGTACATATTGTTCTGGTGTTTATGGTCTTGGCGATTGATACATGTAGGTACCTTGGCACCAAATACGTCAGGGAAAGATTGCATTTTATTTGTATGTAAATAAGGGTTGTATGCATTGAATTGTATATCACGGTGTCTTTACGTACACCAGCTCAGACGAAGGGACAACATCTTGAGAGAAGGACCTATCTGGCAATATGTAGCATCCATTTATAAGAAATAAACGGTGTTATCTTTGAAGATTTGGAGTCTCTACGCTGTTTCTGTATCCCGATACCCTCTCGCATGGCGATTCCCCGAGGAAGATAATTGTCGATGGCAACAATGCAATGTATCAAACACAGTTTCTTGGTGTCTCTCTACAGCATGCTGAAAAACACAATATTCAGTTTGTAAACAAAGCCCGTTTGTCTAAATATTGGTGATAATTGAATGATGCAAATGCACGGTACACGTAGGCTGTGTTGGCAAGCTGAATACTGGATAGCTCAAAATTCTGTAGGGAATAGAACAAGAACACTATTGTATAAACTGAACAAAAATATTGTCAAAATAAAAAGTTAATACAACTACTGCCCTGCTACTGCATACTGCAGTGACAGTGATACATGTAGCTCTGACTCTGATGTAGTTTAAGAAGAGTTTGGTCATAGGACACTCAATTGACAGTGAAACATACATCTACTTGTACACAAGATCCAGCCAGAGAGCAACACATAGAAGACTAGGGGACTAACAGTTACCATGGATTTTTGAATTCTGGCATATGAGAACAATCAAATATTAGAGAAAAAAGATGGGGTCACCATAATTGATCTTATACAAATGTACGATGAAAAGTCAGTTTTTCTAAAATCACTTAAAATCAATGTATAAAACCATTCATTTCAAGTTCATGCAGTGAATGAAATTTTCACATCTCATTGTACCAATAACACAAAAGTAAAACTTTGAACAGTAAAGACTCTAATTTAAATGGAAAAATGTGTGACTAAATGGAATCTTTTATTTTGTATCAAACATTTTGCCATTATTAATTTCATGGAATATTTTAACCTTCCAGTATTGTCAATTTTGTAAAACATTTTATAAGTGGCATCTAAGTTGTATATGTCTTGTACTTTTGAAAAAAAAAATTGGTAGGTCACTGTGCTCATTTTTTCACAATTTGGTTAAACGTAGCTAGGAATACACAATTTTCATACTCTCTCATGATTGTCATTTTGTGTGCTTTTCAGCTGGTGCCATTGAACTGGCCAGAGTTGGATAAACTCAAGTCGGTTTAGACTGAGAAATCCAAAATGTCCACTGATGCATTTAAAAATGAATCAATTTAAGAACTTGCCCTAGGTATATGGCTCTACAACCTGCTGATAAGAGGTAGTGTCGAACATCTGCATGCAGAACGACACATTACATGTTTATTTTTATTCTTCGTGCATTCCTAATACATATCCGGCTATATGGTAATTTTTTTGGGGGGGACTTGAAAATGTTTGAGGGTATTGAGGGGGCACTTGCAAATTTTTGAGGGTATTGAAGGGGGGGTCTGAAAAAATAAGATTTCAATCGCGATTCGTCCAGGCCCCCCCTTCACCATTTTGTTTTGAACGCGGCCTTAGTGTTTCGATATAACTGTTAACAAATCGAAGATGGCTGCGCTGCTCACGAAAATAGAGCGCAGCCAGCGGTAGAAATATGGCAGGGCACCAGACACGCATATTCGCTACCTATGTAAATGACCGACAGGCCTGTCGTTTCGCTTTCGCTACGCAATAAGTGATTTTTATATACCAGGGTAATTACGCTGGTGCCATTACAGTGCGCTCAGTGTGCATTGTTACGAGTTTGTGACAAACAACGTAACATCTGTTGACTGGTTGCATTCTGTTTTCAAACGGTGGAGTGTACACTTAACTGCTTCAGCGCGATCAAAGTTGGTTATATTTCAATCGCGCTCATCAAAACCACACCTGTACAATTGAAATGAAAAAAAAAACCCAGTAAAAACAAAGAAGAGGTTTAAAAAATGACAACGCAAAACCTGAAAATGCGAGTCTCTCCATGCTCTTAGGTATTCTCGGTAACATTACACCGTGTACACTGCTTTACGGCGACGCACTTAGTTTTGATTGGATTTAATGAGAATGACATTTTGAACGCCAGAAAAGCTATGAACTATCAAGTACACACACATACGCACACACGCACGCAAAATACACGAGTATTGCCTGACATTCTCATGTACAGACATGATATTACAGCTCTACTAGTTTTGGATAGTATTTTCCAGTATTTTTGTTCCGTTTTTAAGACGGAGTTTACAGCTTACAGATAATGCTGTTTTTAAAAAGTAATGAAAGTATCAACCAAAATATATAGCATTTGACCCTTTAAATTTAATATCATACCAAAGTCTAAGTAATCCTTAACAATAAACAATTCGTTGGTTCACGTATGCTTTACATCTAATCAATTCCTCGGTTACTCCACGTGGCACTTTCTGTATTTTCTACTGTCAAATTCAAACAACGCAAAACGAGAAGATCGACATCATTCGAGATTCAACAGACACTGACATGAATATCATTCATTGCAACTCACAGCGCTAGAGAGAAACGAACTGGCATCGTGGGTGCTCCGAACGGAATACGCCCTCGTTCTAAAGTACATTGTAATGCATGTTTGCAGCTGGCAAGTGTTGAACTCATCCTCGTTCCATCCTCGTCCGACATGCAAACAGTTTGGAATTGGGATCTGAACTGCAAAACCTGAGTGTAATATTTTCTGCAGAAATATTTCTACAATAAGGCAATGTTTTTAGTTTCCTTTTTGATCAGCAGGATTGAGTGATGTCAGTTTAGTAGGGCAATACTTAAAATATTACGAGTGACAGGGACATTTATAAAAAGCATCACGGTATAGCCTACCAGCATTTTTAGTGTGCAAATAAGTTGTTAAACCGAAATAGAGTAACGTCTTTTTATTCGAATGTACGATTCGATGTACGAATCACCATGAAGCTTTTATTCTAAAGATCATTACTCAGATAATTGCCCTCCAATGAGGAGATTCAGACGCACATGATATTAGCACGATAATACTGCTGTTGCATTGATACAAAATGTACGTTTTATAGTGAACACACTGCACTTTCAAATGTCAGCAGTTGATCGCATGTCAGAGAGACAGCTGATGGTAGACAGAAAACTAGTGAAATGCGATCACAGTGAAGGGTACATTGAATTCATCCGCCACGTCACAATTTTTTTCTAAACACACCATTTTACCATTGTAATTATGTATGATTGCATTGTCATGCGTGGAATAGAGTCGGTGCTGCCGACTACATGACATGCAGCAGTGTCTTCTTTGGATTGCAGGTTAGTCTGCAGCGTAACTTAGCTCAATCCACGGTCCGTGGGGGGACCGGGCTCTATTATGCTAGCAAAACATTATATGCATAAATATTTGAGCGTACTATACATGCTATATCAATGCTGGACCAATTTCTGCGTGAATTCATCACTTTTTACGATACGGTAATTGTTACGCAAGATGAAACCACCATCATTTGGATCGCTATCCCTGTGAGTATTTTCCGGTCAGGGAAATTAGCTTATCAGAACAAAAAACATAACATTTTCGACAACTGTTGCTGTGCTGATACCGCTTGACACGACTATGAATCTGCACTACGAACTATATGAATTAGCGAACAAGCTTCTGTGTGTACAGAAATTTATAGTCATATGGCTGTATAGCAGTAAATACTCTTGCAAAATTATTAATTCGGATGCATTCTGAATATTCTGCGGTTTACAGCGTCCAGGTACCGGCGCAGCGTAATAAAATGTATAGCAGGGGCACAACATAAAAGGGACCGAGGATCGTCAGAACGCGCGTGACGTGCGATAATTATTGCATGTGACCTCGAATACACTCCCTTCCCTCAACGAAAGTTTAAGTTGGAAATTTGAAGTGCGAAAATAACAACATGGAAACGAAGATTTTAACTTCCCCTGAACACGAACCGAGAACAGACTGAGACAGTGCGAATTTGCGCACTATACTGTAGTGGAATATAGCTAAACTTCCGAGAAACGCGATGAGTTTGGTCTTTCATCATAACGCGTGGCCCCAAGCGCTGGTGTGTTGTTTATGACCGTGAGAACATTCCCGTTGGCAACGGTTTAAACGTACCAATGGTCATGCTCATGCTGACGTATGGACCATTACCAGACGAGAGCATTGCTTACACAGGCTTTCTCGAATGAAGGGGATTTCATGTGAAATCAAAAACACGGAAACAAGATTTGATTTAGTCATGCAGAATTTACGTCAAAGTATGAGTAATTCACTTAAGGGGCCAGGGCGGGGTCAAAGTTTCGTTGAATAGACTCCTTTTAATGGTATAAACAGTTCAGCGAGGTCATAGGCAACTCTAAACTGAAGACAGTGCGTTAGGCATAGTCAGCTGACATGTCATCCGGTTTCACACAACGAAAGTCACATGGGAAATTCCACCATGATGACGTTGCACGCAGCCCGTTGTGACCTGGTATACGGAGACTTTGGCATCTGGTGAGAGTGTCCGCTCCGCTCCGCGTTGAAAACGCATCGTATTCGTCGTGGTTGCGCTGAATTATATCTGTTAAAATGTCCGAGGAGAAAGGTATGCTATTCTTGAAACTGACGAAAACACTGCTTAAAATTATATACCATATTGAAAAGTACAATTCAAATGTTGTCCTCGTACGTTTATCATGATGGGAAAACTATATATCATTGAGTTTCCGCTTTGCGCAATATTTGATCCCTGCACAGTATGGTGAAACTTGCAAAGAATTGATTTCATTGAACTTAGAGATGTATATTTTTAATCGTCTCCCCACAGCATCTTTGGTAGACGGCGAAAGACAACCAGCCTATGCACCGCCGCCCTACGAGGCGACGCCGACACCACAGGACCCAGTAAAGGTATTGTTAATGTCGAGTGGAAGGACTTTCCTTTTCCGCTATGACGTTCCCTATTTAATTAATCAGAACACATTACATCATTTCGAATAAGGTTGCACAACACATTGAATGATCCACCTTTCCACTGCGAAACACAATCATCAAAAAATATTTTTCGAGTATTAAAATATTCAAATAATTGTGTTTGTTGTGATGAAAGGAAACGTCAACAGCAGGGGGTAATTTTTTGAAAAGAACGGTGGGACAGCTGTCTTTCCCATTGTGACGAATTTAATCCACCCTATAAATCAGAATAAGGGAATTATTTATAAACACAAGCTGGCATTTAGGGACAAGATAACATGATAATTTTGTAGACAGCATTATGCAAATATAGACTAACATTTATATCAGTCCTGGAATATTTAAATCGGAAGGAATGTAAGTGCCATGTGATGGATATCGCAATTATTTGCAACTTCCCTGGTTGAAAACATTTTCAGCGAAAACGCTATCGAAAGTACTTCCAAAAGCAACATTTATGGTATTGTCTGCTTTCCATTCTAAACTTCCTGCGACATTGTAAAAGAGAATCCAGTGTAGTCTGCTGCTTTCAACTGAAAACTCGCTCAAACAGGATTTTCTATAAACGTCATCAGAATTTTTTGTACTCGGTTCCAGCATTCTCGGTTCTGGCATTCCCACTCTGCTGCAACCTGTAGGCAACGTAAAATCGTTCCATGGTTGCGTCACATTTAAATTGCATATCACTGTGCTGTTTATCACACAGCTCACGTGACCGACACAAAAATGACCCATTTGTATACAGTATAGTGATAAACGCACTTGAGCAAACAAGCGGAGAAACGTTTCGCAAACAGGGTACATATATAATCATAATCAGGTTGCCATAGCTACCAATCTCGATCACAGTGAATTATCCAAAGTCCTTCACTTTGTGGCTGCGGTCAGGATGTCTTCAGAGGTCATACAAATTTTGGCAATTTTGATCTAAACTAGTACCGGCTTTGTAGAATAAATGGTATTTCTGCTGCCGTAGCAAAATACGCCTGTTTATCCGATTGAGATATTCTTCTGACAAGAGAAGGGTAAAGTGTCGCTCATGAGGTGTCCACGTCCTCAATTATGGCCTTAACTATATTTACGGGTATCTTGCAGGGAAACAAATACATGCAGTGGAATTTATAAATATTAGTTAGAAGTACACTGCAACAAATTCATTACACAGTGAAAACTGCATACATGTACTTGCAGGAATACAGTGGAGAAAGTTGGAAAAAAATTCTATCCTCCGCCCTATTGCACGGCAAAAAGAAAGAAAAAGAAAAATAGATCAGCATCAATGCTATGACGTATCGCAGAGTTGTCTTCTGGTCGTCTTCGTCACATTTGCGATTAATAAACAATATTTCCCTGATATCTATCTCTATATACTCCATGTATTTCTGCAGAGCAATAATATTATAGGACGTGACAATTGTAGTAGTTATCTACGGTAAATGAAAACAAATACAGCTTGTAAAATAACCATCGCATTTCACATTCAACGTTCCTCAATTACATAAAATATGAAGTAATAATGTCTGTTATATCTGTACTCAAGTTTCATTCATGCATCCTGCAATCTTCAGACGGGTAGACTTTCTGTCTGAAGATTGTAGTATACATGAAACTTAAGTCACATATGTTATTACTTTATACTTGAAGTAAATTGTATTGTAATTATTTATACCGCTCTGCTTTTAGAACCGGGCATTGTAATTACCAACACGAACACACACACATATATATATATATATATATATATATATATATATATATATATATATATATATATATATATATATAAGTATACTGATGTCCCTATGGGAAATAGTAACACAGTCAAATAACAAATTACTTCAAATAAAAAGTAAATAATACCTGTTACTTCATGCATCCTGCGATTATCAGAGTTCTGTATATATAAATAGGTGGATTGATAGAGATTGATAACAAAACGTATATAAAGGTATAATTTACATCGTTGAGTTGTACAGTTATCATACAACTTACGCTTTCTTTTTTTCTAGACCCAGCCAGTGGCAGGTCAAGCACAGGTCATTCACGTCCATCAACATCATGTAATGCCGATGCACGACCCACCACCTGACTTCTTGATTCCTTCCATACTGGCCTGTATTTTCTGTTGTTGGCCGTTAGGATTGGTTGCTATCGTCAAAGCTCTTGATGTAAGATCAGCGTTACGTTTTACTTTGTTGGTAATATTGATCACTGTGAACACAACAACAGGGTTCTATAAGAACAGAACATACTTGTTTAAAAGGTCAATCTAGTTCGTGCCTCGAAATTGAAAGACTTAAAATTTTGCTCAAATTTTCCTTAAGTAAACTTTCAACCGTTCTCTTTCAAAATCAGGAAGAAAAAACGGGGTCACCGTGGTACTAAAGAAACAAAATTATCTAATATTTACCGATGTTAGGAATTCAAAATGGCCGCTATTGCTGTGTTATATCTATCGATTTAACACAGCGCACAAAACTAAGCTAATAAAAATTGTATTTGCCCCTCCCATAAACTTCAAAATGAGGCCTCACACGTCGTAGGTCAAAAGAATATCATAAAAGTTCGAGACTTTGACTATCTGTCCCCGAGGTTCATTCTACTTTAACAATCATTTTCGATTTCATTCAAAAAAAAGCCACAGAGAAACATTTCAGACGTAAGAAATCCATGCAAGAAATAAACCACAAAGTTCAAAGGTTGCATAGATGTTTATTTTGAAAGGCTGAATCACGGAAAAAAACGACATCGCATGAAAACAAGTAAAACAAAAGAAAAATAATATAAAAACAATAAAAACAAACATAAAAGTACCTACAACACCTTTTACGACATAAAATATTCTGGAATAATGAAATTGCTGTGTTGTACTTGCGCGCAATAAATTTAACCGGCTTTGTCTATTTTTATATCGCCGAACCATATGTTTAAAGACGCCCATTGGTTATAAATACCGGATTACATGAGAGGACGCTCATTATGCAAAGAGACGCCGTGCGAGTAGCTTGAACTGAGAGCTCCACAGATTGCGGTTTTTTGCGTGTTTTTTATGAAAATTTATGAAATGGGAATGCTCTACAGCAGGGTAAATACCTGATCAATACATAACGACTCCATATTTTCTAAACCGATAAGTTTTCGGGACAATTTTAGTGAGTAATTGTGCGTGGCCAGTGAGAACGTCGACCCAGGGGACGCCGATTGGGATTTGAATACCACTGTCAATCAAACCTTGTGCAAAGTCAGACACGAGTCAGCTGGATGTGTACCTAATGTCGATTAGCATTCGCCTTATCTGCTAATGGTGACTGAAATAAATAAAATATGTGTCAAGATTTCCAGTATCAAAAGACGTGCGCAATAGTTTATTCATAGTTCTCCAACTTTTGTACCTACCCGCCGCATTGCTGGGGATAAAAAAAGTGATCAGACGACATTCAAGTCGATTACATCACGGTCCCTCCACAAGACGTGCCGTGAAAAAGAAAAAGTATTATCGGGTTCTCTCTTACTGGAAAGTTTGATGGCCCTGAAAAGGGCCGTTTGGTTTGGTTTTGTGGCTTCTACCGTTCACTCAACAATGGCAAATGTGTATGGTACGCCGGGCAAATTTGGATATAACGATCGGACAACAAAAGTCACGCAAAATGGCATATCAGTCTTCTTCTTTTGACGAGTACGTCATCGGCCTGCATCAGATGCTGTTTTCGGGCCAAAAATCGCTCATCACGCCAAGCGTGTGTCCGGTCAAGGATATCCCAAAACTTCAGACAGAGTCGGGGTCAGAAAGACGCGTTGTCATTGCCAACTAATAATGCTAAACTCAGAATGACAAATCAAGAAATGTTCAATACCCCGGCACAGAGGTGTGAAGCGGTACGGTATCCGTGTATAGTTTCCCATTTTGGAGTGTCGTTTGTACCTCTGTGAGTCTACTAATAAACGAAATGTTTATGTGACCATGGAGCTAAAAAAGGGACGATTTGACTTCCTCTGTTTCGTTCCGCCGTCACTTCGAGTGTACGTAGCCTCGTGAGCAAGTGCCATCTTATCGATAACCGACGCCATGCGGTTCCGCTGCATATCGATCAAAGTTCATTACGTCTGAGAAATTTACGAGATTTCCTGTCCGAGTTTTCGAAATGCATCTGATTTTTGTATTTTTTGGTTACAATTCAAACGAAATCTCGCAACACAAATTGGCAAATAATGTAATACACGATGATCTGGACTTGTTTTCTGATTTCTGACCGCCATCTTGGCCTCATAAAAGTTTTACGTTGGGCTGGTTGAGTACGTCGGGATCATGGTTCAATCTTCAGGAAATACTCATTTTATATTATTTCGACACCGATGTTTCCAAATTTAATAAAACATTACTTCTAAGAATTTGAGAGATTCGAACGATGCAGATCGTGTTTTTTGCATACCAGTATATTGACTTGTAATTTTGTGGATCGAGGCATAGACAGTATGGGGGGAAGATGGTCGAGGACACTGTCCGCATCCGGCGCCAAGCGACACAGTGCTGGAATAGGTGAAATCTGTAACTCGAACGCACCAAGTATGGTGAAAACACCTCATCTCATGCCAAAATGTACGTTCTCCGACGTGCTCATCGACGTTCGACGTGAATTTATGTTTGTGAATCTACTAATATAGCGGTGTTTGACGCAAAACAATGAAAACGATACTATGTTGACAGGGTGGAGTACCCACTAATGCGCGATCCTGGGATTGAGAACGGCGGCTTTAAGGCACTAGGAAAGGTTTTGCATGAATCATGCTGATTTTAGTGGCAAATCTGAACTAGGAAGAGATTCTCGCTCGTTCACTTTTTATTTTTTTACATGGATTTGACGACTTCCGCTTTACTTGTAGCTCTGTGCTTTTGACATTCATGTACTTTAAGTCACTAGCCTAATTCCACTGAGTTTACATTCTCAGACACTTGTTCCTACACGAAACCGAAAGTTTTCAGTGTGAATGCTACTATGAATTAGATTTTTTCTTTACCCGTGAGTGGCTTTCAGACGTATAAGGCATATGGTCAAACACCCAGCATTTTTGAATTTCTGCTATGTATACTCTTTAGCTTCAACAGAGAGGGCGCTATCACTATGGACGATAGCGCCCACATTTCATGATAATAATTTTGGTGGAATATTTTTTCAGGCGTCGGTTGCATTCAGGACGTGTCGTTCAGAACATTCTACTAGATTCTACCAGTTACTGCCTTTGAAATGACGTCATGTTCTGAATACAAATGTAATAACAACCATAAATATAAATAGAAAAAAGATATGGGCAAAAAATGCAACTATATATAAATGCAATGACATATGAAAAGTCATTTCATTTTACATTTTTTACCTGTAGGTACGGAATGCTGTTGTGGTTGGAGATCGACCGAGAGCTGAAAACGCTTCTAGAATGGCCAAGAATTTCACCGTAGCTGCCGTTGTGTGTGGCATCATTATCATACTTTTGTCGATCATCATAAATGTCGTTGCCGACTGAGCGTCGCCGAACGGACGATTTATCCTCCATTTTTCGTGAACTATATATATCATTGAAGGGCCAATCGAGTACCGCCGCGCCTTCCATCATCCGGGTACTTGCACAGTGGGAACTATCGAAGAGCCGTGACACGTCCTTGTGTTGTCCTTACTTATAAGAAATTTTTAGGAGAGCAGTGAAATCGAAGCTAATCCGCGACCAATCAGTTATTGATTGATTGAACAAATTGTGAATTTTTCATTTAATTAATATGAACACTAAAATAGTTGCAAATTCTCACCTCGCCTCGACTTCACATTACGACAGCTACTTGCCAAAGTGACTACTTATTTGCAAGTTTTAGTGCGAGTCCTACGCGCTTTTGAATGCTACAGGCGTATAAGATCTTTTGTTATTTTTCTTTATCGACACATTACATTTGTCAAAAGATAGATATGCATGACATCGTATGTAACCCAAATGTATATTTAATACGCATTTACCCTCTTCAATAGGCTGCAGTTAAGCAACTCATAGGCTACAGTTTAGCAACCCATTTTCATGTCGAATGAACTGTATCCTCAACAAGCTTTTAAGTTTTACAATAAAATAAAACAATATTTTCAACTTTCCACCAAGTCTATAAACTACTTTCTTATTTAATGAGACGGAGTATAGAGTTTTGGATTTAAGGTAGAGTACGCCTCGGGGACAGATATTCGAACTCTAAAACTTTTACAATTCTTATCTGATCTACAACTTGTGAGGGCTCATTTTAAAGCTCTTGGTGTAAGAAAAATTTTAAGTCTTACATATGTAGTTTTTCGAAAATCGCAAAAAAATATTATCCATAGAGTTAACGCACATAGATGTTTCTCTAGTACTAAAATTTGCTCGGTGATCCTCGATTTGTGTTCTTGATTTTGACAGAAAATGGTTGAAAGATTCTTTAAGGAAAGTTTGAGCAAAAGTGTAAGTATTTCACTTTCGAAGCGCTTACTACATGTACCTTAAAATCGCTGGAAATGGAAAGTAATTAACTGTCATTGCCTTGTTGAGGTTTTTACATTTCTTCAAAGTTTTACTAAATTTAAAAGGATTCACTAGATAAATATGATGGTAACCGTGCTAGGTAATATAATACAGGGCCCTGAATTAAGCAGATGAAAGAAAAATGAATGCTTACTCACCGCTTTTCTTCATGAATAGTTTCCTGTTGGCACAAACCTTTATCTTTAAATCAAACATGATGACGATGCATTTTATCAGGCACGTGAATTTAGTTTCCTATGTGCGAAGATTCATGGAAATGGAGTGACTTTTTAATCAATGCTCAGTGATTTCTAAGAGAAGAGTAAACTTTTGTTTTATTTTACGGGGAAGTGGCAAAGTACAGATATACGTCACGAACTTACCCATGCTGTTTCCTGTACATGGCTCGGATCATGACTACTGCCAGTGAACAAGGCTGTGACTATCGATCTCGCCCTCAATTTTGTCAAACAATTTTGTCTGGTTCCTACAAGAACCCGTATGAGATATAACCACTCCATTGTAGCGAATTTGAAATATTCGATCATATTTTACTGGATGTTTGTTCAGCTAACACCTTACTTGACACATACGTCAGCATTGGCTCGAGGTCTTGCCTGACAACCTGCACCCCTTGGGTCAAAGCCGGCTTCGGGATAAGATCACCGAAGGTTAAAAAGTTATACGATCTGTTACAGACAGTCTGGTCGTCAGTATGACGTCGGACACAAGTCCAGAGACAGTATCGGGGTCAGATTCACACAATTTTTCATTCAATTTCATCCCAAACTTCCTAACTAATCCGTGCACGACGATACAATAACTCTCGTAGTATGGCGCTAAGGCTTGGGTTATCCTCGACAAGCTCGACATCCGTTACCCAGGGAGGTCTACCCTAACACTACATTGCCTTACTTGTAAAGATCTCGGTTGAATCAGTTTGAATGCCAAGCAAGCGGTAGATTTTATCAAAAATGCTCGGTAGTCAAGTGAAGTGTAGGCATACTGGTTAATGTTTTATGCAAGATTCACGCTTGCGTGGATTATTGACACAAACATTCATCACGATTTCATGGGGTCACGCTCACTGTATATGTCCTGACACAATTTTTTGTTTATTTTATTACCATAATGATGGACACTACTTCCGTGTTCCCCTCCATCAGGAGCTTAGGTTACAGTGGACGAAACAAAATTCTGACAGACACAGAGTAGGATTTCGAGTTTTCTTGAGGTACCGAGCTTTGAGTTGAAGAGGATAACGTTGAGGAATTTTCACTTTTTAATGAATAACGCCGGGGATGGGAAATTCACGGGGAAACCCAAGTTCCGCTACGCTATAACCCGGTGAGCCTTGCTTGCTAGAAAGACCATTGAGGGCGCATCACCATATGGTTGAGGACAGAGCTGCGTAGCGGACGAGGGGCTGTGAGAGAGTCTAGGTTCCCTGCCCCCTTTCTACTGCTGGCTGCGCTGTGCTAACGAAAAGGGTCAGGTATGCACCAGCCATTTTGCCCAGACTTTGGGCAAAATGGGATAGGGGGAGTACGCGCATTAGGGAGTCATGTCATCTGGTTGCAAAATGTGTACGCGTACTGGGTATGTGCAAAATGGCGGATGCGCGTGGCCAGTGATGTCAGGCTGGAATGTTCGAAATGACAGCACCCTTGACAGTAACTAAGCAACAAAGCAGGGTGGGCAGTTACATGAACATTACACAAGTCTTAAAAAATCAATCTGTTTCATTATGCAAAACGTCATGCGAGGTGATTTATTTGTGACAGAGCGTACATCATCCGAATGACAGAATCGAGTTAGTTTTTTGTTTGCTTTTGAAATTTGAAACAACATATAGGCCTAACACTGCAGCGGACGCAGGTGCTCCCCTTAGCCAATCAACATGTTCCATAATGTCGTCCAACCAGTGCCGTGTGAATAGAATGGCGCATACCTAACCCTTTCCGTAGAAAGGGGCGGGAAACCAGACTAAGCTGCTTCGCACGAAAGAGGAATAAAGGTGCGCACTGACGAAGAAGCAGGACGTGTATAGTTTAGCTCTCGAACCACTTGATTTCAACATGTCTCTCGAAAAGGGTAGGTGAGCCTAAGATTTGTTCGCTCATAGCTGCTAAGATAGCGCAAAATTCTCTTTCCTCTTTCCCTTTTTTTATTTTATGGAGCAACATTTACTTCTTATAACCCTTTGTGGAACTTCTACTGCAGGAAGTTCAACTTCCCCATGTCCTCCAAAACTACGGTAGTTAATCGACTCGTGAGTTCCATTAACGAGACGCTTTCCTTATAATGTAGCTACCAGAATCTATTTTTCTGTTTTTATTTTTTTCTTCTTAGCAGAGCCTTTGTTAAACGGCGACCAGCTTATACATGAACGCCCGCCAGCCTACTCTGCTTCGACCACACCCGTTTTACAGGTAAGAAATTTGGAGCAAGCTTGTTGCAATAATTGTAGCCCTGTGGGAAGGTAGTCTGTGTTTATGTGACCCTCGTAGGCCATGTCAACACAGCCAACTAGTCTAAGTTGAGCTAGAAGCCAGCAGGGCAGGAGCCAGTAGTCTTTGAATTTTCCTAGTTTAATGAGTTCAAAAACTTAAGTCTCTTATATAATCGGATGCGACTGTCGTCATGACTTTCTGTGAGAAGGTACATTATGATTTGTCCGATTGAATTGTCTGTTTGGGACAATGCCATTTTTAACACGTAAATGACAAATGGGATGATTGATGGAAACAAGGAAACTAAACTGTACACAATTAAGACTCAACCTTTTGGCAAAAGATACTCCCAGGCTCGGTAGTTTTTGAGGTTGGAAGCAAAGTCGAATTTGCCTACTTTCCTGACTTATGTAATATTGATATCTTATAGCCAAGAACAATGATGGAATTTCTGCATATTCGGCGCGAAAGTTGTTGATATTTACAACCAATAAAATGACACGTTGAGTTTTGCATCGGGAGACAAGCAAATGTTTAAACGGCCAAAACTAAACAGGTATAACGATGTAAAATAAATATTTATCCCGAGATGAAAGATTGAAAAAATCAGTCTCCTGGCAAAATTTAAAGGCTCAGGTAGCATCCTTTCCTTTTTTCGACAATTCCTGCCAATTGTTGCATAAAAGACAAAGAAAGTGAATACAAAATTGCTGATTACTATGAATCTCTTGTCGTTCGTTACACTGAGCAAGTACCTAATCTGTCAGCTAAAGACAACGAGACGACCAGGCTGGTAAGACACTACAATCACGAAGCGTCATTACGCTAAGCTCGGTTTCAACTCTATGATAAAGGGATGCCCTCTACTTTTTGGCAAGCGATTTGTCGGAAGCGGGCGGGCATTTTCCCCCTCAATGGCAGCGAGGAGCGGATAGGCAAACTGTATTCTTTTAAACATCGGGGAACACGGAAAACCCAAACAACAACGTAACAGGTTCGAACTATAAAGCGCCATAGAGTGAGTTCATTGATTGAGTTCTTGATTGAGCGCATAGAGGGATTGTATTTAGCGTCTCAAATAAAAAAATTGACCAGGATAAACCCGGAAAATATCCTAAAATAATTATTTCCGTATAGTTTCCTCGTTGAGCCGCAATATTTGTACAGTGCGTGCTTGTTTTCACGTACCAACATTATCTTCGTTTCCGTAAACCTGTCACTAGTTACCAGTCTACGGCGTACGTCAGGGGCAGACAACAGGCCATTCTCGAGAAAACTGTCACAAGAACTGATTCACTTGCCAACGTATTTTTTCAATGAGAGCTGTACTGCTCTCTCGTAAAGGTCTCGCATGCTTCACTCCTCCTTACTTAATTTCCAAGATTGTGCCGTCGGCAAACATCCACATGTTGAACGTATATTCCCTGCCCTCACCGTGGGATTTTTCTAGGTTGCTTGCCGAGTAAAAAATGCCCACCACTGGGCCGATAAACCACTTTCAAACATATCTGAACGAGCTTGGCTTGATATGTTATGCAGTATCACAGGCAAAGAAAAATGTCTGTGGCAATATGTGTCCCTGACATATTACGACTCAGCAACTTTGGAGCAATTGCTGGAGGCACATCAATTTTCAGCAACATGATTTTATGGTCGCTGTTATCGATAAAAGAGCCAGTACTATGTTATACAGATTTAACTTCATATCTCTATCAAGAATTGGGCTCAAAAATTCGAACTAACATATGAAACAATATGACCAATGTGATTATACAGAATTCTTACTTCTGGTTGTAGTCTGTAGTGAAACCAATATCACAGAGAAACATGGACAGAGTCGCAACGGGTGTTGTTTGAGGCGTGAAGCGGTTACGTAACCCATCCATGTTCGCCTCGCCTCAGGTTGCTGTCGCCTCTCTTTTCCGAAGAGTGCCGATCATGCATCCTTCGGTAATTTTCGGATTTTCGCCGACTGTCAAGCGAAAGTATGTTCGGCAAAGTTTGTGTTGTTGTTGTTGTGTGGTGCTAAGCGGCATTGACGTGCTTGCGAAAACGGGAGTGTTTTGAGCTTCAGGAAAGTGCGTTTTACCGTTTTAAAAATTCCTCTCATATTTTTATGAATATATAATGAGTGTGTTTGAACCAAATTTGAAAGTCTTTTATCGATACTGTCTGGTTTTACTCAATGGTTTACGGTCAGTCATACCACCTTTTAAACGTGCGTCAAGGAAGGACATGTTTATGAAACTGCTGGCGTGTTATGTTTGATTAGCGTGAAGCAGTGTTTCTGGCCTGAGAGCTAACAATGTAGCTATGGTTGCTACGCGACTGGCAGTACGATGCCATCTCGTCGTATTTTTCGCATAATCTCGTGCAAATATCAACCACAAACAAAACCTCCAAAAAAATTATCACCTTTGAAGCTCATTTTAATATGAAAAGCCAATAGTCTACAGAGACGACCATGGAACAAAAGGTATGCCGCGTTTCCAGTTTGTCCATACTATTTTTCTGTGCCCATATTAACTGTTTGTTGATGTTACTTCGGTAACAACTAGGAAACCATCCACCTTTGGAATATTACACACACCTTTAATCCTCGAAAGTGGATCACGCAATATTTCAATCTGCTTATTTTGCCATCGTTATGGTGGCTAAGAAAAGTGTGTCAGCACAACCAGGCAACAAAATCATAATACGTTGTAAACAGGTCGGTACTTGCTTGAGGGAGCACCAAATCGCACTTTTTTCTGTTTCGCCACAGTTTGTCCCACACCAAAACAGACGTCGTTCACTTCTGTATCGGTGTGGCAATCAGCCGATAACCAGATATGAACTGAATATGCTCACGTGCATTACTGTGATTGGTTGACAGAATGACAAGAACATTAGATAAAAGTGTTGGAACCGATTTTGTTTATAGTTGGGTGGCCAAGGCATTTTTTCTACTTTTGACAGTAAAGTGGTATGGTACGAAGGTGAAAAATAAAAGGTTGAAGGAGCTTGATTCATTCAATCAAAAGTTATGAATTTTTTAATAATGAAAAATGACAATTTTTGGCTTTTTCGTCAAATTTCTGCCAAGAATTCAGTCTCATGAAAGTTCGACAATCTGTTCACTTTGTATTTATCTCATATAGAAACATGAAAATTTATGTTCTGGATCGAAATTTTGTTCTATTACAGAAAACCGGAAAATGGAAAGTTTATAGTACTCAATGTTCAGGGAACTTTCAATATAGGTGAAATGGCCATGTAGAAGATGACTTCCTTGTTAAACTGAGATAGCAATAAAAGTTTTGAAAGTCAATGTAAAGTTAGTCTTGGTATTTTGTAGATTATAAGATATTAGCTGTATTACATTTTTATATTTCTGTCAGATATAGTACGTTATGACACTGTGATATAGTATTGACATATACATAGTGATTTTCTTTTTTTTAAGTATTTTTTTTTGCTTGTCTCTAGTGAACAGGCTTGCGATTGGTAAAAAAGCAATGTCTACCACCGAGGGCGCTTTGGATCTACAAAATAAATTTAGAGTTTTACTTGAATATTGTAGAATGGTTGTGTCTAGCCAAGTTTGTGTAAGTTCTGAAGCGAAATGATCGGCAAGTAACCGTTACTTTTGCTATCGTTCAGCACAAATCTTTTGATATCAGATAGCGAAGGCAGCATACAGAGACAGCAGTGTACCAGCTATCCGCCATGGTTAAATTTGTAAAGGGATACTTGAAATTGAACAGATGAGCCTTGTATTTCTCTAGGATGGATGGATTATTAGATAAAACACCAAGAATAAATAAATATATCTCTGTATGTTGTGTATATATATCTTGTGGCAGTCACTCTAAAATTAAACCAAGTACTCAAATCTTCCAATTTTTAAATATTTATTTGATTCTTATGATGGTGTGATTGTTATAATAGTGAAAAGTGAGCCTTCCAACGGCCAAATGTCTGAGCGTTCTGTGAGCCTTCCAACGGCCAAATGTGCAAATATGAGCCTTCTAGCGGCCAAATATGAGCCTTCCAACGGCCAAATGTGAGCCTTCCAACGGCCAAATATGCAAATATGAGCCTTCCAGCGGCCAAATGTGCATATATGAGCCTTCTAGCGGCCAAATACAAGCCTTATTACAGCAAAATCAACCTCTTGAGCAGTAGTGGTGCACGACTTCGGCTTGTAGATGTAATCTGTATAAGAAATAAAATCAATATATGATTTGAGTGGCAGCATGGGCTAAGGGACGGACCATTAGACTTTGGGAAGGGGGGGTGGTCAGAACCGGAAAAAAAAATTTTCAGAGCAGAAAATTTGAAAAAAAAAATTTCAGACTTCTCTCCAAAATAAAAAAAAATATTCAGAACGTAACCGATAATAAAAAATTCTGCAAAATTCAAAAAAAAAATTTGCAAGTCTATTTTCATTTGAAAAAAAAATTTAAAATTATCAGACATAAAAAAAAAAAATTCAGAATCCAGTCGTGACCACCCCCCTCCTAAAGTCTAATGGTCCGTCCCTAAATTTAAAGTTCAAAAAATACCCAGTAGAAAGTTCATGCCAACAAAATGTCACCCTATCAAAAATACTGCCAAAGTACTGCTCCCATTTGATCAGGACTTTTCAAATAACTGCAACAAATTTGAGTCATGTATGTAGCCCATCATGAACTGTATAATATATCAGTCTATCGAATTCTAAAATTCTTTGACAAAAAATAGGAAGACATATACCATAAAATATGCAAATAAACGGACCTACCCTGGGCATTTTCCAGGTAAACGTTTATGATTTATCTGCTCAATTTCAATATTTTGAAAACAACCCTTATATACAACAACTACACTTCCCCTCTATACAATGTTTGGTTCCTTGAAAAAGTGTGTACTGTGTCTTGAATGACCATAGTCGGCCATATTTCTATTGATTTTTTTTTCCATATTTACGACTCCTCAAGCACATCGTTCTCGAGATTCAAAATTTTTGATCACTACCATAATGAACAAATTTATCTTTATCTCGATGAAATCATGTCTATTTTCACAAATTCAAAGTCTAACCTTTTGACGCAATAAACTTCTGACGTCGCACGGATACGCATACTAGTACACCTTGGCCACGTCGGCCATCTTGTTTTTCCACTAACACGTGTCCTCACCACTTGTTCATATTTACGACTCATCAAGGACACCGTTCTCGAGATTCAAAATTGTTGATCGCTTCCATAATGAACAAATTTACCTTTAGCTAGATGAAATCTTGTCTATTTTCACAAATACAAAGTCTAATCTTTTTACGCAAAATCTTCCGACGTCGTAAGGATACGCATACCGTACACCTTATCGGGCACCTTGTTTTTTCACTAACACTAACAGTAACACGTATCATCGCGACTTGTTACCATACAAAAGAGTGAAACACTTACCTGACTTTTTCCTGTGACGGTCCTCTAGATGCACTAAGGTTTATGAAGCAGCTTAGTGCCGTTACCTTGCTTCGGATTGCCAGCAATAGCCGGCCTTCGACGATATTTCTGACGATGAGTACTACGGCTTTACTCTAGCCAGAGTGTAACGTGGGGATAGCGCCCTTAAACCACAGATACCGGCAACACGGTACCGGACATCTCGACCCCTGAACACGTGAGCAATAGACTACCATGTATCAGAAAAATTAAAACTGTGATAACTTCATTAATATGCAAGCCACGCCCACCAAAACCTTTTCAGTTCTAGCCATTTGAATTCTGAAGATGTCTACCAAATTTGACTGAAATACGTTCAGCCGTTTTTGAGATAATGGGGATACGGACACACACACACAGACAGACATGGCTAAACCATATGCTCACGTGTGTGAACACGTGAGCAAAAAACTCATACTGGCGTGTCTTTTCTACTGTCGGCCTCTTGGACTGGTCGCAGTCGTCAAGTCGCTCTACTTAAAACCAACAGTTGTTTTCAATAAAATTTTATTCAATACATATTATTATGGAGATCACCAAAAGAAAATTGTAAAACGTAAAAAATGTAAAACAAAATAAAACAACAACTGACCTTAAGGTAGAACGCATCCCGGGGACAGACATTCGGACTCTCAAACTTTTACAATTCTCTTCTGATATACCACATGTGGGGGTTCATTTTAAAGCATGTGGGGGTTCATTTTTAAGCTCTTGGTGAAAGAAAACTTTTCATCTGCATAGTTTTTCGAAATTCGAAAATTTTTATTTTTCTCCATAGAGTTAAAGCAGGGACGGAGGCCATTTTGAATTTCTAATATCGGTAAATCTTGGGTAATTTGTTTCTCTAGTACCAAAATTTGCATGGTGACCCCCTATTTTTATTCTTGATTTTGAAAGAGAATGATTGAAAGATTTCTTGAGGAAAGTTAGAGCAAAAGTTTAAGTCTTTCACTTTCGAGGTACATACCACCTTAAGTAACTGTAGAAAATCTGGAATGAGTAAGCTGAATTACATTTAAAATTATTACATACATTAACGGGAAACTTGATGACTTTAAATATCATAGAAGTTGTAAAGGAATTATCCAAGCAAATTGCGGTAGCACAAACTATATGGAATATGTTTAAATATTTTAAATATAACTTTTAAATGTACGCATTTCATCTGTTGGTCTGTGCGGCTGTCAGGACTGTATATCTAAAAGAAGCTGAGGTTTCGTCTGTATTGGCTCGAAATCTAACTGTAGCTTCCGTATTTTCTTGTGTGATCATTATGGTTACTCCATGATGTAGATTTTATTGCCCTTTATGTAACTGAGTTCTATTTATTTATTCGTGAGGCCTCCAGGACTTGAAATCGATGAGAAGCTGAGGTTTCGCCCGTATCGGCTCGAAATCTACGAGTAGCTTCCACAATCACATGTGTGATTATTATGGTCATGATGTAGATTTTTATTGCCCTCTATGTAACTAAGGTCTATTCATTCAAATAAAACGTAATCCCCAATTTAAAGATGATGATCACCTCACTAGCTTCTGTAATATTGCAGTTAGAGGAACTCAGTGATATACAATAATGGAAAGAGTTAATTAAGGGGATTATCACATGAACTGGCCCGAATTCCCACCTGTGTGACGTAGAACAGGACGGATAAGAAATCCGAATTACCCCTGTTGTACGTCATCAACCGGAACTTTTTTCTTGCATGGTACCCTTCATGCGGGTCGCGACGTGAACATAGACCGATTTGTCGTGATCGATGCCATGTGCCATGCTCTCAAGACACTTTTTCAAAAAAGGTGACCCGATAAATTCACACATGGAAACATAGAAGGCATGTCCAGCGAAATTTCGAGTCGCTAAAACTATAGCTGTTCCCGAGAATCGAATGGGGATACCGCCGATCCAGTCGAGTCGCCTCGTAAGGCTCAATGTGGACGTCGTACCTGGCGATCCCGGTTGGCGATAAACCTAAAATCTTCACCTCAACGGAAGTTCAACTGAATAAAGGAGTACAGTATAATCTTCGGGAAAGCGACATACAGGCACAAGCATAAAGTCATTCGACTAACAACGATAAATTTCCTTCATCATACAAAAAATTCCGTAAATTCTTGCTCGGAATCAAACCTGTAGCGGCGTAAGGTTGTAGCGCTAGCGAAGACATCAACTGTTGAGCTGTAGGCTATAAGCTTATGCATTGCAGCGCTGTGGAATCCGATGTACCTCGAAAGTTGACTCAGACAACACTCAAAACAGAGTTTCCGTCAAGTAAAATTAGGATGTATCTACGGGTGAGATATATGTCACTGCAAACATCAAAATCCTTAAGACGAAAACATTGACGACCGAGATCGGGATTAACGAGTTGACACCGGCATGGCAGAGACCGGTGACGGCAGCTTGTGGGCATAAAGTACATGCAATGAGGTACACTCTGTGTGTCATCGAACGGAATCTTTCGCGCTCGCCACGGTCGTAAACTTGTGTGATATTTTGAAAAGCCACGGAATCTCTGAGAATGAGAATTACTGTTTCGATCGTGTCGTTGCATTTACTTCATAAATCTATTTGTAAATATTCTTAATAACTCTGAATACTGTGGCTATCCGTCGCTAGCACGATGAAAGTTATGTCGACCGTACCGATGGCCGACTTGCCTTGGCATCGGTACAGCGCGAGACAATGATTGACAGGTTCACGTGACCGAATCCGTATGTCTGGTTGGTGGAGATACTATTTCATGTAGCAAATTTCAGCTTGATGGGATTTATGAATGAAAGTATCTCCTGGGTGACGGGCCGCTTTACTCTTTAAATGAAAGTAATCCGCGTAAGTAAAACACAAATCGCGACGAAATTCATGCAATTTGTTACGATAATTTGATCCATCTACGTCAAAAGAAAAATAAGAAGACTGTTCATGTGATAAATATATAATCCCATGGTATTTTTCTCTGTTTGACGTCATCGTATACTCGTGTTTTTCGCGGAGCCGCACAACTTCTCGCCTTCGGCTCGAAGTTGTACTGCTCCGCGAAAAAACACTCGTATACGATGACGTGAAACAGAGAAAAATACCATGGGATTATATATAAGAACAATTTATTTTGGGGACGGGAAGGACGATTATTGAAAAAAATGTCACTGGTGAATGAGAGACAACTATCCCATAACGATTTGGGATAAAATATTCCCAACAGTCCGAGACTTAAATACAACAACATCGTCGCGGTGTAACTGAAGTCAGCAAAGTTTAGGAAGAGTACTTTTACTTATTACTACTTATACATAACACTACAAGTTATGTATAGATGCAGTTGTAAACCGGTGACATGTAGGTATAGTTACGAGCCCAAGAGTACAAAATTGGTAACCGGAGGAGCTGCGAAATGGAAGAGTAGGCTCATCAAAGGGGCATTGGATACGTTACGGCATCTACTGCTGAGTTTGGCGGTTTTAATGTGGAAAAGAGAAGTGTTACATTTAACGATAGTATGTTTTAGAGAACCAATGAAATCCATATAGTGTAAAGAGTACTGATGATGATGATGATGATGATGATGATGATGATTATAGCTAGGGGAAAGTATTTCAGGACTGTATATAGAGCGATACTCTCACCTTCTCAACTACAGTTCTCACTGTCTACAAGTCGTGAAAATCGGTGAAAATCAGGCCTTGCGTCAGAAGTTTTGTCACAGTCTAAGACGTTTTGTAAAATTGAACAAGTTATAACTTTACTAGTCCGGGATCATTTTTCTTTCTGAGAAAAGTATTGTCTAGGTAAATACCGTACGATTTTACTTTTAGTTTAGTGTGATTCGTAGAGTATTTTTATGAATGTTGCTTGACCCATGGAAGATTACAGTCCTATTGGTAGGTGTTTGTAAATAGGTTATTCTTTGATGTGAATCAATCAGTCAATCAATCGATCAATCAATCAATCAACCTTCAGTCCACTGACTTGTGTTTTATTGTTATGTAAATTTCATGCCAAATGAACAATAAAAATGGGCGGCTTTTCTAATCTGACTATAGATGAATTTGTGGGAGTATGTATCCCCAGTCTGCGATTTAACTCAAACAGTTGCCTTGTCTCTTCCTCTCGGCCGGGATAGACATAAATGTATGTTAAATTTTCACAAGAAAATTGTTCACCAATCAACATTGTTATCTTTCATGCAGATAATTCAGGTAAAGGGCCGTCAGTTGTTGCGAAGAAAGTGATGGTATTGCATCTACAACCTAGGAGCTGTATCACTCCAGAGCAAGGTTGTCATTCATCTGTTTTTACACGGGTTTTGATGAAGAGTTCATTGACCATGTTAATCATGACTCCATCTCACCATTACAAACTCTTGTACACGATTTGGAGAACATGTGGTGCATCCTATATACGTTGATTCTATAAATTCGTTTTGTAGGGAATCAATGGGTGAAAGACGTCTCCTTGCCAGAGATGGTCTCTACGGACACGGTGCTCCCCTTGTTAGGTGCATGCTTTCCGAAGAAAACCTACACTACATTTCACTGTACACGTAGATTATCTGAGAAAGACTACACATCTAACAACTTTCCTTATTACAAAGCTGATGAACAGTTATTTTAAACGGGAACTTACAGGACCGTTGGCGCACAATAGAGATTGCTGACGACGCAGCCATTCACATACACCGGGCGGGAGTTTTTGAATTTTCATAGCATTGCTTTGGTCGTATGATAAATTTGAATAACCATGATCGGCACTTTCGTGACATATGCAAAGAGGGGTCAAATGGTCGTGGAGGGAACACACTTTGAAACATATGCGTTCTCCGACAAAAAAGGAACAATTTTTCAGTATTATTTTCTATTCAAGTTTAATCGCTATATAATCACATACATCATATGTAAGCTTCAATGACAATGAACGCCTGAACAATTGCAAAATCATGTGATTCTGGCACCAAACACGGCAGTAGCGAGGCTTTTTTACATTTGCATAGATTTATGATAATCCGGCTCTTGTAGCGAAAGTTCCTGTTTAAAGCAAAGTTCATGAAACTATCCAAACACTAGTAATGAAAAATTCTCTTTCGGCCAAGACAACCGAAGTATTCAAAACTGACAAAACTCTTTCTTTCAGAACACTTAGTTCTTGTCTCCAACGAAATATTAAAAAAACCATGGTCTTTCTGCAAAGCCGATGAATGGTTCCAGTTTTTGTTTTCTAGTACGTGCACATCTTGTTGATCTATGTCACGATTTTCAAATCAGCCCCGCTCGAATAGAACAAAGAAACTGCTCTATACACTACACTACACTCTGGCACCTCGTATATATTGCCTTTATAGCTTATAGGTGTAAATCTGAAGCCATCGACCCTATCGTTCTCGGTGTTTCTAAACCCAGTCACATTTTTGACACAGTGCCTGATAACCTGCACTGCTTTCGTTACTCAAAGCAAGCTCACCGGGGGTAGAGGGGGGGGGGGGCTGTTCTTGGCAGTCGTCCATATGGTGTCATCCATTATAAAGCACCGGAGTCTGAAACGCATAATTCCCGGTTAGACTTCACGACATACCGAGCTGCTCTAACAGATCCACGCACGGTACTAGTGAGTTCGTTGGCGCAGTATTAGCTTTAGCAAAGACAAATAGAAAACACAGTGTCTATTTGTCTGTGGTTTTAGCGACTCCTCGGCGGGATCATAGCTATGTTACTTGGAAATGTTCCTTCGTTGGGGCGTCCAAAATAAATATTGCTTTGGTTTGCTTAGCTTGTAGGCCTAAAGATATGGGTCAAAGAAGGTGCAAACAGGAAGGCAAATTTATCAAAGAAACTGGTCGGTAGCAAGGACAAAATATAGATTGACGATTTTAATAGTTTTTACATAATAGTCATGCTGACCTGGATTGTGACTTCTTCATTTATTTCACCACTGGCTGTATTTTTGGTTCTAATGCACTTCCGTGTATAACCTCCGTCAGCTGTATTAGCAGTCACAAGACAAAGTAGACAAAGCGTAGGATTCGGTTGCTTGCGGGGTTTAGCAACGTGAAGAGTGAAGACAGAAATGTGTTGCATGGACAGGGCAATAGAAAGTTCTTTATACATGAAGAAGGGAGGGGACGGTCTGCAGCTTTTCTATTCCCTTAGACGGGAGAGGGGGAGTAGAAGACAGATGGCTGAGGTTTCGCGATGAAGTACTTCTGCTTTTTAATCAAACCGAAATAAATGACCAGATGTCACGTGATCCCATCTGCATTTGACCCGAATCACGTCATACGTTTTTATCAATAAACACTACTATACTGGCAGTACACAGGAAAGGGGAAACACATGTGCGCAGTCGATGAAGCCGGACGTACTTGGTTTAGCTCCCGAACCGTTTGATTTAAAATGTCTCAAAACAAAGGTAGGCCAGCTAATATTTACATCGCTCATGGCTACTAAGGTGCTGGGAATAGTCTTCTCTCATTCCTTATGTCTTCATTTTCCGGAGCAGCGGAATTTTACTTCGTTCAACGCATCCTGGAACCGGGAAAACCGTGTTCAACTTCCTTATTGTATCTAACAATACGATGATTAAACGCGTCAATCGCATCACGCAAACGCTTACCTGATCTTATTATTTAGCAGGTAGAAACCAGTTTTCTGTGTTTTCTCACCAACAGACTCTTTGTTAGAAGGTGGTCTGCCCGTGAAACAACAACCGCCACCTTACAGACCTCTGACATCCGATACCCAGGTAATGAGCTTGGAGCTCACAGTCTGTGAGTTTTCCTCATTCAATGATTTGAGAAGCTCGATGTGTCTTATATGAAATCCGATAAATGTCGATAATTAGGCTGAGACCATGAGATCATAACCTTTGTGGCTAGATTCACCTCGACAAGAAACTTTAATGACAATTACATTCAAGTTCACAGTAACACGGAAAGTGCATGTACAGTACACTTTGCTTGTAAACGATGTAAAAACTTCTCTTCTGCCTTCCGCGTCGTCTTGATTAGTTTCTCGCCAATCCATCACAACTTCACAGTGAGGCCATCCATGACTTTCCTGTACCTTTGCAAATTTCTCTCCCTTTCGCTCTGTGAGACTCTACAGTGGTTATTAGATTGTTTGTTCGCGGCAGTGGGCAGTTTTAACACCAACGCTACAGTGTAAGTGCACTTGTCAAAGAGATAATCGGTGGAATTATAAAAATTGTGAAAAAATTATACAATATTAGCACTTTACTTTGAGGCAAAATTAGTTTTTAAAGGCTTGTGAGTTCTACGGGGATGAAACTGGATAGCACCGATTTTCCTACATACAAATAATGAAGGAATAATGAAGGAATTCCTGTATTTCACTGCGGAAGCTCTGCAATGTTGACAATCTATAGAAAGAGAGATGGGGTTTTGTAAATAGAGCTAGGCGATGGAGTAATGAAGAGAAATTGTTTCCGAGTCCTTGAAACAGCAAGCCATTGTCACCTCAAGCCATGCAGTCGTCCCGGAAAGCCCATGACTCGCTATGGTAAAGTAAATATTTATTGTTGGATAAAGACAGAACGGCCCGGTTTATGTCAAAATATTCAGGCTCCCGAAGGATCTCTTTCTTTTGTCATTTCCCTAAAATATTATATTGTCCAATTATTCGATTCTTCTTCCTCTAGGGGCAAGCAATTTTTCTCTCTTCGTTTTACAGTCTGGTGTACTGTTCTTTTAATCACATTTTATAGTTATGTACCATGACTAGCCGTTTGTTTCATAAACAGCCAATGCAAAACGTGACAATGAATGTAGTAGAATGGCTAGTAAGGGTAGAATGCTCCTCGGAGTCAAATATTCGGACTTTTACATGATTCTTCTGGCCTACCTGTGGGTGCTCGTTTTGAAGCTTACAGGTTTAATTATAATTTTCACTGGCTTAGTTGTGTGAGAATTGGGAATTGTTTTCACCCGTAGAGATAAAAGGAAATTCTAAACTACCTTACGCGAACTACCTTAGTACGGCTTTCTTTTTTCCTTTCAGTTCCAATCGTGTTCGAGGTAAGCGAAGGGTAAAGATGTGGCAGATTGTCGGAGGCAAGCAGTAGTCGATCCATTAAACATGATAAGCAAATCAATGAAAATTCAACATTACCGTATTGCAAACAGAAATGTGTGATTCATAATCCTTAATGAAGTATTTGAGAAAAAACAGCCGATTTGTCAGCCCTGACTAAATCCCTCCTTAACAGCTTATATTACAAGTACATTAAAGCAAATACTATGACTGTGAGAATCAACAGGCCATGATGGACCGCCGTGGTCATTCTTACTCATACTTGATCATTGTGAACTGGGCGGAGTTCCAATTGTTTTAGGATGTGAAAAAATAATTAAATCAAAGTACATTTGGCATTGTGATATATCGTGTACAACATTTTAGAAATCACCATGATTGTCTTTCTTTGTCAAATGTTTGAAAATAAGTCAGGGCATATCAGAGCAACAAATGTGACCGGTGCCAAAGTTAAAGATGCAGAGACTGACACTGTCAGCGCAATATTTACCAACCTTTCTCGCCGTCTTTGTGGATTGATTGAAGTGGTTTTATCCTCAGTGCTGGTCTCCAATGGTAATACTCTGCCTCACGGAGTAACGGTGCCTCTCCTGACTCGACCGACACAAAAACCTAACTGTCTGTAGGAGGTTCCCTTCATAAATTTAAACCCTTCGCTAGATCGGCATGACATTTCCTGTCCTTGAGCTGTATCCAAATTCGGTCAAGCCATTGGTGGGCCTGAACCCATATCGTGCAAAATATTGCACACACACACACACACACGCCACAAAAAGTAATTCTCAGGATATGCCAAAGGGTCGTTTCTAAGACCACCACGTCGTCCAAAAAGAGAATACTTGTGTATACCATATATGAAAGTTTTTTAATATATTTATTAACATGAATGTACTTGGACTACAAGTTGGGTAAAGTATAAATGTGTGGTGATGAACATGTAGCCATGAAGATAGAGACGTACCTTGGTGCTGTAAATTTGCTTTGAACGTTTGGTCTGAACTGATGAACTCGGCAGATGGCTTTTCCCCAATTTTACGATATCTTTTTCTTCCTCTATGGATCCATTGACAATGATTTATTCTATTTACACGAACAATCAACAGGAATATAGATTAGCGATGCATAAACCACTGACTTGGTGCTCCGGTTTGCACAATCATTTGATGGAGGTATAGAGATTACCGAATGTCCAACTGGGTGACACGTCCGTAGGACTGACTCTATGATCGAAAAGCCACATTTTCGGGAACGTGTCTCTGAGTGTAACCCCGTCAACTTTCCTTTTCATATTGAACGTCGCCATCGCAGTATATCTCTATTTATCGCGAGCTTCTGGGCCGCCTTTAAGGAAATGTATCTAGGCCAGCTAGGAGTCAAAGTTTGGTTGAACCATCGGTTTTTGACGGCTTCGAACGTGGAACTGCTCGAAACCCCTCTCTGACTTACAGTTTTTTACCAACATTTCAAAGGCCGATGATCAGTCTATCGATGTCGAAAGTTGCCCTTGTCATATTTTCAATCGATTTACTTGCCGGGTAAACTGAGTTATTCATCATGATAATCATAATGGTAGGACAACACATCATAGTCAACTGGTCGGTACTCGCCCGAGTGCGCGCCACATGCAATTTCCGTGTTTGTCTCAAATGATCCCATCTCCTTCTCTTCTCTTCTTTTTGTCTCCCCACAGACAGCACCAGAGCCAAACGACGTTCACGTTCAATATAGGTATGGCGCTCAGCAGATGGAAAACCCGCCGAACACTTGCATGATTCCTGCAGTAATGGCGTGTCTGTGTTGTTGTTGGCCCCTTGGACTGGCCGCAATCCTTAAGGCATCAGAAGTAAGAACAACACCTGTTTTCAATCACTTTTGATTCGATCACTTTTATCATGAAGATCCAGAAGCAAGAATGATGTAAGACTAATAAAAATATCAACACAAAAACAAAGACTGGTCCAAGAAGTAACGTTAGAAAATATGAAATGAACAAAGAGATAATGTACATTAAACGTGCAATAGACACTATTAATGCTGTACTGGTATCATATGAGTTGTAAAAGAATCTATCCAAGCAAATATCGGAAGCAAAATTTTTCAATGGAATGTATATAAATATGTCCTTTTCAATATACCCATTTTATCAATAGGCTGAGAACGCTATTAAGGCTGGAAATCGACAACAAGCAGAGGCCTCATCTGCGTCGGCTCGAAATTTAACAATAGCTTCCGTAATCTGTGGCATCGTCATCATCGTCGCTACTTTAATCGTTTACTTCGTTTTCCTGAAATCCAATTATGATGTACCCGATTATTGAGAAGATGTTCCGCATTCAAGCTGCGAAATAATCAAGCTAGATTTTTTCAAGATGGACCCAAAGCTGCTGGCCCATGCCAACGGGATGTGCATGTGCTCGAATGACGAGGCTATTCATTCAGAAAACTAAATATATTTTTCTTGAATTTGAAAGAAACAATGTTGTTATCTTAAGGTAGAACGCGCCTCGGGGACAGAGATTCAGACTCACATTTCTACAATTCTTTTCTGCTGTACCTCTTGTGGGGCTCATTTCAAAGTCCTAGGATAAAGAAAACTTTAACTCTCATGGTTTTTCAGACACCAAAAATTTCCCCCATAGAGTTAACACAAGAATGGCGGCCATTTTGAATTTCAAATATCGCAAAATGTTTGGTAATTTGTTTCGGTAGTTTAGAGCTTTGCACGATGACCCCCGATTTTAATTTTTATTGTTTTTGAAAGAGCATGGTTGAAAGTTTCATTTTGGAAGTTTGAGCAAAAGTTTAACTCTTTCACTTTCCAGGCGTATACTACCTGAAGATACAACGCACCCCAGGAAGTGCTTTTACAATATTCCCCTGGCCTTTTGGCCTACCTTTTGTTAGGGCTCATTTTGAAGCTTATGGTGGAAATCAAGTTTTAATGGATTAGCTTTGTAAATTTTATTATCCCAACAGAGAAAACATAGAGATGGCGGCATTTTGAATGTCAAAATCGTTTACTTTTGGGTAATCTACTCTCTAATACTAAAGTTTTCACGATGATCCCAAATCCTCATTCTTGATTTTTAAAGAGAATGGTTGAAAGTTTGCTTGAGGAAATCTTGAGGAAAAGTTTAAGCCTTTAGGCGCGCACTACCTTAAGCTGTTGTTTTCTGTTTTTTGTTTTTTTGTTTAAACATTAGATCATTGTCTTATTTTCCTCTCTTACACACCGGTATTCCAAACTGCAAGACTTAGATTTTCGATAGAAATCCATTTTAATGTGAATGCATTCCAATTGTTTGGAAACTGTCATAAATGTTTTTTGGTTAAATCTGTCGAAGAGTTTTTTCAACCACTAACAAATTAATTTATACAGTATGTGAACAGTTGTATTACTTGAATAATTGAATGTTGTAAGAAACTATAGTTCGAAGTACTTGTTTCACTTCCTGCCCTGAAAAAAGACTCAACATGTTATGTGAACACGTTCAAGTTGCAATAAAGGATGGTAACTCCTTGTATCGGACTTAAAAGGTTACGATCCGAGCTGTCGCTGAAAGGTTGGCGGTCACATAAACGGCATCAAGGAGCATCAGTCGTTCACTCGCATTTATCAAGAATATGGTAGTCTATTCGATTTAAGAACAGTCTGGAAACTTTTTAACTTTGAATGTAATAATACATGTAGCTAAATTTTCATTAAAATGAGTGTATAACTCTCATCATGACCTACGCCGCTCGCATTCATCGTACGTCACTAAATCGTACGCCGCTCCACTAAATCGAATTTCCTTTTAATTTCCGTGACTTCCCCCTTGTTTTTTGATGTTTAGGCTGTCAAAAGATTAAAAAACCATTTCATATCAAATTCATGATTCCGGGCCGACTGGTAGTACCCTGCATGAACATTGTTTGATTAGCGTAACCGTGGCAGATTATGCGCATACGCTCCGAAGAAGCTTTATGAAGTTGTGAAGGATAATCGCTAATACAGCTTTACTCCCTAACAGCATTTGATTGTCATGCACGTGTTTTAATTATCTACGTCTCCCGATTCAGTAACTGAACTTCAAAAAAAGTCTGTGTGTTATGAAGATTTAATGAATGCACGTGGTCACCGAAAATGCGCACGCATCAGCTCAAAAATTGTGTCTTTTAAAAATTACAATATCAGGTGAAAATTTGTCACTCGAACATACTGTTACTACATTTGATAAGTTTCCTGACTTAATGACTGAGGGTACTCTAACTTTCATTAGATATTTTGAAATGTCGTGAAATGCGCATGCACTGTATGATTCATAACTATATCTTCGTCTGATTGTTTAAGGTACAAATGTAATAGCTGCGTGTAAACCTAGTAACATTGATTACGACTTCCTGCATAAAGGAGTCGTATTCGTGAGGCCTCCAGAACTTGAAATCTAAAAGAAGCTAAGGTTTCGTCTGTATGGGCTCGAAATCTAAATGTAGCTTCCGTAATCTCTTGTGTGATTATTATTGTTACTCTACGTAACTAAGTTCTATTCATTGAAATAAAACGTAATCCTATATTTATATATGATGATCACCTCGCTAGCTTCTGCAATATTGCCGTTTGAGGCACCTAATGATATACAATGATGGGAAGAGTTATTTAATTTTAGGATGGGGAAGGACGATTATTGGAAAAAAATTGTCACTGGTGAATGTGAAACAACGATCCCTTAACAATTTGGGATAAAATGTTCCCAACAGTCTGAGACTTAAATAGAACAACATCGTCGCGGAGTAACTGAAGTCAGCTAAGTTGAAGGATTGTGCTTTTACTTATTACTACTTATACATAGCAGTACAAGTTATGTATAGATGCAGTTGTAAACCGGTGACATGTAGGTATAGTTATGAACCCAAGATTACAAAATTGGTAACCGGAGGAGCTGCGAAATGGAAGAGTAGGCTCACCAAGGGGGCATTGGATACGTTACGGCATCTACTGGGTGAGTTTGGCGGTTTAAACGTGGGAAAAAAGGTGTTAAGTAAAACGACAGGATGTTTTAGAGAACCGATGAAATCAATATAGTGTAATGAGTACTGATGGTGATGATGATGATGATGATGATGATATGATGATAATGATGATGATAGCTAGGGGAAAGTATTTCAGTACTATATATAGAGCTATACTCTCACCTTCTCAAGCACAGGTCTTACAGTCTACAAGTCGTCAAAATCGGTAAAAATCGGGCCTTACGTTTGAAGTTTTGTGTAAGACGTTTTGTAAAATTAAACAAGTTATAGCTTTAGAATGTGGTTTCGATCATTTTTATTTTTCTGAGAAAAGTATTGTCTAGATAAATACTGTACCATTTTACTTATTTAGTTTTATTGTGATTCGTGGAGTATTTTTATGAATGTTGCTGGACCCATGGAAGATTAAAGTCAGATTGATAGGTGTTTGTGAAGAGGCTATCCTTTGATGTAAATAAATAAATAAATAAATAAATAAATAAATAAATAAATAAATAAAACAAACCTCGGTCCACTGACTTGTGTTTTATTGTTATGTAAATTTCATGCCAAATCAACAATAAAAATGGGCGGCTTTTCGACTCTGACTATAGATGTATTTACAGGACTATGTATCCCTAGTCTGCGATTTAACTCAAACAGTTGTCTTGTCTCTTCCTCTCGGCTGGGACAGACATACATGTACGTTAAATTTTCACCAGAAAATTGTTCACCAATCAACACTGTTAACTTTCATGCAGTTACTTCAGGTGAAGGGCCGTCAGTTGTTGCGAAGAAAGTGAAGGTATTCAATCTTTACAACTTAGGAACTGTATATCACCCAAAAGCAAGGTTGTCATTTCGTCTGTTTTACACGGGTTTTCATGGAGAGTTCATTGACCTTGTTAACCATGACTCCATCTCACCATTAAAAACTCTTGTACACGATTTGGAGCACAAGTATATGGTGCAGCCCACGCTGGTTCTATTCATTCGTTTGAATTCGATGAAATACGTCTCTTTGCCAGAGATGGTTTCTACGGACGTGCACGTCTTGCAGATCTATCAACCCCGCTCCAATAGAACTGAGAAACTGCGCTATATTGTATACTCTGGCACCTCGTATCCCTACCCCAACGCGCATGAAAATATTGCTTTTATAGCTTATAGGTGTAAATCTGAATCTATCGACCCTATCGTCCTCGGTGTTTTTGCCTAATAACCTCCACTGCTTGCGTTACTCAAAGCAAGATCACCGGGGGTGGGCTGTTCTTGGCAGTCGTCCATATGGTGTCGCACATCAGTCCTGTAATATATTGGGATATATTACTAAAGATTGGTTCATCCAAGAACTACTAGACAGACACGATGCTCTGGTAAACTGAATGTTCCCGGGCTAGGAACTGTTTTATTGAACTGTACTGCGCATGCTCGCAGGCTCGTGCAAGAACTCAAAGCAGAATACATCCAATTACATATTCAAAATACTACACTGCTTTCCCTCAAACATTTGGCTGTTCAGTAGTGTAATACAAAACCTCACAGATCAAGTCTGATGACGGGCTTTCTCACCCTTTGAGATCTCCTAACAGGTACACATTGAAATGGAGACTTTACAACACTTGGACTGACTTGATCTGGTTTGTAACTCTGAATAATGCTTTCTGTCTGCTTTGACTTATCAGCACCTGAAGAAGTAACACTTGTCTTTGTTTGTGTTACCTCTTGGTCAATGAACTCAGGTATTACAATTTCTGGTTCAACAACATCTGACACATCATCATGTGCTTTGATCAAATGATCAATATGAACATATCTCTTTGAATGGCCAATTTGCACAATGTAACTCCTTGGACCACATACTTTTACAATAGTACCAGGAATCCACTTTTCCAAATAGGAATTTGGTCTTTTGTTACGTACTCTTACTCTATCATACAACTCAAAAACCCTATCTTTTGTAGACTTATCATGATAGAATTTCTGTTTCTCTTGTTTATGTTCGACAAATTTGGCAAGATCTGGCTTTACCAAACTCAACCTTGTTCGCAATTGTCTTTTCATCATTAACTCAGCTGGTGATACACCCGTAACACTATGTGGTGTTGTACGATATCTCAACAAAAAATTTGCCAATCTGTGTTTTATAGACATACACTTGATACCTTGAAAAACCTGTTTGAGCAATGCATTTTTGACTGTTTTCACTGATCTTTCAGCTGCACCATTTGACTGAGGATGATAAGGAGGAACCAAAGTATGTTTAATACCATTTAACTCCATGAACCTCTTA
The DNA here is from genome assembly GCF_041260155.1 of Ptychodera flava. NCBI lineage: Eukaryota > Metazoa > Hemichordata > Enteropneusta > Ptychoderidae > Ptychodera > Ptychodera flava. The sequence continues at coordinate 32,089,876 of NC_091946.1, forward strand.
AACTCAGCGGAAGTAAATTGTGGGCCGTTGTCAGAAACGACTTCCTCAGGCAAACCATGGTCAGCAAAAATCAGGCGTAATTCATCAATTGTACGTTGACTCGTAGTGGAGGTCATATGCTTTGCCTCAATCCACTTTGAATGACTATCAACTAGTATTAGAAAGAAATCTGTACCCTTCTGACAAAAATCAATATGTACACGCTGAAATGGTCGTGTTGGCCACTTCCATGGTATTAAAGGAGCACTAGATGGGGAATTTCTCACACTCTGACAAACAGTGCATTCATTTACCATTTCCTCTATTTGCTTATCCATGTTGGGCCACCATACACAAGTACGTGCTATAGCTTTGGTACCACACACACCTGGATGCTCCCAGTGCAATTCCTTCAACATTTTCTGTCTGAAAACCGAAGGAATTATAACTCTGCTTCCCCATAAAATGCAGCCTTGCTCAATAGACAACTCAAATCTACGTGTATGATATGGCTTGAGACTTTCCTCAATACCGCTGTCTGACCATCCGGTCTGTACAAACTGATACACTCTACTCAGAACTGGGTCTGTACTGGTAGCTTTCACTATATCAGTAGCTGTTATTGGGAAATTTTCATCTACAACATTTATGTGGTATATCTTGCTCTCACTTGCTAGATCAGAATTCTCATGTGGTAACTGCATCACAATTAGAATGATCTTCAGACTTTCTATACTGTACGTATCTCATAATCATATGCAGACAATATTAATGCCCATCTTTGCATACGAGCTGCTGCCAATGTTGGTATGGCTGATTTTGGACCCAATATTGCCAACAATGGCTTGTGGTCAGTAATTAATGTAAATTTTCGACCATATAAGAATTGGTGAAACTTTCTCACTCCAAACACAATCGACAATGCCTCACGTTCAATTTGTGCATAATTTTTCTCACTTTTGTTTAACGTACGGGACGCATACGCAATCGGTCTCTCTTGACCGTTATCCATGACATGGCTAATGACAGCTCCTACGCCATAGCTACTAGCATCGCATGCCAGTCTAAGCTCACGCTTTGTATCATAATGTACTAACAATGCATCACTGGTAAGGGCAGTCTCACAAGCATTGTATGCTCGTTGGCATTCTTGTGTCCATTCCCACTGAACACCTTTTTTAACAACTCATGAAGTGGTGCTAATATAGTTGGCAGAAACGAATGATAATACTGAACCATACCAAGGAAAGACCTTAGTTCCTGAACATTGCTTGAAACTGGTGCCTTTTGATGGCATCAACCTTTTCATCAACAGGATGTAGCCCCTCAGCATTTATCCTAAGTCCAAGGTATACAACCTCTGATTGCAGAAATTTGCATTTATCAAGCTTGAGATGAATGTTATGATGATGTAACCTCTCTAGAACCTGATCAAGGATATTTAGATTTTCTTTCCAGTTACTTCCACCAATCAGTATATCATCCTGTTTACAAACACACTTGGGAATACCCTGCAAAATTTGATCCATTTTGGCCTGAAACAATTTTGGCGCAGACTTAACACCATAAGGCAATTTTGTATATTTATACAATCCTTTATGAGTATTTATAGTCAAATACTCTTGACTTTCTTTATCAACACTTAACTGTGCATACGCATGAGACATATCAAGTTTTGTAAAAACTTTAGAACCAGTAAATTCAGTATACAAGTCTTGTGCAGTTGGAAGTGGATATTGCTCATCCTCGACAGCTTGGTTAATAGTTACTTTATAGTCTCCACATATTCTCACAGACTTGTCTGCTTTTGGGACAACCACAATTGGACTGGCCCACTCAGATCTCTCTGTTTTGACAATTACACCATGTCTCTCAAGTTTGTCTAACTCTTTTTCAACTTGATCTTTGAGTGCATATGGAACTCGACGTGGCTTGATGAAAACTGGTTTGGCATCATCACGAATGGTAATGTGCGCTTCAAACCCCTTCATGCCTTCATAACTGTCATCGAACAATGATTTATGTTTGGCCAAAAGCTCGTCAAGTTGTCATTTGCATTTTGGTTGGTGTAAGTCATAGTATTTCTTGCAGTGACACTGAAAATTTCACCCCAATTTAGCTTGACTTTTTGTAACCAATTTCTACCCAAAAGTGTAGGTTTATTGTCATGATTTGCTACTATCATGGGTAATGTCATCTTTTGACCCTGGTAGCCACATTACAGCTCATCTCACCAACAATGTCGAGCATTTCACCCGTATAAGTTTTCAGTTCCACCCTTGAGGGTGAAAGAGGCACATGTCTAAATTTCTCATTGTACACATTTTGCTCATGATCGAGAAATCAGCAGCTGTATCTATCTGCATTAGACATGGTATCTTGTTTACACACAGTTCCACAGTGTAACCTTCTCTCTTGTAGGTTTACCTGTGTTCATAGAGTACAATGAATATAAACCAGCATTGTTCTCATCATCACTGTTACCCGTACAATTTTGTACTTTCCCTTTTGGTTTGCTTTTCTCATGTATGTGGGATTTTACATATTCCCATTTGTATTTGCACGGCTACGACACACAGATGCAATGTGACCAATTTTCTCACATTTGTAACACTTGGACGTTTTAAATTTACATGTATGTGGAGCATGATTGCCTCCACATCTATAACACACTATTTGTTCATTAGTCTTAGAGTTATTGACCCTTGAAGTTTCCAGCTTGCTGACGGTACCGCTGTCTTTGTCTGGGTTGCCACGTACATTACTGCTGGCAGGACGAAATTCCCTAGTTTTCCTTTCTGCCATCTCCATCGCCGTTGCAATTTGGCAAGCACGGGTAAACGTAAGGTCAACTGTGTTCAACAGCTTGTTTTGAATCCTCTCATCGATTAACCCACAGACGAATCTGTCTCTCAGTGCTCGGTTCAGAAAATCGCCATAGTTGCAATGCAGCGAAAGTTTTTTCAAGGCAACAATATAGTCGCTTATCGACTCACCCTCTCTCTGGTTGCGTGTACCAAAATGAAAACTCTCAGCTATCTCCAGTGGTGCTGGGTTATAATGGGTCTCAAGAGCTCGCACAATTTCATCAAGTGATTTGTCTTTTGGCTTTGACGGCGACAGTAAATTCTTCAACGTGGAATACACTTCCGGTCCGATTTCTGTTAGGAAGATTGCTCGTTTTCTATCTCTAACAGTCTCATTATTGTCATCGTGACCCTCACCTGGCTTTTCCACGATACCATTGGCAACAAAAAACATTTCCATCCGTTCGACATACGAACTAAATGTCTCTCTCTCTGGCAAAAATTCGCCGAGTTTACCAATGAGACCAGTCGCTCCCGCCATTTCTACGCAATGTAACCAGTTGCAGCCCACTCGTGCCGTCGTTGGGAAAATTTACCAAGTCTTTCTCCAACGAAAAATCTAGTGTAACGTCCTGGAATTTCCTCGTGTTACTCACTACACGTAGAAAGTCCCAATCCTCGTCGCCAATGTAATATATTGTAATATTACTAAAGATTGGTTCATCCAAGAACTACTAGACAGACACGATGCTCTGGTAAACTGAATGTTCCCGGGCTAGGAACTGTTTTATTGAACTGTACTGCGCATGCTCGCAGGCTCGTGCAAGAACTCAAAGCAGAATACATCCAATTACATATTCAAAATACTACAAGTCCAGTTATTATAAAATCGCCGGAGTCTGAAACGCATGATTTCCGGTAAGACTTCACGGCATACTGAGCTGCAGCTGCTCTAACAGATGCATGCACGGTACTAGTGAGTTCGTTGGCCATAACATAGGCGTGTCGATATGGAGGACAGGCTCACATGGCAGGCAAGGCAATTTGAAGTTGAGTTTCTGACAAATTACAGCTCGAGTCGATCACGATATTATAATCATATAAATTATTATGATAACGTCCCATAATGAAAAATATGAGACGGATATATTTGAAAGCTTGAGATAACACCTTCCGTTCTGTATGATCTATGAGCATGACAAGTATTTGTATTACGTGCTTGTCTTCACAATTCGCCGGCAACCATCAGCATCGTTTCCTTAATCTGTCACAAGTGACAGTTCATAGCCTACATCAAAGGGGCATGCAGCCTACATGCCGTTTTCGAGACGACCAAAATAGTGACCATACATAGCTCCAAGGGTATCTAAAACTACCCTCTTGTTCTTTACGGCATGGTTCAATGTTTGTCTCGGTGTCCGCGCGATTTGAACCAGCCGCCATGTTTGGACGCCTTCACTTGACGAACTACGCATACTGCTGTACGTCATTATCGTACTTAAAAGGCACGTGGTCAGTCTACTTGTAGCTTTGGTGACATCATTGTGAAACGGGTACTGTTGATACCGTATGCGATTGTTTGTGAATGTTAATGAATGGGTGATTTCTCCGTGTATCGTGTAATAATTTGTATCGGCAAAGTTGAATGGTACTTCAGACCAAAAGTGAGCACATTACATTGGTGGTGACCAGAGATGGCAGTAGTCACTCTTGTCTTTCACCGTGTTTCAGTACGGTCACTCTTGCGGCACTCTTTGTGCAGTGGCAGAGATTTATCAAAATCAAAGACAGCTGAACGCAAGCAAAGATTACAAGAAATCGAACATACAATGAATGACTGACGAGAAAAAGATTCACAAATAGTGCAGTACTGTAATTTCATCTCACGACCACGACCACATCTTTCATCTGTTCAAATTCCATTCGTACGGCTAAATAGGCAAGACCGAACACAGATGATCCCTGAATCAGCCATGACATGTATATCTACTGCACATCACTTTTGTTCGGACCGGTTGTAACTAACCGGGAAACACGCTTTACAAATTAGCAAGAAATTAATTTTTGATCAGTGTCCGCATCACACTGGAATACAAGTTCTCCGCTGACAAGCCGAAGGACTTGATGCAAGACAGATAGGACAGGTGCCGAGGTAAGCGAAGGGCAGGGAAGCGGCTGATTGTCGGAGGCAAGCAGTATCGATCCATTAAACATGACAAACAAATCAATGAAAATTCAACATTACCGTATTACAAACAGAAATGTGTGATTCATAATCCTCAATGAAGTATTTGAGAAAAACAGCCGATTTGTCAAACCTACAATCTTTTATAAGTATTGCCGACTGTCAACGTAGAAAAATTATTGCCCTGACTAAAATCCCTCCTCAAAGCAAATACTATGACTTTGAGATCAACAGGCTGTGATAGACCGCCGTCGTCATTTCTTACTCATACTCGATCATTGTAAACAGGGAGGAATTCCAATCGTTTTAGGATGTGAAAAAGTGATTAAATCAAGTACATCTGGCATTGTGATATATCGTGTACAACATTTTAGAAATCACCATGGTTCTCATTCTTTGTCAAATGTTTGAAAATAAGTCAGGGCATATTAGAGCAACAAATGTGACCGACGCCGAAGTTGAAGATACAGTGACCGATACTGTCAACGCAGTCTGAAATCGAAATATTTTCGTCTCCCCTGTCGGTTGAAATTTACCGACCTTTCTCTCCGTCTTTGTGGATTGATCGAAGTATTTTCATCGCCAGTGCTCTCTCCCATGGTAATACTCTGCCTCACAGAGTAATCATGCCTCTCCTAACTCGACCGACGCAATAACCTAACTGTCTGTAGGAGGTTCCCTTCATAAATTTAAACCTTTCGCTAGAGAAGACCGAACGGCAAGACATTTCCTGTCCGTAAGCTGTACCCGAATTCGGCCAGCCATCGGAGGGCCTGAGCCCACATCGTGCAAAATATTGCACACACACACGCGCGCGCGCCACAAAACAGTCATTCCGGGATATGCCAAACGGTCGTTTCTAGGACCACCACGTCGTCCAAATAGAGAGTACTCGTATATAAAATATGAAAGTTTTTTTTTTTATATTTTGACATGAATAATGTACTTGGACTACAAGGTGGTATGTTTGGTCTGAACTGATGAGCTTGACCGTATGGCTTTTACCTCAATTTTACGATCTCTTTTTCTTCCTCTATGGATCCATTGACAATGATTTCTTTTATTTACACGTAAAATCAACAGGAATACAGATTAGAAATTCATAAACCACTGACTTGCTGCTGCGGTTTGCACAATCATTTGATGGAGATAAGAGAGATTATGAAATGTCCAACGGTTGTTTACGTGCGTTGGATTGACTTTGCGATAGGAAAGCCACATTTTCGGGAACGCGTCTCTGCATGTCACCTCGTCAACTTCTCTTTTTATAATGAACGTCGCCATCACAGATAATTTATAGCGGGCTTCCGGGCCACCTTTTAAGAAATGTATAGGCCAGTCAGTAGTCAAAGTTTGGTTGAACCATCAGTTTTTGACGGCTTCGAACGTGGAACTGCTCGAAAGTCCTCCCCGGCTTTAAGTTTTTTGACCGACAGTGTATCGATGTCAAAAGTTGGCCCTGTCATATTTTCAGTCGATTAACCCGCCTAATAAACTGAGTTATTCATCATCAACATCATCATGGTAGGACAACACATCATAGTCAACACTCGCCTGAGGGCGCACCATATTCAACATTCATGTTTGTCTCAATCGATACAATCTTCTCTTCTCTTCTTTTTGTCTTCCCACAGACCGCGCCACAGCCAAACGACGTTCACGTTCAATTTAGGTATGGAGTACAGCAGATGGAAAACCCGCCGTACACTTGGATGATTCCTGCAGTATTGGCTTGTGTGTGTTGCTGTTGGCCCCTTGGATTAGCCGCAATCCTTAAGGCATCAGAAGTAAGAACAACACCTGTTTTTAAATACATTTGATTCGATCGCTTTTATCATGAAGATCCAGAAACAAGAATGATGTTATACAAACAAAAATATCAACACAAAAACAAAGACTGGCTCCAGAAGTAACTTTAAAAAACCTGACATGAGCAAAGCTATAATGTACATTAAACGTTCAACCAGGCGACTTTCAATACTGTACTGGTTTTATATATGAGTTGTAAAAGAATGTATCCAAGCAAATATCGGAAGCAAAATATTCATATTGAATGTATTCAAATATTTCATTTCAATATACCTATTTTATCAATAGGCTGAGAGCGCTATTAAGGCTGGAAATCGACAACAAGCAGAGGCCTCATCTGCGTCGGCTCGAATATTCACGATAGCTTCCGTACTCTGTGGCATTGCCATCAACGTCATGTTAATCGTTTTCTTCGTTCTCCCGAAAGCCGATGATGGTGTACCCGATTATTGAGGAGATGTTCCGCATTCAAGCTGCGAAATAATCAAGCTAGATTTTTTCAAGATGGACCTAAAGCTGCTGGCCCACGCCAACGGGATGTGTATGTGCTCGAATATGACGAGGCTATTCATTAGAAAACTAAGTATATTTTTCTTGAATTTTAAAGAAACAATGTTGTTTTAGAACGCGCCTTGGGAGTAGAGATTCGGACTCTAACATTTCTAAAATTCATTTCTGCTGTACCTCTTGGGGGCTCATTTTAAAGCTTTAAGATAAAGAAAACTTTAACTGTCATAGTTTTTGAGATATCGAAAATTTCCCCCATAGAGTTAACACAAGAATGGCGGCCATTTTGAATTTCAAATATCGCAAAATGTTAGGTAATTTGTTTCGATAGTTCAAAGCTTTGCACAGTGACCCCCAATTTTTATTTTTATGTTTTTTGAAAGAGCATGGTTGAAAGTTTAATTTTGGAAGTTTGAGCAAAAGTTTAACTCTTTCACTTTCGAGGCGTATACTACCTGAAGATACAACGCGCCTCCGGAACTGCTTTTACAATTTTCCCTTGGCCTTTTGGCCTACGATTTGTTAGGTTTATTTTGAAGCTTATGGTGGAAATCAAGTTTGAACGGCTTAGCTTTGTAAAACTCGGGAATTTTATTATCCCAATAGAGAAAATACAGAGATGGCTGCCATTTGTCACTCGAACATACTGTATTTACTACATTTGATAAGTTTCCTGACTAAATGACTGCGTGTAGTCTATCTTTCATTAGATGTTTTGAAATGTCGTGTAATGTGCATGCACGGTATGATTCATAATTATATCTTCGTCTTATTGTTTAAGGTACAAATGTAATAACTGCGTGTAAGCGTAGTAACATTGGTTACTTCCTGCATTAAGGAATCGTATTCGTAAGGCCTCCAGGACTTGAAATCGATAAGAAGCTGAGGTTTCATCTGTACGGGCTCGAAATCTAAATGTAGCTTCCGTAATCTCTTGTGTGATAATTATGGTTAATCCTAGACTTGGTTCAAGTCGGTGAATTAAAAAAAATAAAATCATTTATAATAGTTTCTCTTGTGTCTCTCCTATTTCGTACAAACCTATCCGGAATTTGGCAGCTCACGCCAGGTTTTCCCAGCTATTGAATGCGTCGAGTTTGAGTCTGCGCAGTAGTGAGTTAGTTTCTGCCGGATTCACCGACTTGGACTTCTTGCAAGTACAGGCGGTGAGACGGACTGTGTACACAGTGACGTAGAGCAAATACAAAATGATTGACAGCCCCGCCGTTATTCTGGCCAATAAGAAGAACGCATGCTCTGCATGCATTCAAAGGTTTGTTGTCATCTCAGTGCAAAGCTAGACATCGAGTACGTTTTATATCTGGGCGAATAATGGCATCAAGTTCGTACATCAACTACGTTTTACAACTGATCGGTCGACCATCGCTAATCATGCGAGATTACCAAAGAAAGCTTGTTGAGAGTTACATTGAGGGAAAAGATGTGTTCGTCTGCGCACCAACCGGCAGCGGAAAATCACTGACATACGAAGTCGCCCCACATTGTTTTGATTTCCATCGCTTTGGGCACGTAAGAGAACAGGCTACAACTGTAAGGACGGTGTCTTTTTCCATCCTTGAATAACCGGCGACGATTTTCGCATTTTGCAACATGGGCCCCACAAACAACACAGATATTTTCACGCGTTTTCGGTGATACAACAGAGGTCGTGCTGACTTTTGTGGGAGTGACTGCACTCGACATTTTGTCAACAACGCCATGTGAGTTTTATGCACGTCTCGTTTGGGTCAATTGGTAACTCCTCCCAATGTGTAAAATTTAGTGATGTCATCTTATGAATAATATATGAGTAAAGAAAACGTCATCTCATGAATAATTTATTGCAACGCAGATCGTGCAAGAAAGTCAAGTCTGTGATTCCGGGTGAAACTCCGCTGTATAGCGTTCACTCCCCTCATCGCGTTCACCCTACTCATCGCGTCCACTCACGCGCGCATTTCACATGAAAGCAGAATACAAATCATTGCGTTCACTCCACTCAAACATTCACAAATCACAGACTTGAACCAAGTCTAGGTTAATCCATGATTACCCTAACTAACTACTTTTCATTCAAAAAAACCGTAATCCTATATTTATATGTGATGATCACCTCTAGCTTCTGCAATATTGCGGTTTGTCGGCACCCAATGTTTTAGAATGATGGAAAGAGTTATTTTAGAGGAGAACCATTTAATTATGGGGCGGAAAGGAGGACTTTTGAAAAAAAAAACTGTCACTGGTGAATGAGAAACAACGATCCCATAACGATTTGGAAAAAATGTCTCCAACAATCTGAGACTTAAATACTGTACAACAACATCTTCGCCGTGTAACTGAAGTCAGCAAGGTTAGGTAAGTGTGCTGTTACTTGTTACTACTTATACACAACACTACAAGTTATCTATAGATGCAGTTGTAAACCGGTGACATGTAGGTATAGTTACGAACCCAAGGTTACAAAATTGGTAACCAGAGGAGCTGGGAAATGGAAGATAGGCTCACCAAGGGGGCATTGGATACCTTAAGACATCTACTGGGTGAGTTTGGCGGTTTTAATGTGGAAAAGAGAAGTGTTACGTAAAACGACAGGATGTTTTAGAGAATGAAATCAATATAGTCTAATGATGATGATGATGATGATGATGATGATGATGATGATGACGACGATGATGATGATGGTGATGGTGATGATGATGATGATGATGGTAGCTAGGGGAAAGTATATAGAGCTACACTCTCACCTTCTAAAGCACTGTTCTTACAATCTACAAGTCGTCAAAATCGGTGAAAATCGGGCCTTGCGTTAGAAGTTTTGTATAAGACGTTTTTAAAATTAAACAAGTTATAACTTCAAAGTCCGGTTTTGACCACCTTTATTTCTGAGGATAGTACTGTCCAGGTAAAAAGTGTACCATTTTAGTTTTCGTTAAGTGTGATTCGTAGAATATTTTTATGAATGTTGCTGGACCCGTGGAATATTAGAGTACGATTGGTAGGTGTTTGTAAATAGGTTATCCTTGATTTGAATAAATAAATAAATAAACAAATAAATAAATAAACAAATCAATTAATCAATCAATAAATCTATCAATCAATAAATCTATCAATCAATCAATAAATAAATAAATAAATCCACTGACTTGTGTTTTATTTTTATGTAATTTTCATGCCAAATGAACAATAAAAATTGGCGGCTTTTCGACTCTATATGTTTTTATCGTAGGGTAGAATGCGACTCGAGGACAGAGATTCGGACTCACATTTCTACAATTCTTTTCTGCTCTATCACTTGCGGCACTTGTGGGGGCTCTAGATGTTCTAGGTGTTGATCTTACATCCAACCTAGACTGGAACAGCAGGTAGAAGACCCGCCATACACTTGCATGATTTCTGCTGTATTGGCGACGTAGTCGCGGCTGCCCTTGTTAAGTGCATGCTTTATGAAGAAAGCCTAGTAAGCTACATTTGACTGTAAACTTCGATTCTCCGAAAGAGCGTGCACATTCAACAAATCTGTTCTTGCACAACTGACGAACACTCTTCCTGTAGCAAAGTTAATGAAACTCTATCCAAACGCAAGTTAAGAAAAATTCTGCTAAAACGACGGAAGTCTTCAAAACGAACAAAGCTATTTCTTTCAGAAAACGTGATGAAAAGTTCCTGTCCCAAACAAAATATTAAAAAAGCATTTTTTTTCAGCAAATCCGTTCCAGGGTTTGTCTTCTAATGTGTATACATTAAGCAGATCTAAGTCATGACATCAGCCCCGCTCGAATAGGAGACTGCATACATTGTGCGTTCTACCACCTTGTATTCCTACCCAACCAGCATGGAATATTGCTGCTATAGCTTATAAGCGTAAATTTGTACAACGGTCGACCCTATCGTACACGATGTTTGTCGACCCAATACATTTTCGACACAGTATTGCGCACATAGATTGCCTGATCACCTACACTGTTTGTGTCACTCAAAGGCGACTTCAGGTGATCTCAGTAGATCACGCCCATATTCTCTAATATTGATAGTCGTCAATATGGTGCAAGATACCAGTCCATTTGTTATAATAAACGCATCAAATTAATGGATCGTGTTTTGACTGCACGGCATACAGAGCTGCTTTAACAGATCCATGTTAACCTCCGTAAATGTAATAATCTCCATAAATGTAACGTCAACCATAATCACCCATACAAGTAATAAAAACACAAACCATAATTGTATTAAATAATAACCATATAATGTATTAAAAAATCACCCCATAAGTGTATTACTTGTCAACCATCAATGAAATAAATCTATATTGTTATCACAATCGGAAGAATTAGCCCCTAAATATTTATCTAGGTAATAAAGGAAAGTAACTCCATACATTGTTCATATCTTAATTGTTTGTGTTTAGTGTGTTTTGTGTATTTTGAAAACGTACTTTACGTTTCGCTGTCTTGTGTATTGAATTGATTGACCACGGCAAGACACTGCTGGAATCTGCGTGCCAGTGCAGTCTCTACTCCAGAGTGGAGAGACTGTATAACACAACTGTCATGATCTTCCAGATTGGCACAAAGAAAATTAATATTTCGCGCTCTCGATACATAGCGCCCATGGACGCGATAAATCCTGCGCAATTCCTCTCGATTTTGACTCTAACAATACTGGCGCCACGAAATACCAGCACGGTATCGACAGCATGGTCTCACTCGTTTGCACATTTAAAATTCACCCACCGACTTATTTTTCTCATGGAGACTCTGCGCACTACCACCGTGTTCTATTGTATTTCAACCAATCATAATATTGAGCCAATGTTATCAATTTTAATTTATTCATAGCGTGGGTTTGAAACAATAGAATTGTAGCAAGGGCAAGTGATAATTTGTGCTTTTGTATCTTTTCTAATTTCGGTAAATCAAAGTATTGTCTTATTGTATTCTTTATGGCGTCGGTATCCGACATAGCCTAGATATTGTATAAATGGACACACTAACTCAAAGGACTCAGGTAACACTGTGAAGTCGGGCCTTGAGATTCATGTAACAGCGGCTGGGCCGTATAGCCTGGCCATAGCTCCGTATTCAATAAATAAGTTCCAGTTCTACGTCAACACTTGTCGTCAGTTCCAGTTTCTTTCCTCAAGACACGATACTACGACCCTTTAACGCTCTTTTTCGAAAACTTGCCATGCTTTCTTCATCAGTCGCCTCAAATTCATCTTCACATTGTCTGTATTCCTACGTTGTCCCACTTGAAGTTTGTTCCTTCACTGGGAATGCTAATTTTGTTCAAATGTGTGTGTTCAAGGTAGTGCTCGTATTATGTTTACCATATTGAAATATAGATGTATGTTCTCGTCAACATGTTTTGTGTCGTAAGTTTCTCTTATAAGGTTGTATAATGCTCTGTTGTTTGTTTTGAGTCGTATTATTCGTTGCTCATGGGCTTTACCGACTTAAAGGGAGAAGGCAAAATTTGTTGCATAGACAGGGCAATAGAAAGTTTTTAATTGTGGAGAAGGGGACAGTCGGCAGGTTTTATACCATCCCTTGGATAGGTCGCCAGAGGAAATACATAACGGGGAAGGGGTCGGAGTATAGGACAGACGGCCAACATTTCCCAGTGAAGAACTTCTGCTTTGTTATCATACGCTAACAAATGACCGGACGTCACCTGATTTTGTCAGGAAACACAAAACTGGCAGAGCCATTACACATAGAAAAGGGAAACACATGCACACAGCCGAAGATGGCAGACGTATTTGATTCAGATCCGCTTGACTTCAACATGTCTCAAGACAAAGGTAGGCAAGCCTGAGATTTAAATCGATCATGGCTAATGAGGTGGCAGATATATTTTTCTCTCTTTTCTTGTCTACTCATTTTCCGGAGCAAAATTAACTTCGTCAAACGCATCCTAGAACTAGGATAACTGCTTTCAACTTCTCATCTAACAATGCGATTATTGAACGTGTCAACTGCATCCACGTAAACGCTTGCCTGATTATGTTGTAGGTAGAAACCAGTTTTTTGTGTTTTTGTCACCAACAGAGCCTTTGTTAGGAGGTGGTCTGCCTGCGGCAGAAGAATCGTCACCCTGCAGCGTGACACCCACTACTCAGGTAATGAGTTTTGAGCTAGCAGTCTGTGAGTTTTTCTCATTAATGTCTTGAGAAGCTGGCTGTGTCTCTTATTAAATCCGGTAAAATGTTGATAATTAGGCTGAACACGATTGGAACTAATTTGGGATAATTGGATTTTCATATTTTTTAAATTTCTCAAAAGTGTTAGGTGCCAACTAGTTGAATGTTGCAATAATACAAATTACTTATAAATACAATTGTACAATGTAAAGAGAACAGCAGATGAGATTACATTTGTAGATTAAATCGGCATTACTTCACCATCCAATTATCCCAAATTAGTTCCAATCGTGTTGCTGAGACCAGATGAGGCCATATTAATCCGTGGGCTGGAGGGGCCCACCGTGCACCCCCCCATAAACCTACTACATGGGTATTTTTTTGTTCTTTGGGATCTACTGAACTAGAAAAAAGATGTTAACATTGGATATTTTGGGATGCACTACCTGTCTGCACTGGTTTTTGATTTGTATGTACCGCAAAAAATTGCGAAAAATGGGTTGGGGTAGGGGGTACTATATCCTCCCCTAAATTGAGTAAACCAGCATGAAATAGCACAAACCTTACATTTTTGGAAAGCTCAGATGCTGTTCTTTTTGAGGAATACCAGCTTTAGCAAAATTGATTTCTGTACATAGAATAGGACGACTTTAAAATGAATTTTTTTGACAATTTTGAAATTTTTTACCCAAAATACCATGTAACAATTGTGATTTACTTTTTATTAAGCAAAATTTTCACTACTTTTTGTGTTTAAATTATTTATTCCAATATATTAAACAAGAAAAAAAGTGTTAACATCAGATATTTAACTATACACTACTTCTCTGGAGTCAATTTTGAATTGCGTGTATCTGTATTGGGTGTGCAAAAGCTAGGGGTAGGGGTACAACATTCTTTCCTTGATGAAGTAAACTGGCTTGAAATGCCATATACCTTATAGTTTTAGAAAGCTGAGATACTGGTCTTTCTAAAATGCATAAGGTTTTAGTAAAAAAAATATGACGTCATAGAATTGGATAACTTTAAATCGATTTTTTCTGGTAATTCAGTATTTTTAACCGGAAGAAAATACGATAACTATTGTTTCCTCCCAATGAAGCAAATCAAACAGATTTATGGATGTTATTTACTAATTGCAATGTGCTGAAGAAGAAAATAAATGTCAAAATTGGTATTTACAATGCATTTTATTGTCTCTACTCACTAAAATTGCAAGTTTTGCTACATTGGTATATCGTGAATGGGCATTTTATTGTTATGCAATGAACTAATGCACAGCCTTAAAAAGAAGACTTTAAAAACGGGCACACAAAGTCATATTGCCATTTTCTCCTTAAAGTTAATATAGATTGTTGATGACTGTCTATTTTTATAATTTACTTTTTAAATATTTTTTTTTATAAATAATTTTGATAAGACGTATTTGGAAATTGTCTATGCCTCCTTGTCTTACTTATACAGCAAGCATTGCTAACAATCTATTAGGCCGTGCGCTAGAGGGGCGTCTAGGTGCACCTCCCCCCCCCCAACCCCAAAGGATAACAAACATGTATTTTTCAGAAGCCTTGGGATCCCTGGAATAAGAAACAGGATTTTAACGGACAACATATAGGGACTGAATAGCTGTCATGGTCATGTTTTGAAGAGTACCGCAAAATCACGATTCTGTGACCCACATGGATTTTTGTCAAACCTGTCTTTATGTACGTCATCTGCTGAGCTTACTGTTTAACATAACCTAGCTTATGGGGTATCATTAGAAACGGTGTTTATTCTTCTTGAAAATGGTTTATAGTAATATGCAATATCTTCTATAGTTTTCATGAAATAGGGCCATAATTTACCCCATACCCCAAAGTTCATGTCGCAAATTACTGTCAAAACTAATCTAAATTCTACCAATTATTTACCTAGACATAATACAAAGGGCAATGCTGTGTATTAACTTTGTGTTATTTGCTACAGGTACATGTTAGAAACCTGAAATAAACTTTTGACAGAAAAAATATTGGGATCCTGTATCTGTAACAGTCATATTTTGAAGGGTTCTGCAAAATCACAGTATTACTGAATCACATTCGTTTTTGTTAAACCTGTCTTCTTGTAAGTCTTCTGCTGAGCTTATTTGAACATAACGAGGCATATTCGGTATCATTAGAAAGTTAATTTACTTTTCTTTAAAATGATATATTGCAATATGCAATATCTTCTATAGTTTTCATGAAATTAGACCAAAACTTACCCCATACCCCAAAGTTTTATGTCGCTAGTTACAGTCAAAACTAATCTCAAATTCTACCAATTATTTCCTGGACACTTTACAAAAGACATGCTTTGTATAAAATATATTTGATTTGGTACAGGGACATGTCAAAAATATGAGTTAGACTTTTAACAGACAAAATATTGGGATTGAAAGACTATTACTGGCATGTTTTGAATGGTACAGCAAAATCACAGTATTAGCGACTCGCATTCATTTTGTTAAATCTGTCTTCTTGTAAGTCATCTGCTGACCTTACTTTTTATCATAACCTAGCTTATGGGCTGCCACTGGAAAGACAATTTATTTGGCTTTAAAATGACATATTGTAATATACAATATCTTCTACAGTTTTCATGAAATGGGACCAAACCTTACCCCATACCCCAAAGTTTTATGTCGTAAATTACTGTCACAACTAATCTTAAATTCTACCACTTATTTACCTAGACATTATACAAAAGGCAATGCTTTGTATCAAATTTATTTTATTTGATACAGGTACATGTTAAAAACTTGAAATAAACTTGTAACACAAAAATATCCGGATGCTGTAGCTGTGACAATCATATTTTGAATGGTACTGCAAAATCACAGTATTGCCAACTCGCACACATTTTCGTTAAACCTGTCTTCTTGTAAGTCGCCTACTGAGCTTACTTTTTAACATAACGTGGCAAGTTTAGGCATCATTAGACAGTTAATTTACTCTTCTTTAAAATACTATATTGCAATATGCAATATCTTCTATAGTTTTCATTAAATAGGACAACAACTTACCCCATACCCCAAAGTTTTATGTTCCAAATTACAGCCAAAAGTAATCTCAATTCTGCCAACTATTTACCAGGACATAATACAAAAGGCAACGATTTGTATGAGATTTAGTTTATTTGCTACAGGTTGCATTTTAGAATCTTGAAACGAACTTTTAACAGAAAAAATATTGTGATGCTGTAGCTGTAACAGTAATATTGTGAAGGGTACCACAAAATCACGGTATTGCCAACTCGCATACGTTTTTGTTAAACCTGTCTTAATGTATCGAAATTAAATGCTAGTTTTGATAGTAATTTATGACATAAACTTTGGGGTATGGGGTAAGGTTTGGTCCCATTTCATGAAAATATAGAAGATATTGTATATTACAATATGTCATTTTAAAGCCGAATAAATTGTCTTTCAGTGGCAGCCCATAAGCTAGGCTATGATAAAAAGTAAGCTCAGCAGATGACTTACAAGACGACACATTTAACAAAAACATATGCGAGTCGGTAATACTCTGACTTCACGGTACCCTTCAAAACATGCAAGTAACAGTCTTCAATCCCAAGATTTTGTCTGTTAAAAGTCTAACTCATATTTTTGACATGTCCCTGTACCAAATAAAATATATTTTATACAAAGCATTGCCTTTTGTAAAGTGTCCAGGAAAATAATTGGTAGAATTTGAGATTAGTTTTGACTGTAACTTGCGACATAAAACTTTGGGGTATGGGGTAAGTTTTGGTCTAATTTCATGAAAACTATAGAAGATATTGCATATTGCAATATATCATTTTAAAGAAAAGTAAATTAACTTTCTAATGATACCGCATATGCCTCGTTATGTTCAAAATAAGCTCAGCAGAAGACTTACAAGAAGACAGGTTTAACAAAAACGAATGTGATTCAGTAATACTGTGATTTTGCGGGACCCTTCAAAATATGACTGTTACAGCTACAGGATCCCAATATTTTTTCTGTCAAAAGTTTATTTCAGGTTTCTAGCATGTACCTGTAGCAAATAACACAAAGTTAATACACAGCATTGCCCTTTGTATTATGTCTAGGTAAATAATTGGTAGAATTTAGATTAGTTTTGACAGTAATTTGCGACATAAACTTTGGGGTATGGGGTAAATTATGGCCATATTTCATGAAAACTATAGAAGATATTGCATATTACTATATACCATTTTCAAGAAGAATAAAACACGTTTCTAATGATACCCCATAAGCTAGGTTATGTTAAACAGTAAGCTCAGCAGATGACGTACAAAAAAGACAGGTTTGACAAAAATCCATGTTGGTCACAGAATCGTGATTTTGCGGTACTCTTCAAAACATGACCATGACAGCTATTCAGTCCCTATATGTTGTCTGTTAAAATCCTATTTCTTATTCTAGGGATCCCAAGGCTTCTGAAAAATACAGGTTTGTTATCCTGTGGGGTGGGGGGGGGAAGGTGCACGTAGACGCCCCCTCTAGCCCACGGCCTAATAGATTGTTAGTAATGCTTGCTGTATAAGTAAGACAAGGAGGCATAGACAATTTTCCAAATACGTCTTATCAAAATTATTTTATAAAAAAAATATTTAAAAAGTAAATTATAAAAATAGACAGTCATCAACAATCTATTAACTTTAAGGAGAAAATGGCAATATGACTATGTGTGCGCGTTTTAAAGTCTTCCTTTTAAGGCCGTGCATTAGTTCATTGCATAACAATAAAATGCCCTTTCATTATAACCAATGTAGCAAAACTTGCAATTTTAGTGAGTAGAGACAATAAATGCATTGTAAATACCCAATTTTGACATTTATTTTCTTCTTCAGCACATTGCAATTAGTAAATAACATCCATAAATCTGTTTGATTTGCTTCATTGGGAGGAAATAATAGTTATCGTATTTTCTTCCGGTTAAAAATACTGAATTACCAGAAAAATTGATTTAAAGTTATCCAATTCTATGACGTCATATTTTTTACTAAAACTCTATGCATTTTGAAAGACCAGTATCTCAGCTTTCTAAAACTATAAGGTATATGGCATTTCAAGCCAGTTTACTTCATCAAGGAAAGAATGTTGTACCCCTATCCCTAGCTTTTGCACATCCCATACAGATACATGCAATTCAAAATTGACTCCAGAGAAGTAGTGTAGAGTTAAATATCTGATGTTAACACTTTTTTTCTTGTTTAATATGTTGGAATGAATAATTTAAACACAAAAAGTTGCGAAAATTTTGCTTAATAAAAAGTAAATCACAATTGTTACATGGTATTTTGGGTAAAAAATTTCAAAATTGTCAAAAAAATTCATTTTAAAGTCGTCCTATTCTATGTACACAAATCAATTTTGCTAAAGTTGGTATTCCTCAGAAAGAGCAGTATCTGAGCTTTCCAAAAATGTAAGGTTTGTGCTATTTGATGCTGGTTTACTCAATTTAGGGGAGGATATAGTACCCCCTACCCCTACCCATTTTTCGCCATTTTTTGCGGTACATACAAATCAAAAACCAGTGCAGACAGGTAGTGCATCCCAAAATATCCAATGTTAACATCTTTTTTCTAGTTCAGTAGATCCCAAAGAACAAAAAAATACCCATGTAGTAGGTTTATGGGGGGGGGGGGGTGCACGGTGGGCCCCTCCAGCCCACGGACTATATCCTTTTGTGGCTAGATTTGCCTCGACCAGGAACTTTATTCAAACTTACATTCCAGTTTACAGTAACACAAAAATTACAAGTAAAGTACATCTAGCTTGTGAATGCTGAAAAAAATACTTCATTTTCTGATGCCTTGCAAAGGGTCTTCATTTGTTTCTAACCAACCTGTTACAATTTCAAAGTGAGGCCATCCGTGATTGGCCTATACCTTTACAGCTGTAGTCTCTACCCTATACTCTATGAGACTCTACAGTGGTTGCTCGATTGTTCATTCGAGTAATGACAATTTCAACACCAACGCCGCAGTGTAAGCTTACTTGTCCGCCAAAGAGATGATTGACGGAATCAAGGAAGTACTTCATACAAAAGTGGGATTTACTTTGTGGCACAATATATTTTTAGAAGTTGGGGAGTTTACGAGGTGGAACTGGAATGCACCGACTTTCATATTTATATAAAATGATGTTATCGCTCATTCATGTATTTCACTGCGGAAGCTCTGCAATGTTGACAACCGAACACACACACACACACACACACACACACACACACACACACACACACATATATATATATATAATATATATATATATATATATATATATATATATCTTCATCTAACGGCAGGCAAATTTTCTCTCTTCGAGCAATAGTCTAATGTATTCGTGATTAAATCATCTTCTATGGTGATGTATCATGGCAGCCATTTGTTGCGTACATATCAGCCATTTCCTGGAGTGGCAGCTAATGAAGAGTGGCTATAGTCACGGTAGAGCGCGCCTCGAAGACGGATATTGGGACTCTCAAATATTTATATTATATTTTTATTATGGCCTTCCACTTGTGGGGACTCATTTAGAAGCTTATGTGTTAAATTCAGTTTCCACAGGCTTTGTCGTGTGAAAATCGGGAATGTTATTTTCTCCCTAGAGACAACATAGGAAATTTTGAAATTCAAAATTTTTCAATATTTTGTAATTTGTTTCTTTAGTACCAAAATTCGCATGGTGACCCCGATATTTGCATTTTAATTTGAAAGAGGATATTGAAATTCTACTTAATGAGGAAAATGTTGGGAAATGCCTACTTGAAGTCTTGTAATGTTGAAGTACACGACTCTCTTTTTTTTGCTTTCATTGAGCAAGTACATAATGATTTCCCAATTTTGATTTATCGTTGTATTTTGTGTGAGGGTGATATTTAGTTATTCGCTGATTTTTTCCTGATAAGCTGCTCTTTTTATAATTACAGAAGCAAGCTGATACATCGGTCTCAGCGCGATAAATACAACGAGACAAATCCTATACTGCTTGAAACAACAATTGAGAAAATGCACTGTTTATA
Organism: Ptychodera flava; assembly: GCF_041260155.1. Classification (NCBI taxonomy): domain Eukaryota; kingdom Metazoa; phylum Hemichordata; class Enteropneusta; family Ptychoderidae; genus Ptychodera; species Ptychodera flava. Next base: position 32,110,342 of record NC_091946.1, read on the forward strand.
TTGTTTTTTTTTCTGTTAAAAGTCTTGGATTATGCTCGAACTATTTTTTTGATGAAGGGGTCAAAGCTTTTGGCAAGCAAATTATTTTTTTCGCATGCAGGCGGTATAACTGATACCTTGCTGGTGCGTTCGTTGTTGACTTTGTCAAAGTTAATCCGGTGTTAATCTGGTGACAGCGTCCACAGATTAGTAATTTACCCTTGCTTACTTTGGCAAATTAGGCACTCAAACTTATCAAATAATAGACTAAATTACTACCTTGCTTGCTTTGGCAAATTAGGCAATCAAACTGGTCAGATAATAGATGCAGCATGCTGATAAAACGTTTACGCAAGATTGTCAAGGGCAGTACAAGACCAAAACACCAAAGTTTGGTAGAATAAACCTTTATTAGCAATACAACAAAACACCTACCCACCCCTGGGGACGGAAACATATTAGGCTATCCCCTTAGGAAATACCCTTCAGGTAACCCCTTCCGTTGTGTTTGATCGAGGATAAGCTAGACCACAGTCCCTCTATCCATAGAGGGACTGTGGCAAGACAATTATTTGTAGTATGTGCTTATTTTCGCGCAATAATTCACCAGTAAAAATAATCAGTATCACTTCCTTAACTTGTCATAGTTCATAACATACGTCAAAGGGCTGGCAGCCAACAATCCGTTCTCCGAAAATTGAAGGGCTGGCATTTAGACTGCTGATGTGAATTTCGTGAGGTGATTTTGAAAAGAACAGAAGCCTAGGGGACTATTTTATAATGACCCTTCGGAACTGCAGCCCTGTATACGATGTGAAATATTTCCTCCCGTTTCAAAGTGTGATACTAAATGATGACGAACACCCTTTGCATTAAATTAAATGCTGGTCTATCTCAACTTGTGTTTTTGAAGGTGATCAATTTTGGCGTATGACCATTGAGTGGGAGACAACCCTACAGTCTATGGTTTATCAGAATCACTGGCCCCTCCCCCTGAGATTTCTGTCCAGTCCCTAACTGCAATAACCAAGGCCCCTACTTGTAGAATTTGTAAACACGCATATCGCAGGTCAGCACTTTATGCATATAGAAGGCGCCGTTGAAGACCTAGTGGTGATTTATCAGTTATGTATAAATGAACCGACAAAGTAAATTCGAGTGAAAATGTATCATTTCCAGTTTAAACTGCAGAACGTGAATCGTGAAATTTAGCATGTGGCACATCATAGTTGCACACGGTATGCAGGACGCCGCCTCTGGCACTTGAATTAGGCTAGCAGCAGTTTATGACAGCTTTGAACGTGGAAAGTGTCCAGCTGACTGTGTTTGACCAACTTTTTCAATGATCAGTGTATCAATGTCGAACGTTTGCACTGTCATATTTTCAGTCGACTTACTTGCCTGATAAATATAGTTCCCATCATCATGGTAGGATAACACATCATAGTTAAACTCGGCGGCACTCACTTGAGGGCGCATCATATTGAATTTTCGTGTTATCGCAACGATTTCTCTTTATCTCTTTCCCCATAGACAACACTAGAGCTAAACGACGTCCACGGTCAAGTTACGTATGGCGCTCAGCAGATGGAAAACCCGCCCAACACTTACATGATTCCTGCGGTATTGACGTGTCTGTTCTGCCTTTGGCCCCTTGGACTGGCTGCAATCGTTAATGCCTCACAAGTAAGAACAACAGTTGTTTTCGATTTTGATTCGATCTCGTTATCAATGAGATCCAGAACAAAAAATGATTTAAGAGCCACGAAAATGACAACACCAAATTTCGGCCCTGGAAGAAACTTTAGAAAATCGGTCCCGAGCAAAGTAATAATGTATATTAAACGTGCAACTAGACTACTTCCAATTCATGTACTAGTATTATATGAGTTGTAAAAGATTTTATCCAAGCATATATCGGTAGCAAAGTCTATATCGAATGTATTCAAATATTTCCCTTTTTCAATATACCCATTTTATCAATAGGCTCGTGACGCTATTAGGGCTGGAAATCGACAACAAGCAGAGGCTTCGTCAGCGATGGCTCGAAAGTTAACGAAAGCTGCCTTGATGTGTGGGATGTACATCATCGGCGGTGCGTTGCTCTTTTTCTCGTTTATTCTGGTACTCTCTAACGATGACCTAAGTACTCCACATATTCCACACTCCTCAAGTTTTGAAGAATTCAAACCGATTGAATTTTTTCCATGATGGACCAAAACCAAAAAAGGGATGTGCTTGTGCTCGAATATGACGAGGCTACCATTAAGAATACTGAGTATATTTTACTTTGAATGATAATATAACATACGCAACACGCCTCTGGGACATCAGAATCTCAAACTTTCAAAATTCTTTGGCCTTTTGGTCTATCCCTCGTGAGTGCTTATTTTGAAGCTTATGGAGCAAGTACAGTTTTTACCGGTTTATTATCCCCGTAGAAATAACACAGAGATAGTCACCGCTTTGAATTTCAAAACTGTTACATTTAAGATAATTTGTAACTCTAATACCAACATTTGCACGGTGACCCCAGATTTCCATATTTGGAGTTTAAATACAATGGTTGAAAGTTTACTTGAGAAAACACTTAGCAAAAATTATGAATATCATTGTTGAGGTGTGCACTACCTTTATCTGATTTTTTTCCGTTTTCCATTATTTGTTTATACATTACATCGTTGTCTTACTCTACACACTTACACACAGTGTATTCAGTTTGTTCAAACTACAGAATTCGGTTTCTTGAATTTTAGATAGAAATTGATTTTTAACTATAATTACTGTATAGTATGCTACTGTTCAATTATTCACTTCTTCTATTATATATATATATATATATATATATATATATATATATATATATATATATATATATATATATATATATTGGTAAGATAGTCATCATGACTGTCTCTTGATCAATAAATGGTTATCTCCAAACACTGGACAAATTAATTTACAGAATAATTGAGAAGTTTTTCTTACTTGAATAATTGAATGCAGAGAGGTATTTGGTGCAATGATCAACAAGTTGTCATTCGAAGTACTTGTTGCATTTCCTTTTTGAAAGAGACTCAACATGTTATGTAAAATGCTGACATCGCCTTTTCTGCATAAACAAGTTGCAATAAAGGATTTTACCTCCTTGCACTCCGGACTTTCTTTGTGTTTGTACGGTGGCCCAAAACTACGTGTTCTTCGTATGTAGTAATTTCTCCCCGGCTTAGAATTTCTCCCCGACTTATGTGTCAGCATTCAATGTTAGCGTCGCATTCAATTGTTTCTCTCCAACATATGTGTTCGCATTCAATGTCTGCGTCACAGTCATTTTTTTCTCTCCGACATATGTTCGCATTTAATTGTTTCTCTCCGAAATATGTGTGTCAGCATTCAATGTTAGCGTCGCATTCAATTGTTTCTCTTTGACATATGTGTCCGCATTCAAAGTCTGCGTCGCATTCAATTGTTTCTCTTTGACATATGTCCGCATTCAAAGTCTGGTCGCATTCAATTGTTTCTCTCTCACATATGTGTCCGTATTCAAAGTCTGGGTCGCATCCAAATGTTTCTCGCTTTGTCGGCAACACGGAAGTGCGAGAGTCATCATCGAGTGTGTCCTTAGGCACAGGCGCTCGAACAGTGATCTGTGTAAATGGAAATCAATAAACTGATCACAAAAACTTTTGTAGTGTCTCCTGTCTGAGGGACCATGTATGTGATTGCCCATAGAGCAAAGCGTCTTACGTAAACACAAAATTGGTCGCGCTTCGCTCTATGGGCAATCACATACACAGTTCTAAGACAGGAGACACTTCAAAAGTTTTTTTGTGATCAGTTTATTGATTTCCATTTTCACAGATCAAGGTTCGAGCGCCTGTGCCTAAGGACACACTCGATGACATCGTCCGCTCGCACGGCTCGTTAGCCAGACAGGAGTCTTCCACTAACTACGCCGTGCGTGATCATGCTGATATACTATGCGAAGGAAATCTGGTAGAACTTGAAAATCAGGCGGAACAATCACAGCTCGCGTTACATAAACAGAGAAATCCGAGATGGCGTATGGCGCCGGCAAAGTGCAGAGTGTGCAACTGCGACATAGATCGACGAACAATCTTCACATCAACGTTTCCCAGTCATTTACATTGTAAACGAGTTTGTGGACGACTTGACGATTGTGTTCGATCGAGGTACATTTGTAAACCATGTTTCGCCCAAAGTAAATACTTTAGCTAAGGGACTGGTCAGTTTCTTCAGCCTGGGGGGGGTCACCCTGTTTTTGACTTTGGTGATAGGGGGGGGGTCACCATGTTTTTGAAATACCCAATAGGGGGGGTCAGTGTGTTTTTGAATTTTGACACAGGCTCATCATTGCCTAAAATGCTAGTGTCAGCCACAAATTTCATCATTCAGTTGTATTTTTCGGCGCGCCCTTCGGGCGCGTAACTTTAATAATCAGTCATATTTTTCAGCACGCCCAACTTTAACATATCAAGCATACATACATCAGAGATATCTGTATGTTCAATATTTTTCAGCGTGCTCTTCAAGCTCATTACTTTAATATATCAGACATTTTTCAGCATGCCCTTCAGGTGCATGACTTTAATATACAAGGCATATATATCAGAGATATCAGGATGTTTCATATTTTTCAGCGCGCCCTTCGGGCGCCATATTTTAATAAATCAGAGATATCTTGATGTTTGCTAAGTGAAAGTGTACCATTATGAAATCTGCATTTCATATGAAAAGGATGACAAATTCCTGATACTTTTCTGTTCTCTCTATGAGAATTCAGTATGAGAAAGCAACATGCACAAATATTTCACAATATATATTTGATACAGTGACTTATTTTAGAGATAGAAAAATGACAAGATATCTTTCCTTCTCATTGATGCAATTATTTTCCTTTGTGTCACAGGTTTTCTGTAGAAAGATGCTTTTTTATGAACAAAATAACAGTTAAAAGGCAGTTTTTGTCATTATTAGCTGTGCTTCTATGGTTTCAATGTTACAAGAAAAGGTCCTCTCAGACACTGTACACATCAGAATTGGCTAAAAAAGCTCTCTATGGCTCCTCAGGAGATTTAATTGGATGGTTGGCAAGTCTTAACACCCATCAAAGTTTTTGAATCACTGCTTTTTCCTCTTGATATTAATGATTGACATCCATTTCTGTACAACAGTTCAGGACATCTGGTTAAGCATAGAAAGTGTGAAATACATTCACAGCTCATTCAAAATACAGCTCATTCAAAATGTACTGTATTCAAACTTTAAGATGACACTTTGAAATTCCTATCTTACAACTGACATGTAACAATTTCATTAAAACATAGAATGACTATTAAAATATAAATATATATGTAAAATATAAAATATATATATATATATATATATATATATATATATATATATTTATATATATATATATATATATATATATATATTATATATATATATATATATATATATATAATTTATGTCCACCTTTTGTTTTACCTATGTCGCGCGCCGGGGGGGGGGGGTCACCCTGTTTTTGAAATTTGGAATGGGGGGGTCACCCTGTTTTCAAAATTTGGAATAGGGGGGGTCAGCCACTTTTTGACGTCGGCAAAAAATAATCCACCGGCCCCCCCCCCCAGGCCGAGAAACTGACCAGTCCCTAAGCTGCAAGAAGTGTTATAAATTTACACCCTCCGCTTTGAATGCGTACGGGAAGAATTAAAAATGAAATGTAAACAACGATAGCGATCGCTGATTGGCTAGTTACAGGTCTCGTACAGTCGTGTGGTGGCGCTTTAAAAACCATAATCATATAGACGTAGAGCTGCCCTTTTTAAATGCATGCTTGTAGAAGGAACCTAGTATGCTACACTTGACTGCAAAATGAGATTCTCCGTGAGAGCCAGCACGTCCAACAAATCTGGAGTGTTTTGAGCTTCAGGAAAGTGAGTTTACCGTTTTAAAAATTCCTCTCATATTTGTATGAATATATAATGAAGTGTGTTTGAACCAAATTTGAAAGTCTTTTATCGATACTGTCTGGTTTTACTCAATGGTTTACGGTCAGTCATACCGCCTTTTACACGTGCGTCAAGGAAGAACATGTTTATGAAACTTCTAGCGTGTTATGTTTTGATTGGCGTGAAGCAGTGTTTCTGGCGTGAGAGCTCACAAAGTAACTATGGTTGCTATGCGACTGGAAGTACGATGCCATCTCGTCGTATTTTTCGCATAATCTCGTGCAATTATCAACCACAAACAAAACCTTCAAAACGTTTAACACCTTTGAAGCTCATTTTAATATGAAAAGCCAATAGTCTACCGCGACGTCCATGGAACAAAAGGCATGCCGTGATTCCAGTCAGTCTATACTATTTGTCTGTGGTAACAAGGAAACGTGGAAAGCACGTGGGACGTGTAGACCTATAACACCCAGTCATGTAATTGTGCATAGTGAAGATTTTGCAGATCAAAACCTTTGACGGAAAATGGACCGTCCTTTCCTACCGCAATTTTTTACCTCCTTCGATTCAGCATAAAATTTTCGAATGGATTATTAATGCGGGATTACAGTCGTAACGTGGTGGCAAATCCTTGTTGTATTGATGACTATACTGCGTAAACAGTCACTAAATAAACTTTGCACGCATTTACGAGCACTGAATTTTTTACCGTTTTTAATCTAAAGCCGTCCGTATACGCGTATGACGGTGGCAAAAACAACACAAGGAATCTGGCGTACATTATTACTGAATTACTTTGTCCAAAAAATTGAGTTAAAACACCTAAATGCCGAACGATGATCATACAGAACTTTGCAGGTTTCTGGACTAAACGACCCCAAACCGACCGGACCTCAGTCAACTGTGCCGGGCCCGACATCTACTCTATCAGCGTCAACTCAACCTTTCACTCCAGACAACTTTACCCCACAAACTGGGAATATACTAAATTTACCTTGAAAAAAAATCAACTGTGTATCGTATGGAAAAGATTTTACCGGGGCCACGGGGCAAACCATAAACCAACAAACCCCAACGGAAACAGTGGAATTATCATTAGTGTGCAAGGTCACTTTGTTATATGTCAAGGTAAAAATTTCTAGCTTTGAAATTTCTGGACGTTACAAAAGACGGGGCAGAATAAGAAAAGAATACGACTAATGTGTAACTGCCGATGCCACAGCTGACTCTATAATTTCCAGGGACGTACATTGGTACAGAACGTAATGTTGATATCAAAGTAGTTCTGCGTCCAGTGATAAACATGATTCCCAATATACCACGGCTGTTGATTTGAGCTGCTGCCTTCGATCGAAAATTTTCAACACAAAGACATAATATCAATAATTTTGCGAGGTTATAAGTACCCGCTGTGTTCTCGCCTAGCTGATAGCTGCGATCAAGATTATTATGATAGAAGCAATTGACTGCCGAACACCTTGCTCTTCTTATGCACAATGCGTAAAAGATGGGTTATTCCTGTTGAGAAATACGACAGTAAATATCGCAATGTGAATTTCTTACCATCTTCCTCACAATGATTTTTGCACCCGAGTCTATTTATCACGGCCATTGGACCATCTTTGACGATTTTTACTTAATAAGAATCAGTTCACACTCATCGTGGGAACACATTGCAAAGACGTTCACAAATTTTCATCACAGGTAAGATTACCGTAATCATTATCCCCGTTTCAAAGACGTAGGAAATATATAATGGTTGTTTATCTTGAAAAATCCCGAGCTGCAGCTGCTAAATACAAAATGCTTTTTCTTTTGAACAACGTCCCGACAAGTTTACAAGCACACTCCGGTGATCACATGACGGTTGTAACCGTACATGTGCTGCTGCAAATGGAGAATCGAAATAGTTCAAATCAAAAATAAAATGTTACTGATCAGACGTGCCGTGTTTGGTCCCAAATCACATGCTTTTGTAATGTTTCAGGCTTTTGTTGTCATTGAATCTTGCATATGATGTATGTGAATATATAGCGACTAAACTTGAAGCGAAAATAATACTGAAAAATTTTCCCTTTTTTGTCTGAGAACGCATATGTATCAAAATGTGTTCCCTCCATGACTATTTGACCCCTCTTTGCATATGTCACAAAAGTGCCAATCATGGTTATTCAAATTTATTATACGGTCAAAGCGATGTTATGAGAAGTCAAAAGTCCCGCCCAGTGTATGCAAATGGCTGCATCATCAGTAATCCCCCTATTGTGCGCCAACGGTCCTGTAAGTTCCCGTTTAAAATAAGGGTTCATTAGCTTTGTAATAAGGTAAGTTGTTGGATGTGTAGTCTTTCAAAGAGAATCTACATTTACAGTGAAATGTAGTTTAGGTTTTCTTCGGAAAGCATACACCTAACAAGGGGAGCACCATGTCCGTAGAGACCATCTCTGGCAAAGAGACGTCTTCCACCATTGATTTCCTACAAAACAAATTTATAGAATCAGCGCATATAGGATGCACCACATGTGCTCCACATCGTGTACAAAAGTTTGTAATGTGTGATGGAGTCATGAATAACATGGTCAATGAACTCTCCATAAAAACCCGTGTTAAAACAGATGAATGACAACTTTGCTCTTGAGTGATACAGCTCCTAAGTTGTAGATGGAATACCTTCACTTTCTTTGCAACAACTGACGGTCCTTTACCTGAATTATCTGCATTAAAGATAACAATGTTGATTGGTGAACAATTTTCTTGTGAAGTTTAACGTAAATGTGTGTTTGACCGAGGGGAAGAGACAAAACAACTGTTTGAGTTAGATCGCAGACTGGAGATGCATAGTACTGCGAATACATCTACAGTCAGAGTCGACACAACCGCCCATTTTTATTGTTCATTTGGCATGAAGAATACATAACAATAAAAGCACAAGTCAGTTGACTGAAGATTGATTGATTGATTGATTTACATCAAAGAATAACCTATTTACAAACACCTAAAAATTGGACTGTAATCTTCCATGGGTCCAGCAACATTCATAAAAATCCTCTACGAATGACACTAAACTAAAAGTAAAATGGTACGTTTTACCTAGACAATACTTTTCTCAGAAAAAAAAATGATCCCGGACTCTACAATTATAACTTGTTCAATTTTACAAAACGTATTACACTGTAACAAAACTTCTGACGCAAGGCCTGATTTTCACCGATTTTCACGACTTGTAAACTCAGTCTGTAAGAACTGTAATTGAAGGTGAGAGTATAGCTCTATATACAGTCCTGAAATACTTTCCCCTAGCTATCATCATCATCATCATCATCATCATCATCATCATCATCATCATCTCATCATCATCATCATCATCATCATCACAATATATGGATTTCATTGATTCTCTTAAACATCATGTCCTTATATGTAACACTTCTCTTTTCCATATTAAAACCGCCAAACTCACCCAGTAGATGCCTTACAGTATCCAATGCCCCTTGATGAGCCTACTCTTCCATTTCGCAGCTCCTCCGGTTACTAATTTTGTAACCTTGAGCTCGTAACTATACCTACATGTCATCGGTTTACAACAGTTACTGCATCTATACATTACTTGTACTGTTATGTATAAGTGGTAATAATAAGTGGTATTGTCAACAAAAGGAAAGGATGCTACCGGAGCCTTTAAATATGCAAGGAGACTGGGTTTTCCAATCTTTCATCCGGGATAAATATTTATTTTACATCGTTATACCTGTTTAGTTTTGGCAGTTTAAACATTTGCTTGTCTCCCGATGCAAAACTCAACGTGTCATTTTATTGGTTGTAAATATCAACACCTTTCGCGCTGAATATGCAGAAATTCCATCATTGTTGTTGACTATAAGATATCAATTTTACATAAGTCAGGAAAGTAGGCAAATTCGACTTTGCTTCCAACCTCAAAAACTACCGAGCCTGGGAGTATCTTTTGCCAAAAGGTTGAGTCTTTATTGTGTACAGTTTAGTTTCCTTATTCCCATCAATCATCCCATTTATCATTTACGTGTTAAAAATGTTATTGTCCAAACAGACAATTCAACAGACAAATCATAATGTACCTTCTCATAGCAAAGTCATGACGACAGTAGCATCCGATTATATAAGAGACTTAAGTTTTTGAACTCATTAAATTAGGAAAATTCAAAGACTACTGGCTCCTACCCTGCTGGCTTCTAGCTCAACTTAGACTAGTTGGCTGTGTTGATATGGCCTACGAGGGTCACATAAACACAGACTACCTTCCCACAGGGCTACAATTATTGCAACTAGCTTGCTCCAAACTCCTTACCTGTAAAACGGGTGTCGTCGAAGCAGAGTAGGCTGGCGGGTGTTCATGTATAAGCTGGTTGCCGTTTAACAAAGGCTCTGCTAAGAAGAAAAAAACCCAGAAAACTAGATTCTAGTTGCTACATTATAAGGAAAGAGTCTAGTTAATGGAGCTGACGATTCGATTAACTACCGCATTTTGGAGGACATAGGGAAGTTGAACGCCACGCGTGGAAGTTCCATAATACGTTATAAGAGGTAAACGTTGCTCCATAAAATAAAAAAGAGAAAGAGGGAAGAGAATTTTGCGTTACCTTACCAGCTATGAGCGAAAAATCTCAGGCCCACCTACCCTTTTCGAGAGACATGTTGAAATCAAGTGGTTCGAGAGCTAAACTACTACACGTCCTGCTTCTGGCGTCAGGGCGCACTTTTTTCATCTTTCGTGCGAAGCGGCTTTGCGTATATGTATCACGTGATTCACGGCGAATTATATATGACGGTCATGTGGCGTGGCGGCCCATCATTTCGGCTCGAACAGACGCGCAGAAGTAATTCCTCGGGAATGTTTGTTAGATGTTTGTTCAGCTAACACCTTGCTTGACACATTTCAGCATTTGACTCGAGGTCTTGCCTGACAACCTGCACCCCTTGCGTAAAAGCCAGCTTTGGGATAAGATCACCGAAGATTAGAGTTATACAATCTGTTACAGACAGTCTTGTCGTCAGTTTGGTGTCGGACAGAGTACAGAGACAGTATCGGGGTCTGATTCACACGATTTTTAAGTCAATTTCACCCCGAACTTCCTAACCAATCCGTGCACGACATACATGTAACTCTCGTAATATGGCGCGAAGGTTTGGGTTATCCTCGACAAGCTCGACATCCGTTCTCGGGGAGATCTACCCAATACCACTTTGCCTTACTTGTAAAGATTTCTGTCAAATCAATTTGAATGCCAGCAAGCGGTAGATTTTATTTAAAAATGCTCGGTAGTCAAGTGAAGTGTAGACATACTGTCCTCTTTTATGCGAGGTTCACACTTGCGTGGATTATTGACACAAACATTCACGATTTCAAGGGTCACGCTCACTGTATATATCCTGACACAATTTTTTGTTGATTTTATTACCGTAATGATGGACACAAACTACTTCCGTGTTCCCCCTCCAACAGGAGCTTGGGTTACGGACGAAACAAAATTCTGACAGACACAAGAGTAGGATTTCAATTTTCTTGATATACCGAGCTTTTGAGGTGAAAAGGGTAACATTCAGGAATTTTCACTTTTAAATGGATAACGCCGGGGAAAGGAAATTCAGGAGGCAAAACACAATCAATCAAATGGCGTCAGGAGAATGGAGTAGACGTGAATAGCTGTTATTTTTTCCTCCAACTTTTACTCATCATTACAGTCGTTACATCAGTGCTGTTACATGATGTAGATAACCTCTGGTCACAAACTCTGGAAAGTGGCCGGTTTACAGTCACCTACTCGAATGTCACACTATAAATCACTACATATCACTTTTCATTGCCTGAATCCTCTGTCCCGAGAATTACTTCTGCGCTTTTGTCTGAGCCGAAGTGATTGACCGCCACGTCATATATCACTCGCCGCGAATCACGTGATACACATATGCAAAGCCGCTTCGCACGAAAGAGGAAAAAGTGAACCCTGACGCCAGAAGCTGGACGTGTATAGTTTAGCTCTCGAACCACTTGATTTCAACATGTCACTCGAAAGGGTAGGTGGGCCTAAGATTTGTTCGCTCATAGCCGCTAAGATAGCGCAAAATTCTCTTTCCTCTTTCCTTTTTTTATTTTGTGGACCAACGTTTACTTCTTAGACAGGGTTATAGAACTTCCACTGCATGGAGTTCATGCGGTAGTTAATCGACTCGTCAGCTCCATTACTAGACTCTTTCCTTATAATGTAGCTACCAGAATCTATTTTTGTTTTTTTTTTCCTTCTTAGCAGAGCCGTTGTTAAATGGTAACCAGCTTATACATGAAAACCCGCCAGCCTACTCTGCTTCGACGACACCCGTTTTACAGGTAAGAAGTTTGGAGCAAGCTAGTTGCAATAATTGTAGCCCTGTGGGAAGGTAGTCTGTGTTTATGTGACCCTCGTAGGCCATGTCAACACAGCCAACTAGTCTAAGGTGAGCTAGAAGCCAGCAGGGTAGGAGCCAGTAGTCTTTGAATTTTCCTAATTTAATGAGTTCAAAAACTTCTCTTATATATCGGATGCTACTGTCGTCATGACTTTCTGTGAGAAGGTACATTATGATTTGTCCGATTGAATTGTCTGTTATGGACAATAACATTTTTAACACGTAAATGATAAATGGGATGATTGATGGGAATAAGGAAACTAAACTGTACACAATAAAGACTCAACCTTTTGGCAAAAGATACTCCCAGGCTCGGTAGTTTTTGAGGTTGGAAGCAAAGTCGAATTTGCCTACTTTCCTGACGTATGTAATATTTATATCTTATAGCCAAGAACAGTGATGGAATTCTGCATATTCGGCGCGAAAGGTGTTGATATTTACAACCAATAAAATGACACGTTGAGTTTTGCATCGGGAGACAAGCAAATGTTTAAACTGCCAAAACTAAACAGGTATAACGATGTAAAACAAATATTTATCCCGGGACGAAAGATTGGAAAACCAAGTCTCCCGGCATAATTTAAAGGCTCCGGTAGCATCCTTTACTTTTGTTGACATTTCCTGCCAATTGTTGCATAAAAGACAAAGAAAGGGAATACAAAATTGCTGATTACTATGAATCTCTTGTCGTTCGTTTTACTGAGCAAGTACCTAATCTGTCAGCCGCAAGACAACGAGATGACCAGGCTGGTTTAGACACTACAATCACGAAGCGTCATTACACTAAGCTCGATTTCAACTCTATGATAAAGGGGCGCCCTAAACTTTTTGGCAAGCGATTTGTCGGAAGTAGGCAGGCATTTTTTTTCCTCAGTGGCAGGGAGGGGGGATAGGTAAACTGTATTCTTTTAAACATCGGGGAACACGGAAAACCCAACAACAACGTAACAGGGTCGAACCATAAAGCGCCAAAGAGTGAAACACTATTTATGATGGAGGTGCTATATAAAAGTTCATTGATTGATTTATTGATTGAGCGCATAGACAGATTGTGTTAGCGTCTATAACAAAAAATTGACCGGATAAACCCGGAAAATATCCTAAAATAATTATTTCCATATAGTTTCCTCGTTGAGCCGCAAATATTTGTACAGCGCGTGCTTGTTTTCACGTACAATTCATCAATGAACAGCCACCATGCCATGATCTTCGTTTCCAAACCTGTCACTAGTTACCAGTCTACGGCGTACGTCAGGGACAGACAACTAGCCGTTCTCGAGAAAACTGTAACCAGAACTGATTCTCTTGCAAACATATTTTTTAATTAGGGCTTACTGCCCTCTCGTAAAGCTCTTGCGTGATTCACTCCTCCTTACTTAATTTCGAAGATTTCGCCGTCGCCAAACATTCATATATTGAACGTATCCTCCCTGCCCTCACCGTGGGAATTTCTAGGTTGCTTGCCGAGTAAAAGATGCCCACCACTGGGCCGAGAAACTACTTTCAAACATACAGTATCTGAAAGAGCTTGGCTTGATATGTTATGCAGTATTATCATATACCTAGATTCACGTACCCATGTAAACCTATGGGAAAAGGCGATCTTACAGGTGTGTATAAGTTGTCGTATCACGCCCAGGCAAACTTTGCCCAAATAAGGTAGTGTGCGCGCTTTTTCGAACTTTTTCGTTGTCGTTGCTACGCGCGTTGCTATCCACGTACATTCCATTCGAAGCACGTCAGCGCGAGATTCGAACCGTTTCTATGCGCTTCGCTCGTAGTTTTGAAGCAAATTGTAGACAGTTCGAATCTTATTCCTATCAAAATTGGTTTAAAGCAAGTGCTTGATAGTCTCCTCTCAATGTTTTGCTGAGAAAGTGTATTTTAACGAGCAGAATCAACTACTCATCTGTGCTCATTCTGTAGTGACATTCAGTGCGGACGCAGATATGCGATTTTTCCGTTGTTGCTAAGCATGCTATGCCAATTCCATCGTTGCCAAGGGGTCCTGGCGTGCGCTTCAGAGCAACATCAGACTGACTGGGTGACGGTTCAGGTAGGTGGAGCTCTCCAAATTTTCGTTTAATTTCGCCAAGTAAGTTTGAGATCGAATATTTTAAGTAATCTTATTTTAAGAATACTGGTCTCCGATCAAAATTGACCGTTCATGTTGTAATCCTCCTCTAAATAATGTAAATATGCCCAAAGAAAATTGACATTGCTGACGATAGTGGATTGCATCGTTAGGAGAAAGCTGTCGGTATTATGTCCTACTTTCTGATGTTAACATTTTCGTCTCACGGCCTTATCTTGAACAATTTTGGAAATTTCCGTAACAGTTTATGTATAGGAATAGATTTTGTGAATATCGCTTCTGGAGGAGGTCATTTGACAGTACGAGAGCGTATGAAATGCAGACACCTGAAAACCGGAAGTACATTAACTTTCCAGGCGATATAATTGATAATAACTTCGTTAACAATATTCATATTTAGTATCACGGTCGTTTAATCCAGTTATTTGTTAGGGAAGCGTTCAGTTGACAATCCTCTGTCGCTTACTTAATGTATTATCATGCAGAATAGCGATAACCGTCGCGGTATTTCAAAAACAATACCATGCAAGTTACCCTCGAGCCACAGTCACTTGCTGTTCGATATACGGCGATGGCCGCTTTGGTATGCATTAGAAACATAGGAAGTCGGGAAATGGAATAGCCGCTATACGCACGTACAGCCGAGTTCGGAGACGGATTTTCCTGTCAAAAAGCTATAGTTTACTCAATAACCAGCATCGATGGCTTCTAATACGTCTCTGAATCCATACCTGTTATAGTTTATCGTCAACAACGATCTTCTAATTGCATTTTTGAGTACGATTTCCGATTCTTCTTGATTTTCTCTGAGTGTCTACAATGTGACGTAGTATTAAACATGAAAAAAACAAAGTCCCCTTCCTATGACCCGCGTTTTTAGCCATAGCAGTGACTATTTTTTTAGCTTCACCTGTACACATTAGAGTCTAGAGGGCGATGCTGTATACTAATTAGGCTGAAGTTCATATCAAGTATAGGGAGTCTATTGGGAGTTCACATCGGATGTGCATTAAGTTTGTGAGATGAGATCCTATCAGAAACAAATGAGTTTTTCAAGTCGGACGATTCCACAGAACAGCTTGATATGGAAGGATGTTTTGTGAAAATCCTGTTTTATATAACAATATCTGCTACTGATATCTGTTAATATATCATGCATGTATATCATTGAAGTGATAATTTTCAAAGAGTGTCATTCTTTATACAATTTACGCACTAATTGTCCTAACAATTGAGTGAGGACTTGATAAATAATCATTGACAAATACTTTTAAAACACATGTATAATAAATGATAAATTTGCTGGTTTTTAATATGCATGTATATTAATAAGTGGTGTGAACTTATTCTTTCAGATCAACACTACATGACTGACGGCCAGTGAACGTTATGCGTGACAAGACTGAAACATTTAAATTTCTTTTTGAAATGTCATTACAACAATGATTTATTGCCATAAAGACATTAATCATTATTACAATCTAGATTTGCTGCAATTTTATGAATTTTGGTTGAAAATGAACTCAAAGTTCCATCATAAGATGGTGACAGTGATATTGAAAGGTAGAAAGCGAAAAGCTGCTTGGTGTGGAAGATTCAGAGTCATTTCATAAACATTACATGTTGATAGTACTGTGAAAAAATAAAGAGTAATCTGTATCTTCTTGCCAGAATTTAAACATTTTTACCAGTTTTCAGCAAGGCGTCAATTTTATAACAGTTTCATTTTACCATATTTTGATTATGGTCTCGGTGTTTGGGGTTGTTGTAGTCAAAAGGATATGGATCACTTGAACTGTCTTTTAAAGCGGGCAATGTGACTGATTTTGAATTGTGACATTGGTACCTCATCCATTGAAATGTTTACACTTCTACAATGGTATCTGCTATCCCATCGCTATAAGTACAACCTAATAGTGTCTGTTTACAAGGGTATGTTGTGGCCAGTCTCCTCCATACATCCGGGATATAACAACGAAGTACAAAGATCCACAAAGATTTTAAGATTTATAAAGAAATAAAGCTCTACAAGTTACATTTGCTAGAACCGAATTATTTAAGCAGTCTTTTTGAGTAATTACCTGTACAACAATTTGCCTTCAGCAATAAGAAGTTGTACAAGTGTTAGAGGTTTTAAGCAGGCTTGTTACAAATTTTATCGACAAAGCGTTTTCGACACTTTTACATGAAACCTGTCTGTGTTGTAATGTTGTTGTTATCCTGTACTCTGTCTTATGTGTATAAGTTTTCTTTGTGTTTGACCCTTGTGAAAAGAGGCGTATACCTATCATGGCTATAGAGTTAAAATAAAGTTTATAGGGTCTATTGTTGTTGTATTGTTATAAGATACTTATTGCATCAAATTGTAAAAGATTTATAAAAAATACGTATTTTAGTTTAGGTAAATCGCATAACCTCATCATTAATTAAACCTGTACTCAGGTATAGCCTTGAAGCTGTGATACTTGTAATTTTTTCCCCTTTCTGGCTCAATATGCAAGTGTGCATTTCAGAAAAATCAGTGACAATCAGTAATAGTTCATTTATGTTTTTTTAGTAAATTTAGAGATACAAGGCTTCAGTAAATCGCCTCATTTTTTATGCTTAATTTTCTGCACTTTTATAAGGGAGATACTTTCTCCGGCGCAAAAGTTCAGGATGAGAAACGGTAAACGGTAGCCGACTGGTTTTGTGTGAGGCCTAGCAGCTAGGCGATGTTGCTGTGAGTGTGTGGGGGGTTCGAATCCCGTTTGGGTTATAGTAAAAATTATATTTGAGAAACGCTACAATGAGTATCGTCGCTAGAGGGCAACCTTCACGCATGCGCTTTAGCTGTTATTTTAGGGATTTGCAAGGTTTACCTGTACCTGTCAGTGCTATTTTAAGTTAACATTTCCGTCTCACGGCCTTATCGCCAAAACTGAGGGCATAGCGTTTAAGTCGGATATCTGTGTAAAAGGACAGTGACAAAATCGAACTTGGAGAAGAAACATGTAATGAGCATGACCGGAAAATTCAGGAGTGAATGAGTTGTATTTTCTGTCAAAACGCACGAGACAACATTTTGACTTCGCGATTTTTCAGCGATATAAACTAATAAGACACTAAATAATGTACGATTTGGTAAATCTAACTATTTATCTTTCAATTCGCCTAGTTATAATTAACATAAGTTGAATTCTCGATGAACTACAGGCGATATTTCTTTACAATGTGTAGCGCTAGATTTAGTGATTTTTTTTGAAATTTTCGCGTTCCATACCACCCACGAAGGAAAATCGATTTTGCGCGTCTCGGTATCTGCGTCCGCACTGATTGGCGTTCGCATAGAACAAGCTGGCGACGCGTTCCACAACAGAACAATGACAACATCGTACATATTAATCCGCAAAGTTGCGTGGCTCATGATTTTTTTTTTAATTTACGCCCATAACTTTAACAAAATTTTCTTGATAAATACTGAAACACATCACACACCGCTTAGTAAGGTATATGATAAACCTTTAACGACCCAGATACGGGTTTTGCGGACCTCGGTCGTACGGCGTACGGGCCCTCGCACGCTCAGGCCCTTCCGCCGTACAACCTCGGTCCGCAAAACCCGTATCAGGGCCGTAAGATTATCATAGGCAAAGAAAAATGTCTGTGGCAATATGTGTCCCCTGACATATTATGACTCAGCAACTTTGGAACAACAGCTGGAGGCACATGATCAATTTTCAGCAACATGATTTTATGGTCGTTGTTATCGATAAAAGAGCCAGTACTATGTTATACGTATAGCTCTATCAAGAATTAGGCTAAAAAATTCGAACTACCATATGAAACAATATGACCAATGTGATTATACAGAATTCTTAATTTTGGCTGTAGTCTGTACTGAAACCCATATTGATCGTTTCTTTGTGATTACGTCGGTAACAACTAGGAAACCAGCCACCTTTTCGAATATTACACACAGCTTTAATCCACGAAAGTGGACCACGCAATATTTCATTCGATTTATCTTTCCATCATGGCTAAGATAGATCTGTAAGCACAACCAGGCAACAAAATCATAATACTTTGTAAACAGTAGGTAGCATGGCTGTTTTACGTTTGCATAGATTAGGGACAGTTCCTGTTTAAAGCAAAGATGATGACACTATCCAAACACAAGTAATGAAAAATTCTCTTTCAGCCACAACAACCGAAGTATTTCAAACTGAGAAAGCTCTTTCTTCAGAACACTTTCTTGTCTCCCCACGAAATATTAAATGTTCTCACTGCAAAGCCGATGAATGGTTCCAGTTTTTGTCTTCTAGTACTTGCACGTCTTATACATCTATGTCACGATTTTCAAATCAGCCCCGCTCGAATTGAACAAAGAAACTACGCTATATTGTACACTCTGGCTCCTCGTATCCCTACCCGAACCCACATGAAAATATTGCTTGTATAGCTTGTAGGTGTAAATCTGAAGCCCATATCGTTCTCGGTGTCGCTTAACCCAATCACATTTTTACACAGTTTTGCCCGATGGCTTGCCTGATAACCGAGCAAGATCACCGGGGTTGGCTGTTCTTGGCAGTCATCTATACGGTGTCGCATACCAGTTCATTTTTGTAAATGCACCAGAGTCTGAAAAGCATGATTCCCGGTTAGACTTCACGACATACCGAGCTGCTCTAGCAGATCCATGCACGGTACTAGTGAGTTCGTTTAGCGACTCCTGGCGGGATCATAGCTATGTTACTTGGAAACGTTCCTTCGTTGGGGCGTCCAAAATAAATATTGCTTTGACTTGCTTAGCTTGAAGGCCTAAAGAAGGTGCAAACAGGAAATCAAAATTATCAAAGAAACTGGTCGGTAGCAAGGACAGAATATAGATTGACGTATTTTGATAGTTTTTACATTATAGTCATGCTGGCCTGGATTGTGACACAAAAAATTAATTTGAACGGTAACACTTCTTCATTTATTTCAGCACTGGCTGTGTTTTTGGTTCCAATGTACTCCCGTGTATCACATCCGTCAGCTGTACTAGCAGTCACAAGACAAAGTAGACAAAGCGTAGGGATTCGGTTGCTTGCGGGGGGGTTAGCAACGTGAAAGAGCGGATGAAGGCAAATTTATGTTGCATGGACAGGCAATAGTATGGAAGACCGGTCACGACATGCGACATGCGACCTGCGACTTCAAAACTGCGACCTGCGTCCTGCGAGTTTGAAACATGCGACCTGCGACTTCGGCATTTAGACCAAGGTGTAGCAACCTGCGACTTCACAACAGCGACCTGCTCCTGCGTGTTTGTCAAACTGCGATATCAGTCTTGATTTGTTCGCACCATTGCTCTGAACACGAGCCTGAAAAACACGAGGGACACCATTGCACTATATTAAAACAGCCGGTTTACCGCATTCTCGCGACCAGAGCATAATTTTCGCACCGCTGGCCTACGCAAAAATCGGCCAGCGAAAGAATTCAACCAGCGATAGAAGTGCATGAAGCTGTGACGGTAGAGAATTCCACAAACGAAGAGTACAAATTTATTTTCCTTCTTACGAAAGGCAAACTGATCTGAAATAATGCAATAGCAATAGGGTTTTAAACGTCTACATCAGTGTTAGTTTCTGGAACTTTTCTGCCCACATGATCTAAAATATTATATACACACAAAAAATAATATGTACATATTATAGTATGTACATATTAGGCTGAAAATAGGATTGTAGGAGGGTTTAATGATGTCCTGTTTTACAGTTTTAACTCGCGTTATCTATAAAGAAAGTCGGTCACTGGCTATTCATGGTTGGCAAATATGTTTGCACTTCTGTATCAGTATTATTTTAACTGCTTTACTTTGCATATGTTATTTGTGTAGACAAATGTAGTCCGAAGTAAACCAGTAAGAATATTTTTATTTTTCCAACTGAACAAAAGTTGGATCAATTCGATTTTTTGACGAAAAGTAAAAATGAAATTAGACGAAAAGATGGCAACATCCGATGATCAATCACTGGAGAATTGGAACAAAACTGGAAATGTTAGAAAATGAACGACAATAACTGAAAATTCGAATGTTTGCAATGACACCGACGCAGTTATGATACGGGGGGGGGGGGGGGGCAACTGATGAATTAAACAGACAGCTAAATGGTTATACCACTGTGAAATGAGGATAAATACCAGAGATATCTAAAAATCAAAAAGTTTGTCGATAACATAAGGAAAGAAGCGAGGTAAGGCAGACGAAGAATATCTAAAATAATTTGAAATTATAATATAAACATATAAATGCCTATCACGTAGCATATTATTTTCCATGCATTAACCAACGTACTGTCAACATTTCCGTCATAAAATTATCTCTCCAGATGAAATGACTGAACTTGTGTGTACATGAATTGAGTTTTGCCAGACTTGGTGAACGATTTACCAAAGCGAAAGCAATGGCTTATTAATTGATCGATGTTGAACGTTAAATCTCCTTTCCACGTTTTACCCTTTGAGCGCTGTAATTTTCTCCCACCAAAATTTTAGTGCAAAATTTTACCAATTGTATTAATTTTGGACCAAATCGACATCACATTTCATTGGCTACAGGTTTTTCCCAAATTTTTTGCAAAAATTGGAGAAAAATTGACAGGGGTTTATTATTTAAAGGGGACAAAAATAGACTTTGGCGCTCAAAGGATTAAAGTTCACGCAAGACGCCTCCAATCTAATACTGAGGAAAACACCATGAAACGTTACGTGTTGTTGTCGCATGTCGCAGTTGTGAAGTCGCAGGTCGCAGTTTGACAAACACGCAGGTCGCTGTTGTGAAGTCGCAGGTTACACCTAGGTCTAAATGCCGAAGTCGCAGGTCGCATGTTTCAAACTCGCAGGACGCAGGTCGCAGTTTTGAAGTCGCAGGTCGCATGTCGCATGTCGTGACCGGTCTTCCATACATAGAAAGTTCTTTATACATGAAGTGGGGAGGGGACGGTCTGCAGCTTTTCTATTCCCTTAGACGGGGAGAGGAGGAGTAGAGGACAGATGGCTGAGGTTTCCGATGAAGTACTTTTGCTTTTTAATCAAATCGAAATTAATGACCGGACGTCACGTGATCCCATCTACATTCGACCCGAATCACGTCATACGTTTTTAACAATAAACACGTGCGCGCAGTCGAAGAAGGCAGACGCACTTGGTTTAGCTCCCGAACCATTTGATTTTAACATGTCTCAAAACAGTGGTATAGTCCAGCTATATGGCTACTAAGGTGCCGGGAATATTCTTCTCTCATCCCTTTATGTCTTCACTTTCCGGAGTGAATTTTACTTACTTTTTTACTTCCTGGAACCACCGGGGTAAAATGTGTTCAACTTCCTTATTGTATCTAACAATACGATGATTAAACGCGCCAACTACATCACGCAAATGCTTGCCTGATCATATTATGTAGCAGGTAGAAACCAGTTTTCTGTCTGTTTTTTCTCACCAACAGAGTTTTTGTTAGAAGGTGGTCTGCCCGTGAAACAACAACCGCCACCTTACAGACCTCTGACATCCGATACCCAGGTAATGAGCTTGGAGCTGGCAGTCTGTCCTCATTTAATGATTTGAGAAGCTCGATGTGTCTCGTAGTAAATCCGATAAAATGTCGATAATTAGGTTGAGACCATGAGGCCATACCTTTAGTGGCTAGATTCGCCCCGACGAGGAACTTTAATGACAATTACATTCACGTTCACAGTAACACGGAAAGTGCATGTACAGTACACTTTGCTTGTAAACGACGAAAAAACTTCTCTTCTTTTCGTAATGCCTTCCGCGTCGTCTTGATTAGTTTCTCGCCAATCCATCACAACTTCAAAGTGAGGCCATCCATGATTTTCCTGTTGCTTTGCAAATTTCTCTCCCTTTCGCTCTGTGAGACTTTACAGTGGTTATTCGATTGTTTGTTTGCGGCCGCATTGCAGTTTTAACACGAACGCTACAGTGTAAATGTACTTGTCAAAGAATAATTGATGGAATTAAAGGAAAAAAATTATACAATATTAGCACTTTACTTTAAAGCCCCCACTCAATTATCAGATTTATCTAACATAAATATTATATCCTTGATAAATATTCAATGGAAAACAAAAGAATGACAAACTGTTAATGGGCGGTTGACACATTTGCTAATGCGAGAACCTGGGATTGAGAAGGGCGCCTTTAAAGGCTTGTGAGTTCTACGGGAATGAAACTGGATAGAACCGGCTTTCCTACATACAAATAATGAAGGATAATAAAGGAATTCCTGTATTTCACTGCGGAAGCTCTGCAATATTTTTAATGGGCCGTAAATACAGAGATAGGAGAAGCTGATATGATAGTCACGGTGTGGCTGCCCTAACTTAACTAATCGTGTCCAAAAGTCACGATAATTGTCAAATTTTGTCCCTTTTTGCCTCCAAAGAGTCGGGCAAAATAAGGATGTTAAGTTCAACCGTGAATCGCAATCTCTGTAATGTAGTGACTTTCTACATTTCAACTCTAGAGGGCCTTTACACTGATGAAAATAGAGAGAGATATAGGGAGGAAAAGAAGATGGTCTGAGTACAAGCTGCCGTTTTTAGCAGACTTCCCAGTACTCTCCACAGTCTATTCTCTCACTCAGCTCCTCCAGGACTTTGGGAAGAAACTTCAGGGACAAGTGAGCGTTCACCTCTTCTTAGTTTTTATCATCACCATTGATTTTTTTCGCATTTTTTTCCATCTCAAATGCCTGATATTATTTTCCTGGTAATTTCTCTAATCCAATGACCATCACTTACAAAGCATATTTCTTTAGAAAACTTGCCTTTATGGTCATTATGCAATTTTCTTTCCTGCGTGGATTTTTTTTTCCATGCGAGAAAACTTTTTTCTTTCCAGAAATACTTCGTAAACTTGAACCATTAGTGAAGTTCATCTCTTAACTTTGCGTTTTTAGAGATGATAGCCATAAGTATTCAAAGTGATCCATTTGAATCTGTTTTGAATATGCAATTATTCATTTGCATAATAATTGGTATGCCACCTGTTTTTGCCCATTGTTGTATATTATCATATGTACGTGTATAATCTTATCGCTAACTGTTGTAGGTTTTCTTTCAGTTGACAGAAAGTTAGCGGGCAATTTGTCGACATTGTGGTACACTGTCTTTGTTGATGGTGTGTGATATAAATGAGCAGGAAAATTTTCATAAACTTTTAAGTTTTTTTATTCTTATAAGATTTTCAAACTGTGGATCAAAACATTAACAAAAAGTCGAATCCACTCATTTGCACACTTTTGTTGTTCTTTGAAAACAAAAGCTTGACAAACTTACACTATACAGTACAATTGATAGCTGGGTATAAACAACAAGCTACAACAGCAAACCTTATTGTGGTTTGTAGCAAGGTGCGGTCCGTATTCTACCATTGTTGGCTTTTGTTGCCATTCGTGTGTCGTACTCACAGCATCAAACTGCGTTACAAAAGTTGGGTGCAGGAGTGCCATTTGGTTCTGTTCTGTAGCTACAAAGTAAGTTTTGACTGCAGCCTTTATCTTTAAGTCCAGCAAATCAGACTCGGGTACTTTGACGACAACAGGATATAAAATATCCACTGCCTCACATTCGACTCCATCTCAGTATGTCATTGCGATGCTTGTATCATTATACATGTATGTTTTACTGCAGCTCTTGACCCCCAATATAATATGACGTTTAAAGGCGGGCAGCACTGCATTCGGGGCAACATTTTAATTGACAAGGGTTAAAACATGTCCTTACGCTATCTTTGATTGTAACTTCAGAACAATGGTGTATTGCAGTACACCACTCTCAGAATGTAATGTTGTTGCTTTTTTGTACATGCATAGACCCTCTGAAGGGTCTATGGTACATATCATCACATGCAAAACAGGGAAAAACATCAACACGGGATCCCACAGAAAACATTTGTTCAAAACTTTACAATATGTCACCCTTGTCCTCTTTGTCCTCGGCTTACTCAAAGCAATACACTGTGTTAGCACATCACAGTATATCACTTTGTATATCATACTTTGTTTCTATCTACACATCGCCTTACGCAAAACGAAACAGTATACCAAATATTAGCTGTGAGTGTTGGCTTTCCAAACAAAAAGAAAATTCAGTGCCGTATTAGCATATGGGTCATACAAATGTCCGTCCCCAGGAGTAGGGGTGGGCTAGGGGTGTCTAGTCTCAGCAAAAGGCCTTTTGTTATACCTTGCTGGTGCGTTCGATGTTGACTTTGTCAAAGTGAATCCTGTGATAATTTGTTAACAGCGTCCACAGATTAGTAATTTACCCTTGCTTGCTTTGGCGAATCAGGCAATCAAACACATCAGATAATAGACGCAGCACAGTGATAAAAGTTCTCATAAGATTGTCAAAGGGCAAACAAGTGATACAGCGATGCGGACGGAGAAAAAGAAATCGTTACAAAACCAGTTCTAACATAAGACAAAGACAACAAATGTTGGCAGTATAAATCTTTATTGGCAATACATATTATAGTCAAACGTATTAAAATAAAATAAACCATAGCAAGAAGAAACCTACGCTGAGACCAAGACACCCCTAGCTCCGCCCCTACCCCTTGGGACGGACATTTGTACGACCCCCTATGGTATTAACTATGTGAGAATTTAGTAGTTGCCAAGACAACAAGTTGCGATCCTGTACACTTTGTCGGAGGTCTCATTGCATACTAAATGGGAGAATCGGAATACATATACTTTTAAACGCTACACTTAAAGCACAGATAAAGTGAAAAAAAAATATACATTCTAACCCATGATGATAAAAAAACTTTTCATTCCATCCTGCATTAATGTGAAATGCATACTTTAATGGATTTTATTTTCTTAGGAGCAATTTTAAAATGCAGTTTTCCCCTCTTTAGTTTTTTTGATGACACCGAGGACATTTTATGAGTAGTCGTATCTTTATCAGTGATGAGTGTTTGTTTGCCACGTTTGTCAAATGAATCAACAGATGCGAAACACTGCATCTTTTAAATCAATTTAATATGTATTCCTATTGATTGTGTTGTTTTTTTCAAATAATGTCTTCTGTATTGCGTATTTTCTCTTCACTTTATGTTTGCATCCGCTGCGAGCCAAGACACAAAATCAAGCGCTCAACCTTTTTTAAATCATACTTCAACTTTTCTTGCAATTTTCATGGTGCTCTGCAACAGCTTCACAAAGATAGTAATTAATGTCTCCCTCTTAGTCAGCCTGTTTTTGCCGTAATTCCCACATGTGAACCGGGGTAGATATCAGACCCAAGACAAATTGAAATCTAACCTAAGAGTGTTTACTTACAAAAACTCCGTTGATCCCACCATTCACAGGTATTATTCCATTTTAATATCTTTGACGTCCCTGGTATTTTATCGCCCAAGAAAAGCGTTTTTCACAAAACCTATCTACTCATCATCTTTCATGTTGTACACTTTGTAAAAATTAGCAGGAAGACCCAAAAGACACCAGGGAAAATACATATAAATGCCAGAGCCAGCAATCCCATAAATGTTCCTCTAATCCGCTGTAATCTGAAACTTTGCTTTATGAAAGTTTAGGAAGGCAAATCAGATATGAGTGAAATACTGCCGAGTACAATTACAATGATGTTGAAGTAACTCGACTAAAGCTTGACAACTGCCAGCCAGAGATTTATACTTCGTACAGATTAAATTCTCAAGCCCTATACAGCTGCACTAAATATACATTTTATGATTTGCTCCGCCGACAGAACTTCTTCTTCTCCTTCCACACAGATAATGCTTCCATCTCTGAGTCAATTACTTTGTTAGGTCGCTGGTTAATCTTGATCCAGAGTATTATTTGGTTGACTTCCGCTCTGAAATCATATCCGGTGGGAGGAGTATACCTAGGAAGATCTCTGGGATGGTTTCCAGGGAAGATTAGTAAGATCTCACAAGAAAGACACATCCGAAGCAAGATTGTCACATTTTGTGTTGGAATATGTTACATCCTCAAATCTCTCACACAATCTCTTTTCCTGAATTTATACATCTTCAGTCAAAACTCACAGGTGGGAATGTTTGATCTGTTATCTAAACTTCAACCATCATTCTCTGAGTATTAACAAAGTGAGAATCTTGATTCTCATGTCAGGAATTTGAATAAAAAATGAGAGAAAGGTAATTTCCAAATCGTAGATCAAATAAAAAAAAACTTGAATAGTATTATCATACCTTTAAGCAGCATCAATTATGATCTTGTGATGTGAAAATTATTTTTTGTCTACCTATCGATCGTAATTACATAATCAAAGTTATTTACGGTGAGTATGAATGTATTAAGTTACACGAGTGTCGTATCTTTTGTTCTTAATCTTTGAATTTCGAATATTGAGTACAGAAATTTTCATTATCATTTTAATTACATTTCTGTCATGCAAAGAAAGGATCAAGACTGTCAGGTACAAATTGCCGGCGGCTGAAATATTTCGGCTTATTACCAAAAATGTAATCTTAATTAACATTTCTTATTCCATTTTAATTTTCTTGTGTTATCTTGGCATTGAATTATGTTATTCTCTTTCCCCATGAAACCATTGAGCAGAAAAATTTCTAATGTCAGGAGGTATAGTCCGATAACAATCTTATTTGACATTATTGAATGACAGTATTTAAAAGGTCAAAATAATTCAAGCATTCACTGGAGGTAATCTTTTGAAATTTGAGCATGTCAAAGCTATTATCTGAGTTTTCAGTATGAGAGACAGGGCAGTGGCGGTGATCTTAGGGATAATTCAATTTGGTTTCAGAGAGATCATAACGTCGGGTTCCCTGTCGAAACGTTACATCGCCTGGCACTCTTCCCCCTGAAGAATGAGGTATAGGCAGTTTTCCCTCGACAGCGCACTCCTTAATAAAATTGCTGCCTAAATGTTTCTTCTGTATTGCGGAAGTAATTTAGGAGTGTAACATACATTTGGATGCATTTATACGGGAATTCACAATGTTTGTCTTGGTGTCCGGGCGATTTGAACCAGCCGCCATGTTTGAACGCCATCACGTGACGAACTACGCATACTGCTGTACGTCATTATCGTTTGTAAAGGCACGTGGTCGTCAGTCTACGTGTAGCTTTGGTCACATCATTGTGACACAGGTACTGTCGATACCGTACGCGATTGTTTGTTATCTCTCGACTTACAAGATCTGTACGAATGTCAATGACCGGGGATTTCTCCATGCATAGTGTAATAATTTGTATCGGCAACGTTGAATGGTACTTCAGGCCAAAAGTGAGCACATCACAATGATGGTGACCAGATATGGCAGTGGTCGCTCTTGTTTCTCGCCCATGTTTTGGTACGGTCACTCTTGCGGCACTCTTTTTGGAGTGACAGTGATTTATCAAAATCAAAGACCGCTGAACGCAAGCAAAGATTACAAGAAATCGACCATACAATGAATGATTGACGAGAAAAAAGATTCACAAATAGTGCAGTACCGTAATTTCATCGCACAACGACGACCACATCTATTTATTTCATTCGTACGGCGAAACAGGCAAGACCATACATCCCTGAATCAGTCATGACATGTATATCTACTGCACATCACTTTTGTTTGGACTGGTTATAACTAACCAGGAAATAAACTTTACAAATTAGCAAGATATTAATTTCTTATCAGTGTACACATTATATTGGAATACAAGTTCTCCGCTGACAAGCCAAAGGACTTGATGCAAGACAGATAGGACAGGTGCCGAAGGGCAGGGATGCGGCAGATTGTAGGAGGCAATCAGTAGTCGATTCATTAAACACAGTAAGCAAATCAATGAAAATTCAACATTACCATATTACAAACAGAAATGTGTAGTTCATAATCCTCTTCGAGAAAAACACACTATTTGTCAAACCTACAATCTTTTATAAGTACCACAATTGGAACTAATATGGTATAATTTGATCTTTATATTTTTCAAATTTGTCAAAGGTGTTAGGTGCCCTATAGCTGAATGTAGCGATATTACAAATTACTCATAAAAACAAGCGTATATAACTTAAAAAAAATAGCAGATGAGGTTACATTTGCAGATTAAATCGACATTACTTTACCATCCAATTATCCCAAATTAGTTCCAATCGTGTTAAGTATTTCCGACTGTCAACGTAGAAAAGTTATTGCCCTGACTAAATCCCTCCTTAACAGCTTATATTACAAGTACATTAAAGCAAATACTATGACTTTGAGAATCAACAGGCCATGATGGACCGCCGTCGTCATTCTTACTCATCTTGATCATTGTGAACTGGGCGGAGTTCCAATTGTTTTAGGATGTGAAAAAGTAATTAAATCAAAATACATTTGGCATTGTGACATATCGTGTACAACATTTTAGAAATCACCATGTCATCCTGTGCAGAATGTTTGAAAATAAATCAGGGCATATCAGAGCAACAAATGTGACCGATGCCAAAGTTAAAGATGCAGTGACCGACACTGTGAGCGCAATATTTACCGACCTTTCACTCCGTCTTTGTGGATTGATTGAAGTGTTTTTATCCTCAATGCCCTCTCCAATTGTAATACTCTGCCTCACAGAGTAACCATGTCTCTCCTGACTCGACCGACACAAAAACCTAACTGTCTGTAGGAGGTTCCCTTCATAAATTTAAACCCTTCGCTAGATCGGCATGACATTTCCTGTCCGGAAGATGTATCCAAATTCGGTCAAGCCATTGGAGGGCCTGAACCCACATCGTGCAAAATATTGCACACACATACACGCCACAAAACAGACATTCTCAGGATACGCCAAATGGTCGTTTCTAGGACCACCACTTCGTCCAAAAAGAGAGCACTTGTGTATAACATATATGAAAGTTTTTTTATATTTTTAACATGAATGTACTACAAGTTTGGTAAAGTTTAAATGTGTTGTGATGAACATGTAGCCATGAAGATAGAGACCTTGGTGCTGTAAATTTGCTTGGAACGCTTGGTCTGAACTGAAGAGCTTGGCAGTATGGCTTTTTCCTCAATTTTACGATATCATTTTCTTCCTCTATGGATCCATTGACAATGATTTATTCTATTTACACGTACAATCAACAGGAATACAGATTAGCAATGCAAAACCACTGACTTGGTGCTCCGGTTTGCACAACCATTTGATGGAGGGATAGAGATTACCGAATATCCAACTGGGTGGCACGTCCGTAGGATTGACTCTGTGATCGAAAAGTCACATTCTCGGGAACGTGTCTACTACTGAGTGTCAACTGTCCTTTTCATAGTGAACGCCGCCATCACAGTATATCTATTTATAGCTGGCTTCCAGGTCACCTTTAAGGAAATGTATATAGACCAGCTAGGAGTGAAAGTGGGGTAAACCGTTGAACCATCAGTTTTTGACGGCTTCGAATATTGAACTGCTCGAAACCCCTCTCCGACTTACAGTGTTTTACCAACATTTTAAAGACCGATGATCAGTCTATCGATGTCTAAAGTTGCCCTTGTCATATTTTCAATCGATTTACACGCCCAGTAAACTGAGTTTTCATCATGGAATCATCATGGTAGGACAACATATCATAGTCCACTGGTAGGTTCTCGCCCGAGGGCGTACCACGTGCAGTTTTCGTGTTTATCTCAAATGATAACATCTTCTTCTCTCTGCAGCTTCTTTTTGTCTCCCCTCAGACCGCATCAGAGCCAAACGACGTTCACGTTCAATATAGGTATGGTGCTCAGCAGATGGATAACCCCCGAACACTTGTATGATTCCTGCAGTGTTGGCGTGTCTGTTTTGCTGTTGGCCCTTGGACTGGCCGCAATCCTGAAGGCATCGGAAGTAAGAACAACACCTGTTTTCAATCACTGTTGATTCCATCACCTTTATCATGAAGATCCAGAAGCAAGAATGATGTAAGATTATATCAACACAAAAACAAAGACTGGCTCAAAAAGTAACGTTAGAAAATATGAAATGAACAAAGTGATAATGTACATTAAACGTGCAATAGACACTATTAATGCTGTACTGGTATTATATGAGTTGTAAGAAATCTATCCAAGCTGATATCGGAAGCAAAATTTTTAAATTGAATGTACATAAATATGTCCTTTTCAATATCCCATTTTATCAATAGGCTCAGAACGCTATTAAGGCTGGAAATCTACAACAAGCAGAGGCCTCATCTGCGTCAGCTCGGAATTTAACGATAGCTTCCGTAATCTGTGGCATCATCATCCCAGGCGCTACGTTACTCGTTTACTTCCTCGTTTTCCTGATACCCGATTATATTGGACCCGATTATTGAGACGAGGTTCCGCATTCAAGCTTGGAAGTAATCAAGTTAGACATTTTCAAGATGGACGTACACCTGATCACCTACGCCAAAGAGATGCGCACGTGCTCGAATATTAAGAGGCTATTCATTCAGAAAACTAAATATATTTTCCTTGAATTTGAACGACTCGACAATGTTTTTATCTTAAGGTAGAACGCGCCTCGGGGACAGATATTTGGACTCTCACATTTCTACAATTCTTTTCTGGCCTACCACGTGTGGGGGCTCATTTTAAAGCTCTTTGGAAAAGAAAAACTTTCACCGTCATAGTTTTGGGACACCCAAAATTGATTTTTCCCATTGAGCTAACACAAGAATGGCGGCCATTTTGAATTTCAAATATCGCAAAATGTTACGTAATTTGTTTCGCTTGTTAAAAATTTTGCACAATGACCCCTGATTTTTATTTTTATTTATTTTTTAAGAACATGGTTGAAAGTTTTATTTTTGAAGTTTGACCAAAAGTTTAAGTCTTTCACTTTCGAGGCGCACACTTCCTTAAGATAGAACACAACTCAGGAACTGCTTTTACAGCATATTCTCCTTGCCTTTTGGCCTACCATTTGTTAGTGCTCATTCTGAAGTTAAGGTGGAAATCAAGTTTCACCGGCTTAGCTTTGTGAAAATCGGGAATTTTATTATCCCAATAGAGAAATGACAGAGATAGCGGCTATTATGAGTGTCAAAATCGTTAACTTTTGGAAAATCTCAGGCCGCTTGTATAATGCCAAAGTTTTTACAGGTGAGCCCAGATCCACGTTCATGATTTGTAAAAACAATGTTTGAAAGTTTCGTTGAGGAAAACGAGCAATAGTTTAAGTCTTGAGGCGCGGACTACCTAAAACTGTTTTTTTTTCTGTTTTTGTTTGTTTTAACATTAGATCATTGACTTATTTTCCACTCTTACCCACCAAACTGCAAGACTCGATTTCTTAGATTTTCGATAGAAATCCATTTTTAATGTGAGCTGCATTCCAATTGTTTAAAAACCATCATAAATGTCTTTTGATCAATAAATCTGTTGAAGAGTTTTCTCCAACCACTGACAAATTAATTTATAGAATTTTCAGCAGTTTTATTACTTGAATAATTGAATGTTGTGAGAAACTAGTTCGAAGCACTTGTTTCACTTCCTGCCCTGAAAGAGACTCAACATGTTATGTGAATGTTTGACATCCCCTTTTCAATAAACACGTTCAAGTTGCAATAAAGGACTGTAACTCCTTGTATCGGACTTACGGGTTACGATCCGAGCTGTCACTGAAAGGTGGGCTGTCATATAAGAGGACATCGACGAGCATAGTCGTTCACTACTATTTGTAAAGAATAAGATAGTCTATTCGATTTAAGAACAGTCTGAAAACGTCTTAACTTTGAATGCCATAATATATGTAGCTAAATACCCCATATATGACCTACGCCGCTCGTTACTCATCGTAGGACACTAAATCCTACGCCGCTCCACTAAATCGAATTTTCTTGTAATTTCCGTGACTTCACCCATTCATTCCGTATCTTTCAACATGTCAAACAATATAAGTAGTATCTCGTATCAAACAAAAATCATGAAAAATGGCCGATTTTGTCCTTTAAGACAAAAATGTGCAGGCATGGATAGGGCAATAGAACATTCTTTATACATGAAGTGGGGAGGGGGACGGTCTGCAGCTTTTATGTTCCCTTAGACGGGGAGAGTGAAGGGGGAGTAGAGGACAGATGGCTGAGGTTTCCCGATGAAGTACTTCTGCTCTTTATTCAAACCGAAATAAATGACCCGAAGTCACGTGATCCCATCTACATTCGACCCAAATCACGTCATAGGTTTTTATCAATAAACACTACCACACTGGCAGTATACAGGAAAGGGGAAACACATACGCGCGCAGCCGTAAAAATCAGACGTATTTGGTTTAGATCCCGAATAGTTTGATTTTAACATGTCTCAAAACAAAGGTAGGCCAGCCTAGTAATTAAACCACCCATGGCATCAGGGGTGATAGGAATATAATTCTCTCTTTTCTTGTTTCTTCATTTACAGGAGCGAAAGTTACTTAGTTCAACGCACCCTTGAACCGGGACAACTCTTTTCAACTTCTTTATTGTGTCTAACAATAAGATGATAAA
Source organism: Ptychodera flava (assembly GCF_041260155.1). Lineage (NCBI taxonomy): Eukaryota > Metazoa > Hemichordata > Enteropneusta > Ptychoderidae > Ptychodera > Ptychodera flava. The sequence goes on from NC_091946.1 coordinate 32,143,287, forward strand.
ACGCGTGAACTGCGTCACGCATGTACGCTTACCTTCAAGTTATATTATGTAGCAAGTAGAAACCAGTTTTCTGTGTTTTATCACCAACAGAGCCTGTTTTAGAAGGTGGTCAGCCTGTGACAGAACGACAGCCCACCCTTCAGTCCTTTGACACCCGTTACCCAGGTAATGAGCTTAGAGCTAGCAGTCTGTGAGTTTTTCTCGTTTAATGACTTGGGAAACTCGCTGTGTCTCGAATGAAATCCGATAAAATGTCGATAATAAGGCTAGGACCATGAGGCCATACCTTTTGTGGCTAGAATCGCCTCGACAAGGAACTTTATTTACAATGATATTCAAATTCACGGTAACACGAAAAGAACATGTAGAGAACACGTTGCATGCCAGTGTAGACGCTGAAAAGACTATTAAGGGGCTCCAGCAAATCGGCTTGGCCCTATTTGTTTCATTGGGGTTCCTCCTTATTAGGGGCCCTAGCCTATCGGCACGGTTAGGCCTCTGTTGATGTCGTTGTGGTTTTTCTTCTTCTTTTTTCTTTTTCCGTCAATTCTTTGCCAGCTTAGATCTGAAAAACTGCTCCGTGTACACTTTGGAAACTTCAAACAGTGATCATGGCCAATAAGAGGTGATGCATCCAAACCTTGCATTTTAATTAGTCACATGATCCGGCGGCCATATAGGATTTTATGAAAACCTAAAGGCACACAAGAGCACTAATTCACTTCCGGACGAAGATAGTTCGGAAGAAAAATAGTGCAGACCTTGAATTTTTGATACCTGCATAGATGTTTGTTTAGTTTGAACTTTAAGGTGAAGCATTTTTGTAAAGATATTTTTCTGTCTGACTCAAAATGCAGACTGTTGTGAATAATGGATGAGCATTCTGTGGTAATACGTAAAGTTCTAAGGCCCATAGAAATCAGAACAATAAGCCTGAGTTTTGTCAAACACCACTGAGGGCGCTATTTTCATCACTATCTCGAAATTCCCATGGACTTGCCCACGAAATAAATCCATCAGTAGTCAGGCTGACATTGACCTACCACCTGTTAAGAGGATTCGTGCTGCTGAATGTTTAAATATAGAAAAATTGAGCTCAACGCTTCTTTGGTGGCCTATGGGAAATTAATTAGAGGTCTTGTGTCTAAAAGTGGTTATCCCTGGTAACATGAGGGTCTGGTCAATTTGAAGTTAGGTGTGTAGCAAGCATGTCCTCTGTTCTTAAAGTTTGCAAATAAAATCTTTTGCGGCCACGTGACCTCGGCCGCCTTACTTGATTTCAAAAATACTAATTTAATTTTTAAAAATCTTAAACTCCTGCACCATTTGAATTGGGATTTTACACATGTCATAACATAAGGGAGTACTATCAAGTTGGCAAAAGGCACTTGGATTGGTCATGTAGTTAGGTCGCCATATTGGATTTTTGTAAATTCGAATTAACTGCATAAAAATCTTAAACTCTAGAACCAACACACCGTTTGAACTGAAAATTTGCTCATGTCATCACTACTCTGATTACTATCATTTTGTGAAAGGCTTTTGGATCGGTCACGTGGTTTGGCGGCCATATTGGACTTTTTGTGAAATCCAGTTAATCTACAAAAATTTTAAACTCCAGATCCAAAACATCATTTAACAGAAATTTTACTGATATCATTACTTGTGTGAGTACTATCAAGTTTGCAAAAGGTATATGGATCTGTCACGTGGTTTGGCGGCCATATTGGTTTTCGCAAAAAACCTATGATAACCAGCGAATAATGTTCAAAAATCCTTTTCTCTGGAACAAATGCATCATTTTAACTGAAACTTGGCTCAAATCTTCCTTAGCTTTAGTACTTTCCAGTTTGCGAAAGGCATGTGGATAGGTCAAATGGTTTGGCGGCCATCAATAAAAAACAGCAATAACTACGAGATATATACATAATCTTTTTTAAGAGAACAAATTGTGCCCTCAGTGTAATCGATGCAATTACTGTCAACCATGGCAGCTGCATTCTCGATTACCAAAATAAAGATGAAAAGAGGCTGAATTGTTGGCAAATGCCAGCCAGCTTAACAAGAAGCGAGAAATTGAGCGTTCTAAGTATAAGCTTCAACTCCAGGAAGAGAGAGAAAGGCAAGAAATGGAGCGTGCAAAGCATGAGCTCCGACTCAACGAGGAACAACATGAGCATGACACGAAGATTGCAGTAGCTGATACCAGAGCCAGGTCCCTGAATAGGTATTTTGGTGATGGACTCGGGGATGCCATCGCCATCAATATTAAGATCACCGTAGGACAAATTCATTGTGTCCAGAACAACACCGCGGAAGACCACACCATAAGTACGAGTCTATAAGATCAAAACTCCTGCAATATAAAGGGAGAGTGACAGTGAGTCTGATGGTTTAGAAGATGCAGTCAGCACGTGCTTCTAGAATTTAAAACACAAGTAGCAGTATTAGCTTGAGCAAGACATCTCTGCGCAGTGGGCAATGATCAGAGCAATAAAGAAAATGTCTACAGTGATCAAGAAGTTTGATTGTAACATCATGGAATACAGATCATTCACAGATGAGTTTGAAACCAAACTTGTACCGATTGCAAAAGATGACAATAGTTCAAGCGTATGCAGGTATAGATGCAAGTGAAGCAAGTGAAGCATATCAAGGTGCCATGCAGGAGCTGGAAGAGCGCCATGGCGATCCACAAAAGAAAGCCAACGCTTACCTGAGAAAGCTTTTAGACTGGCCTCCATCAAGTCAGACAACGTTGCCTCACTAGATAAGTTGTTAATCTTCTTGAATCGATGTAAGACAGCAATATAAACACTAGAACATTCGGAAAATATGGAGTGGATCGCCAAGAAGCCTTCTTACTTTATCAAGATTCTTGGAGCAAACGCACACCGAAGATATGCAGAGCCAAGAGGAGAATAAAGTTTGAAGACCTCGTCGATACATACAGTGAAGTCCAAAGCAAGTAGACTTTCATGCCTGGACTATACAGCAGACAGGCCATGGCTATTCTCGACAATCCAGTGAAAAAGAAGAAAGGCACAGACAAAGGGAACAATCTTTTGCCACCAGTGTTATGAGCACATAAGGAGACAAACCAAGGGAGCAAGAAGACCAACACTTCGACCTTCAAACAACACAAGGCTCAACAGAGACCGTGCCTGTACTGCCAAAATAGCGATTACCCCTTCAAAAGATGCAAACGATAATTGCATCTGGTCAAGATGATATGTTAAGTCCTGAGAAACCAAGGTGTATGTTTTGGTTTTCTGAAGTCTTGTCATCTGAGTAAGGACTGAAAACAGAAAGCCAAATACTCCAAATGCCAAGGACAAGTGATTGTCAATGACATAGTCCCCGCAAAATATAAATTCTGTCACTGTAATACATTGAAAGTGCATAAATCCAATAGTTGAAACATACTTCAATACAAGAAAGCATGTTGGTCCCATAGTTACATACATCCACCAAAAAACACTTCTTTAACATTGATAGGAAGTCTACAATTAGGTGTGTGCATAAGGCTCAGGCGGGGCCCAGGAAAGGGTAAGTGGCCAAGTCGCCTTGACAGGCCTTTGATATGCTATTGTTTGGCAGCTATCAAGAATGTACCACAACATGGGGCATATTTTATTGTATGATAATTTTTGAGTTCAGCCAGGTTAGCCTTGGATCTGTTGAAATCAGGTATGCTTCACTGTAGTCTGCCCAAATTGGATAGGGTTATAGTATTAGCCCTGTGAGAAAAAAGCGGACTGGTGTTTTTCCAATACCGCATCTTGCTGTACAGGCTACAAAATGAATGTTATCTTCAGGACCATCAGTATGGAGGACTTGTGGCTGTGTCTTGAGTAAGCAAAAAATCAGACTCCGAGCCTTAGCACATCCTCCAAAAAGAGAATATCAAAACAATAAAATAAATGCACACACCCACCTCCCCAACTCACACTTACACAGAGACGAGAACGAAAGTTACAATAGTACAGAAATTATTTTTTAAGAAATAAGAAATAACTGTAAATACTATGAATAATGGACAAAGACACTGCTTATTTTAATTTTATTTATTTTTAATTCACAGCTGATCGCCTCTTCACCTGCAAAAGAAAGTGTAAAATGCACAAAAGCTGCTTTCAATGAAGTAATGTTGAATGGAAACTTTCCATATACAACATGTGCCACATATCATTCAAAAGGAAATATTCAGCACTGAAATATAAGTTTACTTGCTGCTGCCAATTTCAAACCATTTTTTTGCAAATCTGAAAAAAGCAACACACACCTAATTTTATCATCTCACCATCCATTGAAAAGTTCGAGCTACCACAGTGTATTGTTATGCAAATGATATGGACTCCAAAAGGTTTACGCATTTTGTAGACAATGGTAATATAACATTGTACAGAACACAGTAACTGACGGTTCTGGAGAAGAAAAATGTTGAAATATTAATGAATTGTTTTGAAAATCCATCATGGCAGCCAAGGTCATATGACCACTCACGATTTTATTGGCAAGATGTTTCAGGCTAAGGGCATGCATTACAAAAAAAAATGCCTGTTGATTGGTCCCTGCAGTTTTTGGAAAGAAGCCATTTATAATATTGTGATAAAATTTGACGTGCATATGTATGTCATGGTACAATGTCCCTGTGCCAAGTTTGAAAAATCAGAATTGCTCAAAATATGAAAAAATTGCAAAACAATGGCCGCCACATGACCATTTTAGAACGTATCGTGACAAAAATTGACATGCATATGTATGTCATAGTACATTGTCATAGTACAATGCATATATTCGACCCCAGTACTAGACAAATTAAATGAAACCATTGCAAAAATGAATTAATGGTCATGACCATTAATTCATTTTCAAGATGGTTTCATGTATCGTGTCTACAACAGGGTCGAATATATGCATGGTCACCCATTCATTCAGTATCTTTCAACATGATCTGTGTATCGATGTCAGAAGTTGGCCCTGTCATATTTCAGTCTATTTACCCGCCTTATAAACTGAGTTATCATCAGCATCATCATGGCAGGACAACACATCATAGTCAACTGGTCGGCACTAACCTGAGGGCGCACCAAATTCAACATAGTGTTTGTCTAAATGGCTAAACAATTTTCTCTTTTCTTCTTTTTGTTTCCCCACAGACTGCACCAGAGCCAAACGACATCCACCTTCAAATTAGGTATGGAGATCAGCAGATGGAAAATCCGCCGAACACTTGGATGATTCCTGCAGTGTTGGCGTGTCTGTGTTGCTGTTGGCTCCTTGGACTGGCCGCAATGATTAAGGCATCAGAAGTAAGAACAACATCTGTTTTCAATCTGATGAAAATCCAGAAACAATAATGATGTTAGACAAACAAAAATATCAACACAAAACAAAGACTTGCCCCAGAAGTAACTTTAAAAAATCTGACATGAGCAAAGTGGTAATGTACATTAAACGTTCAACCAGACGACTTTCAATACTGTACTGGTATTACGTGAGTTGTAAAAGAATCTATCAAATATGGGAAGCAAATATATTTGTATTGAATGTATTCAAATATTTCCTTTCAATATACCCATTTTATCAATAGGTTAAGAACGCTACTAAGAATGGAAATCGACAACAAGCAGAGGCCTCATCTGCGTCGGCTCGAAAATTAACGGTAGCTTCCGTACTTTGTGGCATCGTCATGAACGTCGCTTCGTTAATCGTCTACTACCTTTACCTGGAGCCCGAATATGGTGTACCTCTTTTTTGAGTTGATGTTCTGCATTTAAGCTGGGGAAAATCGGGTTAGATTTTTTCAAGATGGACCTAAAGCTGCTGGCCAACGCCAACGGGATGTGCATGTGTTCGAATATGACGAGGCTATTCATTCAAAAAACTGAATGTATTTTTCTTTGAATGGAACGAAGCAATTTTTTAATCTTAAGGTAGAACGCGACTCGAAGATAGAGATTCGGACTCATATTACTACAATTCTTTTCTGTTCTATCACTTGCTGGGGCTCTAGATGTTCTAGGTGTTGATCTTACATAGACTGGAACAGCCATATCACATTTGCGTGAAGTCTAATAGATTACTTGGTATGGTAAAGCGTACTTGTGGTTATGAGTGTGACACAAACACTATCAGAGCTGTTTATTGTTTACTAATTCGTAGCTACATGGAGTATGGGAGTGTTGTTTGGACGGCACATTCTAAACTGAATCTAGAACAGCACGAAAACGATTTCCCTTTAGCCGAAAACCTGAAATTTCATGAATTTTCATTTAAAAAAAGTAAAAATATCAGTTAAATTATGAAGATGTTCAGATTTGGAGAAGTAATTTTTGCTTTAGTTGCCTTTGCATATTCCATTGATGATATTTATGAGGAAAACATTGATTTTAAAGCATTTGGCAAGAAATCCCATACTTTCAAGTATGGTGAAAAAAATCAACACTGATCAATGGTGTAAACATTTTTCCAAATTACAAATGTAAAACTGATCACTAATTTGTTTAAAATTAAAATTCAAAAATTTCAAAGAAATGTTGATATCAGTACTCAATCACAGAAAAATTCACAACGAAAAAATCACAATGTGACATTTGTTCTTTGCAAGAAATTTCTTGCAATGGACACACCCACCCATGCCACAGGGTTCAGGGGACAGTCCCCTTGGGTGGGGAGGAAGGTGTTTTTTGTGCAACGGTTTACCTTATTTGATTTTATTAATTTTGACTATGATATTTCAAATAAAGAGTTCAACTCTACACCGTCTGACTGCTTTATTATTACCGACAAGTCCTTATCTCCTCTCCAACTTGTGTATACACCTCTGTAATTGCTCCGAAAACATTGCCAACTTGCTAATCCGCTGTCGGTATCAGCGGATTAAGTGATTGAGTCAACACCACAGCCGTCCCACACGCATTAAAATATTTCACTACGTGTGGGACGGCTGTGGTGTTGACTTAATAAGCTAATCCGCTGATACGCTCAGTCATTAACAAGTTGGCAATGTTTGCGCAGCAATTAGAGTGGTATGTGCACTGGTTGAAGAGGAGATAAGGAATTGTAGGTATTGGAAACACAGTCAGACAGTTTGGAGTCGAAAGCAAGTTGGCAATGTTTTTGGAGCAATTACAGTGGTGTATACACAAGTTGGAGAGGAGATAAGGACTTGTCGGTAATAATAAAGCAGTCAGACGGTGTGAGTTGAACTCTTTATTTGAAATATCACAGTCAAAATTAATAAAATAAGGTAAACCGTTGCACAAAAAACACCTTCCTCCCCACCCCAGGGGACTGTCCCCTGTACCCTATGCCCATGCAAGAAATTTCTTGCAACGGACATGGCTCAGAGTTGCAGAAAATTTCTTGCAAGGGTGGGTGTGTAATTTGACTTGAAAAATAACAAAATGCCTTTTGCTTGCATATTTGCACATATTTCCATGGAAAATCATATTAAGGATATATTATATATTAAATTTAATTATTTCCATAAAAATATCTTAAACTATCAAGAAAGTTCAACCACTTTTGATCAAATCAGAAATTTATGGTGAAATTATCAAGTAAAGCAGAACTGAATATTATAACCAGTTATTTAAGTGGAAATATTTCAAAAACGTGTGGTTTTCGTTAATTGGGAAATTGTTTTCGTGCTGTTCTAGTTAAATAAGAAAGAATCCAGAAAGCGGCGACTAGATATATGCTCCATTATCCTACTGGTGTTGATTATAAACAGAGATTGGTTTCTGTCAACTTTCACCCTAATGTCATTTTGCAGAGAGGTGCTTGACCTTGTGTTTTTTTCATAAATGTATTACTGGATTATATACTGTGAACGTACACTAGTTTGTTGAGTATTCATCTTCTAACATTCACACCCGTCTACGTGCTGATTCAACTACATTACAATTAAATCGTTTTAATACTCTTTCTTTCCGTCACCTCTTTTTAATAGCATAGCCAATTTATGGAATATTTTACCCAGGCATTGAGAACATTACATCAAGGCTTTGATTGGACCGCGCGGACAATAAAAAAAGGTATTTAAGCAAATTTCATAGTTTATTTGATCCTCAGAACACTTGTACATGGACAATCCACTGCTTCGGTAAAATAAATTTAGATTTTTTAAATTCGGTTGTTTTTTTAAATGTTTTTCACTGTTTCTTTTAAATTTAAACTATTGTATATTTTACGTCAGCTTTTCCTTTTGCTCGTTGTGAAGTGTTTTAAGGGGGGGGAGTGAACTTTATATAGGTGTTTTGCACCTCTCTTTTTAGTTTACGTCGGTTAAATTTTAATAAATAAATAAATAAATAAATAAATAAATAAACAAATAATAAATAAATAAAAAAATAAATAAATAAATAAATAAATAAATAAATAAATAAATAAATAAATAAATAAATAAATAAATAAATAAATAAATAAAATAAATAAAGACCCTGTCATGATACCCATGGTTGAATACTAGTCATAGCGTGAGCTTTTATATCTACATTTTGTTGTGACTTTGAATTGAATTCATTTTGTTGGTTTCACCTTTTTTCAACCGTCATGAGCTGACTAATAATGTTCTAGCAGGGTACATCAGGATTTGAAAGGTCTTGACTATTGCTTTGTTTTTGTAAATTTTACAATTACATGTATTAATATTGAACTTCTCTAAGGGGGTCAGTCAGAATTTCTGTGTTAGAGGGGGTTTTATCAAATTCATCACGGTTGGAAAGGGTTACTTGAAATTTCGGATTTTCCGGTGAAAGTCCTCCGACCTTCCTCCATGTAGTATATTGACGGCTCCCTAATGTAGAAGATACAATGGCACTGTCAGCGCAGTCTGAAATCGAAGTATTTTCGTCCCCTTTCAATTGAAATTTACCGAGTCGACCTTCCTCTCAGTCTTTGTGGATTAATTTTCATCCTCTCCTGACTTGACCGACAAAATGACCTAACCGTCCGTGGGAGGAGTGGAGCTGGCACTGATACTCTAAATTTAAATGTTTTAAACAATCGCGAACCGACAATAGATAGCCAACTGCAGCAACGCTACTTTCAAACCACCAGCTGACCAATCGCTGTTGTTGTAAGAAAGTTGTGCTTCCAAGTAGAAAGCGAGGGTCCTGTTGGGAATCGCATCCAAAAATATGCACAGAAGATCGTTTTTGAGGTAAACAGGATAGTAGGTATGAATTTGGAAATGTAATTGAAGCCATCGATGCCAGTTTATTGAATACATTTTTGCTTTTTGTTGGGGGAACCCTTCTCTAAACTCGGCGATACGTACGTATAGCGGCCATTCCGTTTCCCAGCTTCCCAATGTTCTAATGCATACCACACAGCGGCCATCGTGTATCGATTTACAAACGACTGTGGGGAATCGCCTTTAAATAAATAAATAAATCAACAAATACATTATGTCACCGCTTTGAACGTGGAATCACAGGGAGCCCAGGCTCCTTGTTTCTTTGTTTGCTTGTTTGTTTGTTTATGCGTGTTTGTTTTTTTGATTTTTGTTACAAATTCTTTTTGTAGTGAACCGATGTGTGGAAGTCGTCTCTTTAACAGAGGTAGTCTCTATAGACGTAGTCACGGCTGCCCTTGTTAAATGCATGCTTTACGAAAGAAAGCCTAGAGCTACATTTGACTGTGAACTTAGAGCGTGCACATCCCACAAATCTGTTCCTTGCACAACTGATGAACACTCTTCTTATAGCAAAGTTAATGAAACTCTATCCAAACGCGAGTAAGGAAAAATTCGGCCAAAACAATCAATTTTATATAATATTCATGCTGGTCTGGCACAAAAATGATTTCAAGGGCTACACTTCTGTATACATTGTGACCTATACTTTTTCATTTATTATTTTAGCACTAGCTGTATTTTTAGTTCCGATGTGCTTCCGTGTATCGCCTCCATAAGCTTTGGTAGCAGTCACAACAAAAAGTAGCCGAAGGGCATTATTCGATGCTCACGGGCTTTACCGACGGTAAAGAGAGAAAAAAAATGTGTCGCATAGACAGGGCAATAGAAAGTTGTTAATAGTACAGAAGGGGACAGTCGGCAGGTTTTATACTATCCGTTGGATACATCGCCAGAGGAAATTCATAACGGGGAAGGTGTCGGAGTATAGGACAGACGGCCAACATTTCCCAGTGAAGAACTTCTGCTTTGTTATCATACGCTAATAAATGACCGGACGTCACCTGATCCTATAAGCATTCGCCCCGAATTGGATCATACGTTTTTGTCAGGAAACACAAAACTGACAGAGCCATTACACATAGAAAAGGGAAACACATGCACACAGCCGAAGATGGCAGACGTATTTGATTCAGATCCGCTTGACTTCAACATGTCTCAAGACAAAGGTAGGCAAGCCTGAGATTTAAATCGATCATGGCTAATGAGGTGGCAGATATATTTTTCTCTCTTTTCTTGTCTACTCATTTTCCCGAGCAAAATTAACTTCGTCAAACGCATCCTAGAACTAGGAAAACTGCTTTCAACTTCCCATCGAATGCGATTATTGAACGTGTCAACTGCATCCACGCAAACGCTTGCCTGATCATGTTGTAGGTAGAAACCAGTTTTATGTTTTTTTGTCACCAACAGAGCTTTTGCTAGACGGTGGCCAGCCTGCGGCAGAAGAATCGCCACCAAGCAGCCTGACACCCACTACTCAGATATTGAGTTTGGAGCAGTCTGTGAGTTTTTCTCATTAATTTCTTGAGAATCTGGCTGTGTCTCGTATTAAATCCGGTAAAATGTTGATAATTAGGCTGAGACCACATGAGGCCATACCTTTTGTGGCTAGATTCGCCTCGACCAGGAACTTTAGTCAAACTTACCAATTTAGAGTAACACAAAAATTACAGATAAAGTACATCTACCTTTTGAATGCTGAAAAGAATACTTCATTTTGTGATGCCTTGCAAAGGGTCTTCATTCGTTTCTTTCCAATCTGTTGCAATTTCAAAGATAGGCCATCCATGATTGGCCTAAACCTTTACAGTGGTCTCTACCTTAAGTTCTATGAAACTCTACAGTGGTTAGTTGCTCGATTGTTTATTCGAGTAATGACAATTTCAACACCAACGCCGCAGTGTAAGCGTATTTGTCAAAGAGATGATTGACGGAATCAAGGAAGTACTTCATACAAAAGTGGGACTTTACCTTGTGGCAAAATATATTTTTAGAAGTTGGGGAGTTTTACGAGGTTGAAACTGGTATGCACAGACTTTCATATTTATATAAAAATGATGTTATCTTATCGCTCATTCATGTACTTCACTGTGAAGCTCTGAAATGTTGCCAACCAACAAGGGGAGTGCTGGAGTTGTGTAGCTGGAGCTATAGGCGATTAATATAATGCAAATCTCTCTCTCTCTCTCTCTCTCTTCTCTCTCTCTCTCTCTCTCTCTCTCTCTCTCTCGTTTCAAAGTCATTGTTACATCAAGTCATATCACCTCAAGCCGTGCAGTCATTCCGAAAAACCCGTGACTGACAGTGACTGGGTGAAATATTTATTGTTGAATAAAAATGAAATGGCTCGGTCTTATGACAGCATATCCAGGCACCGAAAGAATCTCTATCTTATGTTATCAGCTCCCCCATTCAATTATTCGATTCTTCTTCATCTAACGGCAGGCAAATTTTCTCTCTTCGAGCAATAGTCTCATGTATTCGTGATTTAATCATATTCTATTGTGATGTACAATGGCAGCCATTTGTTGCGTATATATCAGCCATGACACTTTCCTGGAGTGGCAGCTAATAAAGAGTGGCTTGTCACGGTAGAGCGCGCCTCGGAGACAGATATTCGGACTCTCAAATCGATATAGTATTTTGTTTATTATTATGGCCTTCCACTTGTTGGAGCCCGTTTTGAAGCTTATGTGTTAAATACAGTTTGCACAGGCTTTGTAATGTGAAAATCGGGAATGTTATTTTTACCTTAGAGACAACGTAGGAAATTTTGAAATTCAGAATTGTTAAGTATTTCTTAATTTGTTTCTTTAGTACCAAAATTCACGAGGTGACCCCGATATTTGTATTTTATTTTGAAAGAGAATATTGAAATTCTACTTTATAAGGAAAATGTTAGCAAATGCCCATTTGCAGTCTTGTAATGTCAAAGTACGACTTTCTTGTTTTTCTTTCATTGAGCAAGTAATACGTAATGATTTCCCAATTTGATTTATCATGATTGTATTTTGTGTTAGGGTGATATTCATATATTAAGCTACTCTTTTTATAATTACAGAAGCAAACTGATACACCGGTCTCAGCGCGATAAATACAACGAGACAAATCCAATACAGCTTTGAACAACAATGGGGAAAATGCATTGTTTATATTGTTTTTTCTGTTAGAAGTCTTCGATTATGATCGAACTAACTCTTTGATGAAGGGTCAAAGCTTTTTGCAAGCAAATTATTTCTTCGCATGCAGGCGGGCTTTTTTGCTCTCGGAGCGGCAGGGGGCGTGTTTGGCGGGATTTTTTATCCGTTTGTTTTTCGAAGGACACGGGAAAAGCCCAGCGGACTAGATTTATCGCTTGTAATAGAGGCCTGCAGAGCTCGAGGACAGGCTTAAATGGCAGGCAGGGTGCAATTTGGAGTTAACTCCCTAACAAACGATAACTCTAGTTGATCAAGAAATTATAATTTCAAATACTGATAACGGCCCATGATAAAAAAATATTACACGGATAAACACGGGACATACCCTTCAGCTAACCTCTTCCGTCTGTTTGATCGAGGATAAGTTAGACAAATATTAGTAGTACGTGCTTGTTTTCACGCATAATTCACAAAACAATCAGTATCACTTCCTTAAACTTGTCATAGTTCATAACATACGTCAGAAGGCATGCAGCCAACAAGCCGTTCTCCAGAAATTGTAATCAAAGGGGCGGAGATCTAGACTGCAGATGTAAATTTCCTGAGGTAATTTCGAAAAGGACAGAAGCCTAGGGGGACTTTTTATAATAACCCTTCGTAACTGCAGTCCAGTATGCGATGTGAAATATTCCCTCCCTGTTCAAAGTTTGATACTAATTGATGATGAACATCCTTTGCATTAAAGCCCCAGTATTGCTGACTTTCGATGTTTTTTTCATTATTTTTATATAAGTCAATTGCAACTTCTTATTCTACTCCCCAAAGAATGTTGAAACACCCACTATTTAGCTTGTCAACTTAGCGTCTATATGTGTAAAATTACGGTATTGTTTACATTTGAATTCTAGTCCGGATCAGAAGTCAGTTTTCAACAATAATAACAATGCAGTTTACAACCTTAGGGTCTGAGTTGACAAGCTGGATACTGTGTATATCAACATTCTTTGGGGAGAAGATCAAGGAATTATGGTTCACATTCAAAATAAAAACGGTGAAATTATCATCAAAATTTAGCAGCACTGGGGCTTTAAATTAAATGCTTGTCTATTTCAACTTGTGATTGAGAAGATGATCAATTTTGGCGTTTGACTGTTGAGCGGGAGACAACCCTATAGTCTATGGTTTATCGGAATCACTGGCCCCCTCCTCCCTGAAATTTCTGTCCAGTCCCTAACTGCAATAACCTAGGCCCCTTAACATAGAATTTGTAAACACGCATATCGCAGGTCAGCACTTTATGTATAAAGAAGGCGCCGTTGAAGATCTAATGGCGATTTATCAGTATAAATGAATCGATAAAGTAAACTGGAGTGAAAATGCATCATTTCTAGCTTAAACTGCAGAACGTGAATCGTGAAATTTAGCATGTGGCACGTCACAAGGGAACAAGGCACGCTGGACGCGGCCCATGGCACTCAGGCTTGCACCAGTTTATGACAGCTTTGAACGAGGAACGCGTCGAAACCCCTTTCCTTCTGACTGTGTTTGACCGGCCTTTTCATGATCAATGTATTGATGTCGAACAGTTGCATTGTCATATTTTCGACTTAACCGCACTCAGTAGGACAACAAATCATAGTTAAAACTTGGCGGCATTCACTTGAGGGCGCACCATATTGAATTTTCATGTTGTCGCAACGATTTTCTGTTCTCTGTTCCCCATAGACAACATCAGAGCCAAACGACGTCCACGGTCAATTTACGTATGGCGCTCAGCAGATGGAAAACCCGCCCAACACTTACATGATTCCTGCGGTATTGGCGTGTCTGTTCTGCTTTTGGCCCGTTGGACTGGCTGCAATCGTTAAGGCCTCACAAGTAAGAACAACACTTGTTTTCGATTTTGATTCGATCTCGTTATCAAGGAGATTTAAACAAAATGATTTAAGAACCACGAAAATGACAACACCAAACTCAAATTTGGGCCCGGGAAGAAACTTTAGAAAATCTGTCCCGAGCAAAGTATTAACCGTGCAACCAGACTATTTTCAATTCATGTACTAGTATTGGATGAGTTGTAAAAGATTCTATCAAAGCTAATATCGGTAGCAAAGTCCATATCGAATGTATCCAAATATTTCCTTTTGCAATTTACTCATTTTATCAATAGGCTCGTGACGCTATTAAGGCTGGAAATCGACAACAAGCAGAGGCTTCGTCAGCGATGGCTCGAAAGTTAACGAAAGCTGCCTTATTTTGTGGCGTTTACATCATCGGCGGTGCGTTGTTTGTTTGTTTCGTTATTTATGAACAAGATAATGACCTAAGTTTTTCAGATCATCTACATATGCCACACGTAAGTTTGGAAGAATTCGAACCGATTTAATTTTTTCCATGATGGACCAAAACTTGCTCGCCCACGCAAAAAGGGGTGTGCACGTGCTCGAGTATGACGAGGCTATCCATTAAGAATACCGAGTACATTTTATTTTGAATGATAATATGACATGTACAACACGCCTCTGGGAGGCATCACAAACTCAAACTTTCAAAATTCTTTGACCTTTGGCCTAGCCCTCGTGAGGGCTCATTTTGAAGCTTATGGAGCAAGTAAGTTTTTACGAGCTTCTTATCCCCGTAGAAATAACACAGAGATAGTAATCGCTTTGAATTTTAAAACTGCTACATTTAAGATAATTTGTTACTCTAGTACCAACATTTGCACGGTGACACCAGATTTCCAATTTTGGATTTCAAATAGAATGGCTGAAAGTTTATTTGAGGAAACACAGAGCAAAAATTTAAGAATTTGATTGTTAAGGTGTGCACTACCTCTATCTGATTTTTTTCCGCTTTCTGTTATTTGTTTATACATTACATCTTAGTTTTACTCTACACACTTACACACAGTGCATTCAGTTTGTTCAAACTACAGAATTTGGTTTCTTGAATTTTCGATAGAAATTGATTTTTAAATAGTATAGTATTCTACAATTCAATGATTCACTGCTTCAATTTATATATATATATATATATATATATATATATATATATATATATATATATATATATACATATATATATAATATATATATAATATATAATAATATATATATATATATATATAATATAATATATATATATATATATATATACATGCTATGCCTGTATTGCCATTCTTCTATTGTTCAGACGGTACTGATATGAACCCATATTTTAACTAGTGAAAATAAAATACGAATTATATATTCACTGTAACCGAACTACTTACAGCTACGCGTATGCATGATCTTCGCTGGTATGCATGACCTTCGTTGGTATATGTACATGTGAAACAGCTGAATAAGACAAATGACAATCCGAAACGTCATTATGATTATGGTCCGTATTTTGACTCGTTGCTGCGCACTCGTCAAAATACGGACACATCACTCTAGATACGACGCGGTATCGCCCAAACTTCGTGTAATAACCATAATAACACAAAAGTTACTTCAAGTACAAAGTAATGGTATCTGTCACTTACGTTTCATGCATCCTGCCATCATCAGACAGATCTGTAACAGAAACGTAAGTCACAGATATCATTACTTTGTACTTGAAGTAATTTGTGTTATTATTTATAACGCTCTGCTTTAGCATCGAGCACTGAAACTTCCAACGAGGACATCTGTATACCTCCATCTTCTATATATATATATATATATATATATATATATATATATATATATATATATATATATATATATATATATATATATATATATATATATATATATATGTGTGTGTGTGTGTGTGTGTGTGTATGATATATATATACGAAGATAGTCATCATTACTGTCTCTGGATCAATAAATGCTTTTCTCCAAACATTGGACAAATTAATTTACAGAATTATTGAGCAGGTTTTTTTTACTTGAATAATTGAATGCAGAAAGGTATTTGGTGCAATGATCAACAGTTTTCAGTCGAAGTACTTGTTGCATTTACTTTTTAAAAGAGACTCAACATGTTATGTGAAATGCTGACATCGCCTTTTCTGCATAAACAAGTTGCAATAAGGATTTTACCTCCTTGCATCGTTGCATCGGACTTTCTATAAGGATAACGTTTGTAGCTGTCACTGAATGGTTGGCACTCACATAAAACGACATCGACGAGCATCAGTCATTCACTCGAATATATAAAGGATAACATAGTCTCTTCGATCTAAGAACAGCCGGGAAACTTTTTAAATTCTGTAAATTTGAATGTCACAGCACATGTAGTAAACTTGTGATTAAAATAGTGTATGAATTTTATGAAAAACGTCATATGTTGCTCACAGTAGGTCACTAAATCGTACACCGCTCCACAAAATCGATTTTTCTTATGTGACGAAATAAAAGGCCATTGATATTTTTCGCGAGAATTGATGCAGGATAATCGAAATACAGCTTTAACTTGCTGCAGTGTATACTTATCAAGTCCATTGCCTCTACTATCAGCAAGTAGTGCGAGCTTTTGTTTTCATGCAGATAATTTTTGTGAAACGCCCTCAGTTCTTGTAAGAAAGAGAAGGTACTTCTTTGACAAAATGAAAGCTACATGCAGGTTGTCATTTCACCGTTTTGATGCAAACAATATCTGTCGCTCCATACGTTTTTTTTCAGGGAATCGCTGTATTGAAGACGTCCCTACGCCAGAGATGGTCTCTACAGAAGTAGAGCTGACCTTTTAATGCATGCTTTTAGAAGGAAGCCTAGTAAGCTACACTTGACTGCAAACAGAGATTCTCCGAGAGAGCCTGCACATCCAACAAATCTGTTCTTTGCAGAACTGATGAACACTCTTCTCACAACAAAGTTGATGAAACTAAATCCGAACGCGAGTAAGGAAAAATTCTGCCAAAACAACCAAAGTATTCAAAACCATAGACAAAGAGGTTCCTCTTCTAATGTCTATGTCAAAACTTACAAAGTTCTTTTTTTCAGAACACGTGACCTGATGAAGAGTTCCTGTCTCTAACAAAATATTAAAGCATTTCCTGTCAGCAAAGTCGAAGAAAAGTTCCAGTTTTTGTCTTCTACTATGTATTAGTTTTGCAGATCTAAGTCATGAAATCACCCTCGCTGGATAAGGAGGCTGCCTATATTGTACATTATGGCACCTTTTATTCCTACCCGAACCATAATGAAATATTGCCCCTGTAGCCTATCAGCATAAATCTGTACCCATCGACTCTATCGTACACGATGTTTGTTGACCACATACAATATGTGACACTGTACAGTATTGCCCAGATACTGGTAACCTACTGGTAACCTACACTGTTTACGTCACTCAAATGCGACTTCAGGTGATCTTAGTAGATCACGACTATATTCCATGTTATTGATAGTCATCAACATGGTGTAGAATACCAGTACATTTGTTTTTCTGATAAACGCATCAAATGCATGGATCGCGGTTTGACTTCACGGCATACAGAGCTGCTCTAACAGATACGTGTACGGTACAAGTAAGTTCGTTTGTGCGGTAAACTTTTGGGACTCCTCGACAGGAGGTCGATATTGGGCGTCCAAACTAAATATCACTTTGTTTCGATTGACAATTAGAGATGCAGTTCCAAACAAGGGCAACCAAGAAGTAAAATTTATCAAAATGGTCGGTAGCAAGAACAGAATAAAGATGTGCCGATTATAAAAGTTTTAATATAATATTCAGCCAAATCTGAATCCGGCACAAAACAATTTCAGGGGCCACTTGTTCGTGACATATACACGTTCAGTTTATTTCATTACTGACTGTATTGGTGGTCTGAGACTGCTTCCATGTATAACGTAAAAAGCTAAGATAGCAGTCACAACAAAAATCTTGAGCTGGTAGATATAAGATATATAGGATTCTTTTGACTGCGGGGCTCACTAACGTAAAGAAAGAGGGACAAAATAAATTGCACAAAGTGTTTAGGTATGGGGAAGGGAACGTCGGGAGGTTTTGTATCGGAAAGATCGCCGGGAACTTGAGTCATGAGGGTGACGGGGAGAGAGGAGTGTAGGACACGAGGCTGAGGTTTGCTGATGAAGTCCTTCTGCTTTTCAGCGCCTGGGAGACTCTCAAATCTTTATGGTATTTTTTATTATGGCCTTCCACTTGTGGGGACTCGTTTTGAAGCTTATGTGTTCAAGTTAAATACAGTTTCCACAGGCTTTGTCATGTGAAAATCGGGAATGTTTTTTTCTCCATAGAGAAACGTGTGTAAATATTTTGTAATTTGTTTCTTTAGTACAAAAATTCGCGTGATGACCCCGATACTTATATTTTATTTTGAAAGAGAATATAGATATTCTACTTAATACGGAAAATGTTAGCAAATGCCCACTTGCAGTCTCGTAATGTCGAAGTACGACTTTCTTTTTTTTTCTTTGAGCAAGTACGTAATGATTTCCCAATTTTGATTTATCATTGTATTTTGTGTTAGGGTAATATTTATTTATTAAGCTTCTCTTTTTATAATTACAGTAGCAAGCTGATACATCGGTCTCAGCGCGATAAATACAACGAGACAAATCCCATACAGCTTGAAACAACAATTGAGAAAATGCACTGTTTATATTGTTTTTTTTTTCTGTTAAAAGTCTTAGATTATGATCGAACTACCTTTTTGATGAAGGGTCAAAGCTTTAGGCAAACAAATTACTTCTTCGCATGCAGGCGGGCATTTTTGCTCTTGCAGCGGCAGGGGTGGGGGGTTGGTTGGGCGGGATTTGTTATCCGTTCGTTTTTCGAAGGACACGGAGAAAGCCTAGCGGACTAGATTTATCGCTTGTAATAGAGGCCTGCAGGGCTCGAGGACAGGCTAACATTGCAGGCAGGGTGCTATTTGGAGTTAACTCCCTAACCAACAGTAACTCTAGTTGATCAAGAAACTACAATTTCAAAAAATGATAACGGCCCATAATAAAAAATATTACACGGATAAACACGGGACATACCCTTCAGGTAACCCCTTCCGTTCTGTTTGATCGAGAATAAGCTAGACAAATATTAGTAGTACGTGCTTGTTTTCACGCATAATTCACAAAACAATCAGTATCACTTCCTTAAACTTGTCACAGTTCATAACATACGTGAAAAGTCATTCAGCCAACAAGCTGTTCTCCAGAACTTGTTACCAAAGGGGCGGAGATCTAGACTGCAGATGTAAATTTCCTGAGGTAATTTCGAAAAGAACAGAAGCCTAGGGGGACTTTTTATAATAACCGTTCGTACCTGCAGTCCTCCATACGATGAGAAATATTCCCTCCCTGTTCAAAGTTTGATACTAATTGATGATGAACATCCTTTGCATTAAATTAAATACTTGTCTATCTCAACTTGTGATTAAGAAGGCGATCATTTTGGCGTTTTACTGTCGAGCTGGAGACAAACCCTACAGTCTATGGTTTATCAGAATCACTGCCCCCTCCTTCCTGAGATTTCTGTTCAGTCCCTAACAGTAGTAACCTAGGTCCCTACATGTAGGATTCGTAAACACGCATAACGCGCAGGTCAGCACTCTATGCATATATATAAGGCGCCGTATGTGAGACCTAATGGTGATTTATCAGTGTAAACGAATCGATAAAGTAAATTGGAGTGAAAATGAATATTACTAGCCTAAACAGCAGAACAGTTAGAACAAAACTTGTTTTCAATTTTGATTCGATTCGTTATCAGGAGATCCAGAACCGAAAATGATTTAATAACCACAAAAATGACAACACCAAACTCAAATTTAGGCCCGGTAAGAAACTTAAGAAAATCTGACCCGAGCAAAGTATTAACCTTGCAACCAGACTACTTTCAATTTATGTACTAGTATTATATGAGTTGTAAAAGATTCTATCCAAGCAAATATCGGTAGCAAAGTCTATATATAATGTATTCAATATTTCCTTTTTCAATATACCCATTTGATCAATAGGCTCGTGACGCTATTAAGGCTGGAAATCGACAACAAGCAGCGGCTTCGTCAGTGATGGCTCGAAAGTTAACGAAAGCTGCCTTAAGGTGTGGCATGTACATCATCGGCGGTGCGTTGGTCCTTTTCTAACGATGACCTAAGTACTCCACATACTCCACACTCCTCAAGTTTTGAAGAATTCGAACCGATTTAATTTTTTCCATGATGGACCAAAACTTGCTCGCCCACGCAAAAAGGGGTGTGCACGTGCTCGAGTATGACGAGGCTATCCATTAAGAATACTGAGTATATTTTACTTTGAATGATAATATGACATACGGAACACGCCTCTGGGACACATATTCAGAATCTCAAACTTTTTTTCAAAATTCTTTGGCCTTTTGGTCTATCCCTCGTGAGTGCTTATTTTGAAGCTTATGGAGCAAGTACAGTTTTTACCGGCTTATTATCCCCATAGAAATAACACAGAGATAGTGACCGCTTTGAATTTCAAAACTGTTACATTTAAGATCATTACATCGTTGTCTTACTCTACACACTTACACACAGGAGTATTCAGTTTGTTCAACTATAGAATTCGGTTTCTTGAATTTTCGATTGAAATTAATTTTTAACTATAATTACTGTATAGTATGCTACTGTTCAATTATTCACTGCTTCAATATATATATATATATATATATATATATATATATATATATATATATATTATATATATATATATGTGTGTGCTACTGTGTTTCAATTATATATATATGTGCTACTGTGCTTCAATTATATATATATATATTATATATATATATATATATATATATATATATATATATATATATATATATATATATATATATCCGTCGTAACTCAAACATGCCAGTAGCGCTCCATTTCAATTCAGATCAACACACAATCCAAGACGTTTCAATAGTTGGCATTGTGAAAATCAATAAAATGGACGACCCGCTTCGAAAAAAAACTGGAATCCTTGTGGATTTCCAAATTAAAGACATTAACACCTGACGGCCTAAATATTCATAGCTAGCTACTCCCATTGTCTTTATTCAAATTCCAACACTAGCGCCCTCCCAGCCACACTATAAATACACATTCAAACATTCTCCCAATTGCCATTCAACATCTGAGCCATTCAAATAGGTAAGAAACAACTCCTGTATTTTCACCATACTGTCACTTAGTATTTCTCCGACATGTAACTTTTGTACGGTAAATATCACTGTGACTTACTCCGTGTTGAAACTTTTTGATCTGTAGCACCTGAGGAAGTCCTACTTTTAGGACGAAACGTTGTGCTGTTATAATAAACTATTTGAACCAGAAGATTGGTACGTGTGTAATATCCTACAAACGAATTTATCATAACCACGCCACCGACAACACTGGGGACAACCTGAAAAACCACAGTCGAACATATATATATATATATATATATATATATATATATATATATATATATATATATATATATATATATATATATATATATATATAATGGTAAGATAGGTCTCTCGATCAATAAATGGTTTTCTCCAAACACTGGACAAATTAATTTACAAAATATTTGAGCAGTTTTTCTTGCTTTATTAATTGAAAGCAGAGAGGTATTTGGTGCAATGATCAACAAGTTGTCATTCGAAGTACTTGTTGCATTTCCTTTTTGAAAGAGACTCAACATGTTATGTGAAATGCTTACATCCCTTTTTCTGCATAAACACGTTGCAATAAAGGATTTTACCTTCTTGGATCGGACTTTCTTTGTGTTTGTGTATAAGGATTACGTTTGTAGCTGTCACTGAATGGTTGGCACTCACATAAAACGACATCGACGAACATCAGTCATTCACTCGAATATATAAAGGATAACATTGTCTCTTCGACCTAAGAACAGCCGGGAAAATTTTTAAATGCTGTAGATTTGAATGTCACAGCACATGTAGTAAACTTGTGATTAAAATGAGTGTATTAATTTTATGACTAACGTCATTTGTTGCTCACCGTAGGTCACTAAATCGTACATCGCTCCACAAAATCGAATCTTCTTTTGTGACAAAAATAAAAGGCCATTGATATTGCATATACGCTTCGCGAGATTGATGCAGGATAATCGAATAGAGCTTTAACATGCTGCAGTGAATACTTATGAAGGCAATTGCCTCTACTATCAGCAAGTAGTGCGAGCTTTTGTGTTCATGCAGATATTTTTTGTTAAACACCCTCAGTTGTTGCAAAGAAAGAGGAGGTACTTCTTGAACAAAATGAAAGTCATTTCATCATTTTGATGCAAACAATATCTGGCGCTCCATACGTTTTTTCTGGAATCGCTGTATTGAAGACGTCCCTACGCCAGAGATGGTCTCTATAGGCGTAGAGCTGACCTTTTTAATGCATGCTTTTAGAAGGAAGCCTAGTGAGCTACATTTAACAGCAAACATAGATTCTCCGAGAGAGCCTGCACATCCAACAAATCTTTTCCTGTCAGAACTGATGAACACTCTTCTTACAGCAAAGTTAATGAAACTAAATCCGAACGCGAGTAAGGACAATTCTGCAAAAAAAACCCCAAAATATTCAAAACCATAGACAAAGAGGTTCCTCTTCTAATGTCTATGTCAAAACTAACAAAGTTCTTTCTTTCAGAACACCTGATGAAGAGTTCCTGTCTCCAACGAAATATTAAAGCATTTCCTCTTAGCAAAGTCGATGAAAAGTTCCAGTTTTTGTCTTTTTGCTATGTATAAGTTTTGCAGATTCTAAGTCATGAAATCACCCTCGCTCGATAAGGAGGCTGCCTACATTGTACATTATAGCACCTTGTATTCCTACCCGAACCATAATGAAATATTGCCCCTGTAGCCTATAAGCATAATCTGTACCCATCTACTCTATCGTACACGATGTTTGTTGACCCAATACAATATGTGACACTGTACAGTATTGCCCAGGCACTGGTCGGTACGTACACTGTTTACGTCACTCTTAGTAGATCACGACTATATTCCATGTTATTGATAGTCATCAACATGGTGTAGAATACCAGTACATTTGTTTTTCTGATAAACGCATCAAATGCATGGATCGCGGTTTGACTTCACGGCATACAGAGCTGCTCTAACAGATACGTGTACGGTACAAGTAAGTTCGTTTGTGCGGTAAACTTTTGGGACTCCTCGACAGGAGGTCGATATTGGGCGTCCAAACTAAATATCACTTTGTTTCGATTGACAATTAGAGATGCGGATCAACAGGGGAAAACAAGAAGTAAGATTTATCAAAATGGTCGGTAGCCGGAACAGAATATAGATGTCCCAATTATAATAGTTTAAATGTAATATTCATACTAATCCGAATCTGATACAAAACAACTTCAGAGGCCACACGTTCGTGCCATATACTTGTTCAGTTGATTTCATAAATGACTGTATTGATGGTCTGAAACTGCTTCCATGCATCACCTAAAAAGCAGGGATAGCAGTCACAACTAAAAACTTGAGGCAGTAGACAGAAAGTAAATATGATTCTTTCGACCGCGGGGCTTCCATCGTGCTTAATGGAGGACAATATGAATTGCATATTGTGTTTTGTATGGGGAAGGGGACGTAGGGAGCTTTT
The DNA here is from genome assembly GCF_041260155.1 of Ptychodera flava. NCBI lineage: Eukaryota > Metazoa > Hemichordata > Enteropneusta > Ptychoderidae > Ptychodera > Ptychodera flava. The sequence goes on from NC_091946.1 coordinate 32,167,207, forward strand.
GTATAGGAAAGATCGCCGGCAAATTCATGAGGGTGACTGGGAGAGGGGAGTAGAGAACACGAGGCTAAGGTTTTCTGATTAAGTCCTGTTTTTCATCTAACCGAAATATATGACCGGACGTCACGTGATCCAATCTGTATTCGCCCTACTCATGTCATACTATTTTATCAGGAAATACTATACTGGCAGAGCCAGTGCACACAGAAAAGAGGAGACACGTGCAGCCGAAGGCGGCAGATGTATTTGGTATATATCCCGAACCGTTTGATTTCAACATGGTTTTAGACAAAGGTAGGCGAGCCCAAGATTTAAAGCTCATGACTAGTAGGGTGGTAGAACTATTCTTTTCTCTTTCCTTGTTTCTTGAAGTAATTTTCCGGAGCAAACTTTGCTTCCTTCAATGTACCGTGGAACCGGGGCAGCAGTGTTCAACTTCCGCAGACGCTTGACTGATCATGCAGCAGGTAGAAACCAGTTTTCTGTGTTTTCCTAACCAACAGAGCCTTTGTTGGACGATGGTCTGCCGGTGACAGAACAACCACCACCCTATAGTCCTTCGACGCCCGTTACCCAGGTAATAAGCTTGCTCCTAGCAGTTTGTGAGTTTTCCTCATTTAATGATCCGATAAATGTCGATAATTAGGCTGAGACCACATAAGGCCATATCTTGCGTGGCTAGCTTAGCCTCGACAAGGAATTAATAACAATAACATTCCACTTAACGGTAACACGAAAAGTACATGTACAGTACACCTTGCTTGTGAACGCTGAAAAGACTATTTTCTCTTTTTGTGATTCCTTGCGCGGGAACTAGATTCGTTTCTCTCCACTGAACCCGTTGCAATTTTAAAGTAAGACCATCCATGATTGTCCAATACCCAAGCGGTTGTTTTACATTACGCTCTGTGAGACTCTTTAGTAGTCATTCGGTCACGAACGTTACAGTGTAAATGTACTTGTCAAAGAAATCATTGACGGAAGTAAGGAAACTATTATACAAAATGAGGACTTAACTTTGTGGCAAAAATATTTTTTTAAAAAAAGTATAGGGGTGACGAGGTTGAAACTCGAATGCACCAACTTTCGTACTCAAATAAAAAAATAACGTTACCTGATCGCTCAGAACAATGAAATGATTCCTGTATTTCACTGCGAAAGCTCTGCAATGTTGACAACTAATAAGGGGAGTGCTAGAGTTTTGTAGCTGGAGCTAGGCGATGGAGTTAATGCAAAGACACTTAGTCCAACTCCTTAAAGCATGCAGTCGTTTCGAAAAGCCAATGACTAACAGTGAAAAAGTGAAATATTTATTGTTGGACGACAGATAAAATGGCTCGGTCTTATGACAAAATATCCAGGCTCCGGAAGGATCTCTTTCTTTTGTCATTTCCCTAAAATTGTTCAATTAATCAATTCCTCCTCATCTAAGGGCAGGCATATCTTGTCCCTTCAAGCAATAGTCTGATGTATTGGTGTTTTAATCATATTATATCGTGTTGTATCATGGTAGCCATTTATTGCTTAAATAGCTTTGTAAGCACTCAAAGTGGCAATGAATGCAGAATTGCTAGTAACGATAGAAATCAACCCGGGACAAATTTTTGGACTCTTAGACAGTTACAATATTCTATTGGCCTGTCACTTGTAGAAGCTCATTTGAAACTTATGGAGCAAATAAAATTTTCACAAACTTAGTTTTGTAAACATTGGGAATTTTATTTCCCTAATCGAGATAACACAGGGAGTTTGAATTTCAAATATTGTTAAATCTTGGGTATTGTTTCTCTCGTACCAAAATTTCGAGGTAACCCCCGAATAATTTTCATTTTTGATTTTGAAAGAGAATAGTTTGAAGTTCACTTGATGTACGTGTGAACATAGGCCCTGTTTTTACGTGGTCTTTCAGTCGAGAAATTTGCATTATTTTAGAATTTGGCTTTGAGGTGAAGGTTAGTCAACAAAGCCTTTAGCAAGGTAGGCATTTTTTCTCTTGCAGCGGCAGGGGAAAGTTTTATCCGTTTGTTCATTGGAGGAGACGGGAAAAGCCCAGTTTATGCGGGGACAAGGATTTACGGCTAAAACAGGGGCGTGCCGATTTATAGGACAGGCTGAAATGGCAGTCAGGGGAAGTTTGGAGTTACTGACAAATGAAAACTCGAGTCGAGCACTAAATTATAATCATAAATAATGATAACGACCCATAATAAAAATATTACACGGACAAACACGGGAAAAACCCTTCAGATTACCCCTTTCGTTCTGTTTGATCGATAAGCCTGATAAATATTTGTTGTACGTGCTTGTTTTTCATGCATAATTCAACAGCAGTAAGGCTACCAGCAGCGTTTTCTGAACCCTGTCACTAGTGACAGTTCACGGAATACATCAGAGGGACACGAAACCAGCAAGCTATTGTCACCAGAGGAAGGGGATTTAGATGTAAATTTTCTGAGATAGTTTTAAAAACGGCAGAAGCCTAGGAGACTGTGTATTTATAACAACTGTTCGTAACTGCCGTCCCGTATACGATGTGAAACATTCCTCTACTGTTCGAAAGTTTGATCATACTAGATGTGTATGGCGAACATCCTATGCATTGAATTAGATGCGTGTCTATCTTTTCTCTCAGAGATCATGGAAACAATTTTCTAGAACATGTGGTGACAGAGCTTTTGGCGTGTATACCTCTGAATTGTGAAATACATGTAGTTTCCGCCCAGGCTCCCGAAAATCAAGAAATTACTAAAAATTTTATTTTATTGCATTTTATATTTTAAGTGAATTTTTTAAATGTTTTCTTTGTCGATTTTAGTTTTGGTTTCTTTTTAGCTTGTTTTTTCTATTGGTCTTAATTACATTCTTTTACCACAGAGTTATATTGTATTCTCTTTGTATTTTTTATTTCTTACTGTAAAGCAATGCAATATAATGCAACGAAATGCAATGTAATGTAATGCAATGCAATGTAATGCAATGCAATGCAATGTAATGTAATGCAATGCAATGTAATGTAATACAATGCAATGCAATGTAATGTAATGTAATGCAATGCAATGTAATGTAATACAATGCAATGTAATGCAATTTAATATGTTGCAATGTAATGCAATTTTATGCAATGCAATGACATGTAATGTAACGTAACGTTATGTAATTATAATGTAATGTAATGTAATGTAATGTAATGAACAGATCGCCAAAACAAAGTTGTGTAGCGGTCACAACAAATTATCATTATTATTATTATTATTATTATTATTATTATTATTATTAATATAGCCATCATAGCATCTCTATTTATACCGGGGAAAGAAAGGTATCGGACAGTCAGGAGCCAAAGTGTGGTTGAACCAGCACATACAGTTTATAATAACAGCTTTGAAAGTGGAAATGCTCGAAACCTCTCTCGATGTACAGTATTTGACCGAGATTTCAAAGTACGATGATCAGTGTATCGATACCGATAACTTGTATTCTCAGTCGACTTACTAGCCTGATAAAGTGAGTTTTCCATCAGCATGGTAGGACAAGACATGACAGTAAACTGGTCGGCACTCGCTTGGGGCGCACCGCATTCAAGTTTCGCGTTTGTCGCAAATCATAACATCTTCTCCTTTCTTCTTTTTGTCTTCCCACAGACTGCACCAGAGCCAAATGACTTCCACGTTCAATTTACGTTTGGCGCTCAGCAGATGGAAAATCCACCGAACACTTGGATGATTCCTGCATTATTTGCGTGTCTGTGTTGTTGTCCGCCGTTTGCAGCTTTCGCAATCCTTAAGGCCTCGCAAGTAAGAACAACACTTGATTTCTATTAATTTTTGATTCGATCACTATCATCATGGAGAGCCAGAAAAAAATGACAATTTTATAAACAACAAACACTTCAACACAAAAACAGAGACCAACCCCGAAAGTAGCCTGAAAGATTCCGTCGCGTGCGGCCGGGGCGCTCCGGCGCACTGCAACCTACGACCCTGAGCGCCCGCACGCGACGGAATCTTTCAGTCAACCCCGAAAGTAACGTTAGAAAATCTGACATGAGCAAAGTAGATAGAGTACATTAAACATGCAACCAGACGACTCTCAATTCATGTTCCAGTATTATATGAGTTGTAAAATAATTTGTCCAAGCAAAATATCGGCAACAAAGTCTATATTGAATGTATTCAAATATTTGCTTTTTCATTATTATTAATAGGCTCGTGAAGCTATTAGGAAGGGAAATCGACGGCAAGCAGAGGCTTCATCTGCGATGGCTCGAAATTTGACGATAGCTTCTGTGATCAGTGGCATTGTCATCAAGGTCGCTATTTTAGTCGTTTACTTTGTTCTTTTGAAACCCTATGATTATTAACCCTTCTATTGAGTCGATCGATATTCAACACTCAACCAGGGGAAAATCAAGTGACACTTTTTCAAGATGGACCCAAACTAACTCTCCCAGGCCAAAGGGATATGCATATGCTTGAATATGATGAGGCTATTCATTCAAAAAATAAAAATATTTTTATATGAATTTATCGAAACAGTGTTTTACCTTAAGATCGAACGCCCCTCGGGGACAGATATTCGGTCTCCCAAACTTTTACAATATTCTTTTCGTCCAGTACCTCTTGTGGGGGCTCATTTTGAAGCCTATGGGGAAAATAAAATTTCTACCGACTTATTTTGTGAGACTCAGGAATTTTATTTTCCTCCAGCATAGAGATAACGCAGAGATGGCGGCCATTTTGAATTTCAATATCGTTAAATTATTGGTAATTTGTTTCCCTAGTACCAAAATTTGCACGGCAATTCCAAGTTTTAAATATCCACTTCCCCGATTCATAAGCTGAGGCTAACAAATATTGGCGTCGTATTAACTTTTAATGTTATTTATGCACGTGGTCACAAAAATGAACCCAGAACAGTTACAATTATGGTTTTCTTTTATTTGTTACAATTTTCCATAACTAATTATAGCTTTTGAAAAAGTCACGATATCAATTGAGAATTTTTCTTTCGAACGTGCTACTTTTACTACATTTGATAAGTTTCCTGACTAAATAAATGAGGGCAGTTTATCTTTTATGAGATTGTTCATGTCATGCAATGCGCATGCACGGTATGATTTGTAATTATATAATCGTCTCGTTGTTAAAGGTAATAAACTTTCTGCGTAAACAAATCGTAGTTGCAATCAGTGTGTCCTTAATTAGTCCATAGTTACCACATACATGCATATATGGCCACGCACAGCATCCCATTTTAACTTGATTCTATGGATACTTATCAAGTCCACTGCCTCTTATGTAATTTGCGAGCCTTTGTATTCATCAAATTCATGTAGGTAATGTCGGTGTAGCGCCCTCAATTGTTGCAAAGAATGCTATTCTGGTCCCCTGCCCCATTTCTACCGCTGGCTGCGCTGTTAACGAAATGGGGTTGGGTGTGCGATAATATTTCAGTCAAAATTTTGAAGGCATATTAATGAACAATTCACCTGACATTTGATCAGCACATCTGTATAGTGGCAAGCTCGGAAAACAGGCGACGAAACGTCGAACGTAGGAGTTATTTGCACGTCTTCACTTTTAATCTTCCGACTCTGTTCTTCTGGATGGCATTTAGCGGTGTAATAGCGATTGTCGTCGATGATTTTTTTTTCTCAGACGTGACCTGGTGACCATTGTGACCAATTGTCTTAGTATCTATCCTTCCTTTTCCATTCGATGTCGACATAGGATGCTTGGTTCGGCAAACTATGGAGGTAAAATTACTCCATGGGCGTATGAAATCTAAATTCGAAGATAGCTCAAGTGTGAAACAAATTCAACGCAATCACAGCACTTCTACTATTGACCAATTACAGCCATGCTTAGAATAACCCATACCTGACCCCTATTTTCGTTAGCAGCGCAGCCAGCGGTAGAAGTGGGTCAGGGGACCAGACTGAAAGACAGCGAATGTATTTTATTATCAAGATAATGCTGTTTCACTCAAGACTGAGATTGTCATTACTTCTTTGATCAAGAGTTGATCAAGAGTTCATTAATTATTGCTCCTTGGCGCAAACAGTATTTGGTGCATCCTACTTTTTTTTGTGGGAAATCAATGGATTAAAGACATCTTTTTCCCAGAGATGGTTCCTGAAGACGCAGTGCTAGCCTTGTTAAGTGCATGTTTTTCGAAGAAAACTTGGAAGGCTACATGTGACTGTGCACGTAGATTCTCGGAGAGACAGATATTCAACAAATCTGTTCCTTGCAGAACTGATGGACGCTCTTCTTACAGCAAAGTCAACGAAATGCTCTCCAAAGGCGAGTAAGGACATTTTCAGCCAAGACGATTAACCGAAATGTTAAAAAATAACAAAGCATTTTCTTTCTGAACACTCAATGAAAAATTCCGTTGCTAACGAAATATCAAAAAGCATTTTCTTTCAGCAAAGCCGATGAAAAGTTCTTTTTTTGTCCTCTAGTTCGTATCTTTCAAATCTAAGTCATGAAATCGGCTACAATCGAATAGATGGCTGCGTACATGCGTTGACACTTCGTATTCACACTTCGTATTCATGTATCCCTACCCAAACCATCATGAAATATTTCTCCCATAGCTTAAAAGTAAATCTGTACTCTTTGGCCATATCGTACACGACGTTTCTTCGCCTAATACATTATTTGACATAGTATTGCCCCGATGGCTGGCTTAAAATTACACGGTTTTTCTTCTCTCAAAGCCGAATTTAGGTGATCTTAGATCACGACTGGTCTGCACAGTCCTCAATATGATGCTGCATACCAGTCAAGTCATTAAAATAGCATAGGAGTCTTAAACATTTTATTCCCAGTTTGACTTCACGGCATACTGAGCTGCTATAACAGATCCATGCACGGTACAAGTGAGTACTTGGGGCAGCAAGCTGTGGGACTTTTGTAAAGAAGCAGGTCAAAGCATGTAAAAACAGGAAGCAAATTCATCGAAAATGGTTGGTCGGCAGCAGACAGTTCAACCAATTTTATTAGTTTTTAGTAGTATTCATGCACACGCAGTCCAGGATTCTGACACAAAATTTTGATTCAAAGGGTCACACTTATTATATACATGGACACAATATACTTGTTGATTTACTTCGACTACTGGCTTTATTTTGGTTCTAAAATGCTTCCGTGTATCACCCTCTTTTGGCTTTTGTAGCCGTCAAAACACACAGTAAACAAAGGGTAAGATTCGGTTGCTCACGCTGTTTACAAACGTAAAGAGAAAGGGCACAAGGGCAAACATGTTGCATTGACAAGCTTAAGGCAATAGAAAGTTGTCTATAGTGAGGAAGGGGCTTTTTTACACAATTATATAGGTCGCCAAAGGAATTTCATGACGCGGAGAAGTCATCGAGGAGAAGAGGACAGAAGGCTAAGTGACTTCTTTTTGTCAAATCGAAATAAAAGGCTACATTCCTACTTTTCAACACACAGAAACTGGCCAGCTCGGGATTATAGCACATGCATAATACTATTGTTCTCGATATTAATCTACAAATGTTAGATCAGCGCAATGTTTTGACACCTTTCACGAAGCGCGTATGTGATTGGATAAAATGGCTTTTCTGAGCATTTGTAATTACCCCTTGGCCTATCCACAGGCGGCCAAGACACTATTAATGAGCTTATTATTGAGTTTTTCTCAGTTTTCTCTATCAGTTCCTCTCCTTTTCTTCGTGCTCTGACTGATTGTAGTAAATAGAATAAATGACTATATAGTCTAACCTAGTCTCTTGACTCTTTATTTATTTTACACCCCATTACAAGGACGTTTATCTATCACATACACACATCTTGTAATTAATTAGTCAACACAACTAATTATGCTAATCCGTGGACTTATCAGGGATTTTATGGTTGGTCAACATCGCGAAAGATAGGAAAGGTTACTAAAACTCCTTTTTCATTTACATCTCTATCTTTCCAATGTTGACCAACCCTTGATAAGTCCACGGATTAGCATAATTAGTTGTGTTGACTAATCAATTGCAAGATGTGTATATGAGAGATAAACGTCCTGGTAATGGGGTGTAAAATAAATAAAGAGTCAAGAGACAGGTTAGGTTATATAACCGTATATTTTATTTACTCCAATCAGTCAGAGCATGAAGACACAGTCCCTATATCCATAGAGGGACTGTGATGAAGAAAAGGAGTGGAATTGATAGAGAAAACAGTGAGAAAAAATAATAAGCTTATTAATGGTGTCTGGGTCGCCTGTGAACAAACATGGAGGTAGCTCCGTGCAACAAATGACTCCATCGCCACGCTAAAACCCAGATGTTTCGCGACGAGAATATAGAGAAGCCGTCGGGGATCTTGGTGGGGGCGGGGGTGCTAGAACAGCTACAATTCGACATCAAATTGTTCAAGTTGGTGACGGTCATATCAGTTCAGTAAAGATAAAAATACAATCAAATTTGCAACACACGTGGTTGGGCCGAAAAAAGAAAACTAAATTCCATGGTATCCCACCAATCCACATAGTGGATCCATGGAGTAAAAAACTATGATGTCCCCTACATCACGGACAAGGTCTGTGCCTACATGGATTGTTAATACTAGCGGAAATGATTCAGGGTCAGTTTGTGTTCTCTAAAAAGTTGCCACAAGCTTTGATGCACCATAGGTACGATGCTGTGTGGACCTTTGTGTACATGTTCCGTTCACTATGTTACCCTGCACCACAATAGAGGGAAACACTGAGGACGAACACAAATCACCGTACACAGACTTAGGTGGCTGCAAAGTTTGCAAGGACCAAAGACCACATGTACAATAAAAGAAGGACCTCGGCTACTTCTTTGGCGTCTAAACACGCGTTACTCCGCTTCGCATGGCAGGGCTATAATACGGCTAGGCGTAGTCACAGCCAAGCACTCTTGACTCATACCGGCCGTGGGGCTAATAGCTGACCATCGCGCATCGGTTGATACCGTGGCAGAAAATTACTTTAAAAGTAACCTCCATGACCTTATTTTTAGGTCACGCGTACGTCAGTCCAAGGAGGCAAAAGTTCTCTTCTACCTCCATGGTTAGTCATGGAGCTAGGAGCGGAGCTAGTACCTCCATGCTATACGGCAAGAATTGTGGAATATATTGGTCATTGCATGCTCCCTGTGTTTCGAATGTCATTATACAAGGCTTTGCTAGTTCTGCATAGTTTTCCCTGTTTGATGAGCGTTCGTGTTGTAATTGTAGGGAAATTAGTGAAATAAACATTATTCAGAATCGCAACTGTCTTACAAAGAGCATTGAGGAAGCTCCTTGCAAAGATTATCTGATTTCGCTGCCCACATGTGGGGGTTGTCAACCTGATGTAATAGCTTATTCGCCAGATTTCCATCGATAAGCGTGTGCATAAACAAGAAATTAAGTAACGTCATAAATTTTTAATAGTGGTGGGTATGGCCGATTTTGGCCAAATCGGTCATAAATCTGTCTAAATCTGTGTTGGAAAAGCTGTCATGAAAGTTTTTCCGATGAAGTATTTTCTTTTTGTCAAATCGAAATAAAAGACCGGACGTCACGTGATCCAATCTTTATTTGTCCTGAATCCCGCCATCCGTTTTCATCAATAAACACTACTATACTGGCAGTACACAGAAATGGGGAAACACATGAGCGCAGTCGACGAAGGCGGAGGCATTTTCTTTATATCCTGAACCGTTTGATTTCAGCATGTCCGCCACCCTACAGTCCTCTGACACCCGTAACCAAGGTGACAAAGGTAGGCGAGCCTAAGATTTAAATAGCTCATGGCTACTAACAGGTGCAACCAACGAGCTATTCATCGAAAACGCTATTCCGGAAGCATTTTTTTGAAAGCAGGGGAAATTTTATTTTTACTAGGGCAGGGGAAATATTTTTAGGTGACAGGGGAGCAAATTTTAGTTTTTTTGTCGGGCAGGGCAAATATTGGTTTATTGTCCTGGGGACAGGGCTTGGCGAAAAACGAGAAAGGGAAGTTACTTTTAAAACGGGGCAGGCTAGGGGAATTTCAGCTGTGGTGTTTCCGGGGATGGGGACGCAGGGCAAGTACTTATACCTTTTAAAGGTTACCCAGACTGCTTAGCCTATCGATTGACACCAAATCTCACTATATGTACTGCGAGATGGAAGCCAAATAATAGAAGGCCACTGCAGTATGTTTCTGCATGGGAATGTTAATTTTCAGGGGAATTTTTTTCTCAGGGCAGGGAAAATCGACAGATTTTTTTTCATCACAGGGTAGCGTAGCTTCATGTCCGTAGGGGAAATGGAATGACAAAATTTCGATGGGATTTTTTTCCAGACAGGGGAAACCGGCAAGTTTTTTTTTCGCCACAGGGCAGGGGAGCTTCAAACATTCACAGTGGGGAGGGTACAGACAAAAATATCTGGGGAGCGGGTAAAACTGAAGTTTGAGAGCGGCAGGGTAGGTCGAAAAATTTTCAGTGGGAGGGCAAATTATGAACAGCTAATTAAATACCCTCTTGACTTAAAATTAGTCAGTTCATATTACCTGTCATGTACAATATATCTTATCATAGTAAGGACCCCTTAAAAGTGCATTGTTCATTGGCTGCACCTGTACTAAGGTGGTGGGAATACTCTTCTTTCTTTCCTTGTTTCATCATTTTCTGGATTCTGAAATCGAGACAATTGTATTCAACTTCGCCATTCCATCAAAAATACGATGATTAAATGTTTCAACTGCATCACGTAAACACTTTCCTGATCATGCTATGATGTAGCAGGTAACAACCAGTTTTCTTTGTTTTTATCACCAACAGATCCTTCGAACGTAGTTGGGCAGCCTATGTCTGTGATACAACAACCACCCAACTACATTCCTCTGACACCCGTTAACCAGGTAATAACTTTGGAACATCGACCGATCTTGGGGTCAAAGGTTACAGTGTTGGAGCCCCAATTGTTAGTTGAATCTTTTATTGACCTTTATCTCTGGTTCCTGCCGCAAGCTTTACTTCGCTTTAAGTTACACTTGTTTTCCTTCTGGTATTACTGCTTGTTATTTTGGGTCGTCTGACGACGTTTTAGAATATCGTCACCACTGCAATAGCCATATTTCAGTGCGGCCATAGGAGCCATGTTGAAGCACAGTAGTTGAAGGCGATGAGCTGTCTGTGTTTACAGCCATCGAAAATTGCGATGAATGTCGTGATAGTTATGTGACTTCAACTAGATTTTTTCGACTTTACTCTGCAAAACGGACTTACTGTGAATTGCTTTGAAGCATTGGCATTAGACGAACTAGACATATTGTCTAAATTGAGGTGTTGCCAACACTGTCGGGTGCAATTAAAAGCTAAGCGGTAACATGAGTCGATCATAAAAAAATCAACTCTGCAAAAGTTGAAACATTGTTTAGAAGGAGGTCAGACGTAGTCTAAACAAACCACCACATATGTCCAAGCTGTAACCTCCACAAATGTAATAATCTCCACAAATGTAATATCAACCACAATTGTAATAAAATCAACCACAAATGTAATAAAACAGTCAACCATTAATGTAACAACCCGCAACCACAAATGTAATAAACAAATTAACAATAAATGTAATAAAACTCAACCATAAATGTAATAAACTTGAACTTGCATATGTGATCATTTGTTTATCAATGCCCTGAGTAAATAATAACTTTAATAAGACTAGTGTAATGTTATTGCATACTTTCCTGAAACTAGGTTTCCTTTTCGAAACACAGAATAGAATACTTTGAGAACGCTATCAGAAAACGGCGAGGTACTGATCAAACCGTTAGATAATGGAAGTGGAACAGCAGTTCTAGACACTGATAATTACATAATAAGGAAGCGTCAAAATAACTTGTCAACCAGTGATACCACACAAAGTTTATGACAGATGACTCAGAATAAATAACAGAGAAATATAAAACCTTATAACAGAAACTTACAACACAAAACATGTTGACGAGAACATATATTTCAATCTAGTAAAAAACAATACGAACATTACCTTGAACACAATTAGACATCCTGACATCCCTAGTGAAGGAACAAACTTCAAGTGGGACAACATAGGAATACAGACAATCTATCGATTATTCCACACAATTTATCCACTGAAGACGAATTTGAGGCGATTGCTTAAGAAAGTACGGCAATTTTCGAAAAAAACGGCGTTAAAGGATCGTAGTGTTAAACAGTCTTCCCCACTCTGGAGTAGAGACTGCACTGACGTTCAGATTACGGCTGTGTCTAGCCATGGCCAATCAGTTCTGTACACAAAACAGGGAAACGTAAAATACACTTTCAAATATGCAAAACACACTAAACGCAAACAATTAAGAAATGAATAATGTGTGGAGTTGCTTTCCTTATTACATACATCAATATTTAAGGGCTAATTCCTGAATTGCAACGACAAAATAGATTTATTACATTTATGGTTGACAAGTATTACATTTATGGGTGTTTTTTTATTACATTTATGGTTACCATTTATTACATTTGTGGTTGGTGTTTTTATTACATTTATGGTTGATTTTTGTTACATTTATGGGCGATATTACATTTATGGGTGCATTTTATTACAATTGTGGTTGATATTACATTTGTGGAGATTATTACATTTGTGGAGGTTACACAAGCACTGTCCAAGTCTTATCACTTGCTTTCAGGTGTAGTTGTTTTGACTACATCTGACCTGCTGCGAGACAATGTTTCAACTTTGGCAGAGTTGATTTCTCTGTGGTCGACTGGAATTACTGCTCAGCTGATAATTACACCTGACAGTGTTGGCAACACCTCGATTTAGACTATGTGTCTAGTTAGTCTAATGCCAATGCTCCAAAGCAATTCACGTAATCACCACTAAAATGTTTGATTGTAACGTACAAGTGTTATCTATCGGCCAAAATACACGTTGCAGAACACGTACAGGACCTTAGCTAATGCTACTGCTCGGGTGATACGGCAGCTCGTATGACGGGGCTTTCGAAATTTAATCTAATCAAAAGACAAAAGTTCAGGTACATATTTCTAGCATCCTGTAACGTATAAGTAAATATAAACAACTAACAATCAGTCGGTCATTTTAAACAATAAAAATGCTCCTGTATGCAAATGCATCTCTACAAAATTACAAATGATGATATTTTAATGCGCAATGCACTTAGTGTAGCTTGACAGCTATTGTATATGGAGCAACAGCATGATTGTGTTGCCTAAGCATCATTTCACTCGTCTACCATAGTTATTTGTTTGTTTGTTTGTTTATTGATTTCTAAAGGTGGAAATTATTTTCCAGGGAAAAATTCAGTGTTCATGTTCACTACTTTGTCATCAGTTCGCTATCTATGAGAAACCACAAAGTATTGAGAAAAAAACATGTTTCATGCACGGTAAACGGGTTTATTTCAGTTAAAAATGCGTTAGACTTAGGAAATGTGTCGTCACGATGTCAACAGTTTAGAACAACAACGTTTGTGAACAAACCGGGTCAACTGTCATGGCTGTCTTGCATCAGCCCGGAGAAGGCAACGATATAAACAGTTTACATTAGCTTACCGTTAGTTAGTCGCTTGAAAATCAACAAATACACTTACATAAATTTATTTGACTACTGTTATTGTATCACCTCTTTAATGAGCAGAGTAATTGCCTTTAGTCAAGTCCTTCAATCTATACATGCTAAACTGTGGAATCTCATTAGATAAGCAAATTATCAATATTCTGACATGAAAATGCGAAATGACTTTCAATATTGTTTTAACTTAGTACCTATCATCAATGTACAAAGCATGTTTTGTCAATTTTAATTAAGTAGATATAGGTATATATCCCTTATTAGGAATACAAATTAGGAATTGGCTGAAGTAAAAATGCTTAATGACTGTGAATAATGCTGTATCATAGTATCTTCAATGTACATAGCAAGTTTCATCAACTTTGGTCGAGTCAATTCAGATATATACCCAAAAATTAGGAAAGTCATTAAATATACAAGTTCAGAATTGGCCGAAGTAAAAATGCTTCATGACTTTGAATAAAGTTATATCATATTATCTTCTATATCCATAACAATGTTTCATCAACATTGGTTGAGTCAATTCAGATATATATGTCCCCAATTAGGAATGTTCATTAATTATGAATTTAGGTATTGGCTTAAGTAAACATAGGGCCAAAGTCCTTGAAGCTACTATAGACATGGATACAAAATTAAGTATTTCCTGACTATATGAAATTATCTCACTAAGGTCCTCCTAGGGACCTGTAAACTAAAATATTAAAGCTGTCTGACCAGCGGTTTTGAAAAAACAAGCGACCCAACTGTCGACAGAACTGTGCTGTGTTATGTAGAGAATAGCTTTTTGTGACACATGTATTGATGAAGAAGGTGGATATTTTTGATAGTTCATTTCAGGATGACCTGAAAAAAAATTGGCAAAGTTAGCTACAAAAGCAAAATTGAAGATTTCATCATAATTTCGATATATTATATAAAGATGAAGCCTAAGAATCTGTATACTAAATATCAAAGCTTCCAGATGAGTAACTTTTCAGAAACAAATATTTTGACTAAAAATCGCAAAAATTGACCAAAAATACAAAAATTGAAAATTTCATCAAATTTCGATATATCACACTAAGACAACCCTAGGAACCTGTAAGCTTATACCAAATATCAAAGGCATCAGACAAATAGTTTTTTAGAAACACATTTTTTGACCAAAAATGGCAAAAATTGCACAAAAATTACAAAATTGCAGATTTCATTACATATTCCATACATCATATTAAGTTCATCTGTAGAAACATGTATACAAAATATTAAAGCTGTCAGACGAGCGGTTTTGATGAAATAAAGTTTTGACCAAAAATGATGAAAAAATTCTTAAAAAAAGAGATTTGCATATTTCATTACAATTTGAACAAATATAAGTTGGGTTATTCCTAGGGACCTGTTATATCAAATAAAGCTGTCTGACCAGCGGTTATGAAGAAGACGATTTTTTTACCAAAACGCCTTTATTGGCGCTAATTTGCATATTTTCAACAATATCAAAAAATTGAAAAAAACAATTTCTCAAAATCATATTTTACATCTACACAACACATATCAAATCAGTAAGTACTGCGGTTCTCAAGATATTTCAGCAGACGGACGCCTCACAAACGGACATACATACATTCATATATATATATATACATACGGACAGACAATGGACGCCGGACGGATACCCATCCAAATAGCTTCTAACGTACATGCCAGAAAATGCCAAGACGTTTTGACCGGTTGACCTCGCTGTTAATTTTATGCATGAAATTACAATAACAATGCTTGGTCGAATGACGTATTGCCTTGAGGCGGGATCGCAAGTGGTATAGGGGGAGGAGTACCTTTCCCGATGGTGATAAATGGTGCAGATTACCGTCGCCGAGGTGACTGGCGTATACGCGTGCAAAAGGCACCTATGGTTGATTTCCTGTTGACCAGTCGGATGGCAGAGTTGCAAATACCTGGACTGAACCATTTGGTTTTTTGTGGGTGTCGGTGGTACTTTGACAATAAAAGTAAAGATGCACAGATATTGAGTTTATTGTCTTGTTTATGAGCGGCCAGTATTTCCAACAGCATGAATTACGTGCATTTGCCCTAGGAGAAATCGAATGTAACCACATTCCTTAAGCTCGACGTACACTTAAGTGCCCCAAAGAACCATGGAATCACCCGACTTTCGATTGAAGAGATGAGTTTTGCCAAACCGCGTATACAGAAAAAGTGGCAGATGACTTTATTTTTAGAATCATAGACAGAGCGAGATGTAAAAATGTGAAAGAGGCTCTCCACCTAACTATTCTAAATGTTTTTGTGTCGAGTTTGTGTTTGATTCATTTCGAAAATGTGTTCCTACATTCTTATCCCATCGTGTGTGTTAATAAAAATGTTTGTTACGCTTTGGATATTTGTAGAGAAGTTTGGATTAGTGTGTACGGTAATGTTTTGTTTGTGTGGGGAAAGCTTATGGCGAGACGCAGCCGGACCTATGTTGTTACAAAAGTTGATAGAGTCGCCCTTTGACGCTCGCGTTTCGAAACCCGAGTGTGGTTTCTCATCAGTCGCAGTGTAGATTCATTCCTTAGTTTGTGTTTGTGAAAATTTATTTTAATGCATTTTAGTGGTCTTGCTTTTCGATTAGCGAGGCAAGTATATTAATTTTTGGTCACGTTGTGAGTCCGTTTGGTGGTTCGGTTTGTTTGTTCTATGTTTCTTTACTTCGGTAAATTTTGTTTTGACTGGTTTGTCTTTAGATTTTTGCGGAGGTTTTTGAATTTTTGGCAATTTTATGTTTAGATACTTACAAGTATCCTGGTTGATGTGCTTGTTCTCGTACATTTTGATTAATAGTTCGTTTACTTTGTTTACTGTTTGTCTGGCTTGTTGTGTATAATACTGAGTGTTGCGTAATTGCCTTTCGCATTCGAGTACGTAATCGTTGTGTTGACAATGACGAAAACCCGACCCTTGTCGAAGGTTTTTTCCCCGAAATTTGTCTTTTTTTGCAAGCTGGTTTATCGCGATTCTTTTAGCGCGCGACATGTTTGTTTCCTTGTTTGAAAGGGTATCTCTAGAAGTGCGAGTTTAGCAGCTTCAGATAGCTTTCAAGTTTTTGTTTTTTGTTGTTCGTGGAGCCCAATTTGACTTTTCTTTGAATTGGTGTTGTTACGATTGTTTGTGTCTCACGATGTAGCGTAGTCACATTTTACGACTTTATTTGTTGAAATCCTGAGGTGGTTTTATTCTGTTTGGTTTTGTTGGTGTCCGAATTAATTTTAAGGCTTTTGCCTAGTACTATTTTACGGAGTTTCATAGTTTGAGCATGAGCGATGATAGGTTGTTGTTGAATTTCATGTTGCTGTCGGCTTTTCTTTGGAAATAGCTGATTTATTTCCACGGCCATTTTTTCTGTTACGTTACGGTGATTGTTTATTTTGTATTTAATGTTGTGTTACAGTTGTTTGTTATGTGTACGATTTTTGTTATTTCTTTTAAGTGTTTGTGTGTTCTATGTAATTTTATGGGGTTTTTTTGGTAGTTCTCTTTTTGGAGTATTTGGTGGCCCTGAAAAGGGCCGCTTGGTATGGGTTTTTGTTAGCGCTTGGCGCGTTTGTTTTGGCGATAAGCCTAGCTTTTTTATGCTTCCCTTCGCCGATTCGATGTGCTTGGTGACACAGTCCCTCCACCAAAGTGGAGGGACCCGTGTGGTGAGTAGGTGTTTGCCGCCTTCTTGTCACTGTGTGTGCGTACATGGACGGTCTGCATAGCCCTTGAATGTGGTCTCGATTTACAATCAAACTTACAATTTAGGAGTATATATCAAAACTGATAAACGATTTATATTTTCACATGGGTTCACAAAAAGTTTCGCCCCGGTGTTCATTTTTGGCCCAGGAATTCCATCTACCCACCGGGCCCACCCTTTGCAGAGTAGTAAGCTTATGGGGCAAGTAAACATGGATGCGCCGGTGCGATTCAACGATCAGCCTGTATATCGGATCGAACGTCAACAATTTTACGGCTCGGACTATGATTTTATAAGTTTATACACAGTCCCTCGTGGATAGAGGGACTGTGGTTTATATAGAAAGTATAAGGCGCGGGGTATTATATATTGACTGATTACTGTAGTTATACCACTCTCCGCCTCGTGTCCATTGTTCTAACCATGCTTTCTAATTTCCATAACCGAATATTTTATTATTACCACCTGGCTTTCTTTTGTTTAAAAAGTGTCCGATTTACAAGTTCTTTTGTTTAAAAGTGTCCGATTTACTAGTAAATCGGACAGTTCTTTTGTTAAAAACTGTCCGGTTTACTAGTAAATCGGACACTTTTAAACAAAAGAACTTGTAAAATGGACACTTTTTAAACAAAAGAAAGTCACGTGGCGACGAATAAAAAAAACCAAACACATGCGAGACATTAACCAGAAGAAATTTATTTCACCATCGAGTACAGAGTAAAGACACTTTAAAAGAATCACCGGACTGAATTAATTTTGCACGACTGTACATCTCAAAATCAATTACAGGTCACCGTGAAATAACGGTATTGATTGCAAATATCACTTCTGTGTTAAGGTTATTATTATCACGATCATTCGAAGCTGAAATTTAAGACTTCAAAGTCAGTTGTAAAACACTGAATGTGGAGATTTCAGCCGCCTTTGGTAAAGTTAAATCTAGCTACAGGCAAACACACACGCAGTACCACAGTCATTGTGGATCTAGACATATTGTTTTTTTGTACTTGCAGTTTCTGTTGCGCCTTTCTCTGACGTGGCTGTGTAGCTTGGTCTTCCGATTGTGGCCGTTAATTAGCACTGGCGTGACAGGGGGAGTTTTCTTTTCCATCTTTGGCTTTGGTAGTTGAAGTGCATCGGATACAGCTTTCATTTGTACTTCATCCGCCATATCGAAATACGTAGAGCGACTCGGCAATTGCGTGTATGCTGCTCAAAGTTTTCGACTCAAATGAGCAAAGCGTGACTCTAACGTCGATCTGCAAACACCTTTTCACTTCATTCAACCAACCAATCAATCAAACATAATTCATACAATGCAAATCAAACCAGGTGCTCAACCACGTCATCGCACTACAGTAGCAACACATGTCAACTTTGTTTTATCCAATCATGGGTTATTTTTTTATTCTGTCGTTCAACAAGGTGTCAAAACGCGTCAATGTTTTCCTGCCAAAGTTTCAACTTGCACTGCACTAAAATTACAAATAAAAACTTTCGGCGTGCAAACAAGGCTCTAAAACTCGGCAAATTCGTGGTATAACACGGTAAGCGAACTCGTAGTCGGCGGTTTACGGAATTTAACGGTACAGTTTGCCATAAAACTCCTCGGCCCTGCGGGCCTCGGAGTTTTACTGGCAAACTGTACCGTTAAATTCCGTAAACCGCCTCCTACTCTTCCGTTTACCTATAACTATAGATAGGCTACATTCAGGACGGGCAGCGACGGGCAGTAATTAGTAGGCAAAACAGGTGGTTTTCACCGTGGGCAGAACTCGGTGCAATGATACTGAACATTAATAGTAAGCCTGTCACCTTGAAGGTAATACTGTAGGTGAAACAAGGACTTAAAACGCACGATGATACAAACAACACCACAAGTGAAACGTACACATAGAAATACACGCGTTTCTACGTTGTGCCCACCCGGGCCACGCGATTAAAATATGACTGATACTCCTGGATAGTGTTAATTGGGTCGGTAAACAGTCAATTAATAGTTTAATTGACTACCTGGGTGATTGGCAGGTCGTGTCCAACGACGCATATGCAAAGCAGGCCAAAAGACAAAAGCCCCCAAAGTTATTGACAGCTGGCCAGGGGTCACCATGAATACGTAATGAAGCTTCACTACGCAGAAACTGCGTAGTCAAGCCCTTCTTAACCGGTCAAATCGTCTTGGCATTTTCCCTCATGAGACTATAGTCTATAGTAGCTAAAATGCTTAATAATTTTCAAGTTGAAGATGCAGTGACCAAATTGAAATATTTCCGTCCCTATAGGTTGAAATTTACTGACCCGTTTCTCTCCGATTTGTGGATTGATCAAAGTATTTTATCCTCAGTGCCCTCTCCTATTGAAATATTCTGCCCCACAGAGTAACCGCTTCTCTTCCCGACTTCACCGAGACAATAACCTAACTGTCTGTAGCAGATTACTTTCATAAAATAAAACCCTTTGCTAGCGAATTCAAAGTCGGCATGACATTTCTTGTCCGTAAGCTGTACCTGAATTCGGTTAGCCATAGGTAGGCTTTAGCCCACATCGTGAAAAATATTGCACATGCACGCCACAAAACAGCCCCCATGAGAGAAAATGCCAAGAGAGTTTGACCGTTTGACCTCGCTGTTAATTTTATGCAGGAAATTACAATAACAATGCTTGGTCGAATGACGCAGTGCCTTGAGGGTGGGATCACCAGTGTATATGGGGAGGAGTACCTTCCCGATGGTGATAAGTGGTGCAGATTACCGTCGCCTAGGTGACTGGCGTATACGCGTGCCAAAAGACACCTATGGTTGATTTCCTGTTGACCAGTCGGATGGCAGAGTTGCAAATACCTGGACTGAACCATTTGGTTTTTTGTGGGTGTCGGTGGTACTTTGACAATATAAGTAAAGATGCACATATATTGAGTTTATTGTCTTGTTTATGAGCGGCCAGTATTTCCAACAGCATAAATTATGTGCATTTGCCCTTGAAGGAATAAATAATTTTCGAATAAAACATCGCGAATGTAACTACATTCCTTAAGCTCGACGTACACTTAAGTGCCCCAAAGAACCATGAAATCGCCCGACTTTCGATTGAAGAGATGAGTTTTGCCAAACCGCGTATACAGAAAAAGTGGCAGATGACTTTATTTTTAGAATCATAGACAATATAGCGAGATGAAAAAATGTGAAACAGGCTCCCCACCTAAATATCCTAAATGTTTTTGTGTCGAGTTTGTGTTTGATTCGTTTCGAAAATGTGTTCCTACATTCTTATCCGATTGTTTGTGTTAATGAAATGTTTGTTTCGCTTTGGATATTTGTAGAGAAGTTTGGATTAGTGTGTACGGTAATGTTTTGTTTGTGTGGGGAAAGCTTATGGCGAGACGCAGCCGGACCTATGTTGTTACAAAAGTTGATAGAGTCGCCCTTTGACGCTTGCGTTTCGAAACCCGAGTGTGGTTTCTCATCAGTCGCAGTGTAGATTCTTTCCTTAGTTTGTGTTTGTGAAAATTTATTTTAATGCATTTAGTGGTCTTGCTTTCCGATTAGCGAGGCAAGTATATTAATTTTGGTCACGTTGTGAGTCCGTTTGGTGGTTAGGTTTGTTTGTTCTATATTTCTTTACTTCGGTAAATTTTGTTTTGACTGGTGTGTCTTTTAGATTTTTGCGGAGGTTTGTGAATTTTTTGGCAATAAGTACCACTGCGGGGTACGGATTTTATGTTTATTGGATCAAGATACTTACAAGTATCCTGGTTGATGTGCTTGTTCTCGTACATTTTAATTAATAGTTCGTTTACTTTGTTTACTGTTTGTTCTGGCTTGTTGTGTATAATACTGAGTGTTACGTAATTGCCTTTCGCATTCGAGTACGTAATCGTTTGTGTTGACAATAACGAAAAACCGACCCTTGTCGAAGGGTTATTTTCCCAAAATTTGTCCAATGTTTGCAAGCTGGTTTATCGCGATTCTTTAGCACGCGACATGTTTTGTTTCCTTGTTTGAAAGGGTATCTCTAGAAGTGCGACTTTAGAAGCTTCAGATAACTTTCAAGTTTTTGTTTTTTGTTGTTCGTGGAGTCCAATTTGACTTTTCTTTGAATTGGTGTTGTTGCGATTGTTTGTGTCTCACGATGTAGCGTAGTCACATTATACGACTTTATTTGTTGAAAATCCTGAGGTGGTTTTATTCTGTTTGGTTTTGTTGGTGTCCGAATGAATTTTAAGGCTTTTGCCTAGTACTATTTTTCGGAGTTTCAAAGTTTGAGCGATGATAGGTTGTTGTTGAATTTCATGTTGTTGTCGGCTTTTCTTTGGAAATAGCTGATTTATTTCCACGGCCATGTTTTCTGTTACGTTACTGTGATTGTTTATTTTGTATTTAATGTTGTGTTTCAGTTGTTTGTTATGTGTACGATTTTTGTTATTTCTTTAAAGTGTTTGTGTGTTCTATGTCATTTTATCGTATTTTTGGTAGTTCCCTTTTTGGAGTATTTGGTGGCCCTGAAAAGGACAACTTGGTATGGGTTTTTGTTAGCGCTTGGCGCGTTTGTTTTGGCGATGAGCCTAGCTTTTTTATGCTTCTTTTCGCCGATTCGATGTGCTTGGTGAGTAGGTGTTTGCCGCCTTCTTGTCACTGTGTGTGCGTACATGGACAGTCTGCATAGCCCTTGAATGTGGTCTCGATTTTTATCAAACTTACAATTTAGGAGTATATATCAAAACTGATAAATGATTTATGTGATTACTGTAGCTATAGATAGGCTACATTCAGGACGGGCAGCGACGGGCAGTAATTAGTAGGCAAAACAGGTGGTTTTCACCGTGGGCAGAACTCGGTGCAATGATACTGAACATTAATAGTAAGCCTGTCACCTTGAAGGTAATGCTGTAGGTGAAACGGACTTCAAACACACGATGGTACAAACAACACCACAAGTGAAACGTACACATAGAAATACACGCGTTCCTACGTTGTGCCCACCGGGCCATGCGATTAAAATATGACTGATACTGCTGGATAGTGTTAATTGGGTCGGTAAACAGTCAATTAATAGTTTAATTGACTACCTGGGTGATTGGCAGGTCGTGTCCAACGACGCATATGCAAAGCAGGCCAAAATACAAAAGCCCCCAAAGTTATTGACAGCTGGCCAGGGGTCACCATGAATACGTATGAAGCTTCACTACGCAGAAACTGCGTAGTCAAGCCCTTCTTAACCGGTCAAACTCTCTTGGCATTTTCCGGCATGCTCGGATTATGCTAAACGGTCCTTTTTAGGACCACCACATCGTCCAAAAAAGAGCACCTGCGCATAAAATATGAAATTTCTTTTTGATAATTTGATATGACTAATGTACTTGGACGACAAGATGATTGGCGATGAACACGTAACCATGAAGATAGAGACCTGCTGTGAATTTGCATGGAACGTTTGGTCTGAACTGATGAGCTTAACCGTTGGCTTTTACTCAATTTTACGATCCCTTTCTCTTCCTCTATGGATCCGTTGACAATGATTTCTTCTATTTACACGTAAAATCAACAGAAATACAGATTAGCAATGTATAAACCACCGACTTGGTGTTCCAGTTTTCACAATCATTTGATGGAGATACAGAGATTATCAAATATCCAACGGCTGTTCACGTGCCCTGGATTGACTTTGCGATCGAAAAGCCACATTTTCGGGAACGTGTCTCTGCGTGCAACCCCGTCAACTTTCCTTTCCATAGTGAACGTCGCCGTCACTGTATATCTATTTATAGCGGGCTTCCAGGCCACTTTTAAGGAAATGTATAGGCCATGGTCCGGAGTCAAAGTTTGGTTGAACCATAAGTTTTGACGGCTTCTAATTTGAACTGCTCAAAACCACTCCCGGCTATACAGTTTTTGACCGTCATTTCAAAGGACGATGATCAGTGTATCAATGTCAAAAGCTGGCCCTGTCATATTTTCAGTAGATTTACGCATCAGCATCATCATTGTAGGACAACACATCATAGTCAACTGGTCGGCACTAGCCTGAGGGCCCACCATATTCAACATTAGTGTTTGTCTCAAATGTTATAATATTCTCCTCTCTTCGTTTTGTCTCTCCACACTCTGCACCAGAGCCAAACGACGTCCACGTTCAATTTAGGTATTGCCATCAGCAGATGGAAAATCCGCCGTATAGTTGGATGACTCCTGCAATATTGGCGTGTCTTTGTTGCTGTTGGCCCCTTGGACTGGCCGCAATCAGTAAGGCATCAGAAGTAAGAACAACACCTCTTTTCAATTACATTTGATTCCATCACTTTTGATGAAAACCAAGAAACAAGAATGATGTAAGACAAACGAGCAAAGCGATAATGTACATTAAACGTTCAACCCGACAACTTTCGTTACTGTACTGGTATTATGTGAGTTGCCAAGGATCTATCTAAGCAAATATCGGAAGAAAAAAATTTAAATTGAATGTATATAAATGTATCATTTTCAATATACCATTTTATCAATAGGCTGAGAAAGCTATCAAGGCTGGAAATCGACAACAAGCAGAAGCCTCATCTGCGTCGGCTCGAAAATTAACGGTAGCTTCCGTAATCTGTGGCATCGTCTTGAACGTCGCTGCGTTAATCATTGACTACGTTATCCTGAAATCCGATTATTGAGAGGATTTTCCACATTCAAGCTTGGGAAGAATCAAGTGGGATTTTCAAGATGGACCCAAACTTGCTCGCCCAAGCCGGTGTGCATGTGGTCGAGTATGACGAGGCTATTGAGTCAGAAAACTAAACATATTGTTATTGAATTTGAACGAAAAAATGTTTTTATCTTAAAGGTAGAATGCGCCCCGGGGACAGAGATTCGTACTCCCACATTTTTACAATT
Source organism: Ptychodera flava (assembly GCF_041260155.1). NCBI lineage: Eukaryota > Metazoa > Hemichordata > Enteropneusta > Ptychoderidae > Ptychodera > Ptychodera flava. The sequence continues at coordinate 32,191,380 of NC_091946.1, forward strand.
CTCTTCTTGTCTACCACTTGTGGGGACTCATTTGAAAGCTTTTCAAGAAAAAAACTCATACCGTCATAGTTTTTGGAGATCCAAAATTTAATTTTCCCAATAGCGTTAACACAAGATGGCGGCTATTTTGATTTTCAAATATCGAAAATGTTGGGTAATTTGTTTCGCTAGTTCCAGACTTTGCAAGGTGTTCCCCGATTTTTGAAAGAGCAAAGTTGAAAGTTTCATTTTCGAAGTTTCAGCAAAAGTTTAAGTCTTTCACTTTCCAGACGCATACTAAACCTTAGATAAAACGCACCTCAGGAACTACACTATTGGAAGTAATTTGGGATTATTGGATTTTCGTATTTTTCAAATTTCTCAAAAGTGTTAGGTTCATATAGTTTATTGTTGCAATATTACAAATTAATTATAAAAACAAGTACGAACTTAAAAAGAAAAGCAGATGAGCTTACATTCGCAGGTTAAAACGACCTTTCTTCGCCATCCAATTACCCCAAATAGTTCCAATCGTGTTATATTCTCTTGACCTTTTGGCCCACCAATTGTTAGGGTTCATTTTGAAGCTTATGGTGGAAATCAAGCTTTACCGGCTTAGCTTTGTAAAACTCGGGCCACTAGAGAAAACAAAGAGATGGCGGCCATTTTGAATGTCAAAATCGTTAACTTTTGGATAATCTGCTTCTCTTATACCAAAGTTTTCACGATGACCCCAGATCGTCATTCTTGATTTTAGCTAACGTGTTCACACACGTGAGCTTATGTCGCAGCGTTGTCTGTCTGTCTTTTTGTCTGCTGTCTCTCTGTTGGCCCTATATCTCAAAAACGGTTTATCAGATCAGAATCAAGTCTGGTACAAAGATTCAGTGTGCAAATGGCAAGAACTAATTAGTTTTTAGTGGGTGTGGAATGCATATGTTTTGCTTATTTGCATAATTAATGATTTTAGAATAAACAGATACATATAGAGAATGAGTGCACACAATTTGATGAAATTTGGTAAAAATGTTGATCGCACCAAGATATATCACCGTTTAAGTTAATAAAGTGTGATTTCCATATTTAATGATATTTTAATTAGGGAATATCTGAATTGACTTGACCAAAATTAATAAAACTTGCTATGTACATTAAGATACTATAATATAACAGTATTGAAAGTTATTTAACATTCTTACTTCAGCCAGTTTCCTAGTTTGCAAATTTAATGAACTTTCGTAATTAAGGATATATATCTTGGTTGACTTGCCCAAAGTTACGAAATTTGCTATGCACATGGAAAATACTTACATACAACAGTATTCAAAGTCACTAAGCATTTTCATTTGAGTCAACTCCTAATTTGCATGTTTGACAGACTTTCCTAATTAGGGATATATACCGGAATTAACTGGATCAGTTTGCGAAACATACTATGTACATTGATGATACCAAGGAAAAACAATTTTGAAAGTCATTTTCGGATTTTCATGTCAGCTTATTTATAATTTGCATATCTGATGACCTTGCACAGTTTGGCATATATAGCTTGATGGACTTGACCAAAGGCAATTACACTTACTATATAAAGTGATGATACAATGAAATATTAAATATAAATAAATATAAATGAAATACAAAGACATTAAGTATTTTTATTTCAACTAATTACATAGTTAAATACTTAATGACCTTTAGAATTAATCTGATCTGAATATTGTTCATGATGTTGATCATAACATTTTCAATGAAGTCGTAAACATGTGGCAAAAGTTTAAATTTACACACAGCTGCAATATATAATGCCACGTGAGAATTTTCAGTTCATATCTGGTAAAATGGTTGAAAGTTTGCTTGAGGAAACCTTAAGCAAAAGTTGAAATCTTGAGGCGCGCACTACTTAAGCTGATGTTTTTCTTTTGTTGTTCAACATTAGATCATTATCTTATTTTCCACTTTATACACCTGGTATTCCAAACTTCAGTTAGACTAGAGTTCTTAGAATTTCGATAGAAATCCATTTAATGTGAACTGCATTCCACATTTTTGAAAACCACCATGAATGTCTAATGATGAATTAATCTGCTGAAGAATTTTCTCCAACCACTGACAAATTAATTTACAGAATATTTGAGCAGTTTTATTACTTGAATAATTGAATGTTGAAAAAAACTAGTTCAAAGTATTTGTTTCATTTCCTTTCCTGAAAGAGAATCAACATGTCATGTGAATTTTTGACATCCCCTTTTCGAGAAACATGTTGAGAACGCAATAAAGGATGGTAACTCCTTGCATCGGACTTAAAAGGTTAAGATCCGACTGTCACTGAAAGGTTGGCGGTCACATAAACGACATCGACTAGCATCAGTCGTTCACTAGCATTTATCAAGAATAAGGTAGTCTATTCGATTTAAAAACACTCTGGAAACTTCTTATCTTTGAATGTCATAGTATATGTAGCTAAATTTTCATTGAAATGAGTGTATATAACCCCCATGATCTATGCCGCTTTTTGCTCATCAGAGGTCACTAAATCGCACGCCGTTCCACCAAATAGAATTTCCTTGTAATTTCTGTGACTTCTTATTGGTTTTTGAAGTTTAGGCCGTCAATAGTTTAAAAAAAGAACAATCCATATCAAATTCATGATTCCGGGCCGACTGGTAGTACCCTGCATGTACATTGTCCGGCGGATTAGCGTAGCCATGGCAGATCATGAGTATATACGCTCCGAAGAAGCTTCGCGAAGTTGTGCAGGATAATCGCTAATACAGCTTAAACCCCTAATCGCAATTGATTTTGCTTGTATTAATTAATCGCGTTTTAATTATCAACATCTCCCGGTTCACAAACTGAACCTGTTATGAACATTTAATGAATACACGTTGTCACCGAAAATGCGCTCGGGTCAGCCTAAAAATTGTGGCTTTTAAGGTAGTATACGCCTTGAAAGTGAAAGACTTAAACTTTTACTCAAACTTTCCTGAATGGAACTTAATCTATTCTCTAACCAAATCAACAATTAAAAAAGGGGGTCACCGTACAAAGTTTAGAAACAAGCGAAACAAATTATAGGATATTTTGCGATATTTGAAATTCAAAATGGCCGCCATTCCTGTTTTAGCTCTATTGGCGAAAATCAAGTTTTGGATTTTCGAAAAGACTAAGACGTTGAAAGTTTATCTTTCTCAAAGAATTTGAAATGAGCCCCACAGGTGGATGATCAGAAAAGAATTGTAGAAATTTGAGAGTCCGGCTATCTGTCCCCGAGCGCGTTATAATTAAACCTTAAAAAATTACAATGTCAGGTGAAAATTTGTTACGCGAACATACTGTATTTACTACATTTGATAAGTTTCCAGACTAAATGACTGAGGGTTGTCCAACTTTCATTAGCTATTTTGAAATGTTGTGTAATGCGCATTCACCGTATGAATCATTATAATATCTTCGTCTTATTGGTTAAGGTACAGCTGTAATAATTGCGTGTAAGCCTAGTAACACTGATTAAGACTTCCTGCATGAAGGACTTGTAGTTCTAATCGGTGTATGCCCTTGCCCATAGTTACCGCATACATGTATGTGATGGTCACTTTCTGCGTCCCACCTCGGCGACATATTTTAGAACTATAAAACTTTTACAATTTTCTTCTGATCTACCATTTCAGGGTTGATTTAAAAGCTGTTGGTGTAATTAATTAGCTACCTTCTTAGCTTTTTGAAAATTTTATTTTTCTCCACGGAGTTTACACAGGGATGGAGGCCATTTTGAATTTAAAATATCTGTAACGGTTAGGTTATTTTTTCTGTTATGCCAAACGTTGCGTGGTGATCACCGTTTGACTGATTTTTATACTTGATACTTGAGAGAAAGGTTAAAAGTTTCCTTTAAAAAAGTTTGAACAAAAGTTTTAGTCTTTCACTTTGGCGGAGCATTCTATCTTAATTTGTTCCTATGTATACGTATCGAGTCGTCGCCTCTAATGTGACCAAATGTTTTACGTCACACTATCCTCCGTACTTCGCGAGCCTTTGTTTTGTATTTAATTTCAAATCAATTGCGGCTACTTACTGCCTGATTTTATTTAGTCTCACGGAAAGGCGTGACTTTAATAATAAAATGACAGACATACTTATACAGTACATGTCGAGAAAAAATAAAAGCATTTTAGTTGTATGACATAATGCATGTGGTTTGGTTTGTTGTTTTCTTACGATCAGAGTGAAGTGAAGCCATCCCTGAAGATATGTGACGCTCGAGGAGACACGACAATATTTATTAAACTGTTGTTTTTGGGAATTGCAATTTCAGCAATGAAATTGTTGTGAGAAGACGATTGACGAGGTTAGGAAGCCAAATCAAATCAAGCTTAAGACTTCCTATCGAGGCAGAAGATAATTTGAAGGGGATCATGAGTGTTTATGGTGTAGTAGAGGCGCCTTTCTTCACTGTTCAGAGGAATTACAAAGGCGCCTTTCTTCATTATAAAGGCGCCTTTCTTCATTTTTCAGAGGAATTATAACTTTGTGTTTTAGCACTGCCCTTGACAATCTTCAGTAAACGCTTTATCATTTTGCTGCATTTATTATCTAAAGAGTTTGATCGTCTAATGCGCCAAAGCAGGCAAGGGTAAATTACAAATCTGTAACAGAAATTCTTCTGTTGCACCTGCTGGTGCGTTTGTTGTTGACTTTGTCAAAGTTAATGGTGATAATCTCATGATAGCCTCCACAGATTATTCATTTACCCTTGCTTGCTTTGGCGCATGAGGCAATCAAACGCATCACATAATAGACGCAACACAGTGACAAAACTTCGCGTAAGATTGTCAAGGAAAAAATACGTGACACGGCGAAGGAGAAAAAGAAACTGTTACAAAACCAGTGCAGATATAAGACAAGACACTAAAGGTTGGCAATATTATTATTGGCAATACATATCATAGTCAAACGTATTAAAATAAAATAAACCATTATGATACCAAGAAGAACACTGTGTTAGGCCCAAGACACCGTACCCCTACCCACCCCTGCACCTTGGGATGGACATTTTGTGCAGCTCCTATGGTTTTTTGTTGGAAACCAATGGATTCAAGACATCTCTTTACCAGAGATAATCTCTAATGACGCAGTGCTACCCTTTTTATATATAAAGCTCAGAAGGCTTCATTTGACTATGCACGTCTCTGAGAGACAGATATTCAACAAAATTGATCTGTTCCTTGCAGAACTGATGAACGCTCTTATTACAGCAAAGTCAACGAAATTCTGTCTAAATGTGTATAAGGACATTTTCAGCCAAAACAACCGAAATGTTCAAAACTAACAAAGCATTTTATTTCAGAACACACAATGAAAAGTTCCATTGCTAACAAAATATCAAAAGCATTTTTTTCAGCAAAGCCTATGAAAAGTTCCCCTTTGTCTTCTAGTTCTTGTCTTGCAGATCTAAGTCATGAAATCAGATTTTATGGGTTGGTCAACATCGCGAAAGATAGAAAGGTTACTAAAACTCATTTTTCATTTACATCTCTATCTTTCCAATGTTGTCCAACCCTTGATAAGTCTACGGATTAGCATAATTAGTTGTGTTGACTAATTAATTACAAGATGTGTATATGAGAGATAAACGTCCTTGTAATGGGGTGTAAAGTGAATAAAGAGTCAAGCGGCTAGGTTAGGTTATATAACCGTATATTTTATTTACTTCAATCAGTCAGAGCATGGGAGACACAGTCCCATATAATAATGATAATAATTTATAATAATATTTTATTTCTATAGAGTCTAAATCCACATAAACAGTGATCAGAGACGCTTAAAATACACTTTAAAAAGTAAATGAACAAAAGCAATTTTAAAAATGTCTACAGATATTTGAAAAAACGAAAATCCATAGAGAGACTGTGATGAAGAAAGGAGGGGAACTGACAGAGAAAACAGTGAGAATAACTCAATAATAAGCTTATTATAGTGCCTGGGTCGCCTGTGAACAAATATGGAGGTAACTCCATGCAACAAATGACTCCATCGCCACGCCAAAACCCAGATGTTTCGCGACGAGAATATAGAAAAGCCGTTGTGGATGGGGAGGGGGGCAGGGGTACTAGAACAGCAACAAATCGACAGCATATTGTTCAGTTGGTGGCGGTCATATAGATAAAAATACAATCAAATTTGCAACACACGTGGTTGCGCCGGAAAAAGGAAACGAAACTAAATTCCATTGTGTACCACCAATCCACATAGTGGATCCATGGAGTAAAAACTATGATGTCCCCTACATCACGGACAAGGTCTGTGCTACATGGATTGTTAATACTAGAGGAAATGATTCAGGGTCAGTTTGTGTTCTCTAAAAAGTTGCAACTAATTGTATGCATTCAATCCCTCTCTAAAGAGAAAAAAATTCTCATGTTTTTCTGATGCACCATAGGTACGATGCTGTGTGGACCTTTGTGTACATGTTCCGTTCACTATGTTACCCTGCACCACAATAGAGGGAAACACTGTGGACGAACAGAAATCACCATACACAGACTTAGGTGGCTGCAAAGTTTGCAAGGACCAAAGACCACATGTACAATAAAAGAAGGGCCTCGGCTACTTCTTTGGCGTCTACACACGCGTTACTCCGCTCTGCGTGGCAGGGCTATAATACGGCTACGACGTAGTCATAGCCGAGCACTCTTGACTCATACCGGCCGTAGGGCTAATAGCTGACCATCGCGCATCGGTTGATACCGTGGCAGAAAATTACTTTAATAGTAACCCCCCTGACTTTATTTTTAGGTCACGCGTACGTCAGTCCAAGGAGGCAAAAGTTCTCTTTTACCTCCATGGTTAGTCATGGACTAGGAGCGGAGCTAGTACCTCCATGCATACGGCAAGAATTATGGAATATCTTGGTCATTGCATGCTCCCTGTGTTTTGAATGTCATTACACAAGGCTTTGCTAGTTCTGCATAGTTTTCCCTGTTTGATGAGCGTCAGTGTTGTAATTTTAGGGAAATTAGTGAAACAAACATTATTTAGAATCGCAACTGTCTTACAAAGAGCATTGAGGAAGCTCCTTGCAAAGATTATCTGATTTCGCTGCCCAAATGTGGGGGTTGTCAACCTGATGTAATAGCTTATTCGCCAGATTTCCATCGATAAGCGTGTGCATAAACAAGAAATTAAGTAACGTCATAAATTTTAATAGTGGTGGGTATGCCGATTTCGGCCAAATCGGCCATAAATCAGTCTAAATCTGTGTGGGAAAAGCTGTCATGAAAGTTTTTTCCGATGAAGTACTTCTTTTTGTCAAATCGAAATAAAAGACCGGACGTCACGTGATCCCATCTTTATTTGTCCTGAATCACGTCATCCGTTTTCATTAATAAACACTACTATACTGGCAGTACACAGGAAAGGGGAAACACATGAGCGCAGTCGACGAAGGCGGAGGCATTTTCTTTATATCCTGAACCGTTTGATTTCAGCATGTCCGCCACCCTAACAGTCCTCTGACACCCGTTACCAAGGTGACAAAGGTAGGCGAGCCTTAGATTTAAATAGCTCATGGCTACTAACAGGTGCAACCAACGAAGCTCTTCATCAAAAAGCTATTTCGGAAGCATTTTTTTGAAGGGAGGGGAAATTTCATTTTTACTAGGGCAGTGGACATATGTTTAGGTGGCAGGGGAGCAAATTTTAGTTTTTTTGTCGGGCAGGGCAAATATTGGTTTATTGTCCTTGAGACAGGGCTTGGCGAAAAACGAGAAAGGGAAGTTACTTTTAAAACGGGGACAGGCTAGGGGAATTTCAGCCGTGGTGTTTCCGGGGATGGGGACGCAGGGCAAGTACTTATACTTTTTAAGGTTACTCCTGACAGACTCCTTAGCCTATCGATTGACCCCAAATCTCACTATATGTACTGCGAGATGGAAACCAAATAATAGAAGGCCAGTGCAGTATGTTTCTGCATGGGAATGTTAATTTTCAGGGGATTTTTTTTCTCAGGGCAGGGAAAATCGACAGATTTTTTTTCATCACATGGTAGCGTAGCTTCATGTCCGCAGGGGAAATGGAAGGATAAAATTTCGACGGGATTTTTTTTCCAGGGCGGGGGAAACCGGCACGTTTTTTTTCGCCACAGGACAGGGAGCTTCAAACATTCACAGTGGGAGGGAAACAGGCAAAAATATGTAGGGAGCGGGTAAAAATGAAGTTTGAGTGCGGCAGGGTAAGTCGAAAAATTTTCAGTGGGAGGGCAAATTATGAACAGCTAATTAATTACCCTCTTGACTTAAAATTAGTCAGTTCACATTACTTGTCATGTACAATATATCTTATCATAGTAAGGACCCCTTTAAAAGTGCATTGTTCATTGGCTGCACCTGTACTAAGGTGGTGGGAATACTCTTCTCTTTCTTTCCTTGTTTCATCATTTTCTGGATTCAGAAATCGAGACAATTGTATTCAGCTTCCCCATTCCATCAAAAATACGATGATTAAATGTTTCAACTCCATCACGCAAACATTTTCCTGATCATGCTATATGTAGCAGGTAACAACCAGTTTTCTTTGTTTTTATCACCAACAGATCCTTCGAACGTAGTTGGGCAGCCTATGTCTGTGATACAACAACAACCATCCAACTACATTCCTCTGACACCCGTTAATCAGGTAATAACTTTGGAACATCGACCGATCTTGGTCAAAGGTTACAGTGTTGGAGCCCAATTGTTAGTTGAAACTTTTATGATCTTCTCTCGGTCCCTGCCGCAAGCTTTACTTCGCTTAAGGGAGCGTTCAGTTATTATGGCCGGGGGCGGGCCGGCAAAATCCAGGGGGTCACCTCAAATTTAAAAACTGCAAAGGGGGGGGGGGTCATGTATTTTTCAAACAGCTCAGAGGGGGGTCACTTAATTTTCATAAGTATCCGTCCCGTCAAAAAGCAGTTTCAGTGTTCAGAAATATTCTGGGAGATAAAAATGATTCGTTGCATGATTTCATTCTCTGAAGTTATTCACCTGTAAATCTGAACAAAAGTATAATTATCTGTCACATGAACATCTTGACTTGACAACTCTGAGGCTTGTCTTATTGTAAATCAAGCTCACTGCACTGGGGGCCATGGACAATTCCTATTACTTACATATTAGAGATATAGCAAGTTTTGTCAGGGAAATTATTTAACAGTTACCTGTACTGGGACTACTAGTACCATGAAAAGTGAATTATACTTTAGGTGAAATTACAATATTATAATAATAAAAAAAATTTAAATATTTCATAAATGTTGTCCACATCTGAACTTTTAAATACCCTATTTGAATCAAGTACATTTGTATCAATTATCAAACACCTATAAAAGCACAAATTAATTTAGTTTAGCATTGTAAAAAAATTATTCTTAGTTTTCTCATTGACTCCAATGTTTGGTGAATCAACATTTCGGTGAACTTCCAAAATCCAATTTCTTGCACACATATCAACCTTTAACCATTAAAATGAATTATCAAATGTCTTTAAATGCACAGATTTTGATAGTTTTGTATGGAAAAAAAATATTCATTTTCCTCATAGACTCCTATGTACAGTGAATCTACATTTTGGTATAATTCCAAAATCCAATTTTTGGCGAACACATCCATTTGTTACCACCCTAATCTAATCAAGTACATTGATATCAATAATCGAAAGTACATAAATACATGGGTTTACCTATTTTTGTATTGAAAAAAAATATTCATACTTTCCTCATAGACTCCCATGTATAGTGGATGAACATTTTTTGGTGAAATTCTAAGGTCAAACTTTTTGTCCACATGCCAGTTGTAACAACCATATTTCATTTAAGTACATTTATGTAAATTATCAAATATCTATAAATGCACAGATATAGTTTGCATTGAATAAGTATTACATAGATTTCTCATACATGTATGAGAAAATATATGTATACCATGTACGGTGAATCAACATTATCAACAGCTGATTTTTAATTAAATCCAAATATCAAAATTTGTACACACACGCTTGCAAAAAATTGCGACCCACCAGTAATTTCTGTCCAACCCCTTTAAAGGGTAATTTCAAAATTATAGCATGTCAGAAGTGGAAATCGGAGCTTTAACACCTTTTGAGTTTGTAAGGAAGGTCATTTGAAAAAATCTAAGCTCTTTTTTGGGGGATTCTATGGATCCATATCTTTACTAAAGCAATGTGAGGGGGGGGGTCATGAAATTTTTGTCATCTTTAAAGGGGGGGGGGGGGTCATCAATTTTTCGGTGCAATGGGTAGGGGTTCATTTATTTTGACTGATGCGCAGGAAGAATTTGCCGGCCCCTCCCCGACCATAATAACTGAACGCTCCCTAAGTTACATTTGTTTTCCTTCTGGTATTTCTGCTTGTTATTTTGGGTCGTCTGACGACGTTTTAGAATATCGTCACCACTGCAATAGCCACATTTCAGTGCGGCCATAGAAGCCATGTTGAAGCACAGTATTTGAAGGCGATGAGCTGTCTGTGTTTACAGCCATCGAAAATTGCGATGAATGTCGTGATAGTTATGTGACGTGAACTAGATTTTTTCGACTTTACTCTGCAAAACGGACTTAATCACCACTAAAATGTTTGATTGTAACGTACAACTGTTATCTATCGGCCAAATATACGTTGCAGAACACGTACAGGACCTTGGCTAATGCTACTGCTCGGGTGATACGGGAGCTCGTATGACTGGGCTTTCGCTACCGCGTTCAAAAGTTGAACTTGTGACGTATTGGAACGCATTTTGTAATTTATACAAGGCCAGATTAATGTGTCCTTCATTGACGTGGGAGAGAAACAATTGTTTCACTAACAAGTGGTGAATTTTGGCGAAAATCGGCCCTCATGTCTATAGCCAATATTGCTATTGACAGGCGCCTGTTATACAGACTAATTACAACCAACTATGATTTACAATGCTCAGAATATTCTCTCAAGAACGATGAAATGCTTTAATTTGCATTTAAAGGTGTAAAATTAAACTGGAAAGCACATTGTTGGTTCAAAATATAAATGTATCTAATTTATCGACAGCATACAAACTGGTATAAAATTTAAATCTTATCAAAAGACAAAAGTTCAGGTACATATTTTTAGCATCTTGTAACGTATATGTAAATAATAAACAACAAACAATCAGTTGGTCATTTTAAATAGTAAAAATGATCCCTATGCAAATGCATCTCTACAAAATTACAAATGATGATATATTAAAACGCAATACACTTAGTGTAGCTTGACAGCTATTGTATATGGAGCAACAGCATGATTGTGTTGCCTAAACAATTTTTTACTTGTCTACCATATTTATTTGTTCGTTTGTTTGTTTATAGATTTCTCCAGATTAAAATGCTTTTCCAGGGAAAAAATCAGTGTTTATGTTCACTACTTTGTCATCAGTTCGCTATCTTTGAGAAACCACAAAGTATTGAGAAAAATGTTTCATGCATGGTAAACGGGTTTATTTCAGTTAAAAATGCGTTAGACTTAGGAAATGTGTCGTCACGATACAGTTTGAACAACAACGTTTGTAAACAACCCGGGTTAACTGTAATGGCGGTCTTGCACCAGCCCGGAGAAGGCAACGATATAAACAGTTTAAATTGGCTTGCCGGTAGTAAGTCGTTTGAAAGTCGACAAAATGCACTTACATATTGATTTATTTGACTATTTCATTGTATCACGTGTTTAAAGAGCAGATGTAATTGCCTTTGCTCGTGTCCTTCAAGCTATATATGCTCAATTGTGAAAGCTCATTAGATATTCAAATTAACAATTTGCTGACATGAAAATGAGAAATGACTTTCAATATTGTTTTGACCTAGTACGTATAATCAATGTACATAGCATGTTTCTTCAACTTTAATTAAGTAGATATAGGCATGTATTACTTATTAGGAATAAAAATTAGGAATCGGCTGAAGTAAAAATTCTTAATGAATTTGAATAATGCTGTATCATAGTATCTTCAATGTACATAGCAAGTTTCATCAACTTTGGCCAGGTCACTTTAGATACATATATCCCTAATTAGAAAAGTTCATTAAATGTGCAAATAAGGAATCGGCTGAAGTAAAAATGTTTCATGAATTTCAATAATTATAATCAGATTATCACTAATGTATGTAGCAAGTTTCATCAAGTTTGGTCGAGTCAATTCAGATATATACCCAAAGATGAGGAAAGTCATTAAAATTCCAAGACAATAAATGGACCTTATTAAGCTAACAATTCTCTGGTGGTAAATAAGCTCAGAATCCCCCCGTAAATTATATATTTTTTGAAAGCCTAGATACAGGGGAACATTTGGTTACCATAGTGTCACCATTGTTTAAATAACAAGTTTCATCAACTTTGGCTGAGTCATTCCAAATATATATCCCCAAATATATATCATTAATTATGCAAATTAGGAGTTTGCTTAATAAATGCTTAATAATTTTCACGAATGTTGTATCATAATATCTTCAATGTATGAAGCACGTTTCGTCAGGTTGGTCAAGTCAATCAAGATATATATCCCTTATTAGGAAAGTTCATTTATCGTGCAAATTAGGAATTGGCTGAAGTAAAATACTTAATGACTTTTAATAGTATTAAATCACAGTCTCTCTGATAAGCCCTTTTGAGATATCGGGCCAAAAGACAGACAGACAAATAGTGTGAACACATGAGCTAAAAAATGGTCGGCACTCGCTTTAGGGCGCACCAAATTCAACTTTTGTTTTTGTCTCATGTGATACGAGTTTCTCTTCTCTTCTTTTAACTTCCCACAGACCGTATCGGAGCCGAACGACGTCAACGATCAAAATGGTATGGCGATCAGCAGATGGAAAATCCGCCGGACACTCATTTGTTTTCTGCGGTATGTGCGTGTCTGTGTTTCTGTTGCCCCCTTGGACTGGTCGCAATCTATAAGGCGTTAGAGGTAAGAACAACATTTGTGTTCAATTAAATCATGGCGATCCAGAATCAAGAATGACATATAGAACAAAAAATAACAACAAAAAGACCGGCCCCTTAAGTAAGGTTAGAAAATCTAACATGAGCAAAGTAGATAATGTACATAAAAGTGGAAATGTCGTCGGGCTGCTACTTTTTTGTTTTCAACATAATTTGAATAAACATAAGGAAACCGTCATTATTTACGGCCTGTGGGGTCGGCTGAATTTCATTGAAAACCTCGAAATTTTGGGTAATCCTTTGCCAATCATGATTAATTTGAGGAATTTTGACTGACCCTCCTTGGTAGTGTGATGAATCAAGGTAGCAATCATTCTTGCCCAAATTACAAATTCCATGACTTTCGAAGCAATTTTTGACAATGCAATTGGCCTCTATATATATATATATATATATATATATATATATATATATATATATATATATATATATATATATATATATATATATATATATATAGATATATATATATATATATATATATATATATATATATATATATATATCTGTCTGTCTGTCTGTCTGTCTGTCTGTTTCTCTTGACCACCGATGATCACGCAGACCACGGAACAGATTCTACTTGCTGCAGATATTGTCTACTGGACCCCTGTTTTTGCCTCTGGAATAAGATCTCTCGTCTTCGCTAGCCATGTCGTGGACTAGAGTCACTATCATTTGATAGTATTTGGGTATATTAAAACGTGTTATCAAGTACACTGGAGTGATAACTGTAGCCAAGCCCAATGACCAAATGTGATTCCAATATAGTGTGTAATTCCCGTTCAATATTAAGCAGATATTTAACTAAGATTAATATACCTTTTATTTCGTGTTACCTTTGATAAGTGGGTATGCTTGTGACAGATCGGTTGCCATTTTAACAAGTGGCAATATCGCACATATTGTAGCCAACCCGTAACTTAGGGATGGCCCATTTGATTTCGGGGGGTCGGGGATTGTCGAAAAAAATGCTGCTGGCAAAATGCTTGAAAAATTGAATCTGCAGAAGGGAAGGGAAAAATTGCTTCGAGAAAGGCTACGAAAAATTGCTGTGGTGCATCCACGTGCGGTAGGCCAGCATTCAGCTCTGGAACTGGGGGGGGGACATTATCATGAGCCTGCGCAGCTCGACAACAGCCACCGGCCAAGCGTGCAGCCAGACGAACTACAATACTAGAATTATATTATTTGTGAAACAATCTATCCAACCAAATATCGTTGGCAAAATCTGTATTGAATGGATTCAAATATTTCCTTTTTCAATATACCCATTTTATCAATAGGTTCAGAACGCTATTAATGCTGGAAATCGACAAGAAGCAAAAGCTGCATCTCACTGGGCTGGAATACTAACGATGATTTCCGTAATATGTGGCGCGAAGATATATGCGTTGTTTTACTTCAGATACTGTTGAAAGAAACATCACGTACCCTACCACTGAAAAGATATTCCGAATTCAAGCTGAGGAAGAATCGAGTACATTTTTTTCAAGATTGATCCAAAGTTGCTCGACCACGCCAAAGGGATGTGCATGTGCTCGAATATTTGGAGGATATTCTTTCAAAAACTAAATATATTTCCCCGTTGACTTTTCGCAAAACAATGTTATTTTTATGTTATCTTTTTATGTTTTTATCAACATTAGATCATTGTCTGATTCTCCAAATAAATACACAGAGCATTTAGCTTGTTCGATCTGCAGGACTCGGTTTCTTAGTTTTTTGACAGAAATCAATTTTTACAACAGTATAGTAGAGTTTAGTTATCTAATAACTGTATCAATTTTTAACTACAGTATAGCAGAGTTTCGTTATTCACTGCAAACATTATACGAACTGCACTCCAATTCTTAGATAGGCATCATGAATATCTCTTGATCAATAAATCAGTTGAAGAGTTTTCTCCAACAAGCGACAAACTAACAGAATATTTGATATGAGTAGTTTTCGTGAATAAATGAATGTAGAGAGGAACTAGGTGGACTGATTAACAAATTAAAAATCAAGGTACTTGTTTCATTTCCTATCTTGAGACTCAACATGTTATGTGAAATTTTGACATCACCTTTTATACAGAAAAACACCTAATAAACGATTTTAACTCCTTGCATCGGACTTTCTTTGTGTCAGGGTTTAATATTGACTACGATCTTAGCCGTCACTCAAAGGTTGTCGGTCACTCAAAAACTACATCGACAAACATCAGTCGTTCACTAGCATTAATCAAGGATCACGTAGTCTATTGGATTGAATAACAGTCTAGAAGCGTCTTACATGTAAATATTGCAAACTTGAATGTCACAGCACATGAAGCAATATTTTCTTTTAAATGAGTGTATCACGTACATCAAGACGTACGTCACTTGTTGCTCGTCGTCCATATGTCAATAAATCGTACGCTGCTCATCAAAATTTTCTTTTTATTTTTTTGATAAATTAAATAAGAGGCCGTCGATAATTAACAAAGACAACCTATCCCCTTCTGAAAATTAAATTTGGAATTGCAAAAGTACGAGAACGAAATTGTTATTTGAACTTCCTTCAAAACGCTAAATTGTTCAAACAGGTTGTATAAAGTGTAACTATCCACAGATTTTGCAAAACAGGCATTTCATATCAATACCCGACTTATATGCTCAGCATTAAAATGGTTTCATTGGCAAGCGTGACAGATAATTTCTCACATTCCTGGCCGCTGGGAGTGCGGGATCGACAGTGTGGGAAAAATCGATCCCACACTCTCAGAAACCGTCCCACACTCTGCAGTAAATATTACACGAGCTCTGATTGGATGATAAACAGTCTTTTTTGTTCCACGCGCAAAATGTTATCCAATGGCACGACGAGTAACACACGGACCAGAACTACAAAGTAAGCAGGTCAAAGTACAGTGGCAGACGACAGACTTGTCACGATTTTGGATAACGTTGTACGTGTCCAATGTGAATTTAACGCATTTTGTGGTCATGTGAGAAAAAGAATCTCACACACCAAGGACCTGGGATCAGATTTCTCACACTCGTTGGGGATATTTTCAAAATGTCCCCAACTCGTGTGAGAAATCTGATCCCAGGTCCTTTGGGGTGTGAGATTCTATTATTCTCACATTCCTGGCTGCTGGGAGTGCGGGATCGACAGTGTGGGAAAAATCGATCCCACACTCTCAGAAACCGTCCCACACTCTGCAGTAAATATTACACGACCTCTGATTGGATGATAAGCAGTCTGTTTTGTTCCACGCGCAAAATGTTATCCAATGGCACGACGAGTAACACACGGACTAGAACTACAAAGTAAGCAGGTCAAAGTACAGCGGCAGACGACAGAGTTGTCCAGATTTTTGATAATATTGTACGTGTCCAATATGAATTTAACGCATTTTGTGGTCATGTGAGAAAAAGAATCTCACACACCAAGGACCTGGGATCAGATTTCTCACACTCGTTGGGGATATTTTGTCTCACACTCGCCTGCGGCTCGTGTGAGACAAAATATCCCCAACTCGTGTGAGAAATCTGATCCCAGGTCCTTGGGGGTGTGAGATTCTATTATTCTCACATTCCTGGCTGCTGGGAGTGCGGGATCGAGAGTGTGGGATAAATCGATCCCACACTCTCAGAAACCGTCCCACACTCTGCAGTAAATATTACACGACCTCTGATTGGATGATAAGCAGTCTGTTTTGTTCCACGCGCAAAATGTTATCCAATGGCACGACGAGTAACACACGGACTAGAACTACAACGTAAGCAGGTCAAAGTACAGCGGCAGACGACAGAGTTGTCACGATTTTTGATAATATTGTACGTGTTCAATATGAACTTAACGCATTTTGTGGTCATGTGAGAAAAAGAATCTCACACACCAAGGACCTGGGATCAGATTTCTCACACTCGTTGGGGATATTTTGTCTCACACTCGCCTGCATTTGATAAGTTTCCTGACTAAAGGCTGAGAAATGAGGACAGTCTATCTTCAATTAGATGTTTGAAATGTCCTACTATGCTCACTGACGGTCTGCTTTGTAATTATATCTTATCTATATCTTATCTATCTATATGCTACCCTACAACACGTCTTTCGTGTGCGCAAGGGCACTTTCCTCTCAACGAGTGCGCCATGGAACATTTGCGTCTAATTTTGGATCGACCAGAATAGAAGCCACACATTTTCTACGGTGTTATTTGGTGTTTGTTACAACGTCTTGCATTAACGAACTGTAGCTTTCGAAAAGTTACAATGTTGAGTGAAAATTTGTGAAAATAACATATTGTTTTTACTGCATTTGATAAGTTTCCTGACTAAAGGCTGAGAAATGAGGACAGTCTATCTTCAATTAGATGTTTGAAATGTCCTACTATGCTCACTGACGTCTGCTTTGTAATTATATCTTATCTATATCTTATCTATCTATATGCTACCCCACAACACGTCTTTCATGTGCGCAAGGGCACTTTTCTCTCAACGAGTCTGCCATTGAACATTTGCGTCTAATTTTTAATCGACCAGAATAGAAGCCATACATTTCCTACGGTGTTATTTGGTTTACTTCAGCAGTAGGTAAGATATTTCATGATTTCTTGGTTTTCAAGCTGTCATATCTGAATGATTCACCATATTATTTGATCTCGTTTGTGACTGGCTGTCTTGACGTTGTGAATGAAATTTCCCCATTCTGACTAGTATTAGGTCCGTTTCATCACGGTCACTCCACAAACCATGGCAATGAAAATGATTATGTCTCACTGTTTTCATGGTAGTTTTAAGCTAGTGCTCACCAAATCACATCAGTGATTCGATGTATCACTGTCAACGATCAACAGAACATACTTTCAAAGTTCCGTACGCTTAAACGTCATTGACCAAAAACGAGTAGCCGGCCCCACTGACGGAAAAAACAACAGCATCGAGGTGTAAAATCCGTTGGTTCGATTTCCAGTAATTTATGCGAACTTTCCAAGAAGAGGTAGGCTGTTTTCATGAATATTTTAAAATCAGATCTGCAGCCCTTACCATTAAACTGCTAGCTGCTTAGGGGTAGACCATTTGATATCCTGGGGGGGGGGGGGTCTGGAAGATTTTCAAAAAAAATTCTCAGCGAATGTCAATGAAAACAAAATTCAGCCAGAGGGGGCTTGGGAAAAAAAGATTGCTCATACTTGCCTAAAATACATCGTCCAAGGAACAGATTTCATCATTCAGTTGCATTTATTGGCGCGCCCTTAATAATAATAAGACATATTTTTCAGAGCCCAAGTTCCAAGCGCGAAACTTTAATATATCAGACATATATATCAGAGATATCTGGATGTTTAATATTTTTCTGCGCGCCCTTCAGGCGCAGTACTTTAATATAACAGAGATATAAGCTTGTGTAAGAAATATCTCGAACACGATTGGAACTAATTTGGGATAATTGGATTTTCATATTTTTAAAATTTCTCAAAAGTGTTTGGTGCCGTATAGCTGAATGTTGCAATGTTGCAAATTACTCATAAAAACAAGTGTGTAATATAAAAAGAAAAGCAGATGTGATTACATTTGTAGATTAAATCGGCATTACTTTACCATCCAGTTATTCCAATCGTGTTCTCGATGTCTGTAAATTGAAAGTCTGTTTTGCAAAGTGTACTAAACATGAAATCTGCAGTTCATATAAAAAGCATGACAAGTTCCTGATACTTTTCTGTTTTCTCTTTGAAAATTAAGCTTTAGAAAGCAACATGCACTACTATTTCACAATCACATTTCTACGTTTCTGGACATCTGGTTATGCATAAAGTGTGGAATACATTTACAGCTCATTCAAAAAACTGTATTCAATTTTTGGAATTGACACTTTTTAGTTCCTATTTTACAACTGACATGACAAAAATATCATTTAAATACAGAATGACTGAATGTATTCCGCCAGTAGGGGGCTAAGTACCGGACTGTTTCATGCCAAGATTCCCGGCACAAACGCTGTAGGTTTGAAATCATTTCCATATGAAAAGATACCTTACTTGAGGTGTGAACTTACTGTCAATCGGTGATTGCTCTACAAATATCACGGGTGATGTCATATTCATAAACATTGTGATCTTTTGTTCTATTGATCGGTAGTTTATTTACTCTCTGGGGAGTCATAAGCCGTTAATTCGGCAATGCGGAATTTTTCCGCTCTCAGGGGATTAGTCTACCTATACATGGTTTGTGCCGGCCAATTCCCTCATGTTGACCGACCACTTGGCTTTTCTCGGGCATATGCAACAGTTGCAGGCTGGCCAAGTTACTATGGGCCATCGTGTTCAGAACATCCTACTTATATGACAGTCTTCTCGAGTAAAGTGATGTAAATAAATTACCCGTTTTCGATTTATAGCCATGCCTATGCGCCTATTGATTCAGGATTCGGGGCACTGACCCACTAAGCAAGTGATGAAGAGCGCCCTCTTTGGCACTATGTGAAGCAAGGGCAACCTAGTACAACAAAGTCGAAATAGACTCTTTAGCATCATTATTTTATCGTGGAACCGGACAAGTGTAGTCGACAAATGCAGAATCAAATGCGTGGTGTACAAGGCCAAAGCATCAACGGAGGACAACGGAGAGAGGGTTTATATCGACCTCACAGATAACACCTTCAAGACGCGCTACACGAATCACATGAAATCGTTCCGTAACGAGAGATACAAAAACGACACCGAGTTGTCAAAATCTGTACGGAACTTAAGAAATAAGGGATCAGACTTTGACATTTCATGGTCAATCATTGATAAAGCATTGAGCTACTCTAACATGAACAAGCGATGTAATCTTTGTATATCAGAAAAGCTGCACATTATCAATGCTGACAAATCTACACTGTTAAACAAACGCTCTGAGTTGGTTTCAAAATGTCGCCACCAAAACAAATAGGCCTATTATTAATTTTAAAACCACCTACAAATAGAATGGTTCATCCCAATCATATAGGTAAGAGTGTCGAGCTAGTAATCCTTTCACTCTATCTGAGCATAGCAAGATGCATGAAACTTAAGTAATAGATTTCATTACTTTGTACTTGAAGTAATCTGTTTATTTATAACGCTCTGCTTTTGCATTGAGCACTGTAATTTCCCACGAGGACATCTGTATACTTCGATATATATATATATATATATATATATATATATATATATATATATATATATATATATATATATATATATATATATATACTGAATTATTGAGTTTATATTTTGTTTACCTTTGTCGCGCGCAGCAACACGCAGCAACATTTTACTTCGTACATAGTAGTTGACTGTACATTGTTGTCGTGAAAAATAAGTATCAAAATGAGCAGTGCGAGAAAAAAGCTACCGGTAATCAGAGATTTATAAAAGATTGAACAGTGGATCAGGTACGAAAAAATATGCAACCTATTAAATCTTCATGACGCCCAGGATATCATCAGGTAACCCCTCATCAGCTGCTGTGCAGTCAATGAGAGAAGCTTTGAAAACTTTTCCGCCCATTGAACACAGAAGACCATTATATTATCGGAAAGCTATAGCCCTCTGAGTGATAGAATTGGCAGATTTTACCATTTTGTTGAGAATATTGTACGGAAAAGTGGAACTATTCGCTGACCAAATTGATCGCGATTGTGAACTTAAATTGAACGTAGCGATGGAGTAATTGTGGCATTGTGTCATGCCAAACGCTAACAGTGGAGCCCGCGGTTGAGATTTTCGTAGTCCAAAACATGCATAATGAAGAAATTTGTAAGAGTTAAGTGAAAGTGAAATGTATTTTGTTGATTTTCAACCGATAAGCCGATGTTGATATCGTTGCCTTCTTCAGCCTGCAGCGAGACCACCATGACAATTGACCCTTGGTTTACCAACGTAGTTGTTCTAAAATGTTGACCTCGCGACACATTTCCTACGTCTTGCGCATTTTTTTTCACTGAAATACTTTGTGTGTTGTTTCCATTTAATGAACGATTTGTCAAAATACGAGATTCAACTTTGAAAACTGATTGACTAGTAATGGGTACGACTACGAGACACGATAATCATGGTGAGTTAACGAAAGCGTATAATGTTGTACGTACGCGATTGCAATGTACGTAGGTTTGGTTTGTCGCTTTCGTAAGGTTAGAGTGAAGTGAAGCCAGGCATGAAGATATGTGACGCTCGAGGAGACACGACTGTATCAATTTAACTGTTTGTTTTTGGAAATGGCAATTTTAGCAATGAAATTGTTGTGAAAAGACGATTGACGAGGTTAGGAAGCCAAATTAAATCAAACTTAAAGACTTCCTATTCAGGCAGAAAGAAGATAAGTTGAAGGGGGTCATGAGTTTTATGGTCTGCAACAATAGTTAGACGCGCGCCTTTCTTCATCGTTCAGAGGAATTATAACTTCCTCTTTTACTGGAATGCAGTTGAAATAACCGATGACAACATCACTTAAAACCACTTGATCTCCATAGAATCACAGGGTACATGCATTTATTAAAGTCTCCATAAACGGGGCCCCTGTCGCAGAGAGAAGAACGAGATCTCGCAAAGCAAGACGACGTTCCTCGTTTCGCTCCCAGGTTGATCATGAAAGTCAACACGTCTCTTGAAATGCGTAGATTAACTTCTGAGAACGAGCCTTAGGAACAGATATTTGGACTCTAAAACTTTTACCATAGTATTTACCCTACCGCTTGTTGGGGCTAATTTTGAATTTAGGACGCGGAGTAAAACAAATTTTCACCGCCTTAAAGCGCAGTGGTCGTCGCGCTGCGCATGCTCCTGAGGGGGTCCCCCCCCTGTTGTCAACATATCCAAGAATGCCGCACTATACGTTACGGGTTGATTATAATGTTTGCGATATTGCCGCTTGTTAAAATGGCGGCTGATCTGTCACAAGCATACCAACTTACCAAATCTAGTAATTACACGCTGGATTGAGATCACATTTGATCATGACTTTCTTGAATCAGTTGAATGGGGCTCGGCTACTGTTATCGCTCGAGCCATGGAGCTAAACACTTACCTGTACGCGTGTATATGCCAACAGACTATCAATGACCGGGCTCTAGTCTACGACATCGCTAGCAAGAACGAGAGCTTTCATTTCAAGAGGCCCAACAGGAGTACAATTGACAATAACGCAAGCTACAGAAATCTACAGCTGTCAGAGCAATGCCCGCTGCAGCAAGAAGCATATGTTCCGTGGTCTGCATGAACGTCCGTGTCAAGAGAATCGGGTATATGGCTACCCGGCAATCAGGAGGTACAACAACGAAGTTTGCGTAGCACCAGTAGGCCAATAATAGCTAGCCGTTGGATCACTGCCATGACCGTGCACAGGATCTCTCGATACGTCCCTATGTGTACCCGTGCAATTTTCCTGCTAAATGCCGCGAAAAACCGCTCGTTTTGTCTATTGTTTCCTGTCATTTGACTATTTCTTGCCACGTAGAGAAGTTAGAAATGGTGATCAACAGTGGGTCGTGGGCCAAGTCGTCGCGGGGGCCGGTACGCTGTGGGACCGGATTCTCTTTTATTACATGCCTTGATGTGAGTGCATTGATTTGAATAGGAACATCCGGGAGTTAGCGGGCCTGTGAACGATGTACTGACCGGTTTTCATGGTAAGGGTCCAGTGAAGCCCTTCGACGTTTGCGACGTCAAAGTAGACGCTTAACGCTAGATGTAAAATAGCCATACACGTACTTCTATTTTGATTTTCGTTAAAATCTGTTTGATGCTGCTCGATAATGGTAAAAATGTTTGAAAATGTCCTACATGTAACTAAATGTCATATACTATTAACTGTGAAGAGGCATGTAATACAAATATTATTGCCTGAATACATGGGTTTATGTGCCCTCGCAGCAGGAGACAATTTGCCCTCCTGGCGTCGGGCAAATTGTCACCTGCTCTCGGGCACATAAACCTATGTATTCAGGCAATAGTATATTATATATTATCCACATTTCCCGTGAACCTCTTATGAACATTAAATGAATGCACGTGTCACCGAAAATGCGTACGGACCAACCCAAAAATTGTGGCTTTTAAGGTGGTATGCGCCTCGAAAGTGAAAGATTTAAACTTTTACTCAAATTTCCTGAATGGAACTTTCGTCCATTCTCTTACTAAATGAACAATTAAAATCAGGGTTCAAATGATAGAGGCACCTTTCTTCATTGTTCAGAGGAATTATAACTTCCACTTTTATTTAGACTCAAAGATTCAGTCTATCTTTTACTGAAATGCAGTTAAAATAACCGACGTCAACATCACTTAACCACACTTGATCTCCATGGAATCACATGGCACATGTATTCATTAAAGTCTCCATAGACGGAGCCACTTTCTCACATAGAAGATCAAGAGATCTCGCTGTCAAAGCAGGACGACGTTCCTTGTTTCTCTCCGGGATTATCTTGAAAGTCAATATATCTCTTGAAATGTGTAGGTTAACTTTTGAGAACGAGCCTCGGGAACAGATATTCGGACTCAAAACTTTTACAATATTATTTTAGCCTACCACTTGTTGGGGCTAATTTTGTGAAACTTAGGAATTTGTTTCCTTAAAGAATAACACAGGCCTATTTTCAAGTATTGGTAAACATTATGTAATTTGTTTCTCTAGTACCAAATTTGCACACTGAGGCGCGTTCTATCGTAAGCTATTAAATCGATCGACGGCACCCCATTCGATTCTCGGAAATAGCTAAAGATTTATAGAGACTCGCAATTTCGTTGGACATGCCTTCCATGTTTCCATGTCTGAATTAATCGCACCAACATTTCGTTATTCGATCGCGACAGATCGATCTGTGCTTGCAAGCCTGCAAGAAAAAGAATCCGGTAGAACTAAATCTTATTTTTTATCCGTCCCGCTCTACGTCACACTGTTACTGACCTGGGTCGGTTCTTGAATTTTGATAAATCTCACAATTGTTTGAAGGAAACACTATGAAACACTAGGATGATCAGGTGTATGAACCCTTAGCGGCGTTGTAGGCAACATGGAGAGCTCCGCGGCGTGCATGTGCAGAGAAAAAGTTCCGGTTGATGACGTAGAACAGGGGTAATTAAGGTTTTTTATCCGTCCTGTTCTACGTCACACGCGTGACGATTCTCGCCCAGTCAGGCTGCGTTCATAAAGGGGGGGGGGCGGGGGCGGGGCTGGAGGAATCGCCGTTGAAATCTTATTTTTTCAGACCCCCCCCCCTTGATACCCAAGTCCCCCGTTTGTATGATTGAACATTTTCAAGTCTCCCGAATTATCGTATAGCCGCATAAATTATTAGGGATGCATGCAAAGAAAAAATAAACATGTATTGGGCAGTCCTGCTCGCAAATGTCCAACACTACCTGTTATAAGCAGTTTGTAGAGCCATATTCCTAAGGCAAGTAGTATATTTCTTTACTTTCAAACACAGTGGAGCTTTCTTTTTATTTATCATTCAAAGCCGACTTGATCAAACTCTGGCAAGGTCAATGACACCTGTTGACGAGCACATAAAATGACAATCGTGAGAGAGTGTGCAAATAATGAATTACTGGCTACATTAGAGGCTACTTATAAGTTTTTACAAAATTGGCAATACTGGAAAGTAAAATATTCCATTAAATAAGAGTTTTAATCACTGAATTTTTTTGTGTAATAATTGAAAATTTGGTAAAATTAAAATAATTCCATTTGATCACACATTTTTTTCATTTAAATTGGAGTCTTTACTTCCAAACCTTTACTTTTGTGTTATTTTACGATAAGAATGTGAAAATTTTGTAAACCAAGCATGTTGACCCATACCTTTTTCCTTTATATTTGATTATTCTCATATGCCTGCATTCAAAAATGCCGGATAACTTTCAAGTCTCCTGGTATTCCATGTGTCGTTTTCAGGCCTGATCTTGTGCGCATGAGTGTCACATGACACTCTTCTTCAGCTATTCAATAGTCAGAACTGGCTCTGTCACTGCTGAATGCAGTGACACTGCCCGTAGGCAGTAGCAAGGCAGTAGCTGTATTAACTTTGATAATTTTGTGAATAATTTTGTTCAGTTTATACAACTGCATTCTTGTTTTTTCGTACAGCGAGTTGAACTGTCGAGTATTCAGCTTGCAATAACAGCCTGTGAATATGTACCCCGCATTTGTATAGTTGACAAATGACTTCGACTGTGAATTTTGATTCAATTATCATCTAATATCATATATGCAGACTTTCGTTGACAAACTGAATATTGTGTGTTTCAGCATACTGTAGGGAGATAACAAGAAGCTGTTAAGTATTTGAAAGTATATTGAAAAAATTACCAAAAGTTGCAGCTTCTGTCCACTTCTTTGTTTTTTTACGAACATTCATACATTTTTAGATTTTTTAGAGACAAAGTAATAAAATGCGACAAAATGGGTCTAGATCTAGTTAAATTATTACGAACATTAGAACAATTGGATGACCATAAAGTGTTATTTAATTTTCATTGAATACCCACCCAACCTTGGAATCGTGAAGAAAGGGAACCGAAATTGACAGGTCCCCTATAGGCAAAGCAAAACTTTCAAGTCCACCCCCGTCTTCTACTCTCCAAAGGTTTTGACCAATACAACCATTCTTAGAATAGCCCATACCTGTCCCTATTTTCGTTAGAAGCGCAGCTAGCGGTAAAAGTGGGTCAGGGGACCAGACTGAAAAAAACAGCGAATGCATTTCATTATCAAGATAATGCTGTTTCGCTCGTCTGAGATTGTCATTACTTCTTTGATCAAAAGTTGATCAAGAGTTCATTAATCATTGCTCCTTGGTGCAAACAGTACAGTATATGGTGCATCCTACTTTTTTTTCATAGGGGTCGCCTACGTGATCGTACCTTTGGATGGGTAGGTTTTTTGTTGTATTGCCAATAAAGGTTTATTCTACCAACCTATTGTGTTTTAGCAACCTTGACAATCTTCCGTAAACGTTTTATCACCATGCTGCATCTATTATCTGAAGAGTTTGATCGCCTAATGCGCCAAAGCAAGCAAGGGTAAATTACTAATCTGTGGACGCTGTCATCAGATTATCACCGGATTAACTTTGACAAAGTCAACAACGAACGCACCAGCAAGGTATAACAGAAGAAAGGGGGGAAAACACTCAAAGGCCGTGTCCAGAAAACCTATGAAACCTCCTTTATGATAAACACTTCCCAATTTTACAAACGCCAGCAGTTTTGTAAAGTGTCGAAACGGGAACAGCTCAATTGATGGGGTCGTCGGTTGCTTCTTTGGGCTGCAGAACGCTTTTCGAAGCCGTGGAGTTGTTGCCTTTGTCAAAATTAATGCGGTAATAATCTCGTGACAGCGTCCACAGATTAGTAATTTATCCTTGCTTGCTTTTGCGTATTAGGCAATCAAACGCATCTGATAATAGACGCAATACAGTGACGAAGATTGTCAAGGGACAAATACGTAACACGGCGAAGGAAAAAAGAAATTGTTACAAAACCAGTGC
Organism: Ptychodera flava; assembly: GCF_041260155.1. Taxonomy (NCBI): domain Eukaryota; kingdom Metazoa; phylum Hemichordata; class Enteropneusta; family Ptychoderidae; genus Ptychodera; species Ptychodera flava. The sequence continues at coordinate 32,217,842 of NC_091946.1, forward strand.
TGACATAAGACCAAGACACCAAAGATTAGCAGTTTTCTTAATGGCAATACATATCATAGTCAAACGTATTAAAATAATAAACCATACCAGAAGAACACTGTGTTTGGCCCAAGACACCCTAACCCTGACCCTGAGGATGGACATTTTGTGCAGCCCTATGTTTTTGGGGGGAAATCAATAGATTCACGACATTTCTTCCCCAGAGATGGTTCCGAAAGAGGCAGTGCTACCCTTGTTAAGTGCATGATTTTCGAAGAAAACGTAGAGGGCTACATGTGACTGTGCACGTAGATTCTCGGAGAGACAGATATTCAACAAAATTAATTTGTTCCTTGCAGAACTGATGGACACTCCCCTAACAGCAAAGTCAACGAAATTCTCTCTAGAGGCGAGTTAGGACATTTTCAGCCAAAAAAAAGCCAAAATATTCAAAGCTAACAAAGCATTTTCTTTCGAAACACTCAATGTCACACATCAGCGCCAGTGGCCTCCTGAGCAGTAAACGTGGGCGTGACATCAGTTTTTAGACCGTCCAAAATATTTGCCACAATATGGTGTGAAGTGCAGTGTTGAATCGATGGAGGGGGCTGTAAACTCAAGGGATAAACAATTGAAATATGTCGAATAAGCGACATCTGCGCCTTTGGTTTATCGCCAAAACGACTCCGTCACGTGAACTCATAAAGATAAGTTGGAAACAGCGTGCGAAATTCACGCTAACCCGATTGCCCGAGACCGCCTATTTTCATGCTGGACCAGTCACTCCTGAAAGATGTCCTGCAGTTCCTAAAGACGCGGGCCAGTAATTTTCACTATATCGAAAGAAGTTTACCCAACGTTTTGCTAAGCTAAATACCAGACACAATTATTCAGAGATACGAAATTTATTCTTTCAAGAGATTTGCAAAACGTGAAATTCGCAAATAGAAAGTGAACAGACTGATCTGTAATGCATCCAGGCGAAAGACCTTACCCCACATTTTCTCGCGAGAGTTGTGGCGCCGGCGCTATTCAATATGCTACCCATTTGTTAAGCATGATCGCAAAGATAAAGGAAACTCATTTCTGGACAAAAATTCAATCAATCAATAGCAGAGTTTTGTGTAAGCCGATTTTAACGTCATCAGTTTGTGGCTATACAACTTGTAAAATGGTACCTTTTCTTTCAACAAGGCCAATAAAAAGTTCCTTTTTTGTCTTCTAGTTCGTGTCTTTCAGATTTAAGTCATGAAACCATCCACAATCGAATAGAAGGCTGCGTACATGCTCTGACACCTGGTATTCCTACACAAACCATCATGAAATATTTCTCCTATAGCTTAAAGGTAAATCTGTACCTATTGACCCTATCGTACACAATGTTTCTTCGCCCAATACATTATTTGAGATAGTATGCCCGATGGTTGACTTAACTTACACTGTTTTTCTTCACTCAAAGCCGAATTCAGTTGATCTTAGACCACGACAGGTCTGCACAGTACTCAATAAATGCTGCATACCAGTCAAGTCATTAAAATAGCATAGGAGTCTTAAACGTTTAATTCCCTGTTTGACTTCACTGCATACTGAGCTGCTATAACAGATCCGTGCACCTTACAAGTGAGTACATGGGGCAGCAAGCTTTGGGACTCGTCGACAGGTTACTTGGAAACGTTGCTCCTTTAGGGAGTCCAAAATCAATATCACTTTGCCTTGCTTGTAAAGAAGCAGGTCAAGCATTGTAAAAACAAGAAGCAAATTCATCGAAAATGGTTGGTCGGCAGCAAGGACAGAATATGGTTCCACAGATCTATTAGTTCTTATGTAGTATTCATGCACGCGCACACCAGTCCAGAATTCTGACACAAAAAGTTGATTCCAAGGGTTACACTTATTATCCCGAACAGTTTGATTTTAACATGTCTCAAAACATAGTTAGACTTGCCTAACATTTAAGTCACTCGTGGTTACTAAGGTGCTGGGAATTTCTTCTCTCTTTCCTTGTTTCTTCATTTTCTGGAGCGAAAATTACTTCGTTAAGGGCACCCTGGGACCGGAAACGATTGGAACTAATTCGGGAAATTGGATTGTCACGTTTTATGAATGTCTCAAAGTATAAGTACTGTATACCTGGATGTTGCAATATTACAAATTACTCTTAAAAACAAGTGTATAACCTAAAAAGAAAAGCAGATGAGCTTACATTTGCAGATCGAACCAACATTACTTCATCATCCATTTATCCCAAATTAGTTCCAATTGTATTCGGGACAAATTGAATTCAACTTGCGTAATGCATCTAAGAATACGGAGATTATATGTGTCAACTGCATTACGCAAACGCTTGCCTTATCATATTATTTAGCAGGTATAAACCAGTTTACTGTGTTTTTGTTACCAACAGAGCATTTGTTAGAAGGTAGTCAGCCTGTGACAGAACGACAGCCATCTTACATTCCTCTGACACCCGTTACCCGGGTAATGGGCTTGGAGCTAGCAGTCTGTGAGTTTTCGTCATTTAATGACTTGGGAAGCTCGAAGTGTCTCGAATGAAATCCAATAAAATGTCGATAATAATTATAAGACTTACACCTTTGTGGCTAGATTAGCCTCGAGAAGGAACTTAAATGACAATGACCTTAAAGTTCACGGTAACACGAAAAGTACAGATAGAGTACACGTTAATAACCAGTGTGGACGCTGAAAAGACTATTTCTTCTTTTTTTGATGCCTTTCGCAGGGTCTTGATTCGTTTCTCTCGAATCAAGTACATCTTCAAAGTGAGGCCATCCATGATTGCCCTATACCTTCGGAAATTTCTCTACCCTCCGCTGTTGGAGACTCTACAGTGTTTCGATTGTTTGTTTGCGGGAGTGACAGTTTCTTTTTTTCCTTTCACTGGGGAAGTACGTTACATCCCCCAGTTTCGATTACTCGTGACCTAAATACAACGAGACAAACTTCCCCATTCAAAATTTCACTGAAAACAGATGTGACCTGAATGTGCTCCCGTGTTTTACAACAGTTTCATTAATAGTGGTACACTTCAAAGAACAATCAGATATCTGTTATATCACTATTTGTGGCAGGTTTCATCAACCTTCGCACAGTACTCTCAAAGTTAAATCACAAATTACAAAACTTAATTGAATATGTAAATGAGTTGTGTATTAAATTGACACTGCTCAATGCTCCAATGGACAATTAGATATCTAACAGATCAACATCTGTAGCACGTTTAATTAAATTCAATGCTGTAATTTTACACTAATATCACTAATTACAAAGTTCATGAAATATGCAAATGAACCCTTAATTAACTTGACACGCTTCAATATTTCATAGCGCAATTAGATATTTATCAGATCAATATCTGTAGCAGGTTTCATCGAAATTTGGTGCCTTAATTTTAGAGTTATATACCTAATTAAAAAGTTTATTAAATATGTAAATGAACCTATAATTAACTTCATTCTACTTAATGCTTTTCACAGCAGTCAGATATCTGACGGATCAGTATCTGCAGCGGATTTCATCAAATTTGTGCATTTATTTCAGAGTTATATGACTAATTAATAAACTTCATAAAATATGGACATGGGCTATTTATTAACTTGACACTGCCCAATATGCTTCTAAGTACAATTATATTATGCTTCTAAGTACAATTATATAATGCTTCTAAATCGGGATCTAAATCAAGTATGTTCGGCTTCTTTGGCTGCACGCACGTGTTTCCGCTTTCCTTTGTACTGCCAGTATAGTTGTGCTTATTGATAAAAACAGATGACCTTGATTCGGGGCGAATAGAGATGGGATCACGTGACCTCCGGTCTTTTATTTCGATTTGACAAAAAGAAGTACTCCATCGGAAAAACCTATCCTCCTATAGACTACTCCATCGTGACCTCTCCGCGTCATGAATTCTCCTTTGGAGGCTATCTTATTGTATACGAAAGCTTCCGATCACCCCTTCTCCACTACCGATAACTTTCTATTGCCTTGTAAATACAGCATATTTGCCTGTTCTCTTTACGTTTGTAAACCCTGAAGCAATCGAATCTTATTGTCTACTGTGTGTTATGACGGTTACCAAAGGTAAAGGAGGTGATACAAGGAAGCATTTTAGGACCGAAATACAGCCAGTAGTGAAGTAAATCATGAAGTGTATGTGTCAATGTATATAATAAGTGTAAACCTTGGAATCAACTTTTTGTGTCAGAATTCTGGACTGGTGTGCATGAATACTACATAAAAACTAATAGATTGGTGGAACCATATTCTATCCTTGCTGCCGACCAACCATTTTCGATGAATTTGCTTCTTGTTTTTACAATGCTTGACCTGCTTCTTTACAAGCAAGGCAAAGTGATATTGATTTTGGACTCCCCAAAGGAGTAACGTTTCCCAGTAACCTGTCGACGAGTCCCAAAGCTTTCTGCCCCATGTACTCACTTGTACCGTGCACGGATCTGTTATAGCAGCTCAGTATGCAGTGAAGTCAAACAGGGAATAAAACGTTTAAGACTCCTATGCTATTTTAATGACTTGACTGGTATGCAGCATTATATTGAGGACTGTGCAGACCTAGGCCTGTCGTGATCTAAGATCAACTGAATTCGGCTTTGAGTGAAGAAAAACAGTGTATTAAGTTAAGTCAACCATCGGGGCATACTATCTCAAATAATGTATTGGGCGAAGAAACATCGTGTACGATAGGGTCAATAGGTACAGATTTACCTTTAAGATATAGGAGAAATATGTCATGATGGTTTGGGTACGAATACAAGGTGTCAGAGCATGTACGCAGCCTTCTATTCGATTGCAGCTTGTTTCATGACTTAGATCTGAAAGACACGAACTAGAAGACAAAAAAGGAACTTTTTATTGGCTTTGTTGAAAGAAAAGGTACCATTTTACAAGTGGTATAGCCACAAACTGATGTCGTCAAAATCGGCTTACACAAAACTCTGTTATTAATTGGTTGAATTTTGTCCAGAAATGTGTTTCCTTTATCTTTGCGATCATGCCTCTCAATAGATTTTTGCCCGGCTGTATTATGGAAATTTATGAATCCACGGATGTAAAAACACATCTATAATGAATTCAAGTTTCGGAAGTCCAAATACAGCTTGGTTCGACACAGTGACAGACATTTGGTAATTGTGTTTGCTTTGTAATTTCTTTGGACCGGCGTAATGCCAATGCTTTATCGAATTGTTCCTCCTGGTTCCATTTTTATTCTGATAAATGGTGGGGGCCTTATTCTTCGTTTGTCATAGTCTCCTCAGTTCTCTCATTTCACCGCTAATCGTTATCTTCATTTTGTTTATCCTCAAACCTTCGCCCACACCAACACCTTGGACGGCATGTGGATGCATGCAAAGCAAACTTGGGCAGGCTTCACATCTTCAGACTTATTTCCAACTTATCTTTATGAGTTCACGTGACGGAGTCGTTTTGGCTATAAACCAAAGGCGCAGATGTCGCTTATTCGACATATTTCAATTGTTTATCCCTTGAGTTTACAGCCCCTCCATCGATTCAACACTGCACTTCACACCATATTGTGGAAAATATTTTTGGACGGTCTAAAAACTGATGTCACGCCTACGTTTACTGCTCAGGAGGCCACTGGCGCTGATGTGTGACATTGAGTGTTTCGATTTTTTAATGCTTTGTTAGCTTTGAATATTTTGGCTTTTTTTTGGCTGAAAATGTCCTAACTCGCCTCTAGAGAGAATTTCGTTGACTTTGCTGTTAGGGGAGCGTCCATCAGTTCTGCAAGGAACAAATTAATTTTGTTGAATATCTGTCTCTCCGAGAATCTACGTGCACAGTCACATGTAGCCCTCTAAGTTTTCTTCGAAAATCATGCACTTAACAAGGGTAGCACTGCCTCTTTCGGAACCATCTCTGGGGAAGATATGTCGTGAATCTATTGATTTCCCACAAAAAAAAACATAGGGGCTGCACAAAATGTCCATCCCCTGGGTCAGGGTTAAGGGTGTCTGGGCCAAACACAGTGTTCTTCTTGGTATGGTTTATTATTTTAATACGTTTGACTATGATATGTATTGCCATTAAGAATACTGCTAATATTTGGTATCTTGGTCTTATGTTAGCACTGATTTTGTAACAATTTCTTTTTTCCTTCGCCGTGACATGTATTTGTCCCTTGACAATCTTCGTCACTGTGTGCGTCTATTATCAGATGCGTTTGATTGCCTAATGCGCAAAAGCAAGCAAGGATAAATTACTAATCTGTGGACGCTGTCACGAGATTATTACCGCATTAATTTTGACAAAGGCAACAACTCCACGGCTTCGAAAAGCGTTCTGCAGCCCAAAGAAGCAACCGACGACCCCATCAATTGAGCTGTTCCCGTTTCGACACTTTACAAAACTGCTGGCGTTTGTAAAATTGGGAAGTGTTTATCATAAAGCAGGTTTCATAGGTTTTTCTGGACACGGCTTTTGAATGTTTTTCCCTTTCTTCTGTTATACCTTGCTGGTACGTTCGTTGTTGACTTTGTCAAAGTTAGTCCGGTGATAATCTGATGACAGCGTCCACAGATTAGTAATTTCCCCTTGATTGCTTTGGCGCATTAGACGATCAAACTCTTCAGATAATAAATGCAGCATGGTGATAAAGCGTGTACGGATGATTGTCAAGGGTAGTGCTAAAACACAATAGATTGATAGAATAAACCTTTTTAGCAATACAACAAAAAACCTACCCATCCAAAGGTACGAACACGTAGGCGACCCCTATGAAAAAAATACTATGCACCAAATACTGTACTGTTTGCACCAAGGAGCAATGATTAATGAACTTTTGATCAACGTTTGATCAAAGAAGTAATGACAATCCCAGATTTGAGCGAAACAGCATTATCTTGATAATGAAATGCATTCGCTGTCTTCAGTCTGGTCCCCTGACCCACTTTTACCGCTTTCTGCGCTTCTAACGAAAATAGGGGTCAGATATGGGCTATTTAAAGAATGGTTGTAATTGGTCAAAACCTTTGGAGAGTAGAAGAGGGGGGTGGACTTGAAAGTTTTGCTCTACTCGATTTAAGAACAGTCTGGAAACTTCTTAACTTTGAATGTTATAATACATGTAGCTAAATTTTCTTGGAATGAGTGTATAACCAAATCATGACCGACGCCACTTGTTGCTCATCGTAGGTCACTAAATCGTACACCGCTCCACCGAATCGAATTTCCTTGTAATTTCTGTGACTTCCCCTTGTTGTTTGAAGTTTAGGCTGTCAATAGTTAAACAACATTCCATTTCAAACCTGGCTTTAAAAAGTTTTAAAAATAATTTTTACAAAATTTAAAAAATCCATGATTCCGGGCCGACTGGTAATACCCTGCATGTACATTGTTCGGCGGATTAGCGTAGCCATGGCAGATCATGAGTACACGCCCCGAAGAAACTTCGCGAAGTTGTGCAGGATAATCGGTAATATAGCTTAAACCCTAACCGCAATAGGTTTTGCTTGTTTTAATCACAAACTGAACCTGCTATGAACATTCAATGAATTGAATGCACGTGGTCACCGAAAATGCGCACGGGTCAGCTTAAAAATTGTGGCTTTTAAGGTAGTGTACGCCTCGAAAGTGAAAGACTTAAACTTTTACTCAAAACTTTCCTGAGTGAAACTTTCATATATTCTCCTACCAATCAACAATAAAAATCGGAGGTCACGGTGCAACGTTTGGAAGTAGCGACACAAATTACCGGACATTTTGCGATATTTGAAATTCAAAATGCCGCCATTCCTGTATTAACTCTAGGGGCGAAAAATTAAATTTCGGATTTTCGAAAAAACTAAGCCGGCGAAAGGTTATCTTTCTCCTTGAGCTTTAAAATGAGCCCCCACAAGCGGTTGATCAGAAAAGAAATGTAGAAATTTGAGAGTCCGAATATAAGTCCCCGAGGCGCGTTAAACCTTAAAAAATTACAATGTCAGGTGAAAATTTGTCACGCGAACATACTGTATTTACTACATTTGATAAGTTTTCAAAGCTGTTTGTGTAATAATTTATTTACCTTTTTAGTTTTTGCATAATTTTATTTTTCTCCATAAAGTTAACATGGGGATGGAGGCCATTTTGAATTTAAAATATCTGTAACGGTTAGGTTATTTGTTTTTCTTATACCAAACGTTGCATGGTGATACTTAATACTTGAGAGAAAGATTAAAAGTTTCCTTAAGAAAAGTTTGAACAAAAGTTTTAGTCTTTCACTTTCGCGGAGCATTCTATCTGAATTTGTTCCTGTGTATCAGTATCGAGTCATCGCCTCTAATGCGACCACAGACAAACATGGACAGACTCGCAACGGGTATTGTTTAAGGAGTGAAACGGTTACGTAACCCATCCATGTTCGCCTCGCCTCAGGTTGCTCTCGCCTCTCTTTTCCGAAGAGTACCGACCATGCATCCTTCAGTAATTTTCGGATTTTCGCCAATTGTTAAAGGGGAAGTTCACCAAGGATGATTTTTACATATGTGCTAGCTTTGTGGTCACTTACCCCGGAAAAGCTATTTTCGCCATTTATAACTTGCACGATTATTACAAAAACCGATAGAAATAGTACAGGAAGTTGCCCATGTAATTTGAATCATGGGAAAAAGCGCCAAGCTTGGAGCTTGCATAATGTGATATGGGAGGCACCATTTTCCCATGGGTATGGCATTGTCCACTCACCCAGGCTCAAACCAGGCTGTGCGTATTAACATAATTTTGTTTATACTGAGTATCCTTGCATAAACGGTGAATCACTTATAATAAACTGTCCACTGTCAGATTTTGTGTTGCTGTTTACTACTGTACTACTGTGAGTGGACAATGTGGGGGCCATACCCATCCGAAGATGGTCCCTTCCATATCACATGATGCAAGCTCCAAGCTTGGGGCTTTTTTCCCATGATTCAAATTACATGGGCAACTTCCTGTACTATTTTTATCATTTTCGTAGAAAATCGGGCGAGTTATAAATGGTGAAAATAGCTTTTCTGGGGTAAATGACCACAGAGCTACCACATATGTAAAAATCATCCTTGGTGAACTTCCCCTTTAAGCAAAAGAATGTTTGGCAAAGTTGTTGTCGTGTGATGCTGAGCGGAATTGACGTGCTGGCGAAAACGGGAGTGTTTTGAGCTTCAGGAAAGTGAGTTTTACCGTTTTAAAAATTCCTCTCATATTTTTATGGATATATATATATAATGAGTGTGTTTGAATCAAATTTGAAAGTCTTTTATCTATACTGTCTGGTTTTACTCAATGGTTTACGGTCAGTCATACCGTCTTTTACACGTGCGTCAAGGAAGGACATGTTTATGAAACTGCTGGCGTGTTATGTTTTGATTGGCGTGAAGCAGTGTTTCTGGCCTGAGAGCTCACAGAGTAACTATGGTTGCTACGCGACTGGCATTACGATGCCATCTCCTCGTTTTCCGCATAATCTCGTGCAATTATCAACCACAAACAAAGCCTCAAAAAGTTTAACACCTTTGAAGCTCATTTTAATATGAAAAGCCAATAGTCTACCGAGACGACCATGGAACAAAAGGCATATCGCGTTTCCAGTCTGTCCAAAATTTATCTGTGATGTGACCAAATGTTTTACGTCACACTATCCTCTGTACTTCGCGAGCCTTTGTTTTGTATTTAATTTCAAATCAGTTGCCGCTACTTATACTGCCTGTTTTATCTAATATCACGGAAAGGATGGCTTTAATAATAAAATGACGGATATAAATATAAAGTACATATCGTGAAAAAATAAAAGCATTTTAGTTGTGTGACATAATACATGTGGTTTGGTTTGTCGTTTTCTGACGATCAGAGTGAAGTGAAGCCATCCCAGAAGATATGTGACGCTCGAGGAGGCACAACTATATTTATTAAACTGTTTGTTTTTGGGACTTGCAATTTCAGCAATGAGAGTGTTGTGAGAAGACGATTGACAAGGCTAGAAAGCCAAATCAAATCAAACTTCCCATCGAGGCAGAAGATAATTTGAAGGGGATCATGAGTGTTTATGGTGTGCAGCAATAGTAGAGGCGCCTTTCTTCATTGTTCAGAGGAATTATAACTTCCTCTTTTACTGAAATGCAGTTGAAATAACCGACGACAACATCACTTAAAGGGACATAAGCTGTAACTTGTGGCAAGTTTTTCAGTATTCTGCTTCTGTATATTAACAACTATGTCTGACCCTAATTATTTTGTCATGCTGAAATTTCGAGTATTCTTTTTATCAATACAGCTTGTATGTGTGTAGTGATCATTCTTCAAAATGAATTCTAGTCCGGACTTGAATGCAAGTTTCAACAATAACAATATAGATTATGACATATTGGTTGTGCTGATATGCTAAATACTTGGCATAAAATTACAGTTTAAGGATTCAATGCAGAAAGTGTAGGATAACCGCAAAACAAAAGTTCTGAAAAAAGCCAAAAGATTCAGCTTATGGAGCTTTAACAACCACATGATCTCCATTGAATCACAGGGTACATGTACTCATTAAAGTCTTCATAGACGGAGCCCGTTTCTCACAGATAAGATCAAGAGATCTCGCTGTCAAAGCAGGACGACGTTCCTAGTTTCGCTCCCGGATTGATCTTGATAGTCAACATGTCTCTTGAAATGATATTCGTACTCTCAAACTTTTACAATGTTATTTTAGCCTACCACTTGTTGAGGCTCATTTTGAAGCTTATGGACTCCGAGGAAAGCAAATTTTCACCTGCTTAATTGTAAATCTTAGGAATTTGTTTCCTCAAAGAATAACACAGGCCTATTTTCAAGTATTGGTAAACATTAGTTATGTTTATCTCTAGTTCCAAATTTGCACAATGAGGCGCGTTCTATCGTAAGCTATTAAATCGATCGACGGCACTCCCATTCGATCTGGGAAAAACCAAGAAGTTTTCTTTTAAGTACTTCTTTTAATTATTCTATTCAGTACCGATACAGTACCGATTGCACGATGTACATCTGTAAAGGACTTGGGTGTCATCCTTAGTAGCTCCATGGACTTCTCTGAGCATATCAATAATGCAGTTAAGAAAGCAATGCGTAACCTTGGCTTTTTAAAGCGTTATTGTAAAGATTTCAGTGATGTAAAATCTTTAAAGACTCTGTATATCGCCCTGGTACGCAGCGGCCTCGAATACTGTTCTGTTATCTGGAATCCGTGGCAGCAGAATCTTGTTGATAAGGTTGAAGGTGTTCAAAAGAAATTCAATAAGTACTTGTGTTTTAAACTGAATATGCGTAACTGTTCATCAGGATACATAATTGTGCAAATTTTCAATTTGCCTCCTCTATACAATCGTGGGAAAGTTTCTGATCTTAGCTTCCTGTACAAATGTGTTCATTCTGCGGTAAATTGTTCTCATTTAAATCAAATCCAACTGAACGTTAAAGGTAGTCTACGGGTAAACCTACCATTACGAGTACCCTTTTCCAGAATCAATGTTCCTAAACTCTCCTTTTTGCCACATGCTTTAAGTACTTATAACGATATTGCAAAATTGCGCTCGAGTATTGACATTTTTAACAGATGTAATCTTTTTAAAACAAGTGTAAGGAATTACTTTAATTCCTGATTTGTATGTTCTTTGTAATTGTCCTTTGCGTTTGTTTTGTGTTTGTCAGTATTTTATGTATTTTTATGATTCGCGGAGCCTGTAATTGGGAATTTACTACTGTTGGTTATTCGACTAAATATATAATAAATAAATAAATAAATAATTAAATAATTGAATAAAGAATTATAGAGAGTCGAACTTTAGTAGGACATGCCTTCCATGTTTCCATGTCCGAATTAATTGCACCAACTTTTCGTAATTCGATCGCAACAGATCGATCTGTGCTTGCAAGCCTGCAGGAAAACGAATCCGGTAGAACTTATGGGTTTTTATCAGTCCCGCTCTATGTCACACTGGTAGTGACCTGGGTCGGGTCTTGAATTGTGATATCTCAAAATTGTCTGAAGGAAAACACGCTGGAACACTAGTATGATCAGGTGAATAAAACCTGAGTGGCCTTGCAGGCAGCATAGACACTGCCGCGGCGTGCATGTGTAGAGAAAACGTTCCGGTTGATGACGTAGGACACGGGTAATTCGGGTTTTTTATCCGTCCTGTTCTACGTCACACAGGTGAAGATTCGGGCCCTCGAGTTGATCATACTCTGGCCAGGTCAATGACACCTGTTGACGAGCACAAAAATGACGATCACGAGAGAGTATCTTATTTTTTCAGACCCCCCTTGATACCCTCAAAGTTTTCAAGTCCCCCCTAATTATTATATAGGCTATTATAGCTGCATATATTATTGTTAGTGATGAATGCAAAGAAAAAAATACATATGTGTTGGGCAGACCTGCTCGCAGATGTCCAACGCTACCTATTATAAGCAGTTTATAGAGCCATATTCCTAAGGCGAGTAATATATTTATTTACTTTCAAACATAGTTTACCTTTCTTTCTATTTATCAGTCAATGCCGACATGAGTTGATCAAACTCTTGCCAGGTCAATGACACCTGTTGGTGAGCACATTGCTGGTGCGTTCGTTGTTGATTTTGTCAAAGTTAATGCGGTGATAATCTGGTGACAGCGTCCACAGATTAGTAATTTACCCTTGCTTACTTTGGCGCATTAGGCAATCGTACGCATCAGATAATAGACGCAACACAGTGACAAAAATTCGCGTAAGATTGTCAAGGGACAAATACGTGACACGTCGAAGGAGAAAAAGAAAATTGTTACAAAACCAGTGCTTACATAAGACCAATACATCAAAGGTTGGCAATATCCTTATTGGCAATACATATCATAGTCAAACGTATTAAAATAAAAGAAACCATACCAAGAAGAACACTGTGTTGGGCCCAAGACACCCCAACCCACGCCCCTGCCCCTAGGGATGGACATTTTGTGCAGCTCCTATGGTTATTAGTGGGAAATCAATGGATTCAAGACATCTCTTTCCCAGAAATGGTTCCTAACGACGCAGTGCTACCCTTGTTAAGTGCATGATTTCGAAGAAAGCTTGGAAGGCTACATTTGACTGTGCACGTAGATTCTCGGAGAGACAGATATTCAACAAATCTGTTCCTTGCAGAACTGATGAACGCTCTTCTTACAGCAAAGTCAACGAAATGCTCTCCAAAGGCGAGTAAGGACATTTTCAGCCAAGACGATTAACCGAAATGTTCAAAACTAACAAAGCATTTTCTTTCTGAACACTCAATGAAAAGTTCCGTTGCTAACGAAATATCAAAAAGCATTTTCTTTCAGCAAAGCCGAGGAAAAGTTTTTTTTTGTCTTCTAGTTCGTGTCTTTCAAATCTAAGTCATGAAATCGGCTACAATCGAATAGGTGGCTGCGTACATGCGTTGACACTTCGTATTCATGTATTCCTACCCAAACCATCATGAAATATTTCTCCTATAGCTTAAAGGTAAATCTGTACCCTTTGGCCATATCGTACACGATGTTTCTTCGCCTAATACATTATTTGACATAGTATGCCCCGATGGCTGGCTTAAAATTACACTGTTTTTCTTCACTCAAAGCCGAATTTAGGTGATCTTAGATCACGACTGGTCTTTATAGTCCTCAATATAATGCTGCATACCAGTCAAGTCATTAAAATAGCATAGGAGTCTTAAACGTTTTATTCCAAGTTTGACTTCACGGCATACTGAGCTGCGCTATAACAGATCCATGCACGGTACAAGGGAGTACTTGGGGCAGCAAGCTGTGGGACTTGTCGACAGGTTACTTGGAAACGTTCCTCCTTTGGGGCGTCCAAAATCAACATCACTTTGCCTTGCTTGTAAATAAGTAGGTCAAAGCATGTAAAAACAGGAAGCAAATTCATCGAACATGGTTGGTCGGCAGCAGATAGTTCCACCGATTTTATTAGTTTTTATGTAGTATTCATGCACACCAGTCCAGGATTCTGACACAAAATTTTGATTCAAAGGGTCACACTTATTATATACATGGACACAATATACTTGTTGATTTACTTCACTACTGGCTGTATTTTGGTCCTAAAATGCTTCCGTGTATCACCTCCTTTGGCTTCTGTAGCCGTCATAACACACAGTAAACAAAGGGTAAGATTCGGTTGCTCACGCTGTTTACAAACGTAAAGAGAAAGGGCACAAGGGCAAACATGTTGCATTGACAAGCTTAAGGCAATAGAAAGTTGTCTATAGTGAGGAAGGGGCTTTTTTACACAATTATATAGGTCGCCAAAGGGATTTCATGACGCGTAGAAGTCACCGAGGAGTAGAGGACAGAATGCTAAGTTTTTCCGATTAAGTACTTCTTTTTGTCAAATTATTATTATTATTATTATTAAATCGAAATAAAAGGCTACATTCCTACTTTTCAACACACAGAAACTGGCCAGCTCGGGATTATAGCACATGCATAATACTATTGTTCTCGATATTAATCTACAAATGTTAGATCAGCGCAATGTTTTGACACCTTTCACGAAGCGCGTATGTGATTGGATAAAATGGCTTTTCTGAGCATTTGTAATTACCCCTTGGCCTATCCACAGGCGGCCAAGACACTATTAATGAGCTTATTATTGAGTTTTTCTCAGTTTTCTCTATCAGTTCCTCTCCTTTTCTTCATGCTCTGACTGATCGTAGTAAATAAAATAAGTGACTATATAGCATAACCTAATCTCTTGACTCTTTATTTATTTTACACCCCATCACAAGGACGTTTATCTCTCATATACACAAATCTTGTAATTAACTAGTCAGCACAACTAATTATGTTAATCCGTGGACTTATCAGGGATTTTATGGGTTGTCAACATCGCGAAAGATAGGAAAGGTTACTAAAACTCATTTTTCATTTACATTTCTATCTTTCCAATGTTGTCCAACCCTTGATAAGTCCACGGATTAACATAATTAGTTGTAATGACTAATTAATTACAAGATGTGTCTATGAGAGATAAACGTCCTTGTAATGGGGTGTAAAATGAATAAAGAGTCAAGAGGCTAGGTTAGGTTATATAACCGTATATTTTATTAACTCCAATTAGTCAGAGCATGGAGACACAGTCCCTATATAATAATTATAATAATAATTTATAATAATAATTTATTTCTATAGAGTCTAAATCCACATAAAACAGTGATCAGAGACACTTAAAATACACTTTAAAAAGTAAATGAACAAAAGAAATTTTAAAAATATCTACAGATATTAAAAAAAGAAAATGCATAGAGAGACTGTGATGAAGAAAAGAAGGGAACTGACAGAGAAAACAGTGAGAATAACTCAATAATAAGCTTATTAATAGTGTCTGGGTCGCCTGTGAACAAATATGGAGGTAACTCCATGCAACAAATGACTCCATCGCCACGCTAAAACCCAGATGTTTCGCGACGACAATATAGAGAAGCCGTTGGGGATGGGGGGGGGCAGGGGGTGCTAGAACAGCAACAAATCGACATCAAATTGTTCAAGTTGGTGACGGTCATATAGAAAAACATACAATCAAATTTGCAACACACGTGGTTGGGCCGAAAAAGGAACGAAACTAAATTTCATGGTGTCCCTCCAATCCACTGAATCCACATAGTGGATCCATGGAGTAAAAAACTATGATGTCCCCTACATCACGGACAAGGTCTGTGCCTACATGGATTGTTAATACTAGCGGAAATGATTCAGGGTCAGTTTGTGTTCTCTAAAAAGTTGCCACAAGCTTTAACTAGGTGCTAATTGTATGCATTCAATCCCTCTCTAAAGAGAAAAAAATTCTCATGTTTTTCTGATGCACCATAGGTACGATGCTGTGTGGACCTTTGTGTACATGTTCCGTTCACTATGTTACCCTGCACCACAATAGAGGGAAACACTGTGGACGAACACAAATCACCGTACACAGACTTAGGTGGCTGCAAAGTTTGCAAGGACCAAAGACCACATGTACAATAAAAGAAGGACCTCGGCTACTTCTTTGGCGTCTACACACGCGCTACTCCGCTCTGCATGGCAGGGCTATAATACGGCTACGGCGTAGTCATAGCCGAGCACTCTTGACTCATACCGGCCGTGGGGCTAATAGCTGACCATCGCACATCGGTTGATACCGTGGCAGAAAATTACTTTAATAGTAACCTCCGTGACTTTATTTTTAGGTCACGCGTACGTCAGTCCAAGGAGGCAAAAGTTCTCTTCTACCTCCATGGTTAGTCATGGAGCTAGGAGCGGAGCTAGTACCTCCATGCTATACGGCAAGAATTGTGGAATATCTTGGTCATTGCATGCTCCCTGTGTTTCGAATGTCATTATACAAGGCTTTGCTAGTTCTGCATAGTTTTCCCTGTTTGATGAGCGTTCGTGTTGTAATTGTAGGGAAATTAGTGAAATAAACATTATTCAGAATCGCAACTGTCTTACAAAGAGCATTGAGGAAGCTCCTTGCAAAGATTATCTGATTTCGCTGCCCACATGTGGGGGTTGTCAACCTGATGTAATAGCTTATTCGCCAGATTTCCATCGATAAAGCGTGTGCATAAACAAGAAAAGTAAACTCATGAATTTTAATAGTAGTGGGTATGGCCGATTTCGGCCAAATCGGCCATATCCACCATGTCTAAATCTGTGTGGGAAAAGCTGTCATGAAAGTTTTTCCGATAAAGTACTTCTTTTTGTCAAATCGAAATAAAAGACCGGACGTCACGTGATCCCATCTTTATTTGTCCTGAATCACGTCATCCGTTTTCATTAATAAACACTACTATACTGGCAGTACACAGGAAAGGGGAAACACATGAGCGCAGTCGACGAAGGCGGAGGCGTTTCTTTATATCCTGAACCGTTTGAGTTCAACATGTCCGCCACCCTACAGTCCTCTGAAACCCGTTACCAAGGTGACAAAGGTAGGCGAGCGTAAGATTTAAATAGCTCATGGCTACTAACAGGTGCAGCCAACGGAGCTATTCATCAAAAAAGCTATTCCTGAAGCATTTTTTGAGGGCAGGGGACATAGTTTTAGGTGGCAGGGGAGCAAATTTTAGTTTTTTTATCGGGCAGGGCAGATATTGGTTTATTGTCCTGGGGACAGGGCTTGGCGAAAAACGAGAAAGGGGAAGTTACTTTTAAAACGGGGACAGGGGAATTTCAGCCGTGGTGTTTCCGGGGATGGGACACAGGGCAAGTACTTATACCTTTTAAAGGTTACCCAGACTGCTTAGCCTATCGATTGACACCAAAGCTCACTATATGTACTGTGAGATGGAAACCAATAGAAGGCCACTGCAGTATGTTTCTGCATTGGAATGTTAATTTTCAGCGGAATTTTTTTCTCAGGGCAGGCGGAAAATCAACAGATTTTTTTTCATCACAGGGTAGCGTAGCTTCATGTCCGCAGGGTAAATGGTATGATAAAATTTCGATGGGATTTTTTCCAGGGCAGGGGAACCGGCAAGTTTTTTTTCGCCACAGGGCAGGGGAGCTTCAAACATTCACAGTGGGAGGGAAATAGGCAAAAACATGTGGGGAGCGGGTAAAAATGAAGTTTGAGTGCGGCAGGGTAAGTCGAACAATTTTCAGTGGGAGGGCAAATTATGAACAGCTAATTAAAAATATTACCCTCTTGACTTAAAATTAGTTAGTTCACATTACTTGTCATGTACAATATATCTTATCATAGTAAGGACCCCTTTAAAATTGCATTGTTCATTGGCTGCACCTGTACTAATAAGGTGGTGGGAATACTCTTCTCTTTCTTTCCTTGTTTCATCATTTTCTGGATTCAGAAATCGAGACAATTGTATTCAGCTTCCCCATTCCATCAAAAATACGATGATTAAATGTTTCAACTCCATCACGCAAACATTTTCCTGATCATGCTATATGTAGCAGGTAACAACCAGTTTTCTTTGTTTTTATCACCAACAGATCCTTCGAACGTAGTTTGGCAGCCTATGTCTGTGATACAACAACAACATCCAACTACATTCCTCTGACACCCGTTAACCAGGTAATAACTTTTTTGGAACATCGAACAATCTTGGGTCAAAGGTTACAGTGTTGGAGCCCCAATCGTTAGTTGAAACTTTTATTGATCTTTCTCTCTGGCCCCTGCCGCAAGCTTTACTTCGCTTTAAGTTACACCTGTTTTCCTTCTGGTATTTCAGCTTGTTAGTTTGGGTCGTCTGACGACGTTTTAGAATGTCGTCACCAATGCAATAGCCACATTTCAGTGCGGCCATAGGAGCCATGTTGAAGCACAGTAGTTGAAGGCGATGAGCTGTCTGTGTTTACAGCCATCGAAAATTGCGATGAATGTCGTGATAGTTATGTGACTTGAACTAGATTTTTTCGACTTTACTCTGCAAAACGGACTTAATCACCACTAAAATGTTTGATTGTAACGTACAAGTGTTATCTATCGGCCAAAATATATGCAGAACACTTACAGGACCTTGGCTAATGCTACTGCTCGGGTGATACGGCACCTCGTATGACGGGGCTTTCGATACTGCGTTCAAAACGTTGAACTTGTGACGTATTGGAACGTATTTTGTAAATTCTACAAGGCAGAATAATGTGTCCTTCATTGACGTGGGAGAGCAAGGAATTATTTCACTAACAAGTGGTGAATTTTGGCGAAAATCGGCCCTCATGTCTATAGCCCAATTTTGTCTATTAACAAGCGCCTGTTATACAGACTAATTACAACCAAATATGATTTTCAATGCTCAGAATGTTCTCTCAAGAACATTGCAATGCTTTAATTTGCATGTTAAAGGTGTAAATTAAGCTAGAAAGCACATTTTTGGTTCAAAATCTAAATGTATCTAATTTATCGACAGCATACAAACTTGTATAAAATTTAAATCTTATCGAAAGAAAAAAGTTCAGGTACATATTTCAGCATCTTGTAGAGTATAGGTAAATAATAAACAACAAACAATCAGTTGGTCATTTTAAACGATAAAAATGCTCTCTATGCCAATGGATCTCTACAAAATTTCAAATGATGATATTTTAATGCGCAATGCACTTAATGTAGCTTGACAGCTATTGTATATGGAGCAACAGCATGATTGTGTTGCCTAAACATTATTTTACTTGTCTACCATATTTGTTTGTTTGTTTGTTTATTTATTTCTCCAGGTGGAAATTATTTTCCAGGGAAAAATTCAGTGTTTATGTTCACTACTTTGTCATCAGTGCGCTATCTATTAGAAACTACAAAGTATTGAAAAAAAACATGTTTCAAGCACGGTAAACGGGTTTATTTCAGTTAAATGTGTTAGACTTAGGAAATGTGCCGTCACGATGTCAACAGTTAGAACAACAAAGTTTGTGAACAAACCGGGTCAACTGTCATGGCGGTCTTGCATCAACCCGGAGAAGGCAACGATATCAACAGTTTACATTGGCTTACCGTTAGTTAGTCCTTGAAAATCAACAAAATACACTTACATAAATTTATTTGACTACTGTTATTGTATCACCGCATTAAATAGCAGATGTAGTTGCCTTTGGTCAAGTCCTTCAATCTATACATACCAAACTGGGAAAGCTCATTGGAAATTTAAATTATAAATGAACTGACATGAAAATGCGAAATGACTTTCAATATTGTTTTAACCTAATGTCATCAAACGTACATAGCATGATTCGCCAATGTTGATCAAGGAAATCCAGGTATGTATCCCTAATTAGGAATACAAATTAGGAATTGGCTGAAGTGAAAATGCTTAATGATTTTGTTGTACCATAATATATTTAATGTACATAACAACTTTCATCAACTTTTGTAAAGTTAATTCAGATGTATATCCCTAATTAGGAAATTGTATTAAATATACATATTGGGCATTGGCTGAAGTAAAAATGCTTCATGACTTTGAATAAAGTTATATCATATTATCTTCTATATCCATAACAATGTTTCATCAACATTGGTTGAGTCAATTCAGATATATATAGCCCCAATTAGGAAAGTTCATTAATTATGCAAATTAGGTATTGGCTTAAGTAAACATAGGGCCAAGTCCCTGAAGCTACTATAGACATGGATACAAAATTACGTATTTCCTGACTGTATGAAATTATCTCACTAAGGTCATCCTAGGGACCTGTAAACTAAAATATTAAGCTGTCTGACCAGCGGTTTTGAAAAAAACAAGCGACCCAACCGTCGACAGAGCTCTGCTGTGTTATGTAGAGAATAACTTTTTGTGACACATGTATTGATGAAGAAGGTGGATATCTTTGATAGCTTATTTCAGGATGGCCTGACCAAAAATGGCAAAATTAGCTGCAAAAAACAGTGACAAAATTGAAGATATCATCATAATTTCGACATATAACATTAAGATAAAGCCTAAGAGTCTGTATACCAAATATCAAAGCTATTGGATGAGTAACTTTTGAGAAACAAATATTTTGACCAAAAATCGCAAAAAATGACCTAATAATACAAAAATTGAAGATTTCATCAAATTTCGATATATCACACTAAGACAACCTCTAGGAACCTGTAAGCTTATACCAAATATCAAAGGCATCAGGCAGTTTGTTTTGAGAAACACATCTTTGACCAAAAATGGCAAAAATTGCACCAAAAATACAAAATTGCAGATTTCATCATATATTCCATATATCATATTTAGTTCATCTATAGGAACCTGTATACCAAATATAAAAGCTGTAAGACGAGCGGTTTGATGAAATAAAGTTTTGACCGAAAATGACCCCAAAAAATCCTTAAAAATACAGATTTGCATATTTCATCACAATTTGAACAAATCTAAGTTGAGTTATCCCTAGGGACCTTTACATCAAATAACAAAGCTGTCTCACCAGCGGTTATGAAGAAGACGTTTTTTTACCAAAAAACGCCTTTTTTGCGCTAATTTGCATATTTTCAACAATATTAAACAATTAAAAAATATTTTCTCATAATCATATTTTACATCTACACAACAAATATCAAACCAGTAAGTAGTGCGGTTCTCAAGATATTTGAGTGGACGGACGCCTAACAAACGGACATACATATATACATACAGGCTGACGACGGCCGCCGGACGGATACCCATCCCAATAGCTTCTATAGACTATAGTCTATAGTAGCTAAAATGCTTAATAATTTTCAAGTTGAAGATGCAGTGACCAAATTGAAATATTTCGTCCCTATCGGTGAAATTTATTGACCCGTTTCTCTCCGATTTGTGGATTGATCAAAGTATTTTCACCGACACACTAAGGCCAAGTAATTAAATTCTTTGTTTTGTGTCCCCACCCGCCTAGGTTTTTAAGGTTTCCATGATAAACACACACAGTGTATTTGAATAGGAAATTTTAGGACATGACAGCTTAGCTTTTCTGAACGAAAATTTTGTTACAATTTGTTATTTGCTACAAATTACATTGTGTTAATTTACTGTGTGTGTTGTTCAGCCGCTTAGACGCGTACCCTTTCCCATTTAGAGTGGACGCAAAACAAAGAATTTAATTACTTTGGCCTAACCTAACTGTCTGTAGCAGATTCCTTTCATAAAATAAAACCCTTTGCTAGCGAATTCAAAGTCGGCATGACATTTCTTGTCCGTAAGTTGTATCTGAATTCGGTTAGCCATAGGTGGGCCTGAGCCCACATCGTGAAAAAATATTGCACATACACGCCACAAAACAGTCGTTCTCGGAATATGCTAAACGGTCCTTTTTAGGACCACCCGTATCGTTCAAAAAGAGAGCACTTGCGCATAAAATATGAAGTTTTTTTCGATAATTTGATATGGCTAATGTACTTGGACGACAAGATGATTGGCAATGAACACGTAACCATGAAGATAGAGACCTGCTGTGAATTTGCATGGAACGTTTGGTCTGAACTGATGAGCTTAACCGTTTGGTTTTTACCTCAATTTCCGACCGACATTTCATCATTAGCATCATTATTGTAAGACAGCACATCATAGTCAACTGGTCGGCACTCGCCTGAGGGCGCACCTTATTCAAAATTAGTGTTTTCTCAAATGTTATAATATTCTCCTCTCTTCTTTTGTCTCCCCATAGACTGCACCAGAGCCAAACACCATCCACGTTCAATTTAGGTATGGCCATCAGCAGATGGAAAATCCGCCGGATAGTGGTTGACTCCTGCAGTATTGGCCTGTCTTTGTTGCTGTTGGCCCTTGGACTGGCCGCAATCTTTAAGGCAATTGATGTAAGAACAACACGTGTTTTCAACGTGTTTTCAATTACATTTGATTCGATCACTTTTATCATAAAGATCCAAGAAACAAGAATGATGTAAGACAAACAAAAATATCAACACAAAACAAAGACTGGCTCAAGAAGTAGCTTTAAAAATCTGACATGAACAAAGTGAAAATGTACATTAAATGTTCAAACAGATGACTTTCAATACTGTACTGATATAATATCAGTTGTCAAAAATCTATCTAAGCAAATATCGGAAGCAAAGTTTTCATCTTGAATGTATATAAATGTATCCTTTTTCAATATACCCATTTTATCAATAGGTTCAGAAGGCTATAAATAATGGAGATCGACAACAAGCAGAGGCCTCATCTGCGTCGGCTCGAAACTTAACGATAGCTTCCGTATTCTGTGGCATCGTCATATTCTTCGCTACGTTAATCATTGAGTTCGTTATCCTGAAACCCGATTATTGAGAGATGTTCAACATTCAAGCTTTGGAAGAATCAAGTGAGATTTTTCAAGATGACCCAAACTTGCTCGCCCAAGCCGGTGTGCATGTGCTCGAGTATGACGTGGCTATTAATTCAGAAAACTAAATATATTGTTCTTGAATTTGAACGAAAAAATGTTTTTTATCTTAAAGGTAGAACGCGCCCCGGGGACAGAGATTCGTACTCTCACATTTCTACAATTCTTTCCTTGTCTACCACTTGTGGGGACTCATTGTAAAGCTCTTGAAGAAAAAAACTTTCACCGTCATAGCTTTTGGAGATCCAAAATTTAATTTTCCCCAATATAGAGTTAACACAAGATGGCGGCGATTTTGAATTTTAAATATCGCAAAATGCTGGGTAATTTGTTTCGCTAGTTCCAGACTTTGCAAGGTGTTCCCCGATTTTATGAAAGAGCAAAGTTGAAAGTTCCATTTTTGAAGTTTGAGCAAAAGTTTAAGTCTTTCACTTTCCAGGCGCATACTAAACCTTAAGATAAAACGCGCCTCAGGAACTACACGATTGGAACTAATTTTGGGCTTATTTGATTTTTGTATTTTTCAAATTTCTCAAAAGTTTTAGGAGCCATATAGTTTATTGTTGCAATATTAAAAATTAATTATAAAAACAAGTATGTAACTTAAAAAGGAAAGCAGATGAGCTTACATTCGCAGGTTAAAACGACCTTTCTTCGCCATCCAATTATCCCAAATTAGTTCCAATCGTGTTATATTCTCTTGGCCTTTTGGCCTACCAATGGTTAGGGTTCATTTTGAAGCTTATGGTGGAAATCAAGCTTTACCGGCTTAGCTTTGTAAAACTCGGGCCACTAGAGAAAACAAAGAGATGGCGGCCATTTTGAATGTCAAAATCGTTAACTTTTGGATAATCTGCTTCTCGTATACCAAAGTTTTCACGATGAACCCAGAACGTCATTCTTGATTTTAGCTCACGTGTTCACACACGTGAGCTTATGTCGCAGCGTTGTCTGTCTGTCTTTTTGTCTGTCTCTCTGTCTGTCGGCCTTATATCTCAAAAACAGTTTATCAGATTAGAATCGAGTCTGGTACATAGATTCAGTTTGCAAATGGCAAGAACTAGTTTTTAGTGGGTGTGGAATGCATACGTTTTGCTCATTTGCATAATTAATGATTTTAGAATAAACAGATACACATAGAGAATGAGAGCACACAATTTGATCAAATTTGGTAAAACTGTTGATCACACCAAGATATATCAGCCGTTTAAGTTATTAAAGCGTGATTTGCATATTTAATGATATTTTTAATTAGGGATATATCTGAATTGAATTGCCAAAATTAATGAAACTTGCTATGTACATTAAGATACTATAATATAACAGTATTGAAAGTTATTTAACTTTCTTACTTCAGGCAATTCCTGGTTTGCATATTTAATGAACTTTCGTAATTAAGGATATATATCTTGATTGATTTGCAAATAGTTGACGAAATTTGCTATGCACATGGAAAATACTTACATACAACCTTATTCAAAGTCATTAAGCATTTTCATTTCAGTCAACTCCTAATTTGCATGTTTAACAGACTTTCCTAATTAGGGATATATATCGGAATTAACTTGATCAAAGTTTGCGAAACATACTATGTACATTGATGATACCAGGGAAAAACAATTTTGAGGTCATTTTCGGATTTTCATGTCAGCTTATTTATAATTTGCATATCTAATGACCTTGCACAGTTTGGCAAATATAGCTTGATGGACTTGACCAAAGGCAATTACACTAACTATATAAAGTGATGATACAATGACAGTAGTCTTAAAGGAATTTAGTATTTTTATTTCAGCTAATTACATAGTTGAATACTTAATGACCTTTAGAATTAATCTGTTGTGAATATTGTTCATGATGTTGATCATAACATTTTCAATGAAGTCGTAAACATGTGGCAAAAGTTTAAATTTACACACAGCTGCAATATATAATGCCACGTGAGAATTTTCAGTTCATATCTGGTAAAACGGTTGAAAGTTTGCTTGAGGAAACTTAAGCAAAAGTTGAAATCTTGAGGCGCGCACTACTTAAGCTGATCTTTTTCTTTTTGTTGTTCAACATTGGATCATTATCTTATTTTCCACTCTTATACACCTGGTATTCCAAACTACAGTTAGACTAGAGTTCTTAGAATTTCGATAGAAATCCATTTAATGTGAACTGCGTTTCACATTTTGAAAACTATCATGAATGTCTTTTGATGAATTAATCTGTTAAAGTGTTTTCTCTAACCACTGACAAATTAATTTACAGAATATTTGAGCAGTTTTATTACTTGAATAATTGAATGTTGAAAAAAACTAGTTCAAAGTATTTGTTTCATTTCCTTTCCTGAAAGAGAATCAACATGTTATGTGAATGTTTGACATCCCCTTTTCAATAAACACGTTCAGAATGCAATAAAGGATGGTAACTCCTTGTATCGGACTTAAAAGGTTACGATCCGAGCTGTCGCTGAAAGGTTGGCGGTCACATAAACGGCATCAAGGAGCATCAGTCGTTCACTCGCATTTATCAAGAATATGGTAGTCTATTCGATTTAAGAACAGTCTGGAAACTTTTTAACTTTGAATGTCATAGTACATGTAGCTAAATTTTTATTGAAATGAGTGTATATAACCCCCATGATCTATGCCGCTTGTTGCTCATCAGAGGTCACTAAATCGTACGCCGTTCCATTAAATCGAATTTCCTTGTAATTTCTGTGACTTCTTATTGTTGTTTGAAGTTTAGGCTGTCAATAGTTTAAAAGCAACCATTCCATATCAAATTCATGATTCCGGCCCGACTGGTAATACCCCGCAGGTACATTGTCCGGCGGATTAGCGTAGCCATGGCAGATCATGCGTATATACGCTCTGAAGAAGCTTCGTGAAGTTGTGCAGGATAATCGGTAAATTAGCTTAACCCCTAATCACAATTGATTTTGCTTGTTTTAATTATCCAAGTCTCCCGTGAATCTGTTATGAACATTAAATGAATGCACGTGGTCACCGAAAATGCATACGGATCAGCTCAAAAATTGTGGCTTTTAAGGTAGTATGCGCCTCGAAAGTGAAAGACTTAAACTTTTACTCAAACTTTCCTGAATGAAACTTTAATCGATACTCTAACCAAATCAAGAATTAAATAGGGGGTCACCGAACAAAGTTTAGAACTAGTCAAAACAAATTACGGGACATTTTGCGATATTTGAAATTCAAAATGGCCGCCATTCCTGTTTTAGCTCTATAGGCGAAAAATCAAGTTTTGGATTTTCGAAAAAACTAAGACGTTGAAAGTTTATCTCTCTCCAAGAACTTTAAAATGAGCCCCCGCAGGTGGATGATCAGAAAAGAATTGTAGAAATTTGAGAGTCCGGCTATCTGTCCCCGAGCGCGTTAAACCTTAAAAATTACAATGTCAGGTGAAAATTTGTTACGCGAACATATTGTATTTACTACATTTGATAAGTTTCCTGGCTAAATGACTGAGGGTTGTCCAACTTTCATTAGCTATTTTGAAATGTTGTGTAATGCGCATGCACCGTATGAATCATAATAATATCTTCGTCTTATTGTTTAAGGTACAACTGTAATAATTGCGTGTAAGCCTAGTAACATTGATTACGACTTCCTGCATGAAGGACTCGTAGTTCTAATCGGTGTATGCCCTTGCCCATAGTCACCGCATACATATATGTGATGGCCACTTTCTGCGTCCCACCTCGGGGACATATCTTAGAACTGTAAAACTTTTACAATTTTCTTCTGATCTACCATTTCAGCGGCTGATTTCAAAGCTGTTGGTGTAATAAATTAGTTACCTTCTTAGTTTTTTGAAAATTTTAATTTTCTCCATGGAGTTAACACAGGGATGGAGGCCATTTTGAATTTAAAATATCTGTAACGGTTAGGTTATTTTTTCTCTTATACCAAACGTTGCATGGTGATCACCGTTTGACTGATTTTTATACTTGATACTTGAGAGAAAGTTTAAAAGTTTCCTTAAGAAAAGTTTGA
This sequence comes from Ptychodera flava, assembly GCF_041260155.1. Taxonomy (NCBI): domain Eukaryota; kingdom Metazoa; phylum Hemichordata; class Enteropneusta; family Ptychoderidae; genus Ptychodera; species Ptychodera flava. Next base: position 32,244,620 of record NC_091946.1, read on the forward strand.
ACAAAAGTTTAGTCTTTCACTTTCGCGGAGCATTCTATCTTAATTTGTTTCTATGTATACGTATTCAGTCGTCGCCTCTAATGTGTCCAAATGTTTTACGTTACACTATCCTTCTTACTTCGTGAGCCTTTGTTTTGTATTTAATTTCAAATCATTGCGGCTACTTACTGCCTGTTTTTATTTAGTCTCACGGGAAGGCGTGACTTTAATAATAAAATGACAGACATACATATACAGTACATGTCGAGAAAAGATAAAAGCATTTTAGTTGTGTGACATAATGCATGTGGTTTGGTTTGTTTTTCTTACGATCAGAGTGAAGTGAAGCCTCCCTGAAGATATGTGACGCTCGAGGAGACACGACTATATTTATTAAACTCTTTGTTTTTGGGAATTGCAATTTCAGCAATGAAATTGTTGTGAGAAGACGATTGACGAGGTAGGAAGCCAAATCAAATCAAGCTTAAGACTTCCTATTGAGGCAGAAGATAATTTGAAGGGATCATGAGTGTTTATGGTGTGCAGAAATAGTAGAGGCGCCTTTCTTCATTGTTCAGAGGAATTATAACTCCCTTTTTACTGAAATGCAGTTGAAATAACCGACGACAACATCACTTAACAACCACTTGATCTCCGTGAATTCACATGGCACATGTATTCATTAAAGTCTCCATAGACGGAGCCCCTTTCTCACAGAGAAGAACACGAGATCTCGCCGTCAAAGCAGGACGACGTTCCAAGTTTCGCTCCCGGATTGATCATGAAAGTCAACATGTCTCTTGAAATGATATTTGGACTCTCAATTCAAAGGAATTTGTTTCCTCAAAGAATACACAGGTCTATTTTCAAGTATTGGTAAACATTAAGTTAATTTGTTTCTCTAGTACAAAATTTGCAGACTGAGGCGCGTTCTATCGTAAGCTATTAAACCGATCGACGGCACCGCATTCGATTCTGGGAATTAGCTAATTATAGAGACTCGAAATTTCGTGGACATGCCTTTCATGTTTCCATGTATAGAATTAATCGCACCAACTTTTCGTTATTCGATCGCGACAGATCGATCTGTGCTTGCCAGTCTGCAAGAAAAGAATCCGGTAGAACTAAAACTGGGTTTTTATCAGTCCCGCTCTATGTCACACTGGTAGTGACCGGGTTGGTTCTTGAATTGTGATAAATCTCAAAATTGTTTGAAGGAAAACACGCTGGAACACTAGTTATCAGTCAAGCCGACTTGAGTTGATCAATTTCTGGGTAGGTCAATGACACCTGTTGACGAGCACATAAAACTGACAATCATGAGAGAGTATGCAATAATCTATTTCTGGCAACATTAGATGCTACTTATAAGATTTTTGATTTAGTCACACATTTTTTCATTTAAATTAGAGTCTTTACTGTTCAAAGTTTTACTTTTGTGTTATTTTACGATTAGAATGTGAAAATTTAGAAAATCTAGCATGGTGACCCTCACCTTTTTCCTTTAATATTTGATTATTCTCATATGCCAGAATTCAAAAATCCCTAATAACTTTCAAGTCTCCTGGTATTCCATGTGACAATTGAGTTGATTGTTACAAATAGGGTGACATGTTCTGGCCTGATCTTGTGTACATTCAAGTATGATTCACGGTCATGAGTGTCACATGACCCCAACTCTTCTTCAGCTATTTCATAGTCAGACCTATCTCTGTCACTGCTGACTGCAGTGACACTGCCATAGGCAGTAGCAAGGCAGTAGCTGTATTAACTTCGATAATTTTGATAATAATTTTGTTCAGATTATACAACTGCATTCTTGTTATACTGCGTACATCGAATTGAACAGTAGAGTATTCAGCTTGCAAACACAGCCTGTGAATATGTACCCCGCATTTGTATCATTGACAAATGACTTTGACTGTGGACTGTGATTCGATTATCATCTAATATTCATATAAGCAAGCTTTCGTTGACAAACTGAATATTATGTGTTTCAGCATACTGTAGGGAGACAACAAAAAGCTGTACATTATTTGATATACTGCATAGAAATATTGAAAAAAAGTATCAATAGTTACAGCTTCTGCCCACTTCTTTGTTTTTTTACGAACATTCATACATTTTTAGATTTTTCGAGACAAAAGTAATAAAATGCGACAAAATGGTTCTAGATCTTGTTAAATTGTTACGAACATTAGATCTATTTGATGACAATAAAATGTTATTAAATTTCCATTGAATACCCACCAAACCTTTGAATCGTGAAGAAAGGGAACCAACATTTTCAGTCCCCCTATATGCAAAGCAAAACTTTCAAGTCAGCCCGTCTTCTAACCTCCATAAGTTTTGACCAATTACAACCATGCTAAGAATAGCCCTCCCCTATTTCGTTAGCAGCGCAGCCAGCGGTAGAAGTGGGTCAGGGGACCAGACTGAAAGACAGCGAATGTATTTCATTATCAAGATAATGAAGCTGTATCGCTCAAGACTGAGATTGTCACTGCTTCTTTGATCAAGAGTTGATCAAGGGGTCATTTACCATTGCTCCTTGGCGCAAACAGTATTTTGTGCACCCAACTTTTTCCTAAGGGGTCGCTTACATTTTCGTACCTTGTGGGGGGGGGGGGGTAAGTGTTTTATTGTATTGCTAATAAAGGTTTATTCTACCAACCTTTTGTGTTTTAGCACTGCCCTTGACAATCATCCGTACACGCTAATCACCATGCTGCATTTATTATCTGAAGAGTTTGATCGTCTAATGCGCCAAAGCAGGCAAGGGTAATTACTAATCTGTAACAGAAATTCTTCTGTTGCACCTTGCTGGTGCGTTCTTTGTTGACTTTGTCAAAGTTAATGCGGTGATAATCTCGTGACGGCGTCCATAGATTATTCATTTACCCTTGCTTGATTTGGCGCATGAGGCAATCAAACGCGTCACATAATAGACGCAACACAGTGACAAAACTTCGCGTAAGATTGTTAACGAAAAAATACGTGACACGGTGAAGGAGAAAAAGAAATTGTTACAAAACCAGTGCAAACATAAGATCAAGACACCAAAGGTTGGCAGTATTACTTATTGGCAATACATATCATAGTCAAACGTATTAAAATAAAATAAACCATACCAAGAAGAACCCTGTGTTAGGCCCAAGACACCGTACCCCTACCCACGCCCTGCCCTTTTGGATGGACATTTGTGCAGCGTCTATGGTTTTTTGTTAGAAACCAATGGATTGAAGACATCTCTTTCCCTGAGATCATCTCTAATGACGCTGTGCTACCCTTGTTATTGCATGATTTTCGAAGAAAGCTTGGAAGCTACATTTGACTATGCACGTCTCGGAGAGACAGATATTCAACAAAATTAATTCTTACAGCAAAGTCAACGAAATTCTCTCTAAATGCGTATAAGAACATTTTCAGCCAAAACAACCGAAATGTTCAAAACTAACAAAGCATTTTATTCAGAACACTCAATGAAAAGTTCCGTTGCTAACGAAATATCAAAAACATTTTTTTTTCAGCAAAGCCCATGAAAAGTTCCTTTTGTCTTCTTGTTCGTGTCTTGCAGATCTAAGTCATGAAATCAGATACAATCGAATAGGAGGCTGCGTACATGCTCTGACACCTCGTATTCCTGTATTCTTACCCAAAACATCATGAAATATTTCTCCTATAGCTTAAGGGTAAATCTGTACCCATTGACTCTATCGTACACGATTATTTGACATAGTATTGCCCCGACGGCTTTCCTGAAACTTACACTGTTTTCTTCACTCAAAGCCGAATTTAGGTGATCTTAGATCACGACTGGTCTGCACAGTCCTCAATATGATGCTGCATACCAGTCTTAAACGTTTTATTCCCAGTTTGACTTCACGGCATACTGAGCTGCTATAACAGATCCATGCACGGTACAAGTGAGTACTTGGGGCAGCAAGCTGTGGGACTTGTCGACAGGTTACTTGGAAAAGTTCCTCCTTTGAGGAGTCCAAAACCAATATCACTTTGCCTTGCTTGTAAAGAAGTAGGTCAAAGCATGTAAAAACAGGAAGCAAATTCATCGAAAATGGTTGGTCGGCAGCAGATAGTTCCACCGATTTTATTAGTTTTTATGTAGTATTCATGCACACCAGTCCAGGATTCTGACACAAAATTTTGATTCAAAGGGTCACACTTATTATATACATGGACACAATATAATTGTTGGCTTTGGTAGCCGTCATAAGACACAGAAAACAAAGGGAAAGATTCGGTTGCTTGCGGGGTTTACCAAAGTAAAGAGAAACTAGGGCAAAAGGGCAAAATATGTTGCATTGACAAGCTTAAGGCAATAGAAAGTTGTCTATAGTGAGGAAGGGGCTTTTGTACACAATTAGATAGGTCGCCAAAGGGATTTCATGACGCGGAGAAGTCACGGTGGAGTAGAGGACAGAAAGCTAAGTTTTTCCTCCATGGTTAGTCATGGAGCCAGGAGCGGAGCTAGTACCTCAATGCTATACGGCAAGCAGTGCGAAATATATTGGTCATTACATGCTCACTGTGTTTCGAATGTCATTACACACGGCTTTGCTAGGTCTGCATAGTTTTCCCTGTTTGATGAGCGTTAGTGTTGTAATTGTAGGGAAATTATTGAAACAAACATTATTCAGAATCGCAACTGTGTTACAAAGAGCATACAGGTAGCTCCATGCAAAGAGTAATTAGAATTCGCTGTCCACATGTGAGGGTTGTAATAGCCATTCCCCTTATTTCCATCGATAAAGCGTGTGTGTAAACAAGAAAAAGTCATGAACTATAGACATGGTGGGTACGGCCGGGGGCGTGTGTGTAAACAAGAAAAAGTCATGAACTATAGACGTGGTGGGTACGGCGATTTCGGCCAAATAGGCCATTGCAACCACGTGTAAATCTGTGTGGGAAAAGCTGTCATGTAAGTTTTTCCGATGAAGTACTTCTTTTTGTCAAATCGAAATAAAAGACCGGACGTCACATGATGCCATCTGCATTCGACCCGAATCACGTCATACGTTTTTAACAATAAACACTACTATACTGGCAGTACACAGGAAAGGGGAACACATGAGCGCGGTCGACGAAGCCGGATGTATTTTCTTTATATCTCGATCCGTTTGATTTCAACATGTCCGCCATCCTACAGTCCTCTGACACCGTTACCAAGGTGACAAAGGTAGGCGAGCCTAAGACTTTAATAGCTCATGGCTACTAAGGTGGTGGGAATACTCTCCTCGCTTTCCTTGTTTGGTCATTTTCTGGATTCTGAAACCGAGACAATTGTATTCAACTTCCCCCTTCCATCAAAATACGATGATTAAATGTTTCAAATGCATCACACAAACACTTTCCTGATCATGCTATGTGTAGCAGGTAACAACCAGTTTTCTTTGTTTCTGTCACCAACAGAGCCTTTGAACGTAGTTGGGCAGCCTGTGCACGGTCCGTCCACACAATTTGTGGAGGGACCATGGCCTGTGATACAACAACAACCAGCCTTCTACATTCCACTGACACCCGTTACCCAGGTAATAACTTTGGAACATCGACCGACCTGGGGTCAAAGGTTACGGTGTTGGAGCCCCTATCGTTCGTTGAAACTTTTATGGATCTTTCTGTCTGGCTCCTGCCGCAAGCTTCACTTCGCTTTAAATTACACTTGTTTTCCTTCTGGTATTTCAGCTTGTTATTTTGGGTCGTCTGATGACGTATCAGAATGTCGTAACCAATGCAATAGCCATTTTTCAGCGCGGCCATAGGAGCTATGTTGAACACAGTAGTTGAAGGCGATGAGCTGTCTGTATTTACAGCCATCGAAAATTGCGATGAATGTCGTGATAGTTATGTGACGTGAACTAGAATTTTTCGACTTTACTCTGCAAAACGGACTTAATCACCACTACAATGTTTGATTGTACCATACAAGTATTATCTATTGGCCAAAATATACGTTGCAGAACATGTACAGGACCATGGCTAATGCTACCGCTCGGGTGATACGGCACCTCGTATGACGGCTTTCGGTACTGCGTTCAAAACGTTGAATTTGTGACGTATTGGAACGTATTTTGTAATTTCTACAAGGCAGAATAATGTGTCCTTCATTGACGTGGGAGAGCAACCAATTATTTCACTAACAAGTGGTGAATTTTGGCGAAAATCGGCCCTCATGTCTATAGCCCAATGTTGTCTATTAACAGGCGCCTGTTATACAGACTAATTACAACCAAATATGATTTTCAATGCTCAGAATATTCTCTCCAGAACGATGCAATGCTTTAATTTGCATGTTAAAGGTGTAAAATTAAGCTAGAAAGCACATTTTTGGTTCAAAATCTAAATGTATCTAATTTATCGACAGCATACAAACTGTATAAAATTTAAATCTAATCAAAAGACAAAAGTTCAGGTACATATTTCTAGCATCCTGTAACGTATAAGTAAATAATAAACAACAAACAATCAGTTGGTCATTTTAAACAATAAAAATGCTCTCTATGCAAATGGATCTCTACAAAATTACAAATGATGATATTTTAATGGCGCAATGCACTTAGTGTAGCTTGACAGCTATTGTATATGGAGCAACAGCATGATTGTGTTGCCTAAACATTATTTTACTTGTCTACCATATTTATTTGTTTGTTTGTTTGTTTGTTTATTGATTTCTCCAGGTGGAAATTATTTACAGGGAAAAATTCAGTGTTCATGTTCACTACTTTGTCATCAGTTTGCTATCTATGAGAAACCACAAAGTATTGAGAGAAAAAAAAAACATGTTTCATGCATGGTAAACGGGTTTATTTCAGTTAAAATGCGTTAGACTTAGGAAATGTGTCGTCACGATGTCAACAGTTAGAACAACAACGTTTGTGAACAAACCGGGTCAACTGTCATGGCGGTCTTGCATCAGCCGGAGAAGGCAACGATATCAACAGTTTACATTGGCTTACCGGTAGTTAGTCGCTTGAAATCAACAAAATACACTTACATAAATTTATTTGACTACTGGTATTGTATCACCGCATTAAATAGCAGATGTAATTGCCTTTGGTCAAGTCCTTCAATCTCTACATGCTAAACTGTGAAAGCACATTAGATATGCAAATTGTCAATATTCTGACATGAAAATGCGAAATGACTTTCAATATTGTTTTAACTTAGTACCTATCATCAATGTACATAGCATGTTTTGTCAATTTTAATTAAGGAGATCCAGGTATATATCCCTAATTACGTATACAAATTAGGAATTGGCTGAAGTAAAAATGCTCAATGACTTTGAATAATGCTGTATCATAGTATCTTCAACGTACATAGCAAGTTTCATCACCTTTGTTCGAATAAATCCATATATATATCCAAAAATTAGGAAAGTCATTAGATATACAAGTTCAGAATTGCCCGAAGTAAAAATGCTTCATGACTTTGAATAAAGTTATATCATATTATCTTCTATATCCATAACAATGTTTCATCAACATTGGTTGAGTCAATTCAGATATATATAGCCCCAATTAGGAAAGTTCATTAATTATGCAAATTAGGTATTGGCTTAAGTAAACATAGGGCCAAAGTCCCTGAAGCTACTATAGACATGGATACAAAATTAAGTATTTCCTGACTGTATGAAATTATCTCACTAAGGTCATCCTAGGGACCTGTAAACCAAATATTAAAGCTGTCTGACCAGCGGTTTTGAAAAAAACAAGCGACCCAACAGTCGACAGAGCTCTGCTGTGTTATGTAGAGAATAACTTTTTGTGACACATGTATTGATGAAGAAGGTGGATATCTTTGATAGCTTATTTCAGGATGGCCTGACCAAAAATGGCAAAATTAGCTGCAAAAAACAAGTGACAAAATTGAAGATTTCATCATAATTTCGACATATAACATTAAGATAAAGCCTAAGAGTCTGTATACCAAATATCAAAGCTATCGGATGATTAACTTTTGAGAAACAAATATTTTGACCAAAAATCGCAAAAATTGACCTAATAATACAAAATTGAAGATTTCATCAAATTTTGATATATCACACTAAGACAACCTCTAAAACCTGCAAACTTATACCAAATATCAAAGGCATCAGGCACGTTGTTTTTGAGAAACACATTTTTGACCAAAAATGGCAAAATTGCACCAAAAATACAAAATTGCAGATTTCATCATATATTCCATATATCATATTTAGTTCATCTATAGGAACCTGTATACCAAATATAAAAGCTGTAAGACGAGCGGTTTTGATGAAATAAAGTTTTGACCGAAAATGACCCCAAAAATCTTTAAAAATACAGATTTGCATATTTCATCACAATTTGAACAAATCTAAGTTGGGTTATCCCTAGGGACCTTTACATCAAATAACAAAGCTGTCTGACCAGCGGTTATGAAGAAGACGTTTTTTTACCAAAAACGCCTTTTTTTGCGCTAATTTGCATATTTTCAACAATATTAAACAATTAAAAAAATTTTCTCATAATCATATTTTACATCTACACAACAAATATCAAACCAGTAAGTAGTGCGGTTCTCAAGATATTTGAGTGGACGGACGCCTAACAAACGGACATACATATATACATACGGGCTGACGACGGCCGCCGGACGGATACCCATCCCAATAGCTTCTATAGACTATAGTCTATAGTAGCTAAAATGCTTAATAATTTTCAAGTTGAAGATGCAGTGACCAAATTGAAATATTTTCGTCCCTATCGGTTGAAATTTATTGACCCGTTTCTCTCCGATTTGTGGATTGATCAAGTATTTTCACCGACACACTAAGGCCAAAGTAATTAAATTCTTTGTTTTGTGTCCCCACCCGCCTAGATGTTTATTGGTCAAAGCCTGTATTTCTTCACTGCTCCCTGTTTTTCTCAAAATTATCAATCTTTCGTTGTCGACAGGAAAATTTCCTGATCGTCTGAAACTGGCAATGGTCACTCCAATTCTGAAGAAAGCATCATTGGATCAGGATGTTTTAAACAATTATCGACCAGTGTCAAATTTATCATTTATATCAAAGATTACAGAGAAAGTCGTAGCTGCCCGATTACAGAGCCATCTCAATGTCAATAATTTACATGTACCTCGTCAATCTGCGTACAGAAAATATCATAGTACTGAGACCGCTCTACTCCGCTTACATAATGATATCGCTTGTGCTATTGGTCAACAGAAAGTTGTTTTGCTTGTCATGCTTGATTTATCGGCAGCCTTCGATACTGTTAGTCATAATCTTTTGTTACACAAACTTCGTTCAATTGGCATTACTGGAAATGTGCTATAATCATGGTTTTCTTCCTATTACTCGAACCGTGATCAATGTGTAATTCTCAATGGTGCTGTGTCCGCCACCAAAAAATTGGAATGTGGGATTCCCCAGGGAAGTGTACTCGGTCCCATTTTATTTACACTATACACATCATCATTAGCTGAATTGCTCACTGATCGCGGTGTTTCACATCAGTTGTATGCGGATGATACGGGGATTTACATCTCGTTTGAGGTTGATGACTCGGCACCCGCCATTGCTCAGATTTCTGATTGTATCAGGGGTGTGCAGTATTGGATGTTGAGTCACCGTTTGAAGATGAATGACAGTAAGACGGAGGTCATCTGCTTTGGAACGAGGCATTCCCTCTCCCGTCTCGGGCCTGTGGATGTTACAATAGGCGGCTCCCTCGTGAATTCGGCGCCAGTTGTCAAAAATCTTGGTGTTCTTCTCGATAGCCAATTGACGATGGAGCGGCATGTGACATCCACATGCAGGAGTGCATACTTCCATTTACGGAATATAGCTCGCATCTGAAAATTTCTCCCACGTTTGTCACTTGGAAGGCTCATTCATGCTTTCATTTTTTCTAATTGGACTATTGCAATGTATTGTTTCTTGGGCTTCCCTTATGTTTACTACGGAAATTACAGCTAGTTCAAAATAGCGCGGCTCGCTTATTGTCTGGCTGCCGCAAGTATGATCACATATCTTCACTGGCTCCCAATCGAGCGTAGAATTGAATTCAAAGTCTTATTACTGGTTTTTAAGGCACTTCATGGTCTTGCGCCTATCTATATTATTGACCTCTTAACACCCAAGAGTAATACGCGCCGTCTACGTTCTTCAGATTCGGGCTTGCTTGAAGTTCCGTTTACGAGGTCTTCATTCATATACAAACGGGCCTTCAGCCATGTCGCTCCGCGTTTATGGAACGATTTACCGGCTGATATTAGAATGTGCAATACCATCGATTGTTTTAAGAAACGTCTAAAAACGCATCTTTTCCGCAAAGCTTTTAATTAATTGTCTTTTTAAGATTTTATACATTTTCCTGTGGTCTGCATGTTTTTTTAGTGTCAAAGGTTTGTTTATATTTTTACATTTGTGAACCGTTTAGAGCATTTTATGGATTTACGGTATATGAAAATAAAAATTATTATTTTTATTATTTAAACACACACAGTGTATTTGAATAGGAAATTTTAGGACATTACCGCTTAGCTTTTCTGAACGAAATTTTGTTACAATTTGTATTTGCTACAATCAAATTACATTGTGTTAATTTTCTTGTGTGTGTTTTTCAGCCGCTTAGACGCGTACCTTTTTCCATTTAGAGTGGACGCAAGACAAAGAATTTAATTACTTTGGCCTAACCTAACTGTCTGTAGCAGATTCCTTTCATAAAATAAAACCCTTTGTTAACGAATTCAAAGTCGGCATGACATTTCTTGTCCGTAAGTTGTACCTGAATTCGGTTAGCCATAGGTGGGCCTGAGCCCACATGGTGAAAAATATTGCACATACACGCCACAAAACAGTCGTTCTCGGATATGCTAAACGGTCCTTTTTAGGACCACCACATCGTCCAAAAAGAGAGCACTTGCGAATAAAATATGAAAGTTTTTTTCGATAATTTGATATGACTAATGTACTTGGACGACAAGATGATTGGCAATGAACACGTAACCATGAAGATAGAGACCTGCTGTGAATTTGCATGGAACGTTTGGTCTGAACTGATGAGCTTAACCGTTTGGCTTTTACCTCAATTTTCGATCGACATTTCATCATCAGCATCAGCATTGTAAGACAACACATCATAGTGAACTGATCGGCACTCGCCTGAGGGCGCACCATTTTCAAAATTAGTGTTTTCTCAAATGTTATAATATTCTCCTCTCTTCTTTTCGTCTCCCCACAGACTGCACCAGAGCCAAACGACAACCACGATCAATTTAGGTATGGCCATCAGCAGATGGAAAATCCGCTGGATAGTTGGATGACTCCTGCAGTATTGGCCTGTCTTTGTTGCTGTTGCCCCCTTGGACTGGCCGCAATCTTTAAGGCATTAGATGTAAGAACAACACGTGTTTTCAACGTGTTATCAATTACATTCGATTCGATCACTTTTATCATAAAGATCCAGAAACAAGAATGATGTAAGACAAACAAAAATATCAACACAAAACAAAGACTGGCTCAAGAAGTAACTTTAAAAAATCTGACATGAGCAAAGTGATAAATGTACATTAAACGTTCAACCAGATGACTTTCAATACTGTACTGGTATAATATGAGTTGCAAAGGATCTATCTAAGCAAATATCGGAAGCAAAATTTTCATATTGAATGTATATAAATGTATCCTTTTTCAATATACCCATTTTATCAATAGGTTCAGAAGGCTATAAATAATGGAGATCGACAACAAGCAGAGCCTCATCTGCGTCGGCTCGAAACTTAACGATAGCTTCCGTAATCTGTGGCATCGTCATATTCTTCGCTACATTACTCATTAAGTTCATTATCCCGAAACCCGATTATTGAGAGGATGTTCCACATAAGCTTGGGAAGAATCAAGTGAAATTTTTCAAGATGGACCCAAACTTTCTCGCCCAAGCCTGTGTGCATGTGCTCGAGTATGACGAGGCTATTCATTCAGAAAACTAAATATATTGTTCTTAAATTTGAACGAAAAAATGTTTTTATCTTAAAAGTAGAATGCGCCCCGGGACAGAGATTCGTACTCTCTCATTTCTACAATTCTTTCCTGGTCTACCACTTGTGGGGACTCATTTTAAAGCTCTTGAAGTAAAAAACTTTCACCGTATGTAACTTAAAAAGAAAAGCAATGAGCTTGCATTGCAGGTTAAAACGACCTTACTTCACCATCCAATTATCCCAAATTAGTTCCAATCGTGTTATATTCTCTTAACCTTTTGGCCTACCAATTGTTAGGGTTCATTTTGAAGCTAATGGTGGACATCAAGCTTTACCGGCTTAGCTTTGTAAAACTCGGGCCACTAGAGAAAACATAGAGATAGCGGCCATTTTGAATGTCAAAATCGTTAACTTTTGGATAATCTGCTTCTCTTATACCAAAGTTTTCACGATGACCCGAGATCGTCATTCTTGACTTTAGCTCACGTGTTCACACACGTGAGCTTATGTCGCAGCGTTGTCTGTCTGTCTTTTTGTCTGTCTGTCTGTCTGTCTGTTGGCCCTATATCCCTAAAACGGCTTATCAGATCAGAATCAAATCTGGTACATAGATTCAGTTTGCAAATGGCAAGAACTAGTTAGTTTTTAGTGGGTGTGGAATGCATACATTTTGCTCATTTGCATAATTAATGATTTTAGAATAAACAGATACACATAGAGAATGAGTGCACACAATTTGATGAAATTTTGTAAAAATGTTAATCACACCAAGATATATCAGCCGTTTAAGTTATTAAAGGTGATTTGCATATTTAATGATATTTTTAATTAGGGATATATTTGAATTGACTTGACTAAAATTAATAAAACTTGCTATGTACATTAAGATACTATAATATAATAGTATTGAAAGTCATTTAACATTCTTACTTCAGCCAATTCCTCGTTTGCATATTTAATGAACTTTCCTAATTAAGGATATATATCTTGATTGACTTGCCCAAAGTTGACGAAACTGGCTATTCACAAGGAAAATACTTACATACAACATTATTCAAAGTCATTAAGCATTTTCATTTCAGTCAACTCCCAATTTGCATGTTTAACAGACTTTCCTAATTAGGGATATATACCGGAATTAACTGGATCAAAGTTTGCGAAACATACTATGTACATTGATGAGACCAGGGAAAAACAATTTTGAAAGTCATTTGCGGATTTTCATGTCAGCTTATTTATAATTTGCATATCTAATGACCTTGCACAGTTTGGCATATATAGCTTGATGGACTTGACCAAAGGCAATTACACTTACTATATATAGTGATGATACAATGACAGTAGTCTTAAAGGAATTTTGTATTTTAATTTCAGCTAATTACATATTTGTATACTTAATGACCTTTAGAATTAATCTGTTGTGAATATTGTTCATGATGTTGATCATAACATTTTCAATGAAGTCGTAAACATGTGGCAAAAGTTTAAATTTACACACAGCTGCAATATATAATGCCACGTGAGAATTTTCAGTTCATATCTGGTAAAACGGTTGAAAGTTTGCTTGAGGAAACCTTAAGCAAAACTTGAAATCTTGAGGCGCGCACTACTTAAGCTGATCTTTTTCTTTTTGTTGTTCAACATTGGATCATTATCTTATTTTCCACTCTTATACACCTGGTATTCCAAACAGCAGTTAGACTAGAGTTCTTGGAATTTCGATAGAAATCCATTTAATGTGAACTACATTCCACATTTTGAAAACTATCATGAATGTCTTTTGATGAATTAATCTGTTGAAGTGTTTTCTATAACCACTGACAAATTAATTTACAGAATATTTGAGCAGTTTTATTACTTGAATAATTGAATGTTGAAAAAAACTAGTTCAAAGTATTTGTTTCATTTCCTTTCCTGAAAGAGAATCAACATGTTATGTGAATTTTTGACATCCCCTTTTCGATAAACATGTTCAGAACGCAATAAAGGATGGTAACTCCTTGCATCGGACTTAAAAGGTTACGATCCGAACTGTCACTGAAAGGTGGGCGGTCACATAAACGACATCGACTAGCATCAGTCGTTCACTAGCATTTATCAAGAATAAGGTAGTCTATTCGATTTAAGAACAGTCTGGAAACTTCTTATCTTTGAATGTCATAGTACATGTAGCTAAATTTTCATTGAAATGAGTGTATATAACCCCCATGATCTATGCCGCTTTTTGCTCATCAGAGGTCACTAAATCGTACACCGCTCCACTAAAAAGAATTTCCCTGTAATTTATGTGACTTATTGTTGTTTGAAGTTTAGGCTGTCAATAGTTTAAAAAAAACCCATTCCATATCAAATCCATGATTCCGAGCCGACTGGTAGTACCCTGCATGTACATTGTTTGATAAGCGTAGCCATGGCAGATCATGCGTATACGCTTCGAAGAAGCTTTATGAAGTTGTGCAGGATAATCGGTAATACAGCTTGCCCCTAATCGCAATTGATTTTGCTTGTTTTAATTATGCAAGTCTCCCGTGAATCTCTTATGAACTTTAAATGAATGCACGTGGTCACCGAAAATGCGTACGGATCAGCTCAAAAATTGTGGCTTTTAAGGTAGTATGCGCCTCGAAAGTGAAAGACTTAAACTTTTACTCAAACTTTCCTAAATGGAACTTTAATCTATTCTCTTACCAAATCAACAGTTTAAATAGGGGGTCACCGTACAAAGTTTAGAACTAGCGAAACAAATTACCGGACATTTTGCGATATTTGAAAATAGCCGCCATTCCTGTTTTAGCTCTATGGGCGAAATATCAAGTTTTGGATTTTCGAAAAAACTAAGACGTTGAAAGTTTATCTTCTCCAAGAACTTTAAAATGAGCCTCCACAGGTGGATGATCGGAAAAGAATTGTAGAAATTTGAGAGTCTGGCTATCTGTCCCCGAGCGCGTTAAACCTTAAAAAATACAATGTCAGGTGAAAATTTGTTACGCGAACATACTGTATTTACACATTTGATAAGTTCTTCCTGACTAAATGACTGAGGGTTGTCCAACTTTCATTAGCTATTTTGAAATGTTGTGTAATGCGCATGCACCGTATGAGTCATAATAATATCTTTGTCTTATTGTTTAAGGTACAACTGTAATAATTGCGTGTAAGCCTAGTAACTTTGATTACGACTTCCTGCATGAAGGACTTGTAGTTCTAATCGGTGTATGCCTTTGCCCATAGTTACCACATACATATATGTGATGGCCACTTTCTGCGCCCACCTCGGGGACATATTTTAGAACTATAAAACTTCACAATTTTCTTCTGATCTACCACTTCAGCGGCTGATTTCAAGGCTGTTGGTGTAATAAATTAGTTACCTTCTTAGTTATTTGAAAATTTTTTTTTCCCCATGGAGTTAACACAGGGATGGAGGCCATTTTGAATTTAAAATATCTCTTAGGTTATTTTCTCTTATACCAACGTCGCATGGTGATCACCGTTCGACTGACTTTTATACTTGATACTTGAGAGAAAGGTTAAAAGTTTCCTTGAGAAAAGTTTGAACAAAAGTTTTAGTCTTTCACTTTCGCGGAGCATTCTATCTTAATTTGTTCCCATGTATACATATCGAGTCGTCGCCTCTAATGTCACCAAATATTTTACGTCACACTATCTTCCGTACTTCGCGAGCCTTTGTTTTGTATTTACTTTCAGGTCAATTGCGGCTACTTACTGCCTTTTTTGTTTAGTCTCACGGGATGCGTGACTTTAATTAAAAAAATGACAGACATACATATACAGTACATGTCCGAAAAATAAAAGTATCTTAGTTGTGTGACATAATGCATGTGGTTTGGTTTGTTGTTTTCTTACGATCAGAGTGAAGTGAAGCCATCCCTGAAGATATGTTACGCTCGAGGAGACACGACTATATTTATTAAACTGTTTGTTTTGGGGAATTGCAATTTCAGCAATGAAATTGTTGTGAGAAGACGATTGACGAGGTTAGGAACCAAATCAAATCAAGCTTAAGACTTCCTATCGAGGCAGAAGATAATTTGAAGGGGATCACGAGTGTTTATGGTGTGCAGAAATAGTAGAGGCGCCTTTCTTTATTGTTCAGAGGAATTATAACTTCCTCTTTTACTGAAATGCAGTTGAAATAACCGACGACAACATCACTTAACAACCACTTGATCTCCATGGAATCACATGGCACATGTATTCATTAAAGTCTCCATAGACGGAGCCACTTTCTCACATAGAAGATAAAGAGATCTCGCTGTCAAAGCAGGACGACGTTCCTAGTTTCTCTCCCGCATTGATCTTGAAAGTCAACATGTCTCTTAAAATGATATTCGGACTCTCAAACTTTTACAATATTATTTTAGCCTACCACTTGTTGGAGCTAATTTTGAAGCTTAGGACTCGGAGTAAAACAATTTCCACCGCCTTAATTTTGTAAAACTTAGGAATTTGCTTACTCAAAGAATAACACAGGCCTATTTTCAAGTATTGGTAAACATTAGTTAATTTGTTTCTCTAGTACCAAATTTGCACACTGAGGCGCGTTCTATCGTAAGCTATTAAATTGATCGACGGCACCGCATTCGATTCTGGGAAATAGCTAAAGATTTATAGAGACTCGAAATTTCGTTTAGCATGCCTTTCATGTTTCCATGTATGAATAAATCGGACCAACTTTTCGTAATTCGATCGCAACAGATCGATCTGTGCTTTCCAGCCTGCAGGAAAGGAATCCGGTAGAACTTATGGGTTTTTATCAGTCCCGCTCTATGTCACACTGGTAGTGACCTCGGTTGCTCACAAGATTTACCAAAGTAGGGAGAAAAGGCAAATATGTTGCGTTGACACGACAACAGAAAGTTGTCTCTAGTGGAAAGAGCGATCGGGAACGTTTATATTCAATTATATATCAATGGGAATTCATGACGCGGAGAGTTCACAGTGGAGCAGAGGACAGGAGGCCGTTTTTTGATAAAATACTTCTTCTTTTTTCAAATCGAAATAAAAGATACAACGTCATGTAATTCCGTCTGTATTCTCCCGAATCACGTCATCAGTTTCCACAAAGAAACATTGTACAAAGAAAGAAGGAACCAAAGAAGCAGGCAGCATTTTGGTGTAGATCCCGCAGCGTATGATTTAAACATGTCTTCCTCCCTACAGTCCTACAGGATAACAAAGGTATAGGTGAGCCTATTACTACATGCCTCCTATATCGAACGTCACGCGCTCCATAGGATTCAATGTCAACTCGTCGATGACGTTGCGGGCTGCATAGTCATCATTGGACTGAAAGTGAACTGGAACTATTTTCAACTTGACAACTTTTTTATGTAAACATGTCGAAATTCCATGTTTTGGACAGGAAATCCGGTTTTGAAAAATTTGCAGAACAAAATTGATAAACCGCATAACAGTAGTCTAAATATATAATTGCGCCAGTCGATGATGAAAATCGTTTCATTTTTAACGTATTTTCCTCTAAGATGGAAACAAATCATTGGATTATCATTTGCCAATAAATCTAAATATTTGCGTGAAAACTGTGTAAGAGAGACATGTAATAAAAACATTATAGCCCAAACATGGGACTATGTACCCTCGGTGAAGGAGACCATTTGCCCTCCTTACGTCGGGCAAATGGTCACCTGCCCTCGGGCACATAGTCCCATGTTTGGGCTATAACATATAAGATTTAAATCGCTTATTGCTACTAAGGTGGCAGAAATATTCCTCCCTTCCTTGTTTCTTAAAATAATTTTCCGGAGCAAAGATTACTTCGTTCAACGCACCCTGAAACCGGGACAACTGTATTCAACTTCCTTATTCTATCTATCAATACAATCAATAAACGCGTTAACTGCATTACTCAAATGCTTGCCCGATCGTATTATGTAGCAGGTAAACACCAGTTTTCTGTGTTTTTCTCACTAACAGAGCCTTTGTTAGACGACAGTCAGCCTGTGCCAAACAACCACAGGCCTACATTCCTCTGACACCCCTTACCCAGGTAATGAGCTTGGAGCAAGCAGTCTGTGAGTTTTCCTCATTTATTGTCTTGAGAAGCTCACTGTGTCTTGTACTAAATACGATAAAATGTCGATAATTAGGCTAAAGACCATAATGCCATACCTTTCGTGGCTAGATTCGCCTTGACAAGGAACTTTGATAAATATTATGTTCATGTTCACGGTAACACGAAAGTACATGTAAAGTACACCTTGCCTGTGGACGTTGAAAAGACTATTTCTTCTTTATGTGATGCCTTCCGCGGGCCTTGATTCGTTTCTCTCCAACCCGTTACTTCAAACTGAGGCCATATGATTGTCCTATACCTTTGCAAATTTCTCTATCCTTTGCTCTCATGAGAATCTACATTGGTATTCGATTGTTTGTTTGCGGAAGTGACACTTTCAACACGAACGCTGCAACGACTGTTTTTGAGCGGAGCCGTACATCTGCTAGCCGAAGGCGTGAAGTAATGCTGCACCGCGAAATACAAGAGTATACAATGACGTCCAGCAGATAAACATTCCATGGGATAATATATTTATCACATGAACAGTCGGTTCTCTTACTTGATGAGGAAAGATCAAAATTATTGTAGAAGATTGCAAAAGTATTGTCACGATCCGGGTTTTATTTCCCAGGATTACCTTCATTTAATGAATAAAACCGCCCATCACCCTAGTGATATGCAAAACGATTTACTGGGTAATTTCATTCACAAATGCGACCAAGTTGAAATTTTGATACGCCAAGTGTCATCTTTACCAATCAGACGTACGGATTCGGTCACACGAACTCGTCAATCATTGCCTTGCGCTGCCCCGATGCCAAGGAAATTACTGGGCCATCGGCTGGCAGGAAGGCTTTTTCGGGCTTTGGCCCACAGTTATCGTACTATAACATGAGTTATTTAGAATATTTTCAAATATTTTATGAAGGGAAGGCAACACAAGCTCCAAACAGTACAGTAATTCTTATATTAGGGGTTGTCTGGCTTTCAAATATCACAAGTCAACGGTCTATGATAATAACAAAACGGGAAATAAGCCTTACAAATGAGCAAGATACTAAAGCAGATTGTCGTAGGCAAGCACCAATCGATACATGAAACATGATAAGCAAATCATTAGATATTCAACATTATTATACACTTGCGTCTGTAACCTATGGGGTTTCGTACAGTAAGTTTCGGTATCAGAAGACGCGGAGTCCAAAAACTTTGACGCGGGTACAATAACTTTAGGGTTATTAGACGCTCTTTGACCTTTGACCTCAAAACACCTTTCCGTCAACAAGGAGAAAAAGAAGAGGAAATTTACATTTTTTACACAAATATTACTTATGGCATTCAGTACTTCCTAAATAAAATCGTGGTCAGTCCAAAACCTGTGAATTCGAGTGAAATTATGCTGCTGACGTACAATTTCTACAATGTGCACTGAGCAGCGCGGGTTGAAATTTCGTTCTGCGCGCTTAGCGGACGCGCTCAACGCGTTCCCAGTCTGCTCGCGATCGCTCAGTACAGTGCGCGACGAGCATCCAAAAGACGCCTTAATTTCGACTTTTTTCTTGTAAAGTTGGACTAAAAAGGTGTACAATAATAAGGTTATTCCCAAAATACCGGGATTTATGTCCTCGTACATCGTACGCTTCGGTATTGTCCTCGACGCTACGCGTCTCGGACAATACCTCCGCTGCACGATGTACTCGGACATAAATCCCGGTATTTTGGGAATAACCTTATATTATTACATATGTACTGCAGATTATTCTATTGTGCCCCACCACATAAAGTTGGTATTGAATCTCAGTAATGTGCATATGAGAAAAATAGTTCCTTTTCAAAATTCGGTTTTTGGCAGGATAAATTGCATATCATATTGACCACACAGTTGCTTCCTACACTTTATTAATTTTATCATAATAATACAAAATGTTAACAATAAACTCCTTGTCAAACAGCTAAAAACGTACTTACAGATTGAGGGAGAATGTCACAAGCCATCAAATAACTATGCAAATTAGTCACGTGCCCATTCAATAATTTTTCGGTATTTTCACGCTAAATTATGCAAATGAGTATCAAATTTGGCGGACTACTTTATACTTTGGTAAAAATTGTCGTCTACTGTATATTGAAACCCGCTCGATGGAGGACCGGCATTACGACTGGCAAAATTGCGAGTATGTTGATCATTTCGAAAGTGAATTTTATTACGGAGACACAATGGAAACCCTTGTGACACTCAGAGAAACAAGTATTTACCAAGGATAACGCGACGGTAGCGTCGTTGACAGTGCCGTCTGGGACTGCACAGGGAGATGTGCCCGTGTCAACACAGCTGACATGTCGAAAGTTGCACCGCAGAAAAACCGAAAAACGGAAATGAAAACAAGACGGTGGCACTTTTCAAGGAATGGCTTCACACCATGACAGAAGAAACTTGCGAAGTTCTGAACATTCCACCGCCTGAGTTAGATCAATTGCTAGCCTGTTTTTTCTGAGCGACGGGACTCGCTGACAGCGCTCGTACGGTAAAGCCTCGTACAACGACTGCTCAATGCCGGCGTGCCACCAACTGTGGCTTCACAACTATTAAGCTAAGCGGGCACCAAAAATCCAGCATTACTCAACCGCTATTCTATGGCCAGTGCAGACCAGCAGCGTTAGATGAGCAACATACTCGCTGGTATACAACCTGCATTTGATCCACAATCGACCGCGACCGGAAGTACAAGCCTGATGCCGGCCGAACATACACCGCGACCGATGGCCGGTCCTTCGTATGCTATTCGAAGTCCCTTGTCGTCAATGCATCAAAATGCCCTCCATCAGTTTCCGCAACTACCAGGGATGTTCTCAAATGCACAAATCAGTGGTGGATCGTTCAACTTTACCTTCAACATCACCGGAAATAATTCCCTATCTCAACAGTCTTCGCCTGTATATCACGCGTCGTTGCATCGCCTCCAAACGTCGCCGACCTTCAGTGATCTACTCTGATTCCGACTCAGATTGAATGATTCAACCGATAACATAATTAGACTTTCTCGTTTTGAAGTTTTACTCATTGTTCTTGTTCCAGTGTACATGAATTTCGATTATAATGATATAAAATACGAACGGTTTCACTTGAAAACATTTTGCAGTGTCATATATGTGTGTGTGAGTGACGTTGTTTGAGTGTACCAGCTGAGGGGCGAATAACTCTATAGGTTAAGTAATATCCATCCGCTTACCCAAGAATTTACTTGTTCGACGAAGTTACCAACATGTGTAATTTGGGAACATATGTAATAATAGCAGAACCCCATGACCTTGCCCTGACGTTTGTGTGGTACGCAAGTTATTTTCACGAGTGATGCGGTGTTTCCTTGCTGTATTTTCACTTGCTTCGCTCGTGAAAATACGGCCGCAGGATACACCGCACCACTCGTGAAAATAACTTCCGTACCACACAAACGCCAGGGCAAGGTCATGGAGTTCTGTCATATTATTACATATAGAAATGTGTGAATAACTCATCCTCAATTGAGAAAAAGCCGATTTCTCTAACCTAATCTCGTCTACAAATCACTGCCGACTGTCAACGTCGCTGGTAATATTACAAGGACATAAAAACAAACACTTCGCTGTGACTTCGTGCATCAACAGTTCGTGATTGACTGCTCTCGTCATTTCTTACTAATACTCTATCATTATAGGCGCGAGTTTCAATTATTTTAGGATGTGGAAAATGTGATGAAATCATTGTATATCTGGCATTTTGATATATGATATATATCGTGTACAGCATTGCAGAAATCACCAAGTCATCCTTTGCAGAATGTTTGAAAATAAGTCCAGGCAACTCAGAGCAGCAAACGTGACACATACTAAAGTTGAAGATACAGTAACCAAAACTGTCAGCGTAATCTGAAATCGAAATATTTCGTCCCCTGTCAGTTGAAATTTACCGACCTTTTTCTCAGTCTTTGTGAAGGATTGATCGAAGTATTTTCATCCTGATATCAATGCCCTCTCCGATGGTAATACTCTGCCTCACAGAGTAACCGTGTCTCTCCTGATTTGACCGACAAAATAACCTAACCGTCCGTGAGAGGAGTGGCGCTAGTACTGATATCCTAAATTCAAACGATTTCGCACCGACAGTAGATAGCCAATCCGACAAAGCATCACTACTTTCAAAGCACCCACTGACACCTGCTGCTGTTTTAAGAAAGTCGCGGTTTTATGTCGAAAGCGCGGGTTCCTTAGGAAATCGCACCCAAAATTGCACAGAGTATTTTTGAGGCAAAGAGGATAGCAGGTATAAATTCGAAAATGTATTTGAAGCAATCGATCCAGTTAACACAACAAATTATTGCTTTGTGAGGGGAGTCAGTCTCCGAACTCGGCGATAACTACGTATAGCGGCCAGTCCGTTTCCAATCTTCCTGCTGTGAAATGCATTTCACTTCGTGACCGTGACGGTCATGTATCGATTCACAAGCGACTGTGAGGGATCGCCTTGAAAAAGACTGTCGGACAGTGAGGAGTCAAAATGTGGTTTAGTCACAGGATATCAAGGCTGTTGGTTATTAATTTAAATGAAAATTGAAAATATTATTATTAATTCCAATAAAAATGTGAAAAAGTATGTCATCATCATCATCATCATCATCATCATCATCATCATCATCATACATTATCATCTTCATCGTCATCATCGTCATCACCATCGTAATTATGTAGCAACCCTTCCGTAAAGTACTCTTCCCTGTATACACTCTTACATACACGCACAAAGGATGCAACTTGCTCCTTACTCTGATCCGTGCAAGTCAGCTGTACTCACCAAAAAGTCATCAAATCAACATCTGAATGACAATGTAGGTCTTAGGAAAAAATGTCATTTATCATATACCGTATTCTGCTCAATACTCTACCAGAAAACATTTGCAAAACCAGAAAATTGGTAGTTTTCACGATGCATTTTGCCACCTCCTCTAGGTATGCTTTGCCACTTAGTGTGAGTACCAACGTGATTCAAAATTTTGAATCCAATTAATCACGTAGGTCGTATGTGAAGACCTCAAAGTGTTCCCCGACTTCAAAGTGGTCGCCGTAGTTGTAATTGAACTAAACTTTTACGAAGTCCAGGGATTTTTTCATTCATATATTGCATAAAGTTGTTGAACTTTGTAACCTTGCCAATACTTTAGCATTTTCAATGAATTCCAGTGAATTGTTAGAATTTTACTAATATGGGTTTCTGGCAACAAATACTTGAAAATGCTAAAACGTTTACAGACCTACCAATTCTAATAATTTCATTAATTTTTATTGTAGGCTGAAGTATCATGGATGAGATCACAGAAGACGGGAAATGGTATGTATGTTGTTGTCTATAAAATACTTGAAAAATCTCACAAGATAGTGTGTATATTTTGTCACCTTATCATTGAACATAATAATTTTTATTTTTCAATGCTGTATTTCTTGTTAAAATTCATTACTAACTCTTTCTTTCATCTCACAGGAATGATGGAAATCAAGAAGATGGGCAAGCTGCAGAAAGTGTGTCATCAGATCTCATTTAAAAATATTGTTACATAGTGAATAATTGTGTTTGATGTTGATAAATTTTACAATAATATATCTAGTGTGAGAGTACTGTGATATTTATCTTGATAAACCATCAGCAGAAGTTTAAAAGAAGCTCCTGTTGATTGACTTAGTGCCAATGCTCATTGTTCACAGCTGTTGACATGAATGATTTCTCTTTCAATATTTCCAGCATTAAATATCATTGCTCTTGATGTTAAACTCAGGTTGTTTTAAAACTTGATGCATAGCTAGGCATTACATGTAAAAGCATCACTAGGCTGTCTTTCAGTTGTTAGCTTTAACTGATATTCATGTTCACACAGAATTAGTTGACATATTTTCCCAATTTAATTTCAGCGAGTTGCACCACAGTTGAAGAACGTGATGAGGAAATTAACAAGATAACATCGATTACAGAGGACCAGGTATTACATTTGAAACATATCTGAGTGTATGGCTAACTTTTTTTAACTTTGTACGATTTTTAATTTTCTGCTAGAAATTCAACATCAGAATTATTTTGGTACTCAATTCCTACACATGAGCTTGTTCAAATTCATCATAGTGTAAAAATAACTCTTGCTGTTCTGCTTACACCCATGACTTCTATAAACAAAAGGAAGTAAAATCTGCTAAAGGGGTTATCATTTAGATCATATTTTCTCCTTAAAGAGACAAAGTCGACCAATTTTTACTAATTTTGTTTGATATGAGATACTACTTATATTGTTTGACATGATGAAAAATAATCGCAATCATACCAATCCATAATCCAATAACACTAGGTCAAAATTTGTAGGACAATAGTTGTAAACATAGACACAAAACAGCACAGAACAGACAGTAAATAGACGGTACAAACAAAGTCAAATTCATGAAAGAAAGATATATGGACCTCTGGCCAAAAGACCAAGAAGTGATGTCAGGTGTTTCGAAAATAGTAAGCGCATCCTGCCCCACATGTGGCACCCGCCATATATCAATCTGTAAGTCAGATAGGTAGTGGTCACTAACTAAGGCCCAATGTCACCGATGCCATCAGTGATCATTTGTCGAAGAGAGATATTGTATTTATCTACCAGCTTGCGATACCTGCCAAAAAAGCGTTTGAATGTAGAGACAAGTCTTGCTCTGGTGTAACCTTGATTTAACAGTTTGAAAGAGAGATGGCCATGTCTCTCTACAAAATCACCATATGAACTGCATGCTCTTGCATATCGTATAAGCTGGGAAATGTATACCCCATAAGCAGGTGAGAGTGGAATATTACTGATGAGGTGTGGAAAATTAATTATACTAAAGTTGAAATCATCTCTCTTGTCATATAGCCTAGTAGAAAGGTGACCATTGGAGTCAAATTCAAGTAAAATGTCCAGATATGAAGCAGAAGAGGCCGTTTCTGTAGTTTCTTTAATCTCCAATTCTGTTTGATATGAGATACTACAGAGTTATTCAATATAACATCGTCTATGTATCTAAATGTTAGGTTGAAAGTACGAGCTACAGAGACCTTTTTCTGCTTGATAAGGTTCTGGATAAATTCTGCCTCGTATGAGAACAGAAATAAGTCGGCAAGTAAGGGAGCACAGTTAGTGCCCATGGGAATTCCTATACACTGTTGGAAAATGTGTCCTCCAAATTCAACAAATATGTTGTCAATGAGGAAATCAAGCATACTGATAATGTCTTTCTCGGTATAAAACACTTTAGCATTAGTTGTATTTTTAACAAAATATGTAGAATTATACCCTAATACCACATATTTGTAACGGCGTGAACCGTTTTTGTAGAAAAATGCTTGGTTGATGATGTTTTTCAAGCGTTCTTTCAATTTATCATGTGGCATTGTGGTATACAATGTGGAAAAATCGAAAGTTTTAATAGATGTTATTTTTGAAACAGATCTTGATTTCAAATTTTCCAAGAATTCCTTCGAATTTTTTAATATCCACATTTGATTTATACCACTCCGAGAAAAGACAACATCACAGTATGATTGAAGTCCCCGTTTAACAGTACAAAGAACAGAAGTCAGTATCTTCGATAACTCTGTTGTTGAACATTTTGAAGATCCTGCGATAAACCTAGCTTTGTAAGGTGTTTTATGGAGCTTTGGTATCCAGTATAAGCTAGGCAACTTATTATGGTCATCC
This sequence comes from Ptychodera flava, assembly GCF_041260155.1. NCBI lineage: Eukaryota > Metazoa > Hemichordata > Enteropneusta > Ptychoderidae > Ptychodera > Ptychodera flava. The sequence goes on from NC_091946.1 coordinate 32,270,339, forward strand.
TTTGTTGTAATATTAAAATTATCCATGAATGACTTATGGTTTGCCAAAATTTCAGATTTGTTGAACATTGATTGTCTGTAAGTGGAGTTGGTTGAGGTCTTAGTTACACCAAGTTCGTCTATAAGACATTCAAAATAATACTTCTTACAGACAAATACAATGTTATTGGCAGCTTTATCAGCAGGGACGACAACATATTTGTCATGGATATCATTCAAACACTTAACAGCATCAGGATCTTTAAATACAGAATAGGGTCTTCTGCAAACATGTGATCTTAGTCGACCAATACGGCCACGCACTATTTTCCTCACAGATTTGACCCATTCTGACAGTGTGTCCAACTCTACATCCTCCCTTTTAGCCCATTCCTGGCATAATCTTCAACTGAGCCATAATGATCTTAAAATTATGGTTCCAGTAAGGATAATGAATGGGTGGTCATGCATATATTCGACCTTGGATTTAGATAAATGAAACCATCGCGAGAAAGAATTAATGGTCATGACCATTGATTCTTTCTCGCATATAAGCATACAAAAAAATACAATTTCCAAAGGCAATGACAGATGCACATCTTGCAGTGCAGTTTGCACACAATGTACCTTTTTTATACGAACCTTCAGAAATTTGATAATTGATATGGAGTTTAATTTGTCATGCATGACTTATTCTTTGCCCTATCATTGTTTCCAAAACAACTGCAGTTGTTTTTAACCATACAGTACAAAGACTTATTCATACATATGTATAATGTTATGAAGTGCAACAAAGCCTGCAAAAATCACTCAAAGAGGCATAATGGATAATGTTCTTGAGTGCAACACAGCCTGCAAAAATCACTCAAAGAGGCATAATGGATAATGTTCTGGAGTGCAACACAGCCTGCAAAAATCACTCAAAGAGGCATAAAGATTTTATCAAGAATTATTATATGGTGTATTGTTTAAGGAAAAGTAGAGTTTTGTATGGCTATGGTAGCGCCTACATATCAACACCAGTAAGTGTATAACAATTCTTGATATAAGTTGGCAGTCTAAAGATTATGCCTATTGACTTTTGCAACTAGGCAATACATGAATACATGTATTTGTGGGAAAAGGCACGAATCCTCAGCATTGTTGTGAAATAAACATTTAAAAGAAGCTATGCATGAGACATTTTAAAAAGTGTTTTGTTTCAACAATACCCACACAGACACAGGCACATCTTGTGTTCAGAACAGTCTTACAGGGTGCTAAGAATCCATGTATCCTAATATATAAAGGTTGGCTTTCCAGGTTTCAGAGCAACTTCTGCATCAATTGGAAGGAAAGCATACAATGCTTAAGAGCATGACAAAAAGGTAGTTACTAATTTTGTAAGATGTTGCTACATTTTAAGTATATGTAGTGTTCTACTTTCAGTTAATGTGTATTTAGGTTGCCATCAATCAGTTAGGATAACTCTTGTGTAAAGCATCGTTTCCTAATATTTTAAGGGCTAATTAGGGTAATCAGAGTACTTTGGTATGTTTTGAATGTATTACATTGTTGTTCACTGCCAATCCCTTTTTTGTATGTTGATGTTGACGTTGTTGTTCACTGCCAATCCCTTTTTTGTATTTTCATGTTGATGTTACAATATTACTTTTGTACATGTGTCTATATAGCTAAGTTTATCAGCAACTATACTCTTATTTAAAATCCCCTGCAGTAAGAGATAAATTTAAGCTGTTATTTTTAATTCCAGCATATTTGAAGTGAAGACCAATTTCGTTTGTACCTCGAAAAAAAGATCGTCATGGAGAAGGAAGCTATTGATGCACCAATGAAGTAAGTAGTATAATTGTTCTAATAGTTGATGAAGTAATTTGGCAAATATAGTTGTACGTCTTATAGGCAGTATCTACTGTTGCACAGTCAATCATACAACCCAATATGACACATTCAAATATTGGAAAGTACTGCTTTTAGTGATTGAACACATTTTTTGTTTAGCAGTGCAAGCCAATATGGCCAGCAAACCGTGTAACCATGGATTTTGATATCAAAAACAACATCCCATCATACCTTCACTGACTTTATTACCTAATATTGTTCTTCGCTCAGCGAAGGAAAATAAGTTTGAGGTAATGACTGTGTTACCATGAGTCAGAGATGAGTGGTGACTCAGTCATTACGTCATGCTTAATTTCAGAGCCAAAAAAAATACAAAACTATTTGGAAGTAAGATACTTAACACATGCAAAAGCCAAGAATGATTAGTTTTTGAAAAATAGTTTTTCTCAACAATTCTGCCTTTAAAATTCTGAACTTCTTTTGCAACAATATCCACACATTGTTGGGAAGTTGTCAATCATTTTCACTTGTTTGTCATATGACCAAGGTATACGGAGGGGCCAGATAACCTTACACATTAGGTGCCTTCCATGATGGAGTTACACACGATTTCAAAGATAGCATAAGCCTAGAAATTTAAATTAGGCTAAGTTGCATTATTTTTTGAGGAAAAAAAAACGACATAATCTTAACAGCACAAACATACTGTGTAACATCACCCTACCCGATCTTGTTGTAGTGCATACAGAACCCATAGTAATGCAACCAGCTTCAAGTTCGTTGTTTCCATAAATTATTCACATAATTTATTATCGATATATTACAAGTGTTACACTCTTGTGTTTCAGTAGTTATGATTATTGTTGTCTATTGAAATATATATGTCATAACACTACTTTTTCAACACTCATTATGCAGCTTGGATGAGCACTTGACTCGCCTTGTTGCAGTGGAAATTGCATGTCTAACAATGTCTAACATGAATGTACTCTGTGACTTGAAAGTTCTTATAATGCGACAGAACAAAAAGAGAACTCATATTGGATTGTGGATTTATTTGGTCAGATTGTAATAATTATGACTGATTTAACCAATTTAACTGTCAGACAAAGTGGGACCGTAGTGATATAATGTATGGGCTGCCATATTGTTTGTTTAATACATTGATGAGCATATCTAAGATCAATGCAAAAAATTTTGACACATCAAATTGATGACATAAACGCAGGTTGTCATGGCGTAAAGTGACCAGATTATAAATCCTTGTTTTTCAGTTTTGAGACTACAAATTTTGCTTGTGCATGTGATAATGACTTTTACACATTCTTGTTGATTCAGATAGATTGGATATAATCTGCTCCTGAAAATGAAGTTCCTTTAACCAAGACAGGTATAATTAATGCATTATAAATATTGAATGTAACATTTAATTCTGCCTTATTTTCCAGCTTTGCAAAGCGAAACAAACATTTCATTAACACAAACAATCGGACAAGAATGTAGGAACACATTTTCGAAACGAATCAAACACAAACTCGACACAAAAACATTTAAGATAGTTAGGTGGGGAGCCTGTTTCACATTTTTTACATCTCGCTATACTGTCTATGATTCTAAAAATAAAGTCATCTGCCACTTTTTCTGTATACGCGGTTGGCAAAACTCATCTCTTCAATCGAAAGTCGGGCGATTTCATGGTTCTTGGGGCACTTATGTGTACGTCGAGCTTAAGGAATGTAGTTACATTCGCGATGTTTTATTCGAAAATTATTTATTTCTTCAAGGGCAAATGCACATAATTTATGCTGTTGGAAATACTGGCCGCTCATAAACAAGACAATAAACTCAATATATGTGCATCTTTACTTATATTGTCAAAGTACCACCGACACCCACAAAAAACCAAATGGTTCAGTCCAGGTATTTGCAACTCTGCCATCCGACTGGTCAACAGGAAATCAACCATAGTTGTCTTTTGGCACGCGTATACGCCAGTCACCTAGGCGACGGTAATCTGCACCACTTATCACCATCGGGAAGGTACTCCTCCCCATATACCACTGGCGATCCCACCCTCAAGGCACTGCGTCATTCGAGCAAGCATTGTTATTGTAATTCCTGCATAAAATTAACAGCGAGGTCAACCGGTCAAAATCTCTTGGGATTTCCTGGCATGCAGGATGTTTTACTTAAGGAAGCAATAGCTGTCCTTGCTGCAACAAAACATGGTATAACTATAGAAGCTGCTGATAAGCTTTGTCAGCAAACAGAAATATTGAAGCAGTGATTAGCACCTTATTGCCCGAGTTAAAGGTCTGGTGAACTGCCTATGTTGCAAAACCACAGAAATACAGTTGATGGTCTATAGAACAGTTATGGTGATTTCTTTTTTCGTTTAGCGCATGCGATTATGAAATATGGCAAAAGGAAAATGCAATGTGGGCGTGTCAACAAACCCTGTCCAGTCGACTTTTTTCGGCTTTCTGAAGTTTGCCCGACGTTGTATCTTATAACACTGATAACAGGAAGTAAGTAATTCACACCTTCGTAAGCTTCCAATGGGGGTAAGCGTGAAATTCGGTTTCGCCAGCCAAAGCTACACGTTTTGCCGATTGATCAAAGCGGCTAGCCGTCAGGCGGCGGAAAGTCGCTGTCTAAAAACAGGGTGATCGCCGGGTGGAATATGCTCAGATCGCTTTTTTACCCTTTTACATAGACGATAAGGCAATTATCTTTCTAAAATTGAAAAGAAAACAAAACGCGATAAACGGTGCAAATAGATGACATATTCTATTCTCGCTAAGTTACTTCCGGGTCTCAATCGAGGTCTCATTCTTGTCCTCCATATATCTAATCATGAGATGTACAATCAATGTGATGTACAATCAATGTGTTGTATTCTGTGATTTGTTCGTTTACATCCCCGACATTTATCGGCGGCTCTGATTCGCTAACATTTTTACACAGTCAATTGCCATTAGCCTTTTCACAAAGGCGTCGTGAAGTTCATACCGGCGTCGATCCGGTTTTCACAAGGGATAATTACAGGCAATAAATGAATTGTTTGGCTCGAAAAAATAATCGAAGCACAGAGAAGTATGTTTGGTTGTTTTATCTCATTTCTAGTCATGAATTTGCTTTTAAATGTGGTCTGTCTGGAAGAGCAGAAAAGTCGATGCTGACCGTGACCATGCTATTCTTATGCATGTGTGCATCGTACACATTGTCGGTACAGAGTCATTGCCGATACGATTTACGTGAACGAGCAAAGCCGACCTTCATTGACCTTGGATTTCATTTAACAAAGCAGACGGCGCTTGCAGTATTCTTTTGGTCGAGCAATTCTCCAACAGACGTAGCGCTAGCAGGAGAGTCTGCTGGTGAGAAACGGACGGCTAGCGTGGTTTGCCCCATGGATGTACTTACTTTGTTAACATGTTGTGTTAGCGGATACGGGGCAGAGATAAGGGATGGCAGGGGGACCGCTATTCGATGTAAATGAATCCCGTTGTGACGTCAGAGTGCGCCAACCATGACCAAACTGAGGGCGTGGCCTAAGTTTAGCGAATTGACCCCGAATTGACCCTGCACATAGAAATATAAAAAATTAGCACTCGCGCATACTTTTATGTAGAAATTCTGTTGCGAATGTAACAATATTGCCACCCGGAAGCTAAATAGCTCAGTAGTACAGGTTGATTTCACCAGACCTTTAAATATGTATCTGCAGGATACAATATACTCACACTATCATGTGTATCAGTAATAATGCTGCTGTTTGTATGACTGAAATAGTAGTATTTTCTGAGAGATTTCAAATGTGATTTTGTGGTTGTTCAATGAGTTGCTACATAACCAAGAGCCATTTTGAATGAAAATGATAATAGCCTGTTCCGTAAATGTGCATTTACTAACTTGCATCTGTTTGTAACACCGTCTGATGTGGCTTGCAGGCAGCCAGTTTGTTTCCAGTTGTCTAATTTCCATGTGTTGAATTCGTACTCTACATGCACAATGCTTTCATTGTATGTTAGGTCATTTCACATCATTGTACAACGCATTAGGGAAAGACTGCACTAACTTGCATGGTACCTGAAACGTGGGTCCTTGCCTGACCAACTCGGGTGACAAACAGAAGACTTTTAATCCCCCCAAGCTGTGAATGTTCCATTGTTATGTTTATCTTATCCAGCTGGTGCTATTGTAGGAAAGGCAGGTCTGTGAAATTGTTCATCTGATAACTAAGTAGGGAAGTAGGGTATTCCTACTCCTAAGTTAATGGAACTTTCCCGTAATGGTACATTTCAGTGACTTTGAATGACAAAGTTCTTTTACCCAAAGGACTGTGTCATCAGTCTTAACTGATGTTAACTTTGAATAAATGAACATGTACCTACTTTATCTCTGACTATCTATGACTCATCGTTTACTTCCGTTAATTATGTCGAATATGGTAACATCTAATTTCAACCGTTTTTAAGAGCCGTCGACTGTTTCTGCTCGGTTCTGAACTTTTGACAGATCCAACGTATTCAATACGTTTTACGCGAAAGGGCAAACGTTGAAGAGTTCGGGGACGTCAGCTCGCGGGAAAATGATTGAAAATACATTTTTATATTATCGAGGTAGCTAGCAGAAGTAGACAATGGGTCGTGAACCGACCAGTGTTATAGTCCCGGTCGAAGTAAACTACCAAAAATGTCTATGGGCTGGCTTGTGGCGATGAATTTCTGACCAGCAAGCGCGATTGATACGCCACAGCACTGCTGCAAATTTTGCTTCATATCCCTTTATGTATTTAAGAGCAGCGATTAGAATGACTTCCAAATGTCGACATGACTTCAAATGAGTCATTTCATAGATAAGTCATGATTGATATAGACACTAGCCCTCCCCATTGTTAATTCTGTGCTCAGCCCTTATTTTGTACATTTTTCCCCAACTTAAGATATAAATAGCAGCTGATATGACATCAGAAACGTCCACGTGACAACAAGAACGTTTTAATACACGATGTCCCCGATTCACAAACTGAACTTAACAAATGAACTTTTAATGTTATTAATGAAAAAGGTCACAAAAATACACCCAGAACAGCTCAAATGAGTTATTTTGTTTGTTACAACTTCCTGCACATATTGTAGCTTTGAAAAAGTTATGATGTTGAGTGAATATTTGTCACGCGAAGATACTAAGTTTCCTGACAAATAAGTGCAGTCTATCTTCCATTAGATGTTTTGAACTGTCGTGCAATGCGTATGGACGGCCGGTCTACTCTACAATTATATCTTCGTCTGATTATTTAAGGTATGAGTTGTGTGTCAGCCTAGTAACATTGGTTACAACTTTCTGCGTAAACGAATCATAGTTGCAATCCGTGCGTCCTTAATAAGTCCATGGTTACAACATACATGCATATATGGCCAGTCACAGCGTATGATCCTATGTATACTTATGTATACTTATCAAGTCCATGGTCTCTTATGTGACCAAGTACTTTGCGTGACACTGTGTACTCAGTAATTTACGAGCCTTTGTTCTAATGCACATATTTAGGGCAAACTTGCAGCATCACGGAAGCTGTTATTCAGTTGGTTGGCCGAATCTTGCCGTTGTAATTGAGTTATACACAATAGACTCTCTAAGATACTGTGAATAGTGACCATCGAGCAATTTAGATATAACTTTTCGAGCCAGCTGCGCTGCGCACATCAGCATGGTATTTTCGGTGTAGCGCCCTCAGTTGTTGCAGAGAAAGTGAAGGTAATCCATCCATAAGTTAAAGCAGTGTCACCCTAGACCGAGGCAGTCATTTCACCGTTTGTATTTTCGCTGGCTTTGAGTTCATTGACTAAGTTAATCGTGCCTCCTCTTCATCAATACATAATCTTGTACATGATTTGTTGCAAACATATCGAGTGCATCCTACGTTGATTATATATAAATTATTTTTATAGCGAATAAATGTATTGAAGACATCTCTTCCAAGAGATGGTCCCTACAGGCGTAGTGCTGCCCTTGTACACTGCATGCGTTTCGGAGAAAGCTTAGGATGCAACATTTGACTGTGCACGTAGATTCTCGGAAGAGAGAGAGAGAGAGAGAGAGAGAGAGAGAGAGAGAGAGAGAGACAGAGAGAGACAGAGAGACAGAGAGACAGAGAGAGACAGAGAGAGAGACAGAGACAGAGACAGAGAGAGAATCTACACATTCAACAAATCTGTTCATTCCAGAACTGATGGACACTAACTCTTCGTACAGCAAAGCTAACTAAATTGTATCCAAAGCCGAGTAGTGAACATTTCAGCCAAAACAACCGAAATGTTCAGAACTAACAAAGTTCTATCTTTCAGGTCTAAGTCATGAAACCAGCTACGCTCGAATAAGAGGCTGCCCATATGCTCTGATACCTCGTATTCATACCGGAACCATCATGAAATATTTCTCCTATAGCTAATACCATCGACTGTAGAAGGGTCACATTTATTGTCTACATTGACACATATACTTCTTCATTTTATTCACTACTGACTTTATTTTTAGTCTTAAAATGCTTCCGTGTTTCACCGCCATCAACTTTGGTAGCTATCACAACGCAAAGTAGACAAAGAGTAAGACTGTTGCTCTTTGGGTTTACCCAAGTAGGGAGGAAAGGCAAAAATATTTTGCATTGACAGGACGATAGAAAGTTGTCTACAGAGGGGAAGGGGCGATCGGAAACTTTTATATTCAAGAGGGAACTCATGACGCGGTGAGTTCACAGTGGAGTAGGGGAAAGGAGGCTGTTTTTGATGAAATACTTCTTCTTTTTGTCCAAATAAAAGACCACACGTCATGCCACGTCACGTCATCAGTTTTGCTCAATAAAGACTATACTGTAAGCACAAAGAAAAGGGAAGCCGAAGAAGCCGGATGCCTTTGGTTTAGATTCTGAACAGTTTGATTTCAACATGTCAGCCACCCTACAGTCCTCTGAAACCTGTTACCCAGGTAACAAAGGTAAGCAAGCCTATGATTTAAAACGCACATGGCTACTAAGGTGGCAGAAATATTCTTCTCTCTTTAGTTGTTTCTTGAAGCCGTTTTTCGGAGCCAAAATAATTACTTCGTTCAACGCACCCTGGAACCGGGACAACTGTATTAAACTTCCTTATTCAATCTAACAATACGATGATTAAACGCGCCAACTGCATTACGCAAATGCTTGCCCGATCATATTATGTAGCAGGTAGAAATCAGTTTTGTGTTGTTTTTTATCACCAACAGAGCCTTTGTTAGAAGGTGGTCAGCCTGTGGAACAACAACAGCCATCTTACATTGCTCTGATACCCATTAACCAGGTAAAGAGTTTGGAGCTACCAGTCTGTGAGTTTTCCTAATTTAATGACTTTGGAAGCTCGCTGTGTCTCGTATTCAATCCAAAATGTTAATAATTAGGCTGAGACCACGATGTCATACCTTTTGTGGCTATTATCGCCCCGGCAAGGAACTTCAATGATAATTACATCCCAGTCACAGTGTCGGAAGTCCGTGCCCTTTGCGAGAAATATAAGAACAGTACAGACGTTTTAGTTTTACGTGATTTGTATATGATTTTGTTGTGTTTTTCTGTTTTTTTTTTTGCGTTTTGATGAAGCAAGCAATTTACGTTGTTGCGACATTACAGTCGAATTCGATGTGTATTTTGCATAGCAAAACTGACCAGTACCGTCAGGGTGATAGTGTAGTTATTGCTAAGATTTCTTCCGTTGCTTGCCCTCACGCTATGTTACAAAGGTATGCGTCTGCTGCTGCAATTGATTTTTTAAGTACTGATTTTCTTTTTAAGCCCATTGTTCATTGCAAGTCTGGTAGGGGGTTAATTCGGCAAAACAAAAAACTGAGCTATACACGGGCTCGGGAAACCATTGTTGGTCGTTTGCAGGAAGTTTGCGGTCTTGACCGGCGCCTGGGTTTGCATTCATTGAGGGCAGGGGGTGCCACAGCGGCGGCCAATGCTGACGTTGGTGATAGATGCTGGAAGCGTCATGGTCGTTGGAAGTCCGACACGGCCAAAGATGGTTACGTTGTTGATTCTCTTGCTCATCGGCTTCAGGTGACCAAAAAGTTAGGCTTGTAGCAATTTTATTGGGGGGGGGGGGCGTTTCCCTTCCCGTTCTTTAGTTTTTCTATGTGACGGCGTCTGGCAACCTACCATTAATATGGGTTTTTGTGTGTTTGTGTGTACGCAGTGTGAGCGGGCGAACGTAGTTAAGACATAAAATTTCCCGCGGTTCGTTGTATAGCGGGAAATGCTTGTCTGAACGTCGTAGTGACAGCCAATCAGAGGCGCCTGTTGGTCACGTGTTTAGGGGTATTTAACGTAAGCCAGGTGTTTAGGCTGACCATTCTAGGCCAGCACTCACTGCTTGTGCAGCCACTTTCAATATTAGGTGTTATTGATGATGCAGAGTTATGAAATTTTAAAAATATTTTGAGTTTGCATTTAATGTCGACAAGTAAGGATGACACCCGAATCCTCCCCTAAGCGCATTTGACATTGCGTCGGGTACAGGTTTCCAGGATTTTTTCAAATATACGTTTGTTTTTTTGTCTGGTTTTTCCTGGGCGGTCTTATGCGCTGGAAAAGGGGCGTTGTACTGTTATGTATTTTTTTTCCCCAGAAAGTACTTTTCTGTCTGTAATGCTCGACAGTTTTTTGTTTTTGTGGAATAAATGAGACCGGCTGGCACTCGGTGACGGCGTCTGGCAACCTACTGATATTATTCTTGTTCAAGAACATTGGCTGACCAAAGCAGAGCTTCCAATGCTTTCAATATTCATGAGGAATTCGATGCCGTCGGTGTTACTGCCATCGATGATACATGTGGAATTCGTATTGGGCGTCCATTTGGTGGGGTTGCTATCATGTGGCGTAAGTCCATTGGTAAATTCGTCAATATCAAATTTGTAGATGACACAAGGCTCTTAGGCGCTGAGATATTAACTTCCTCAGGGAAACTTTTTGTCTTATGTGCTTATCTTCCCACTTGTTCGAATGACAATTTTGACAGTTATATGCATTATCTGGCGAAAATCAATGACATTGTCTGTGAAATTGATACTGCAAATGTGATTATTTTAGGCGATTTAATGCAAACCCAGGCACTTTATTTGCAAATGAGCTTTTTGACTTCTGTATTGATAATAATTTGCATGTTTCTGATGTCGAAAAGCTGGGTAGAAGCAGTGATAATTTTACTTTCATTAGTGAAGCTCATGGTAGTACTTGTTGGTTAGACCATATCTTGAGTACCCATGCAGTGCACAAGGCTGTTTCTAGTATTCGCATTCTGTACGACTATATTTCCTCGGATCATTTTCCGCTTTCCGTTAATATTGACATTGTAGATCTTGTTCATACTGATCCTCTTTGTCTTGATAACAACAATGTTAAGAAGAATTAAATTGGAGCAAAGCGACTCCACAGAATTTGTCCACTTACAAGCACATTTCAGATCGGTTACTTCGTGTTATAGATATGCTAGTAGATGCTTTAAAGTGTCGTGACTGTAATTGTAAGAATATCGACCATATTGACGGTTTGCACTCTCTGTACTCAAATATTGTTACTGGTCTCACTACAGCAGCTCACAATAATATTACTACTACGGGTTTCAACATAGTTCCAGGGTGGAATGAGCATTCGCGTAACTTTCATAACGCCGCTCGCGATGCGTTTAAATTATGGACCGCTAAAGGTAGGCCAAGAACTGGTCCGCTGTTTGACCTAATGCGTAAAACTCGTGCTAAGTTTAAGTCTGTACTCAGGGCATGTAAAAGGGATGAAGTTCAAGCTAAGGCGGATGCATTAGCTAACAATTTGACGCAGGGAGGTTCGCGCAAATTTTGGAAATCTGTTACCGCCACTCGGAGCTGTCCCCTTCCAACTAACGTAGGTGGTTGCTGAGGGCACGACAACATTGCTGACATGTGGAAAAATCACTATGAGAAGCTGCTTAACTCAGTTTCAAACTGCAATTACAAGCATTTTGTGTTGTCGTTATTGAAAGAAATTGATTTTCACAAAGATATAGTGGTTACTGCAGACGAAATTACTCGCTGTGTTAAAATGCTTGAAAAGGGAAAAGCAAGTGTAAAGACGGCATTGCCGCAGAGCATTTGATTTATGCTAGCTCAATTTTATACATTCTATTGAGTTTGTGTTTTACCAGTTTCTTTATACATGGTTATTTACCCGACACATTTATGTATGCTACGATATGCCCTATTGTGCAAGATAAGTCAAAAGATCTTACATCCGTTGACAACTATAGGCCCATTGCAATTGTAACAGCTATTTCGAAGACTTTGGAATTATGTATCTTACACAGGATTGATTCATTTATAGAAACTAGTGCTCTTCAATTCGGCTTTAAAAGCAAACATTCTACTGACATGTGTATCTTTGTGCTTAAGGAAATTGTTGATTTTTATAAAAGGCAAAATTCGCCAGTTTTTCTGTGTTTCATGGATGCCACGAAAGCATTTGACAGGGTCAACCACTGGACTTTGTTTAGAAAATTGATCAATCGCAACATTCCATTGTTTATTATTCGTATTTTGCAGTACTGGTATAGTAATCAGCTGTTTTTCGTCCACTGGGCATCAGCTGATTCTAATCCTTTTCAAGTTTCTAATGGCGTACGACAAGGAAGTATTCTTTCACCAAAACTTTTTGCTATTTATGTAGACCAGTTAAGTAGTAAGCTACAGTCTGCTGGCGTAGGATGTTATTTAGCGAATCATATTATGAATCACTTATTTTATGCTGACGATCTGGCCTTGATTTGTCCATCTGTGAAAGCTTTACGAAAATTGATCAACATTTGTGAACACTATGGTAACGAGCATGATATTCTCTTTCATACTGAGAAAACTGAGTGTATGGCTATTTTTCCGAAATCTTGGAAGCAGGATAGGATTCCTCATGTATATTTGTATGGTAATTCTCTTAAATTTGTAAGTTCGAAGAAATATCTTGGCTACATTATGTCCTCCACTGGGATGGACGATGCAGATATGCAAAGACAGCTTCGTAGTTTTTTATGCGAGAGCCAATTTTATTGTTCGTAACTTTGGCCAGTGCTCTCAGAAGTAAAATGTGTCCTTTTTAAAAGTTTTTTGTATAGTGTTTATTGTTTGAACGTGTGGTGTAATTTTAGTGCTAAAATAATGTCAAAACTGAGGATAGCTTATAATAATGCCTTGAGGTTGATTTTTGATCTGAAGCGTGACGTCAGTATTAGTCACAATTTTGTGACCAAGAACATCTTTAATTTTGCTTCCCTTCACCGCAGACTGCTGTTCGCATTTTGCAAGCGTCTGTCCGTGAGTGAAAACCCAGTTATCCGTACCTGTGTAGAGTCTGATTCGTATTTTCATTCAGCTTTTTGGAAACATTGTAGAAAGGTTCTTTATTAAGTTTTTTGCTCTTTTTTAACTTCTGTATATTTTTGCATCTATTTATTTTATATTATGGGCATTCATGGCCTGAAATAAAGATTAATAATAATAATAAAAATTGAAAAGTACTAGTAAAGTACACCTTGCTTGTGGACACTGAAAAGACTGTTTCTTCTTTCGTAATGCCTTCCGCAGAGTCATGATTCGTTTCTCTCCGATCAATTACAGCTTCACAGTGAGGCCATCCATGACTGTCCTATACCTTTGCAAATTTCTCTACCCTTCGCTCTGTGAGATTCTACAGTGGTATAATTCGATTGTTCGTTCGCGGTAGTGACAGTTTCAACACGAACGCCGCAACGATTGTTTTTAGCGGAGCCGTACAAAGTTCGAGCCACCAGACGTGAAGTAATGCCACACCGCGAAAAACACACGAGTATACTATGACGTCAAACAAAACAAATTCCATGGGTTAATATGTTTATCACATGAACAGTGAGTCCTCTTACTTTTAGTTTACTTTGGATAAATCAGCATTATTGTAGAAGATTGCAAAAGTATTGCCACGATCTGGGTTTTTATTTTCCCAGATGAGTAAAACTTCCCATCACCCTTGAGATATGCAAATGATTTACTGGCCTACTTTCATTCATAAACCTAAAATACGATTGGATCTAGTTTGGGATAATTGGATGGTGAAGCGATGTCGATCTCATCTACAAATCTAACCTCATCTGCTTTTCTTTTTACGTTACACAATTGTTTTTATTAGTAATTTGTTATATTGCAACATTCAACGATAGGGCACCTAACCTTTTTGAGAAAAATATGAAGATCCAATTTTCCCAAATTAGTTCCTCTCGCGTTCTGGTAGCCAAGTTGAAATTTTGATACCGTCTTTGCCATCAGACATAAAAATACGTATTCGGTCACTAGAACTTGTCAGTCATTGTCTTGCGCTGTCCATCGGCTGGCACGAAGGCTTTATCGCGCTAGCGCCCACGTTGGTACTCACAGGAGGTGGCAAAGCATAATACCACGTGCAATGGCAAAATCCATCGCAGAAAACTACCAATGTTCTGGTTTTGCAAATGTTGCCAGGTAAAGCCTGGAACACAGTGCGATGATATGATAAATGACAGCTTGGCAAAGGCCAACATTTCGCCATTTAGATGTTGATTTGGTGACTTTGTAGGCGAGTAAGGATGATTTACACGGATCAGAGCAAGGAGCAAGTTGCATTCCTTGTGTGTATACAGGGAGTACTTTACGTAAGGGTTGGCGAACATTGGTTTGAATTTTGCTGCATGGTGACGATGATGATGATGATGATGATGATGATGATGATGATGATGGTGATGATGATTTTCACGTTTTCATTTAAATTAATAATCAACAGACTGGATTCTGTGTAGTTGAATAAAATACGTTTTATAACAACTTTGAACATGCAACTTGTAAAAACTTAAATTGTTTGACCGACCTTTCAAAGTACAATGATCAGTGTCTCGATGTCGAAAGTTTGCCTTGTCATATCTTCAGTCGACTTATTCATCTGATAAACTGACTTCACATCATTATAGTAGGACAACACATCACAAGTAAACTGGTCAGTGGCACTCTCTTGAGGGTGCACCAAATTCAACATTCGTGTTTGTCGCAAATGATAAGATTAATTCTGTCGTCTTCTTATGAATATCTTCCCGCAGACCGCGCCACAGCCAAACGACATCCACGTTCATTTTAGGTATGGCCATCAGCAGATGGAAAATCCGCCGTACACTTGGCTGATTCCTGCAGTACTGGCGTGTCTGTTCTGTTTGCCCTTTGGGCTTCTCGCAATTATTAAAGCCTTAGAGGTAATAACAATACTTGTTTTCAATTAAGTTTGATTCGGTCACTTTTTATCATAAAGATCAAGAAACAAGAATGATATAAGAACAAAAAAAATTAACCACAAAAATACTTGCCTTCGGGGTAATGTTATAAAATCTTATATGAGCACAGTAGATATTGTACACTAAACGTGGAACCAGATGACTTCAATTTATGTACTGGTATTATATGACTTGTAAAACAATCTATCTATCCAAGCCAATATCGGTGCCAAAATCCCTATTTAATGTATTCAAATATTTCCCATTTCAATATACCAATTTATCAATAGGCTCGTGACGGCATTAAGGCTGGAAATCGACAACAAGCGGAGCACGTAGATATTGTACACTAAACGTGGAACCAGATGACTTCAATTTATGTACTGGTATTATATGACTTGTAAAACAATCTATCTATCCAAGCCAATATCGGTGCCAAAATCCCTATTTAATGTATTCAAATATTTCCCATTTCAATATACCAATTTATCAATAGGCTCGTGACGGCATTAAGGCTGGAAATCGACAACAAGCGGAGGCCTCATCTGTGTTGGCTCGAGACTTAACGATAGCTTCCGTAGTAGGGGCATCTACATCGCTCAGTTAGCTGCTTTATTTCGTTCTTTTGGAACCCGAACATGATGTGCTCGAATATTGAAAAGGTATTCCTCATTCAAGCTTGGAAGAATCGAGTAAGATTTTTCCAAAATAGACCCAAATATGCTCACACAGCTCGGTGTGCATGTGCTTGAATATGACGAGGCAATTCAATCAGAAAACTAAATATATTTTCTTTGAATTTTAACGAAATGATGTTTTTTTATCTGGAGATAGAAAGAACTTTGGAGACAGATTTTCGGACTCTTAAACTTTTAAAATATTCTTTGGCCTAACACTTGTTATGGTTCATTTTAAAGTTTATGCACAAAGTTTGCACGATGACCCCGAATTATCATTTTTGATATTAAAGACCGTGTGGTTGAAAGTTTACTTATGGAAACCTTGAGCAGAAGTCTAAGTACACGGTACATAGACTTTTCAAGCCAGATGTTTATCCTTGTGGCAGTAAGAGAGTGAAGTATGGAGCTCGCGTTTGCTACTACAGCAATCATACGGCTACCTTCAATTTATTATTGAGTGATAGGGAAGTTCATCCCATACCCAGGTCCAAATTCAGAATAAAATCACCGTCGTCCCAATACTTCTTCAACAGATGTGAGGAAACCGCTCAGTATTTTTATCAAAATACCCAGGGACTTAGAACTAAGCTTTAAGACTTTTATGCAAGTTTCTCAGATGCTACGTTTGACATTTTACTCCTTACTGAAACATGAATTAATCCAAACATTTATGACGGCAAGCTGCTTGATGTCGACACATACTCTATCTACCGAAGGGACAGAATCTAGTCTCCTTCACTGAAACTAGATGGTGGAGGTGTATTGGTCGTGGTGAAATCAATTCTTACATCTCGTCGCTGTACTGAATTTGAAACATCAGCTGAAATTATTTAGATGGAAATCAAACTGCCAAGACAGACTATATACATATGAAGTATTTACCATCCAAGTGATTCACCAAACACAGCTATAATCATTAGAATAGTCAACAAATCCAAACGACCGATTGACATTGTCCTTATCTATGGAGATTTTAATTTCCTTGATATTGAATGGTCTGTGTCAGAAGATAACATAATTGAACCTATAATATGGTCATCGAACAGGTCAGATTATGTTTTTAAATTGCTTTATTTTGAACATGCACTTTATAAGTGTGTTAAAGACAGAACCTGTAACAACAACTTTCTAGATCTTGTATTTTGTAACATCAACAATATAGAAGTACATTGTGTTGACCCAAGGTTAACTCAATTTATAAGGCAATAGTGTGTGAACTGTCTGCCACATGTTGCAGCAGTGCTCCCCTCAAATCTGACAGAGTAATCTATAATTATAGGAATGCTGATTTTAATCATTGAAATCAAACACTGGCTTGTATACCCTGGTGTATCCTAGAAGACAAAACAAGATTTTGATGAGTGCATTGACCTGCTTTATGATCTTTTGTTTTCCGCGATCAATGACTGCATCCAAAAAGTCAATGCAGGCAAACGGAAATTCCCTCCTTGGTATGACAGTGATCTTAGTTGTTCGCTCGGGAGAAGGAATCTGCTTATCGTAATTATAAATGGGGTACTGCTACTTATTGTGAATTTTCTGAAGCTCGAGCAGAATTTAAATGAGCAAGTAGAAGTAGAATTAAATACAAAGAGTATGATTAAAATGTTGAATATGACATTCAAAACAATATTAAACGTTTCTGGGGACATGTAAAATCAAGATGTAAATCAAAATCTGTCCCAAACTCAGTGCGCTATAACAATCAGTTTGCCTCTAAATCGAAAGAAGTTGCAGATTTATTTAACGATTTCTTCCAGTCCGTTTTCAAAAAAGACGACCAAACCACAGCCGTTCCACCTTTTAATGATGTCATAAGCAATGCCTTATGCAATGTACTTATTTCTGGAGACATCATTCTCAAACATCTCAATACATTGGATCCTAACAAAGCCCGAGTCCAGATAACGTTTCAGGCATTTTATTAAAGCGTTGTGAAAATCAACTTGCTTACCCACTGGTTGTTTTATTTAACAAATCAATTGAGAAAAGCAACATTTCAAAGCCGGTTTAAGCAAGCAAATGTTGTACCAATTTTCAAAAGTGGTAGTAAATGTGATGTCACAAACTATAGACCAGTGTCACTTCTCTCATTAATAAATAAAACATTTGAGAAAGTGATCTTTGATGATATATTTAACCATATATTTAACCATATATCACAGCATGTCCACATTAAGACTCGCTCTACTCAGACCAATCTTGTAACCTATGTTGATTTTCTTGCAAACTGTTTTGACAGAAAAGTACAAGTTGATAGCATCTACACTGACTTCTTTAAGGCTTTTGACTCTGTTAATCATAGACTGTTAGTTTATAAACAAGAACGTTATGGTTTTTCTGGTCAAGTTCTACAGTTGTTAAAATCATATTTAAGTAACCGGCAAAAAGAGTAGTTATTGCAATCGCTTTTCTCAGTGGGACCCACTATCATCGGGTGTTCCCAAGGGGTCACTACTTGGCCCATTGTTATTCAGTATTTATGTAACCGATTTACCAGATGTTTGTATAGATTCACAATATATCTCATATGCAGAAGATGCTAAAATCTTTAGACCTATCAAAATTATTTCAGACTGTTTAAAACTTCTAGAAGATGTTAAAAGAGTAGCCATTTGGTGTCGATGTTGGAAACTCGATTTAAATTTCGAATAGTGTTCTGTGATCTCTTTTACCATCGAGAGGGTTTTAATTGATTTTGACTATTGTATTTTAGAAACAATTCTTAATAGACAGCAAAAAGTTAAAGATTTGGGAGTTCTTTTAACCTCAAACTTAAGTTTTTCAGATCATATTTCTTTTACTGTAAATAAATCTTTTCTGTTGGGATTTATAAAACGAAACTCTCTAAATTTTACTCAGGTTGAATTTTTTAATTCTCTTTAAACTTCTCTTGTAAGGCGCTGTCTTGAGTATATTCTATTGTCTGGAACCCTTGGCGAAACTCATATATGGAATTACTTGAAAATGTTCAACGTAAATGCATAAAATATTTGTTTCAAAACTCATATTTCATATCATGCTGACCAGTATGAAGCTCTCTGTACTATGTTTAACTTAACGACTTGGGAGCAACGTCGCTCTTACCTTGATATGATGTTTTTACACAAGTGTGCAACTGGGTTTTTGTAATTTACCGGATGTTTTATCAAAGCTATGCTTTAATGCACCTGGCAAAATTTTGAGCGCGCGGCGACTTATTTGGATCGGACTACCTACACTTGCTTTCGTTTGCTTGAAATTCAAATAGTCGAATTAAAAGAAACTCCAACCAAGTCATGTTCAGGTCGAATTAATAGAGGACATTTCGACAATTATTTTTTTTGTAGAGACATGTTTGTCATGTCGAGATTGCTTCATAGGCATGCGCCATGCGTGCACAGGGCCGTAAAGATTAAGACCTTTCAAAGCCTAATGTACCCTGTTAAATTATCATCGATTATCTCATGACGGTTGAAAGTGACAACAAAATACAGGTAGAAAAGTTGACGCTACATCCAGTATCCAACCATATTGTATTGTTTAATTTGTATAGGTATTCTAGGATATCTGACAGGACAGAATTTAAAAGTACGTGGGGGAGAACACGCGAGAGGCTGGGGGAGCGGCAGAGGGGCTGTCCCCTATCTTAGTGAAAATGTTGAGAACGCGACGTATACAACGGTGCAGTCTAGTACAATGTGAAATGAATTTTCAGTGTTCTTTATTTTAATTCATGTGAGGATGGGGAAAATTGAGGACTGGTCTAATAAGGATTAGGAAGGTTGAGATTTATGGTAGACTAGGTTTTAGTAAAGGAATACGTTGTGCGTGGTGTAAAGCAACGATGCTGGCATCCTATCCAATCCTTCATACAATAGGCAATATCATTGAGCGACTCGGAGGTTATTAGGCTTTAAATATTACTTTATTTTACAGTCTCTACTGAGATATCAAGCGCACGTACAAACGACATAAAAAAAAACTGACTTGATGATGATAATTTTCATATGTTTATTAAAATTAATCGCTACCAGCCTGGATTTCCCATGGTTGAATTAAAAAAAATACATTTTATCACGGCTTTAAACATGTAACTGGTCGAAACAACACTATTTGACCGGCCTTTCACAGTACGATGATCAGTGTATCGATGTCGAACATTTGCATTGTCATATTTTCAGTAAACTTACTCGCCTGATAAACTGAGTTCCCATCATCATGGTAGGACAACACATCATTGTAAACTGGTCGGCACTTAGGCTTGCTTGAGGGCGCACCAAATTCACATTCATCGCATGTTTGTCGCAAGTTATACAAGTTTCTCTTCACTTCTTTGTGTCTCCCCACAGACTGCACCAGAATCAAACGACATCCACGTTCAAATTTGGTATGGCGATCAGCAGATGGAAAATCTGCCGTACACTTGGATGATTCCTGCAGTATTTACGTGTCTTTGTTGCTGTTTTCCCATTGGATTGGTCGCTATTATTGAGGCCTCAGAGGTAAGAACAACGCTTGTTTTCAATCAAATTTGATTCGGTCACTTTATCATGAAGATCTATAAACAAGAATGATATAAGAACAACAAATACAAGAACAAACAGACCGGCCCCGGAAGTAACGTTGGAAATTTTGACATGGACAAAGTAGATAATGTCATTAAATGTGCAACCAGACAACTTTTAATGCATGTACTAGTATTATATGTGTTGTAAAACAATCTATCTAAGCAAATATCCATATTGAATGATTTTAATCATTCCTTTTTAATATCCCCATTTTATCAATAGACACAGAAGGCCATTACGATTGGAAATCGACAAAAAGCAGAGGCCTCATCTGCGTTGGCTCGAGATTTAACTATAGCTTCAGCAGTATGTGGCATCCTAAGCTTCATGATGTCAGTTGCTTACTACTTTATCCTGAAACCCGAACACGATGTACCCGATTTCTGAAAAGATATTGCACATTCAAGCTGGAGAACAATCGAGTGCAATTTTTTCAAGTTGGACCCAAAGTTGCTCGCTCACGCCAAAGGAATGTGCATGTGCTCGAATTTGCCATTCATTCAGAAAACTTAATGTATTTTTGAATTTTAACGAAAAAACGTTTTACCTTAAGATAGACCGCGCCTCGGGGAAAGATTTTCGGACTTTAAAACTTTTTCAATATTCATTTGGCCTTTTGACCTTCCATTCATAAGGGCTCAATTTGAAGCTTATGCACAAAGTTTGCATGATGACCTAAGATTTTCTTTCTTGACTTTTAGAGAGAATGGTTGAAAGTTAACTTGAGGAAATCTTGAGGAAGAGTCTAACTCTTTCATTTTTGAGGCGCGCACTACCTTAAGCTGATTTTTTCTTTTTGTTAAATTATTTGTTGATCAGTGTCTTATTTTCTACACTTACATACCGAGTCACAGTATACAGCTTGTTCAGTTAAACTGCAGGACTCGGTTTCTTTAATTTTCGATAGAAATCGATTTTTCACTATACTATTGTAGAGTTCAATGTTCATTGCAAATATATACACGAACTGCACTCCAATTCTTAGATATCCATCACAAATGTCTCTTGATCAATAAATCTGTTGAAGAGTTTTCAAAAACAACCGACAAATTAACAGAATATTTGAGCAGTTTTGGTTACGTGAGTAACTGAATGCACAGAGGAACAAGGTCCATTGATCGACAAGCTGTCAATCGAAGTACTTGTTTCATTTCCTAACCTGAAAGGGACTGAACGCATTATATGAAAGTTTTCATCCCCTTTTCTACTTAAAACAACCAATAAACGATGGTAACTCCGTGCTTCCGACTTTTCTTTGTGTCAGGCTTTACGGATTTCGATCTTAGCGGTCACTGAAAGGTTGGCGGTCAAATAAAATGACATCGACAAGCGTCGATCGTGCACTCGCATTTATCAAGTATTTCGTAATCTTTTCTATGCAAAAAATGTTCAGAATCTTCTTAAATATTAAAATTTGAATATCAGAGTACTGTACATTTGCACATTTTTAAAGATTTATTGAAATGAGTGTATAACCTCCATCACGACATACGTCCCTCATCGCTCATTATTGACCACTAGATCGTACACCGCGGCAACAAATTAAGAGGTCGTTGATAATTGATAAAGAAAATCCATTGTGTTTAATCTCAAGACATCTCAACTCACTTTCAAAATGAAAGTTTGGAACTTGAAATCCTTTGAAAAAAGATGAATTACTCAAATAGGTTGTTTGAAGTTTAGGCTGTCAACAGAAAAAAAACCCGGGAATTTCTATATCGAAATCCAACTGGTATACACAGCGTATACATTGTGTCATTAGCGTAACCGTACATGCGTATACATTTCGCGTGAATTTCGAGCAAGATAATCGAAATGAAGCTTGACCCCCTAGCCACAGCAGTTTCGCTTGTTACGCACGTGTTGTAATTATCAACGTCCTCAGATTCACAAACTGAACTTCAGTAATGTTGGTGTCTTATGAATTTATATTGTTATGAATGCTCGTGGTCACCGAAAATGCCTCCAGATGACCTCAAATATATGGTTATTGTTTGTTAAAACTTCCTATATAAACGAATCGTAGCTTTTAAAGAAATTTAATTTCAGGTGAAAATTGTCAGGCGAACATTTTGCATTTACTACATTTGATAAGTTTACTGGCTAAATGACTGAGGATAACCTATCTTTTATGGATGTTTTGAAATGTCGTGCAATGTGTATTTCGATATGTCATCACGTTATCATTATGTAATTATATCTTCGTCGTAGTGCTGGAGGTAATAATTGAGTGTCAGCCTAGTAACATTCATTGGTTACGACTCCCTGCGTAAACGAATCATAGTTGCAATCAGTGTATGCCTTTGCCCATACTTACCACTTACATGCATGTATCTATGGCCACGCACGCACAGCGTCCTTGAATGGTAAGGTAGAATGCGCCTCGGGGACAGATATTCCTACTCAAAAACTTTTACAAATCTCTTCTGATCTGCCATTTGCGGGTGCTCATTTTAAAGCTCTTGGTGTAGTACATTATTTACCTTCTTGGTTTTTCGAAAATTTTATTTTTCTGCATAGATTTAACACAGGAATGGCGGCCATTTTGAATTTCAAATATTGGTAAAGGTTAGGTTATTTGTTTCTGTATACCAAAATTTGCATGGTGACAACTGATTTTTATACTTTATTCGCTGAGAGAAAGGTTAAAAGTTTCCTAAGGAAAGTTTGAACAAAAGTTTGCCTTTCACTTTCTCGGCGCATGCTACCTTAACTTGTACCCATATATACGTATCGAGTCGTCGCCTCTAATTTGACTAAATGTTTTGAGTGATATTGTTCTCCATACTTTGCGAGCCTTTGTTTTATATTTAATTTCAAATCAGTTGCGGCTATGTATTTCTGCTTTTATTTGAGCTCACGAGAAAACGTGACTTTAATAATAAAATGAAGGATATAAATGTACAGTACATGTCGTGAAAACTTAAAAGTAGAGCACTTTATTTCTGTGACATATTGCATAGGGTTTGTCACTTTCTTAAGGTTAGAGGGAAGTGAAGCCATACATGAAGATATATGACCTCGCGGAGACACGACTATATTTGTTCAACTGTTTGTTTATTTTGGGAATGGCAATTTCAGCAACGAAACTGTTGTGAGAAGACGATTGACGAGTTCAGGAAGCTAAATAAATCAAACTCAAGACTTCTATTCCATGCAGAAAATAAGTTGAAGGGGTCATGAGTGTTTATGTTATTTAATAGTAGCCTTTCTTCATTGTTCAGATGAATTATAACTTCCTCTTTTATTGAAATGCAGTTGAAATAACCGACGACAACATCACGTAACAACCACTTGATCTCCATGGAATCACAGGGTACATGTATTCATTAAAGTCTCCATAGACGGAACCCCTTTCGCACAGAAGAACAAGAGATCTCGCCGTCAAAGCTGGACGACGTTCCTAGTTTCGCTCCCGGATTGATCTTGAAAGTCAATAGGTCTCTTGAAATGTGTCGGTAAAAATTCAGATTAAATTCAATATTAAGGACAGTTTTAGCATTGCATTTCTTCCCTTCCTTTTTAGGAGAAGCATCATTTCGTACAATTCATAATGGGACCAGTTCAAATGAACTTTCTGGTTTCGTCAAATTACACGTATGAGTGATAATCATGCTGGTGTAATGCAATGAGTCCTTGAGTAAAGGAGCTGCTTAATGTATCCTACAATATTATTTTGGCATACCAATTGTTGAGGCTCATTTCGAAGCTTATTGACTCCGAGGAAAGCAAATTTTTACCAGCTTAATATTGTGAAATTTTGGAAATTTTTCTACAAAAGATAAAGAAATGCCAGGGGGATGGCGGCCATTGTGAATTTTAGGTAATTTTTTTCTCGAGTAAGTAGTACCAGACTTACACAGTGACTGCCGATTTTTATTCTTCGTTTTAAAGGGAATTGTCTAAAGTTTGCTTTAGGAAAGTTTGGACAAAAGTTTAGTCTTTCACTGTCGAGGCGCGAGCTACCTTAATGTGGAGACTTGATTGATAGAATAACTTGAAAAGATTGTAAAAGAGCTCGCTCATGCGTTCTTCCTCGAACGACAGAGGGCGTGAATGCCATTGAAAAAAGGAAAAGATTAAAGGGCTTGAAGTTTTTTTTGGGTTTATGGCGTATTATGTTTTGAATCTATGAAGTAGTCGAATGTCGTAGAGTATTGCTAATGAGGGTTGCGGCAGCTATGACGTTACAGCACCTGCTGGAATAGGGTCATGACCTATTTGCAATTGACTTTTATAGTGCAATAATTTCAAAGGGAAGCAAAAGAACCCTTTAGTCCCTTTAAATTGGCCTCATTTTCTTCAAAAACTACGCTGAAATTAGTGTGCTCGCCTTCAATCTTTCTATGCGAAGAGAATAGAAGCGATAATATATAATTATATTATCTCTTCTGTTCTCTTCGTATGGAAATATTGCGGACGTGCGCACAAATTAAACAGCGTAATTTTTGAAGCAAATTATCCCATATTTAAAGGGACGGAAGGGGCCCTTTGGCTTATGACATGCGGTATATGAATAAACTTTGTCGAATTTCAACCACGGTCACGGCTAGCAATCAAAACGAAATCAAAGAAAGCTATATCTGCCAAATCCACATATTTTAAAGCACATGTCGAAATTCCTCGGAGTATCAATGTTTGTCGAAGTCAGAATATCTTCACAGAAACAAACGATTCGATACTGACCGATATAACATCGTCGGACAAGCTTACGTCAAATGCCGCGAGGTCTAGAATCGAACAAACGACTCCAACGGATAACAATTTAGCCAGCGAAAACATCATTTTTCCTTACAAAGTGACTAAATGAGCTTTTATTGCACGATCAATGCTTAAATGAGTGATTTTACCGAGCACGAGTTTAACGAGAAAAGTAGACGAGTTTTATTTGTTAGGGTGTGCCCCATACTGGTGAAAACATTGAAGTACAGTTTCTTAATCTTGTCAATATTAATACATAGACTATAGTTTCTCTAGGGTCTATGATTAATATTATCCTTTCAAGAGGCATGGAAACAACATAATACTGAAACTGGATACCTGATATTTGGCTACGGTCAGTCTTACAGGAAAAGAAATACCGCCAGTAAAGATAAGAAACCCTGTGATCGATTATCGGGTACTTTTAACATAGGTTTATGGTTGAACCTAGGTTTTTCCAACTTAAAATTTTATAGAGAGGAAAATAGAGACCATTTCACACCAAAACTTTGCATTCATGTTGCGACCTCAACGATCTGATACAGAGAACTATCCGGTATGACGATGATATGGCAGTCATTAATTCAAAGACAGTACAACACTGGTATAGTCTTTGGCAGTGCATAATGGCGTAATTTTCTTCAGATCTCGATAGCCCTGTCTAAATATCTATTTATATCATTCCATCTGTTCAAAACGCTTCCTAGATTAAACAGGTTACGCAATGATGGGGGCAGCTATCGACATTCAATATTTAGTATCGATGTAGCGGTTGTAATGGAATACTGTAGATGACGAACACTATAATTCAAAACCGTAGGCTGGACGCAATTTGTCATAGATTGTTACCTAATGAGGTAATTCTTATCCCGTGCTATATGCTAAATATATTCAGGTATGTTTACTTCCAAAATAGAGGCTTTAAAACAGCACAGCATCGCTTGTCGTCCACTTACCGCCAGTGTTGTAGCCAGGAATTTTAAAACAGGGAACACTGTGTCCCTTTACCGTTTATTTTTGGGGACATTTTGCACATTTTGGGCACAACATGCGTCAGTTGTCAATCAAATTATGCATTATTTTATCATAAATTTGTTTCACTAAACAAAATTTAAGCTATCTGGACCGCATCGCTATGCTTTATTTTCAGGCAATTGTAACAGTATACCGTATTTGCCTCCAATCAGGGCTCAATCGGACTACAACAAAGTGCAGCGTTTTAGTTACTTTTAATCATAGCCTCCAAAGTACGTAAATATAAGCCGAAACTAATCAAAACAAAACAAATGACATCGTCAGTAACAAGTATTACTTGCAGACTACACCCATTGAACACAGTCGACCCGAGGTGACCCGTAGTGCGCTAAAACTGCTGATGTGCAGCTTGAATAAGCTCTTTCTCTAATTGGTCCATTTTCACTATTCACAGCCACTTAGGGAGTCTATTTGTATTGTTTTCATTATATTGGTCACATTCAGCCACCCAATTGGGTCAGATCTTTTTCAGCGCTGCACATTAGCCCCGCTAAAATGCAGGACAAAGGGTTCCGTTTTGGGACATTGTCGCAAGGGCACGTCCTGGCTGCAACACTGTATACCCCCGTAAATCACGTGATACAAGTTAATTTATAACCCCGCTTCAAATACAAAGTTACTGCATACCTGAAAAAAGGCAAACCATTGATCTCATCCGAAGTAGGTTTTTATATCTGGTTTCCATCACTGACTGCGCAATTTCAATATGGCTCCAGATAGGGTAAGTGAACTGATGGTGATACTCGCTCATGACAACTTAGTTTTGCCGAAATGTAACTTATTTCATTTCTTCCAAAGTGTTTATCCCTCTTTGCCTCACAACAAAATGCGTTAAATAGGCCGCACCACATCGCGTTAAAGCTTTCCTGAATAACATTTTCCTTAATATAGGCAGTGGCTAGCTTGAGAATCAATGTTATGTGCAGACACCCCTGAGCCCACACAAATACATGCACAGCGCCTTCAAAACTCTTCTGAATTACAGTGTTCGTCAAAGGCAGATTTCCATTACCGCTACGTCGATACTGAATATCACAGCAACGATTGTACTTTGAATGTCTATCGCTCCTCCGTCATTGCGTAACCTTATTCATCTAGGAAGCTTTTTGAAAAGACGAAATAATGTAAAAGATTAAATATTCTGAGAGGACTATCGAGATAGGGAGAAAATGACGCCATGCACTGCCAAAGACGATCCAGTATTGTACAGTTTTTGTGACTGCCATATCATCGTCATACCTGATAGTTCTCGGTATCAGATCGTTGAGGTCGTCGCATGAATATACAGTTTTGGTGTGAAATTCTCTTTATTTTCCTCTGATTGTAAAATTTAAAGTTGGAAAACCTAGGTTAACATTCAAACATAAACCTGTGTTACCAGTATCCGATATTCGATCACAGGGTTTCTTATCAGTACTGGCGGTATTTCTTTTGCTGTCAGACTGACAGCAGCAATTACCAGGCATCTAGTTTCAGCATTATGCTGTTTCCATGCCCTTTGAAAAGATAACATTAATCATAGACCCTAGAGAAACTACAGTCTATGTATTGATATTGATATGATTAAGATTCTGTACTTCAATGTTTTCACTGAGTATGGGGCACACCCTGACAAATAACACTCGTCTACCTTTTTCGTTAAACTCGCACTGCCATTTAAAGTTCCATTAGCTGTATCTTCTGGCGATTTTTTCGTTAGTTTTGATTGAAATGATCACTGGCTCATGTTGAATAGCCTGTCAAATAACAGAGAATCGCATATTATTCGGAAACATTACGTGCCCTACAACTAAATAACATGTGATTTTACAACGAAAATTTCAATTTTTGTCCGGACAGAAATACAAACTCTGTTGACACGCGGATTGCAACGTAGGCATTCTTCTGCACCTGCGCGAGCCATTTACAAAAATTCAAAATAAATATTCATTACTTATGCCCGGAACTACGTCGTAATCCATTGTCCGAGCACGTTGCGTAGCCAGATGTCTGGCAATCCGCGACGCGATATTGTTTTGATCCCGCAATAAACGTGAACTTGTACTGGTGTGATCGCGGCGTCACCATATTTGCGTTCTCCCCAGCACGCTGAGCATGCCAGACGTCAACAAACGAGCTCGGAAGGGCAACATGTTTGAATGAAAAATTAGCAGTTTTATGTGGCTATAACATCACTAATCATGTTTGTTTCTTCGTAAAACAACATTTTGCAACAAATATGAGCCTCCAACATGGAATTTTCCGAGGTGAAAATGGTCAAAAGTTACAAATAATGGCCCTTTAAGCATTCGCCGTGAAATAAAAGCTCATTTAGTCACTTTATACTGAAAATTGATACTTTCCCTGGCTAAATTGTTATCAATTGAAGTCGTTTGCTCGATGCGAGACCCCGCGGCATTTGACGCAAGCTTATCCGACGACGTTATCGGTAAGTATCGAATCGTTTGTTTCTGTCAAGATATCTGACTTCGACAAACATTGATACTCCAAAGAATTTTGACATGTGTTTTAAAAATATGGATTTGGCAGATATAGCTTGTGAAATTCTTTGATTTTGTTTTGCTGGCCGTGACCGGGGCTGAAATTCGATAAAGTATTTTTGACTACACAGAAACCATTTACGGCCACATTGCTATGAGAAGGGAAATTATATTGAATTCGCAAAATACGTGTAATTTCAAAGGTGACAAGAGAAAAATTCTTCGGTCGTAATGCTTTGCTTCCCGCGACATCGACATTTTGTTAGACATATTTGACATATATCAGACTGTGTAATCAAGTACCATGACATGTGCGACGTGTAACTTTCATAAACGTCGACGATAACAGGACGATTTATGAGGTAACAGGCGAGACCAAGAATATCTATCTATTCGTTACATAAGAGAATTCCTTTGATTGACGCTTGTGTCACCAGGTGTTGAACTTGAATGCGTATATATTGGTGTAAAGGTCTTTTGTCTTCAGTCTCGGTCGAAACTCCACGATGTGCACACAAGTATTTTTTTTATGTGTGTATTCTCTAAATCTTGTGATGCAGTTTTATAGATCTTCCGTTGCCTTTTGACAATGCGTTGTAAGGGGGGAATTGTGTAATAAAAGTGGTGAGTTTTTCGAGGGTACACAGTACGCTCGTGGGGTGTGACGACCACAACATGCCGCATATTATCACTGTTGTGTATCATTTAATTATCAATTCTCGAAGTTCAGTATAGATGACTGCTGATTGATCATAGGGTAAACTGAGACTGATGACGTCAGTAGTGAGTGTATTGATCCAAATGTTTTGCGTATGAATGACCCAGCGTTGACATGAACAAGATTAAATGCAGGGTTATTGATTTGCGGGTAACCCAACGTTTTGGAACAAGTGAAGCCTTCGATTTTGCCGGCGTGTCAGGAACAATTTCTAGCAAGGAAGTCGCGAGAACTCTGAGAAGTTGAACCGTAGTCTAGAACTTACTTTTAATCACCGGGAACTTCCAGACATCAACTGCGACAGTGCCATGCAGTGTAGACTGAATTTTATGGTCTGGTTGTGGTTAGCCTGTGGTGGCGCCCTCCTCGTCTTCCAAATTACCATCGGGACGTCCTTACTGCAGTTCGGTGAGCCGCAAGTTGAAGGACCAAAGCTTGTCTTCGGTGGAGATAAACAGACGAAAACTAGGCATGATGACACGAATAGAGGTACTCTCAACTGTCCAGTTTGTCAAGAACCCGTTCAAGAGTGCCCAAAATGTCAAAGCTGCCAAATCGATTTTCCAGCGATCAGGATTTTCCTGGAAGAGCACGTTACGCAGCAGAGAAACCATCCCCTAATCATCGCAAAAACAAGAGGCATAACCAGGTATGGTTCGGTAGAATCATGTTATGATTAATATCACTCTCATAGATTTTCATTGAATTATAAAAAGTAAAAAGATGCAGAAATACCATGACTTGAAAAGTAGTTACGCATTCAAATAAGATTTTCATAAAGTTTGTTTTTCGCACATGGAGAAACATTTTGACCCATAGATAAATGTTGAAAAGGGGTTGCAGAGAAATTCATGCACATTATTGTACAATTAACACATACATAGCTTTGAGAAGGCTAGTTTATTAACAACAAGGGTTCTTTTGTTGACGAGGGCTATGATCTGACTCCATACAATATTAATTGCAGTAGCCACACTGACACTGAATGTAAGCTTTATTTTGTGATCTCATTTAAATAAAACGCTTTTGGTATGGAGTAGAAGTTGAAGTCCTCAGCAGTTATTTACCTGAACAAATTATTGAAGAAACGTGACTAGCTACAATTAATTAAGGCAGTATTGTTTTCGTATAGGTTTTGAATTTAAGTGTGCTTTTCGAGTGCATCGATTATCTGTGTTTGTAGTGCATTCCAAGGGAACTTGTTTGCTCATTTGTCGCAGTGCGTCATTGAATGGCGCGATTGTTAGTGGGAGAAGTATATCTTTAAAGTGTTCAATGTTTTTGGTCATTTGTCAAGAACACGGATATGAACGCAATGTTCATAAAACACTACTTAACTTCCTTAAAATGGATGTCGAATCTTTGAATACATAATGCATCTGGTCATAAATTTTCAATGATCGGTAAAAGCAGGATCTGTAACAAGAGAGGGGACTCTAATACTGAGCATCGTCCGCAAACCGTTACTGTAAACTGTGTCAGTTATGACACTAAAATGTTTACATTGCGGTGAAGTTAGCATGATAGGCTTCACAACGCGCCTTGTAACTTACAATAATGACCTTTTTATTTGTGGACGATTTCGAATATTTTCAGGGTTCCGGGTTTCTATATGTCTCTACATCCTCCAGACAAGGACCAGTTTGCCAGTAAGGTCATCCTGTCAACGGGTCACTGGGAAGGTCAGAAGGTCAGCAAATTACTCTTGTACATGGCGGACGCACCAAACGACTACTACTTTGTGGATGTAGGGGCACATATAGGTACTACATCATAATTCTGTTGAACAGAGCCCCCTTTTGGTAGTTTTCCTTTCTTAGTTTTTCTTATTTAATTTCCTCTTTTGTTTCTCTGCTGAAATCGAGATGTTTTACCAGATGACAAATTCGACACAGTAGAGATTTCCTTATGAGTAGTACAGTGTTTCTGTTTTTTCCAGCTATAAAATATTCTTGTTCTCCTTGCTAAAACATTACAAACGACATTACCCCTACCATACTCAGTCTATCAAGATAGTGTGTTAGGCAATACTAGTAATATTCATTGTTCACTGGTGGACTTGAAGAAAACAAAGCGAGACTTATGACGTCATTCGTCCCTTCACTAGAGGTAAGAGGGCTCATCTGATCCTCGAGTCTTCGTGCTATGCGCCACGTAAACTTTTAGGTGCCGCCAACTGCCTTACTGGTAAATTTCGCAAAACCATCAGAAAACATATTTTGAAGGATGTTACTTATTTTCTTGACCTTGAGCTAAAATTTGGAAGGGGAAATAGAGCTGTTCGTAACTGCCCTCCCACCTGCATACACGGAAAATGTGCCCCCACTAAATTTTGATGCCCACTGCCCTTCAGTGTATCTATGGTCTGCCCGCTCCCCACAACATTTCAAGCCTCCCACTGCTCTCTCCCCACTACTGAAATTCCCCATTGCCTATTACGGAGGCCCACTATAGGTAATCCAGATCAACGCAAAATCGAGCAGCTAGCAATAACCTTGGCACATTGCTCCCCTCTAAGTTAGGAGCTTAATCTCCCCTCAAGGTCTATTTAAGAAAATGAAATTTCTTACCCTCCCACAGTAAATATCGATTTTTTTTCTTCTCGCCCGCTGATTAGTTTTGAAATTTGCCCGCCCACTGAAAAACTGCGCGCGAACACTTCTTTTTACGAACAGCGTAATTTGCGGCACCTGAAATTTCTACAGTTAGAGAATGACATCAGCGCAGCTTGGCATTTATGAGCATGAAAATATGTGAATACGTTCCATAACTTTTGTGTTGTTTTGAAGAGCGTTGAAAATTGTAGATTTCCAGGTAAAATTGGTGGCACGAGAAGACACTGTTTGATCTTGTGATGACGTTCAGTCAATGAAAATGTTTGTTAATGATGCCAATATTCAGTTTTGCGGCAGAAAGTGCGGAGAATTCATAATGTAAGGGTCGTGATGATATCCTTAGATTAAGATTTCTTTTTTATCGGTAAATGTGGCATGCTTTTTGGAGTAGAACAAAATCTGCAGTAGATACACAGGCCAAGAACACTACAAATCTAAGTTCGAAAACTTGAAAGTGGATGTCAATTTTAGAACAGTGTTCAAGGATATTCAGTTTTTTGTTAATCGTATAACTCGGGGTGGGGTTGGAGGAATGTAATATTGTAACTAAAAGCACACCTGTTACTGTCATATGTAATTTTTTTCACTCACTCTAAACAGGGTTTTTGGCGCTTTCAATGGTTGCAAGTGGTCACAGAACTATTGCAATGGAGCCGCTCGCCCACAACTATGGGCTGTTACGAGAGAGCATCCTCTTGAACAGTATGGATGATAAAGAAGACCAGTCTATGATTGAAACTTTTAACATTGCCCTTGGTAACGAAACATCATCATACTGCATGTCCGTTGGAACGGGAAATCAAGCCTTTGCGAAGATCGACGCTGGTGAGTGTATTACTTCAGTTTTCTTTATTGGAGTGATTACACAGATTCGATTTCCTTCTTGATCGAATTTTTCATGGTATTTCGTTCATTTTTATTGAGATCCCTAATGGCTTATATTTTGTTAGTTTAAAAGTAAGAGAACTTAGCATATTGAAAAGTATTAATTTATTTTGTTTTCTTGTCGTTCAATTTTAATTTGTCATCTTATATGCCCTCATGTCATTGTACGCATTGTCTAAATGTACCTGAGACAACATAGGTTCTTCTGATTGTTCCGAAAATGAATTGTTAGATCTCGCGTACGCATTTTTGTAAAATAAATAAACATTATCCACTTATTGCTGCGGTTATCCTGTGATAAGAGTGCCAATGTTCGTGACGGTCTCTATTATTAGCCAATGAGATCTCGTAAATGTCGTGTTGTGTTCAATCAGTTTCTTTACAGTGAATAATTAACTTTCTTATAGAAGGATGAATATTTGAAATTCTACGTATTTTCAGGTACTTTTAACATGGAGTGTGACGCAACAAGACACAAGGTTGAAATGAAGAGGCTGGATGACGTCATACCTGACAAAAAGATATGGTTACTCAACATTGACGTACAATTTGACGGACCTCTTATTATTTACGGCGCGAAGAAAATTTTGGCGGGAGAGAATCCTCCAAAATATATCCACTTCATCGTTTCGAGAGACGTTGGAGTTGATCTGAAAGTCTTTCTTTCGTGGCTTCAACAATTTGGATACAAGATGACAGACTCTCGGGTCGGAGCCTTGTCGAACATTGATATATATGTAGATACAGCTGTAGGGGGGCAACCAAATTACATTATGGCAGAACATTCCAAAAATCATTGATATCATCGCTATTGCGGCTCATCTAGGGTATAAGCATGTAGACATTCATGGTTCTCGACTTTAATTATGCGTTGTGTGCATCGACTATTTCAGTTCTACCAGTTCAATGTAGCCTTGATTATAAAATCCTGCTTCAAACTTACAAAGCTTTCGATAGCCAAGCTCAAGTCTAAATCGACAAGCCGTACAGACCTGCTCGTATATTGTGCTACGAATTTAAAAATAAGTTGTGCTTATCTCAATATACAAAATAAGATATGGGGGATAGCTCGGGCTTTCTTAGTACGGTTTTCCGTGCGATTTACGACGTGATCATATAGTGATGATAATTTTGTTGAGAAAATTTAGTGAACAAAATCGACAGTCGCCGCCATCACGGACATCACAGTATCACAATAGAATCTACCAACCATCTATATTAACAAAGGACAGGAATTTGCCTTAATTACGAACAATGCTAAAACTATGCCTTGAAGTTACAGTGTTCTACCCTCACCATGTTGAACTTAAAGGGAAGGTCTCATGGGTTTCTAACAAAAGCGATTCACTGACGTGTTTTCTTAATGTTGTTACAATTCGGTTCTTGTCGTTGGTACAGGTGTTTGTTTCTTCGTGCATTTTAGTCGGTATCCGGATTCTTCACCATATATTATGGGTCATCGTCTTTCATTGGGAAATAGTCAACGCGGGGTCGTCGACCGGGACACAGAAAGAGAGTATTGACTCAAAGTTTCCAACGATAACAGCGTTTACATATTACACATGGACGTTAATACCGCGAGATTTTGACCTTTCAACCTTTTATATACAATGATTACTTATTTGCACCTAGTTAAAATGTAAACTCCTCATATCATTCCCTGTACCTGTTGATATCACCCGTGATCACACCTCTCATATTTCTATGTCAACATCATAAATTGTTAATGCTTTCGTTATGAGTTCTTGAGTGATTGACAAAAGGAAAGAAGTGTACGATTTTCGAAATATTGCATATTATCAAAGTTTACGTCAAAGTGAATGACCTCTATTCTATTTTGTCAAGATATTGACGAGTGAAAAAATGATAAAATGTTCAATTGTAGATATTTTAAATGATGGGGTGTAATCACGTATATTCAGGTTTTTAGAGGAAGAAAAAAATTCATGCAAAGTCAAGGTCAATGTGACACTGTAACGGTCAGTACTTTGTCGAATACAGTTGCCAAGCCTTCTGGCAACATGTGAGCATGTCTTTTGTACCTGTCTTTATGACCTGTGGTATGAAAAGACAGATATAATTATCAATTATCACCGCATTCATCGACAAAGAATTTGATGAGTGTTGTACAATTATGAGCAGTTTAAGTCACACACTAAAATGTCACCCCTCTTAGATCTGATATTGTACCTACGGGAACAGTCTTTCGAAGTCCTGGTTTGGAGAGTTGGCGGTAAACTTACCGATTTTATTTATGCAAATTTTATGAAACTGTTTATCCCTAATTACCTGGCGCTATTGGCCATAGGAAGACATGTTCCCATAGTCGCCTCGATCATATAAACATTTAAGGCGAGTGAGAAATGTGGTCGCAATTTACAGGGGATTGCTCTTTCTAGGGTTATCGGTAGTACATGGAAACAGTAAATATCGACAGGGAGTGTCGCATGATAACATGGGTGAACAAAAATAGTGTAGAAGTGCCATGCCCCCGGGCAATGTTCTTGTTTTAATCTTTTCCCGCAAAGTACTGCCATGTTTGACGTGTTTGTTTGCCCAACGACATGGTCGTTATAATTTGTTATCTTTGAAAACGGTGAAATTTGTGCCAATTTCGTAAAACACTTAACTGGTCGTTTCCTGTTTACCCATTCTCTGAATGATATAGAAATGTAAACAGGTGGTGAAAGAACTTATTCATTCCCTAGTAGTCCACGAGGTCGCCTCAGACAGTTATATTGCTCAGCCTTATCTAGATTTTAAGTTGGTTTATTATTATTGGGTGCTCTGATTTATCTCTCAGCATCTCATTTATTCATATGCTAAATACTAGTACCATGTTAACTTGTAAAATCGAGCTTTGAACGAATTAATAACTGAAATAAATTTCAAATCCAACTTTGTGTATTAGTGGAAACTGAATCGTTGGCGCGAAAGTATGACCTCTGCCGGTCAAAGGGACCAGTCATTTTAAACGGACGGGAGGGATGGACGAAAATTTTTCTTGTTCGGCTAAGTTTCTTATGTTTCATAGCTCTAACCGAAGTGACCCCAGCCTTTTGCAACATTTCCCCTCAAACTAAGCTCCAAAACGACTTCAGTATACAAATCTATCATATTTGATAGATATCCAAATCAAGACATACTATCCCCAACTCGTGTAAGAAATCTGATCCCAGGTCCTTGGGGATGTAAAATTATTTGATGAATATGTAGAGGTAGCTGATAGATCTCTACACAAAACGTCTTTGAACTGGTGCGTAGAGCTCATATATTGCAGACAAAGCTGTTAATTGTGTGATCTACCCGTTATAAGGTGCCCTTGGCGTTGTTGCTCCATTAACGAAATATTCTGGGCGTGGTTTACCTAATCATTTTTTATAAAGTGACCCCCTTCATTTGATTGCTGCTTTGGAAACGGTCCGCTACTTTATTTACTGTGATCTTGCCTTTTCCCGAAAAAAAACCAAAAAACGCCCGGGTCGAAAAAATGAGCGGTCCCTAAATAACCTTCGGTGGAGCTGTGTCCAAAGCCAACAGCAAATATCTTGATCACAGATAGAGAATACATGCAGTAGGACCCTTATACGTCAGGAAGATTTGGAAATACAACATATGTCGACATCAAGCAATCGTCAGTGACTATATGAGGTTAGTAAATTTGGCAGTGCCAAATATCTGTGTACATCTGTAGAAATGTTGACTTTACTGAACACTGAGATACTTAAGTTGAAGCTGAACCATTGCAACTGTCACTCTGATGTCTACGCCAATTTACAAAAAGAGTAAATAATTCTATCATCAATGTATTAGTTAAATTATGAATTAAGCAAATTGTTCAACGCCACTGTTTCCATGTCAATGTGGCGTACGCGTTTGTTGCATGAGTGATGACTTGCTGCGTGGAAATGCTCTAATGCACGTGTAGCCTCGTGTACGGCTTGTGTAGCCACGGGCGAAGAACTGCATAGCGATTGTCCGCTTGGGTTGAAACTGAAACAATTTTAAGAATCTTTGATCGTTTCTGCTTCCATTGCTCTGTGCTACCTGGGTATTAATACAGTCAACTCGGCGATTGGGATTTACACCATTCGAGCATAAATCGTAGAGTGTTTAAACATAAATTCTTTAGTGTTGTGAAATAGCACGGCAGTGTCTTTGTGCAAAGTACTGGTTGGAATGCTAATAAAGTGTAAAATATCACTTTGCAGAGGACGCATAGAGAGTTATCTTTGCTTGCCGTCTATAAAGGCATGCTTCTGTAAAGTCAGTTGTAATTGTCCCCGAGGCTGTCTTTCGCCCACTTTAAGCGATGCATTCATTGTTTCGCTTCGATAAAGTTTGTGTGTGATGTGTGATAGCGAGCGTACGAGCGTGAGTGCTTCACGAACTCTCCAGCGTGTGGAGGGGTCGCAGTCAGAAAAATGTAACAACTTAGTTCGGTTATTGAACCAATCTTTTTGAGATTGGGGATTCGGCCGAGCGGTTTTGTCTGTAGCTTCTACGCTAGGCGACTAGATGCCGTACGTTGTGAACCTTTAAGCAAACCTTCCCACCTGCACATACAATTCACTCGTATCGAGTGGGCTTCGTACTACCTTACGGACGAATTGTTAGATGTTTGGATTGATGCTCAATGAACACGATTGCAACTCATTTAAGACAGTTTGATTGTGAACTAATGTCGGTTTAATCTGCTAATGTAAGCTCATCTCCTTTTCTCTTTAAGCAAGGCACTTGCTTTTGTGAGTAATTTGTAATATTGCAAGATTCAGCTATAGGGCACCCAACACTTTTGAGAAATTTGAAAAATATAAAGATCCAATTCTTCCAAATTAGTTCCAATCATGATAATGAATAAATATCCAAAAGCGAAACGTTTTGTAACATTTTAACCCTTGTTGCTCAATCAAAAAACACCGATTCCTCTGATGAAGATTCTTATCAATAGTAAGTTTCTGAGTTAACATTTACTGGACTTTAGAAAATAAAGGTCAAAGGTCAAAGTTTGGGCCCCGTTACTGAGCTGCACACGCAAATAAAATTAACTTTAAACAACCTAATGCACTACACAGATATGGCGTCCGAGAATGAATGTAGCTGCGGTACAACTTGGCGAATTGTAGAATGGCAACCTTTTCCAGAAGAAGAGGGTGCAACACCAGGTATACGACGTTCCCTCAGGAAGGCGGATATATTTGTGGTAAAGTTAAAAACCTCTACATTTGATGTCAATTAAAAACTCGTGAAGAATCACAAAGGAATCAGCTCGATTTACCTATTTTGTCATCATTGTCCTTATGTCACGAATACCTGATGACCCTTGTGAAAAAGCAATGTGTCAGTGTTACCATTAAATTACCCATGGAATCTTTATTAGTTGTTCAAGAATAATTCGAAATAGAAATATTGCACTGCAGAAGTGTATAGTAGTACATTTACATTATGTATTTATTGAAGCTATGAAGTCATATTGTGAATAGATGGAAAAGCATAGTTGTCATGTTCTGTTGCCTTTAGTTGAAAAAATTATCTGCAGCGATATTTGTTACTCACGTTAAATCTTTATGAAAAAAGTTGAAATCAAAGAACGAAGTTTATATTTATCATTATTATTGATAATTATCATTCATCTTCGATTGAGCGAAAGTAAATTTATTTGATGAAATGAATGTCTAGCGTTGATGTTTGATGTCTAGCATTGATGACATTTATGGAGTTCACGACATCGAACTATAAAGTAAGGTAATTTTTTGACAATAAAATATACTGAAAATCCCTTCAATTGACAGAGGGTACATAGGTTCAATATATATATATATATATATATATATATATATATATATATATATATATATATATATATATATATATATATATATATATATAGATAGATAGATAGATAGATAGATAGATAGATAGATAGATAGATATATATATATATATATATATATATATATATATATAATATATATATATATATATATATATATATATATATATATATATATATATATATATATATATATAATATATATCGAAATCGAACTGAACATGCAGATTCGAGATTTCATTCTCGTATAATTTGTTCAAGGCATATGAAATCGAAGTCATTAAGAAGCAGAGAAAGTACACTATATTTAGGAGATTCAGCCAATTCTATGAGTTGAATCAAAAGGTTGGTTTTCTTCTTGTTTGTTTTTTCTTTAAAATGAAACAGCAATGCAGGTTATATGCCTTCTTAAATGCGAAACACTCTATAACAGTGACTGTGACATTTTATTAGCGAAATTTGTGTTCAGTTTGTTTATTTTTGTGAACATAGTAACAGTTGTTTTCCTATTTTAAAGTCTCCCACAGTAAAATCAGTCAAGCAGAAGTGAGTGTCATATTGATTTGATATTCTCTCATATTGTGTCACTTTCAATCCTATAAACGTGCTGGCTAAATCCTCCTGTCTTAGCTGGGTAATTTAGCTCATTACTGTCACCAGATGGTTTTTGCATCGCACTGCTATGTCTCTGCACTACAATAAGTATCTTTATTTGATCATAGGCCAGTAG
The DNA here is from genome assembly GCF_041260155.1 of Ptychodera flava. Classification (NCBI taxonomy): domain Eukaryota; kingdom Metazoa; phylum Hemichordata; class Enteropneusta; family Ptychoderidae; genus Ptychodera; species Ptychodera flava. Next base: position 32,309,708 of record NC_091946.1, read on the forward strand.
AAAACATAAAAGTTTATTTTAATTGGCCTAACGTGTAAACATGTGCATTTCAAGAATTATATTCAATATGCTGCTCGTTCGTGACCATCATAAAAGCCGTCGACTTCTACTTAGGACTTAAATAATATCACACTACACCTATCCAAAATTGAAACGAAATGTGTCATACCTGATTTCGTCAGTGTTTTTTCGTTTCTTGGACCTGGTGATTTACTTGCCTTATATGATAACGATTGCTGGAATTGGTTTGATGTCTAATAGCTTGTAATTACTAATAACTTCTTGATCATCTGTACTTATTATTCTCGACAGATAAAACCCCGCTGTGAACACATCGTGCTGTCTTTTCCACCGAGGACATTTATGCAACCCCTCGATAAAGGTTTGTGTAATATTTAAAAACTAGGTTCAAAATTTCGATAAAGTGACATTATCCTCCACCAACTTAATTTATTATCAAGGGAGCCCCTGAAATTCTACTGAACAATGTACGTTTAAAGAAGAAGACTAGCGATAGATTTAAATGAGTTGGATTAGAAATGTAGGGGAAAATACGATGATTTTTACTTCGTCTTTTCTTCTAATTTACAATAAATGTTCTGTGTAACAACTTTGTGTATGGAAATTTCAACGAAATTGTTATCTTTAAGGGCCTTTATACTAAACGACACTTGCATTTAGTGTATACTGTTGGTAACTTAATGGTCTTTCAAAGTCTATTGCAGATTCTTCAAGTCCTTTAGCACATGTCTTTATTATTGTCACTTTCGGCCTACGTTTTCAAAAATGTTCATTACAGACTTTCTAATTTATGTAATCATTATTGTGTAAGTATTTTATTTGGTATAAGTTCTGTATTATCTCTTGTTGAGCTAATGAGAAAATGTGTTTTCCATTGAATTTCATCAGTAAAGTTTGGGCAGTATGCACCTCGAAATCGAAAGACCTAAACCTTTCGCTCAAACTTTTCATTCATGCTATAACTTTTCATTCATGCTCAAACTTTTCATTTTCATATCTCGTTCCATGTAAATTATAGTTACTTTGTATTTTTATTTGGCTACTGTCAGATTTGAATAAATATAGACATTGCCTGAGGTAGTGAACATAGCAGAGTACTTTAAATTTTATCATACATCACTTTATATATTATAAGCAATTGACAGAAACTGCTCAATACTTTTGGCTATTTGTAGTACACCTTTCTTCTTTTGTCCCTTAATCTTTTCTCTACGTTTTTCTGTATTTCTCGGTTTATTCCTCTGTTTTCTTTTTGTTCTGACTGACAATCGGCAGACTAGCCATAAATCAAAATAAAAAAGTCCTTGAAATAAAATCTAATAAAACAAAAATGGTATAACTGTCGGAGATTCAACAACAAGAATAAAAGTTAGCGTTAAGTGTGCTCGGTATGGTATGAACTTATGTGCCCTTTTCAGAGTAGGCGTTAAGTGTTATTCAAAAAAATTAAGGTTGAAATGTACCTCTATAGATCATTGTTTTCAGATATGCTTTTAATGTAGGATATATGACTTATTTTTTTCGCTTTAAATAGCTTTTGTGATGGTTGGAAACCGTTGCAATCGTTTAAAATATTATTCTCATTGTTTTTGTAGCAACACTCGACTTCAGAAAAAGGGAGCTTGATATATTCATTAAACACCTAGCTGATCACAGAGTATTGCGCAATTGGTGAGTATGACCAGTCCATTGCTCGATTGATTTTGACAATGTAAAAATGTAAAGATTGAGACTCAAATAATTTATTTTTTCATTCTAGTGAGCCAGTGAGAAATTTTTTTGCGGATGAAATCACTGATGATAACGCTCTTGTCAAAAGAGTAAGTATAACATGCATCATAGGAGATGTTTGCCGGTGTGCGTTGTTTTTACTTTGGATATTATTGTCGTCGGTTTTTGAACCACCTTTTCAGAGTTAGAGATTAAGACGTGGTTATCCGTCTTTATTTGCTAATATCGGAGCAAGGTAAATATATTAGGTACCGTACATTGTTGGTTCAAATCTGATCGACAACATTAGCATTGTGAATGTTGCGGTAATATCTGCTGTCATCATTTTTTATCACATCTGGAAAATTATACGTGAGATTAATTGTTAGGGAATGTAATCGACACGAAATAGTTCGTAATACTACGGTTAGCTGTACTGTAAAAAGCCTTAAGATAGATAGATAAATAGATATTTATTATAGTGACTAGTGACATTACACCAAGCCTCAACGGGCTTATTAGTCACTTTTTAGAAAGTGGTACAATTTCATATGAGGGACTGTGCCCAAATACATGAGAAAAGAAAACATTACAAAGACTTCTTGTCTTATATTATTATAGTGGGAAAAAGGTCAATCACAAAGATTAATTCTTATCGTTTTTCGTATAATATGGATTGTCTTTTCCCATAAGCCCTGGCGATAAATTTTGTCGTGCTTCGACTAATTTTTTTCAATTAAGTGTTCTAGTTTCTGTGTATCAGTAAGATTTTGGAAGCCATCGATATGATTTCCAGCAATACCAAATAAATTTTCACGATATTCATTGTATAAAGAACAATGTATGAGAAAATGAATTTCATCTTCAACAGCATTTTGTTCACAAAACATACACTTTCTGTCCTGTGAAGCTTCCCCTCTAAATCTTCCTGTTTCTACCCGTAATGGTAAAATTCCAAATCTAAATTGAGCCAAGAAAGAACGTTTACTACGATCCAAGTTACATGACAAATATGACTCCCTTCCGTAAAGTGATTTGAATGGTCTGTAGGTACGTAATTTTGGTATATTACTTATATTGTTTGACTACGAGTCTGCTGCATCAACAAGGAGTTTAAAGTCCATTCACTCTATTCTCTCTGTATAATTCTTATGATCTTATGGATAAAACTGTTGGTGCTTCAAACACATTAATCATGTAGCCTGTCACAGTACTTGTTTGGTCTGCCTCTCTTTGTGCTCGTATGGAAGCTCATGGAGTACATTAAGTTTTCACCATATTATGTTTGGTAAAACTCGAACTTTTCATTGTCCCCACACTCTTAACAGGGCGATAGTGGCATTTTTCTTGCTCTTTAAAGCCTTCCCTTAAATTATCAGATTTATCTAACATAAATATTATTTACTTGATAAAATATTCAATGGAAAACAAAAGAATGACAAACTGTTGATGGGCTATTGACACATTCGCTAATGCGAGAACCTGGGATTTAGAAGGGCACCTTTAAATGTCAGAAGTTAATATTAGGTAATTTCTTTCTTTGCTACAAATTCTACACTGTGACCAGTGGCTTTTATTCTAGGATAATGATGCGCTCAAGTTAGTTTTGGTCTGGGTTTAGTGTTAGCTGTCATTTTGAATTCTGTTTATCTTTTTATTCCCGGAAATGTAATTGTTAAAAGTTTCCTGCGAGCAAAAGTGTAAGTCTTTATAATAAGTATTTCAATATCAAGGTGCGTACTACCTTCAACGAATTGAAGTGTGCATTTCAGGTCATTGATTTAATGTAATCACCACACTATTGATTCAAGTTTGAACTCGCTTACGAGTGAGGAGCTCACAATAATAGTACGTTAGCGAATTAGGGTAATACACCAGATTTATCCTCGATCTGCATTTACCATGTCAACTGAGACCTAAAGTCATACAATTCATAGAATTATATGTAAGTGTGGAAATCGCTTTGCATAACGATGTCATGAATGTTTCAAAATTATTTGCATATTATGCATCATCATCATTCGGTCGTTTTCCAAAGGCATTCAGAGAACTGTTTGGCATGTCGTCTACAAAAAGACATCAAGGTTCCTTCCTTGCTCAGTCAAATGACATAAAGACAGGTCGAATAATTAGTATAGTTAGAGGTGATTAAATTACCAGCTCGAAGAAATAAATAGAATATGACAATAGCAAACCAGAACATTCGTCATGCGCACTTCCACCTTTCTTTCATGCAGCCCGAATTTGCTAATGTACAAGATCTAGGTATTGACCTTAGATGTCCTAATATCTATTCGCTAGCCTTTACACACCAGAGTGTTTAAAGCAAAACTTAAACTTAGGCCCATTATGATTCAATTTTGATAAACAGTGGTCACTTTCAATGATTTTTAAATCTATTTGCAGGAAGTTGAACCAAATCAACATTCTTCAGACAAAGGTCAGTAGACGTGCAAGTATTTTTGCGAATATCACAAAATAAATATCATTGGTATGAAAGCATAGTTTGTTTAATGTAATTTGCAAAATAATGAGAGCTTTGAATTTCGATGTAAGCGTCAAAATTACACAAGTACATTTTCGCACTTGAAAAATTAAGTTCTCCAATCCTTACAAATTTGTTGTCACAATGACAGCGTATGTGAATGCTACAATAATATCTGCACTCACTAGTACTCGACAACACACTTTTTGTTTTTTAAAACTAACCTTAAAGGTATACAGTCACCTGTAATATGAGTATACCCATATATGGTCAGAGGGGCGTTCCTTGGTATTCAAAATGCCCATGTTAGGGCGCTGTTTTTAAAAAGCGGCCACCCACTTAACATCTGTGATTGATTCAATTTTCTCTTTCGATGGTAACTGTGGCAAAATTGGAACAGGTGACAGTATACCTTGAAGGCTTCGTTGTGATAGAACTATGGCAACAGTGAGTAGTATACAATGACGTCAATCATCGTTTGCTTACACGACAAAATATATAGTTGACGAATTCCCATTGCTGTTATTTAGATCAACCAAAGCGTACAACCATCGTCGTCCATAATACACGTGTTAAAGCAAAGATCTGCAAAATGCAGATCGGAGACAAGAACATCCAATATAATTCTCGTGAAGCGGCAGATACCGAAAGCATCCTTTCTGATAGTGGTGAGTGTTAGTGCTTCTTCTTCAGATTCTTATTTTGGTGATTCAAATCAGGAGAAATATTATCATATGTTCTTCATATGAAATCATGAGAGATTTATATGGAGAGGATGAAATATAATGCACGTAAAGATATATAACATTATCCACTTACAAAAGAACCAGTTCTCATGACAGCGCAAGTATACTACGGGAATCGCTGAAGATAGTTAATCTGCATAATAAGTTTATTACCCACCTGCTCTGAGCGCATTTAGCAAGTGTTTCATTATGCAAACAATAACATACACTGCATATTAGCGAAGCCTGAGAATTTTGTCATGTCGTGCCAGGTAAGCCACTTTGCGTCATTTATTCAATGTAATCGTTAAACTCGGTAAATATGGTAAGGTCCAGCAGTAAAGCCTCGATGAAGGGCAAAGTCCTCAACATTCAATCATTAAGTGTATGTAACAGATATCTAAATTTATATTTACAATTTAAATCGGAGCTGTAATAATGATTTACATAACAATGGATGCGATAAAAATAGATGCGACCAATGCAAAATGTATATATCATTTTCTCATTTGCAGATGAAGAATTTATGAAGATGAGATTAGAATAATGGCGTTCAATAATCGAGACGATGAAAGCACGAATTTTGACGTATTGTACAGGAAAGCACCAGGCAAGAATACAACTCACGCAGATGAAAGACCGGACTTAAATGCAGCAGGTAAGATTTAAAGTCATAATCCAGTTCAAAGCTTTAAACGCATTGCCGTGCAGACTTAGGAAATTTGGGCTGAACAGACAATCATGATCATACGCCGATGTAAAGATAATAAACTCTGTGGATCGGTGGTTTTGTGAATCACAGCAATAAATTAAACCTCTATAAAGAGAAGGAAGGCATGTTGAGAGTAAAGAAGAAATTCTCAGAATCAGAGAGAGATTGTTTATTTCATCAAAGGCAAATAAGAAACATGTGTTAGGCCTCAACCCCTCACACAGATTGATACAGAAATACAAAATTAAAATGGTCTATGACAACAAAAGACAATAAACAATAATGAAAGTAAACTCTCTACCCTAACGAGAGTACTAATTACAATAAGAGTAAGTGTGAGAAACTAACTTTTGGCTAAACATTGCAAGTTTTCTCGTTTTAATAAAATGCCGACTGAGAGATTGGATATTAATATTTTTAAGAAAGCAGGTTGACAAGCTTACATTTATATAGTAGGTCAAAGCTCCAAAACAATGGAATATGTCTCTGTCGTTCTAATATCTTCATAAAGTGGACTAATAAAGAAAATGAAGTCTATTTTCAGTAAGTTAAACTAAGATTACACTTTTAGACACCATTGTTTCCTGGTGTGCGAAGGGAAGATGAATGCATAGATATAAGAATGAATAACCGGAAGAATGAGTAACTAGACAAGAGGCGGGCTGACACATCCAAGATAATGGATGCCAGAATGTTGCACAGTCTGTCCGTCACTGTTAGAGCTGTGCACGTTTTCAAACCTGTCACGGATTCAAGTAGACGAAATAACACCTGTTTTTGTAAATTTGTCCAATACAATCATGTTTGAACCTCTGTTAGTCTGCTCAACTAATCTTCGACAATGTCTTATTTATTGCAGATGACCTTGCTGCTATCGTGCCAATACCATGCAACAACAATTACTTTGACGATGCGAAAAATGGAATAACACAGCAAAAGGAAATCAATATAACTTGCGTAGGTGTAATTTTCACTAGTAAACGTTAATTTAGCGATAAGAGAGATCTATTTCTGGAGCAATTTAAGTAATTTCATCACTTTTAATATTTCATCGGTTTAGCTTCGGTTTGTTCTGCATAAAGTTTAAAGTGAAACGGGTTTAGTTATGTACCATCAGATCTTTGATAGCATGCTTTTGTGAATTTAAGCAAACTTACCTCGATGGCGAAATCCCAGTACAAACAAGCTTGTAGGATATCAAATGTATGGCGTCTTGTACCTATCCCCGTACAGCTAACTCTCCGATGATATAAATTAGCGCTACGCAATGTCACCTTTTTGTGGGTTGAAAATTACAATGAGAGGCGAACATTATGACCCGTCATATAAACCGATAATTTAAAAAATATGACTGTGTTTCAATTTCCACAGATGTTTTTGAAGTATACATAGACAAAATAGATTATATTCATTCTTTTGCTTCCCATCGGATCTAGTATTTGACAGTTGAATTGGACAAAACAACATTCGCTCTAGTAATGAGAAAAGTAAAATTTCGAGAAGGGTTCACTGAATTTGAAAGGCCGTCATGTTATGAATGTAAGATGACACATGCAGAGCAGTCTTCAAACTATTTTAGCATGCACCATCATAATGATCTTTCTATTCGAAGGCAAAGCAAACCGATGATACTGATGATGGCGATCAAGTTACAAACGAACAAGACGATAATTCCATGCATGCATCTCATTCTCGTTGCAACGGAAGAGAAGACAAACATGAACAAGGAAATGCAGAACGGCAAAAAAGGCTTCATACAAAAAAGTAAGTATTTCATTTTTGTCAAAGTCACTTGTTGAAAGATTTCGTATCAAATTTCCCGTAGTTCAGCAATTAATATAAGATAACTAGGATAAAAAGTACAGTCATAATGATAATCATTATGATGATTATCGTGACAAAAACAACCACGACAACAATTATGATAGTATCCAAATAATAGTAATAATAATAATAAGAAGAAATGTTAATATTGTAAGTATGATGTTATTATTTTAATTATGATTATTGTTGTTGTTGTTGCTGCTGCTTTTGTTTCTGCTACTTTTGTAAAACTTCGGTATATTTAATCGGAAATTTATCACAAATGATTCAGTTTAGAGGACTAAAATTACTCATTCACCCACTTACAATGTTATGAGTTTCAGATATACATTTCTTCGATTTTGATTGTGTAACACTTACTGAACTTTAACAATATTTTCTCTACAAATTTTTCAGGTGTTGCTCAGTCCAATAGGCTACGGAAACAAGCTTCAACCGTTTTCAAAAATAGAAAATAATTTAAAAACAAAACAAAACAATCAAAACAAAGCAAACATAAAAGACAAAAACGGCTTTTGTCAACAGTAGTTATGCTTTTTCAGTTTAATGTGAAAGTGTTCTTAATTCAAGCAAGCTTCATAAAAGTGCTTTGACTTATATTCTGTTCATTTTCCAAAGTACAGGCTGAAGGGTTGGCTCGTCTTCAGCACAGAGCATCCAATCGTGGTCGATAGGGCCTGCGAGTTCCAGTAGACTTTATATGATAATCCGGTCACGTAGAAACTTATAGAAAATCTTGTTATTGCGAGTAGTTTATATTTTGGACGGTAATTAATATTTTAATTCAAATTATTTTTAGAATGTTGCATAATTACGTGTTAGTTGATAACTTTCATAAGTATGTAATTGTCGTAGTAACATTTCAAAAAATCGGCCATTCAGCTAAAAATACGGCACCACTGTACTTTTAATCTGCAAGCGAGTGGGACTTTCCTAATGTTTCTGTAAAAGTACAAATCTTAATTTTTTGCCTCTGTATGCTTCTTCAAATAGAGTTCAATGGAAACAGGAGGTATTGTGCTGTGCTAAGTTAAGTATAGTACAGGCTTACATTGTCATGACTATGCTCAGACCAATTTTTGTTATTTAGATTTTAATATTTTAGTTTTGTTATTAGTGTTTAATAAATGTTTCACAGCAAAATAACTACTCTAGCTCTCTTTTCTATCGTATTACTTAGAACAGCAATTTTGATACTTGACTTTCAAATTGTGGTGTGTTCTCCAAAAAGGATAATAATAATGACGATACTGATGATGAAGATGACGACGACATCGACGATGGCGACCATAATGATGGTTATGATGACGACCATCATTATCATCTTTACAATTCATAAATAACGGTATCTTGTCTTTAACAAACAACGCTCAAACTTGAAAAACATTGAGACAATGAAACGTAGATATACAATACAGTATGAAACATACTAAAGTTGAGGCTTTTAGTTTGATTTCCTTGATTCGATCCTGAAGAATGTTATATTACGTTTAGTCTCATTGTTGTGCGATACAGAGGATGCATGGTTAGGTGAATCATGGCTGAAATTTTGGTCTGTAGAGGGATTGCTAGACTAGACAGCGTGACATATATAAAAGGGAAGCTTGATAGAGATCATTTACTTGGAACAAGGTGGATACATGGACCTAGAGTGAACAGACAAGAGGAAGCCTGAGAGATCTGCACAGTCCCTTCACCACCGTTAAAGCTGCTAATATTTCTTGTCACAAAGTCAAGTTGACTAAATAGCAGATTTTGCTCATGTTCAATATATGCAATGCAATCATGTTTGAATCTCTGTTAATATGTTTACCAGTATGTCACAACTTGTCAGTTATTGCAGATAACGTCGCTGCTATTGCGACAATTGCCTATAACAATGATAAGTTTGGTGATGAAAAAAAGCAAATGTTCTATACTTAACTAAGGAAAATTCCATAGGTATACTTTTCTGTAATGATACACGTTTAGAGATAAACAGGGTCTGTTTCATAGTAAGTAGGCTTGCAATGCCTGTAATTTCAACACCTCAACTAACCCTTTGATAGTTTGTTCTTCAGCAACTTGAACGTGTAACAGGCTTAATCTCAGAAATCTCACTCTTTTGTAAATTTTAAATCCCAATAGCTGCGAATTGTATGCATTATTTTCATGGTTTAACTTTCAAACCAAAGTTGGTTGTGTAAATGTGCTAACTTAAGAACGTGTATAGAAGTATCACTGCACGCTGATTTGGACTACGCCTTCGCGTTTAAACAGGTCAAATAATAAACGTGTGCCTCACTCATAAAATGAGCTCCACGGTAAATACAAAAAATGCAGTATTTCACATTCACAGGAAAAACCAACGAGTGATAGTATCGACGGAAGGAACAGTGATCAAGCTTTAAAACAACGGGACGGTAATTCAATGCTATAAATACTAGATGTTTTCAATGGAATAAAAAACAAACATCAACTTGCTTTCAAAATGCGAAGAGACAAAATTTCATAAAAGAAAACAACTGGTAAAGAAACAAATACAGAACATGCTAGTGTTAATTTTAACTAGCCATTATGAAAATATTTCGCTGCCATTAACCAGTAAGTCCACGTCGTCATTAATACAATATATCGTATATATCTTTACGCTGTAAAAGTTGAAAAAGTGAGAAAACTGTCGTGCATATGAACGAGGACACACGCCAGTAATGCACTGATTGAACTGGCAGACGATAGTGTTAGTTAAGAAGAGCGCCCTCCGTGTCAATAATTAGAAGCCAAAATTGCCAGCTTTTAGACTGAAAGGTTTTCAGCTTGCAATTTGCAGTTGGGTTGTACCGTTGCTATTAAAACATTAATTATTGCACAATGCGTCTATTATTAAACACAATGAGTTGTTATCATAATAAATGCAAAATGGTATGTACAAAAATTGCCTTTTATTTCCAACTTTTCAAGTAAATTAAAACGTTTTAACGTCATTTTAGGTTTTCCGCCATTTTCAAGAACTAATCAAGTGACAGAGAAAGTGAAGATTAACAACAACAAAATGTTGACCATCGTGTGTTGTGCATTCAAATAAATGGCACCATGCTTGTTTCTTTTATGATCACGGTGTGTATGTGCAGGAAATACTGCTTTTTGTACTTTACCGTGGGGGCGCCATTTTATGAGTGCGGCACCCGTTTAATTTTAACCTATTAAAACCCGTAGGCAGGGTGCAAATCAGCGTGCAGTGATACTTCATTACATGTCCCTCAGTTCGCACATTTGAAAATAAAACCATGAAAATAATGTATAAAATTCGCAGCTATTTGGGCTTTAATATGTGTTTATTCAGGGTCAGTTATCGGTGTCTTGTGTACGTTACCGCGGTTTCAACCATTTACAATGTATTCTGTAAATTATTACTTGTGACCCACAGAGAGAATGCTGCAACACCCTCCTACATTGATTCGTTAATTTAGATCAAAACGCCCTTGTAAGGTACGTAAGTCTACTACTATCGAGTGGCAACATCGATCACCAGTTTGTAATATGAATGATTCAGAGCCAATATGCCTATCGAAGTATATCTCTCTAATTGCTTTACGATAAGCAGAGGTTAAGAAGACGCACGCCATTTAAGTGATCGTTCATAATTGGACGTTACCTGTACAGAGACAAGATGTTCCCGGGTGGATGTATTGTAGCAACTTGAATATAGTTGAATATAGAGTGTAAATGTACTTCATCTTAATCGCAGAGATTTCTTTGTAATTCGTATCATGGCATGACTCATGGCTTGTGAAGTATAAGCTTAGTTCTTTTCCTCGAACTTGCTTATCAAAAGCGCACAAGTTAAAACTTGTTTTAGAATCTACAGACTGTTAAAGGTTACATGTGTTCGATGTGAGTCATAGAATTAAAGACCAGCGGTAGGTCGTGACATAAAACTGTCGACTGTCCCTTGTGTCTTTTCTGTCTCTCATTGGTGTAGTATCTCGCACATACGACGGTGGGGGAATCGCAAAGCGCCGAAGGCCGCGAGCGTCGTAAGTGTCAATGCGTGCTTTCGGAATGCCCAGCTCGCGACTTCGGCGCCACACTTGCGATCCCCCCCCCCCCCCCCCAACGTGGCATGTGCGAGAGACTACACCAATGAGAGACAGAAAAGGCACAAGGGACTGTCGACGCTCTAGTCCTAACATAGAGAGGCAGTGTGGGGGACAATGTTGACAGTGCGATGTAACATTCAGTACTCGTCGTGTTCAGTGTATTTGAAATATAATATATTGCCAAGCCCTATATGTCAGACTATATTCTACACCCACCTTCTGTGACCTGGGGTACTATCTAGAATCTGAGGTCATGACCTATCACCTAAATCCTCCATGTGGATAGGTCATGACATATCAATGACCTAGCACTGAATTACAAAACAAGTAACCCAAATATTAACAGTTAACTCCACACAATAAACTGTCATCTGTAATTAACAGATAATGGGGTTAAAATGTCACTACGCCGTGTCTAATTGGTAGGTTGGTGGTGTAATTGATACAATTAAGGCAAAGTCTATGAATTTGTCGGTCATCTCTTTAATCATCGGACAATTTTTACCTCAAGCTGACATGCGGTCCTATCTTCATTGGTCACATTTGGTCCCCGAGGAGGAGTCAGTGAACTTGAGATCTTGTTGGTTTGCAAAATATCAACCATTAAGATGGCCTAGATGATTATAGGTATCATCTAAAACGTCGATTAGTATCATCTCTGCATATGAAAACGATCGTAATTTACATGCTGTTTCGTTGGCGTATGTTTATTGCACTCATTGAACATCAACAGCGAGGACGAAATTGAAACATAGTTGAATAAAGACGACAGAAATTATACAAGAATACATTTACCGGTGTAGTTTATGTTTTTGAACTTTACCCACTAAGACTAACTGTCGTTGAAGTCACTGTTGAAGTGTTGTATTTTCCGTCGCCGTGGGCGTCATTTCTCGTCCATGCGTATATGGAGGAATGTATTGATATCAAAGTAGCTGTGGTCCTGTTTTCTGTTGCTCTGTTCTTAGAATAGCTCCGCGCCGTGACGAGACCTTACCTTGGTGATGGAAGAATGGACTGATATAAAACCGCAATGCCTTTTGCAGGCGTTTCAGATACAGTGTAAAGTGGGAGAAACAAGTACAGGTCATATTTGCTAAGTGATCGGTTGTTCACATGCGTGCGATTGACGGCAGGTGATAAGGTCGTCTGCTTCTGTCGATTAGCCATCTATCTTGATATCTGTCTTGATTTCTGTCTTGATTTGACATTTGTTTGTATTTGTTTGTTTGTTTGTGTACTTGAATTGCATTCCTTGCATTATTTGCCGCAAAGTGACGAGTTGCAAATTGCAAGTCTGCTCTTATTCCGATACCCAGAAGTTCGATAATATGGCTTTTGGTCTTAATTCATCGTGACCTGTAAACATCAGTCCAGACCCTGTTCACCGTGACCCAGGTGGCAAAGCTCTTAAGATAGTACGCGCTTCGACATTGAAAAACTTCAAATTTCGCTCTTTTTCGCAACGACACGTTAAACAAGTCAAATTCGAAAACAAGAATAAAATCAAGGGGTCACTTTTCAAAATGTAGTAGTCCAGAGAAACAAAATTGCCTAATTGGAGGGGGAGTGAAATTTTAGATTTTCAAAAAACGAAGCCGGTGAGCTTTTTATTCTTCTTCAGCTTCAAACCACAACCCCATAAGTGTTAGACCAAAAGGCATCGTAAAAGCTTAATTAACAGTAACTGTCCCCAGCCGAAGCGCATTCTACCTTAATTGGCTAAAAATTACCTCGCAGACGTCGCCGGCAGTTTTTATTTCTTGGTAAGATTGGAATTTCCCCTGACGTCATAGAATAGCACCCCTCGAGTGTTGTGTGCCCAGTAAAGGTGTCAAACGTGTCCAAATGCTACAGACGATAGGACGTATACTGAAGAGAAATCTAGAAATGTGACGTACTTTGTAAGCAACAGGTGGATCTTCTTGACAGAATAAGGTGAGTGATTCCAACATGTCCCAGGCTTTTGCAGAAAATGCTACTTAACTTATTTGAAAACGTCAGCAATTATTCAAGTTGGTGAAACAGGACTACCAGACCATTATTTACGTTTGCGCACGACATCAAAACTTAGGGCGTAGCACTTAGGGGATCAGATGAAGTTTCGTGCAAAATCCAAATGCAATCGCCTGTAGACAATGTAGTATTACTCCTCTCCTGAATCGATGACGTCACCTAAGTGAAGCCATACTTAATGTGATATTCAACACATATTACATTATTTATGTGTTGTCAATGAACTGAGAATGACCGACGTGTGTTTGTGTTTATAGTGCACTCCATGCATGGTGTTTGTTCTTGACTTATTCTGCTATTGTCAAGACAAGTGAAGTTGCAACTTTGACAATGACCCTGCAGTGATTTTTTGAAAATTATCAGTAAACTTTGACATCGGAATTGAAATGATATCGTGTAAATATTGGTGAAGTTTGACATTTTGACATCGGCAGTGAGTCACGTGATCATGCGCGACCTTTTTAATTGTGGCAAGAGTAGTCTTTGTGTTTATCAAGACAGAAAACTAGAACGGTTACGGGTTTTGAAAGTGTTATTTCTGTTCTACACTATGGCTGGGCAACTTCTATTTGTCTACTGGATCCGGTTGATCTTTCTATGGTATAAACATAATCGGTTTCCGTGCCTGCTCAGCAGTTTCCGCAGAAGTTCCGAGAAATTCGACGCCTGCGCTTTACTGTTGGCCAGGTGCGGTCACGATAATCACGCATGCCCAACATTCTTGCAGAATCAGGGTAGCTGGTTGACAACAACTGCCGGCAATCGAAACAGAAACATCAGAGGGTTACCAGACACAAATTGTTGTTAAGACTAATATAGAAATCAAACTGAAGTATAAAGTAGCGCGATTGCCTCTGAATTTAAATGACCATTTACGGTAAATGTATAGAGGATTAACGTTTCCAAACAAGATTTTGGAATCATAACAACTCTTTTTAAGCCATAGAATGAAATCGGTCCAATGTCTTGATATTACAAAGGTAACAACATTGTGTGATGTAATTATGAGATAGATCCACGATACAATTATGGTGAAATAAGTATTAACTTTATCCGATTATGCAACACGGACTAAATTGGTGGAATACGAAACGCGTTCTAATTTTTTAAAAGTGGCAGATACTGTCAAAAATGCTACAAGATACACAAGGACTGAAAATTGCTTCTTTGTTTTGAACTATGAATTGCTGATACCATGTTGGGAAATGTAACACTATTTCAACAGACAAATCATAGCCGAAATAAATGAACTGATAGGAAAATAGCATTATTCCTCTATCTCCTCGTCCAGTCTCGTAAAGCGCCGCTAGCGGTAACATTATGGTATTTGCCAGTGTTTCTGCGATGTTAGTAAAAGTGAATTTTCTTGTTCTACTTCAAAAGGTATGTCAAAATACCCGGCCAGGTGTTCAATTTTTCAATAAAGCCCGCAAATATGTATATGTAATGTTCAAACTTTTTCGTCTACAAATGATTTCTACTCCACGAACTATAATTATTCATTTGTAAAGGTAGTATGCGCTTCGAAAGTGAAAGAGTTAACTTTATGTTCAAACACTCCTCGATAAAACTTTCAGCCATTCTCTTATCAAATGAAGAACAAAAACCATTGATCACAGTGCAAACTTTGTTACTAAAAAAAAATAAATTACCTGACATTTACCGAAATTTGAAATTCAAAATGTCGGCCACCCCTATGTCAAATGTAAGAAGGAAATACAATTTTTGAAAACCTAAGATGATGAAACTTTTTCTTACTGCAAGAGCTTTAAAGTTAGCCCAAACAAACAGGAGATAGATCAGAATTGTAAAACTGTCAGCGTCTTCATATCTGTCCCCGAGGTGTATTCTCTTCTAGTACCTTAATAATAAAATCGCATGTTGTACTAAACAGATTGTTTCAGTGAGACTAATTCATATCTTTGATTCCAACATATGTTAGGGAGGAGAATACGAAAACAATGTTTGCTTTAAATAACACAAATGAGGAAATCGTCATCAGACGTTACAGCTTTTGTCCCTTTCAATGCCAAGATCCCAAAATCAAAAGACGGGCAACTTGGAGGTCACCTGTCTATGCCATTTTACTACCAAGTATTTTGACGTCGCTTTTTTCTGATTCATTTTTATCGGACTATCGTCGCATTTCAGACAACTTTGTGGAAGTTCACGCAAACACCTAGGAAAGCAAAGATAATGAATTCTTGACTTGGATACATATGCCCGGACGTTATTTTCAAAATATCAAAGTTCAATAAACAAAGCAGCAGCAGTGATTCAATGCTAATTTTGTTTCGTTTCGTTTTATTTTGATCGTTTCCACGAAGAGTCCCTCTTCCCCTACCAAAAAGTGTGAGATCTTCAGACATATGTTGTTCGATATATATTCAGGAAACCACATCAGTCTGGATTACAACTGATACAGGTTTCACAAACAATTGGTGAAAAAATACATTACTTAAATGTCTTGGTCAAACATTGGTAATAGATTTAATGAGTAACAAAAGATTATGAATACACATTTCTTGGTAATCAGACACCTAAACAAAAATTATCAAATAAAACGATCCATATATTTGAACTTAAAGCTGCATTCTAGGGCAAGGTCGTCGTTCACCTACGGAGCAACGGAATGTTACATCGTTGTGTTTAGTTTTGAATTGTGTCATTTATTCTTACATTCTTCATTCAGATCAATGACTCTAGCCAGTTTGTTGCAGTATGATGTGCAGTAAAATATAATTATGCTTTGGTCTTTAGATATATTAGATATTTTACAATCTAGTCTCTGTGGCTTTGTCAAACAACTATAATACATTGGCAGAGTAAGCCTACTCAACGGATGTGAAATGCGGTCTAAATCGAACGTTTATGTTGCAACCTAAATTGTGCCACCAAAATAATCCATAGTCAAAGCCCGGGTTTTGACTGACATGTTAAAACTGTGTCATAGTACTGAAACTTGGTTGGAATTCTACAGAATTCCATATGTCTCAACAAATTCAGGCAATTGTTTGTCATTGTTAGCAATTAATTGAAATTGTGCAGCAACTTCACCATGGCTTATAGTTTCATTCAGTTTACATAATCGCCAATGTGCTTGCTCACGCGACCATACAACGAGAAAATGTTAGTTTCGTTCCCACATTCAATTTGATAGCATTGTATGCAAATGAGAACGTGTTAGCAAATCCAATCCGACGAAATTTCATACGCTACGGTGTACGTTACGTCTGAACATCTAAAATTCAAAACATTAATATTTTCTGCCGAACCAACATTTACAAATTAAAACAAATCTCTCTCTCTCTCTCTCTCTCTCTCTCTCTCTCTCTCTCTCTCTCTCTCTCTCTCTCTCTCAACATGTATGCATGTAATAAGTAATACGCATATTCTACATATTCTTCTGGTGTTCTTGGTCGATCTCATAAATAACGCCAATATATGAGCAATTTGAATTCGTCGGAATGGCATAACCATCCACTTCCAAAAATAGCAGGACTAAGTACAAATATAAGTAAAGGCAATGAACGATTGAAAACAAACACATTTCTGTCTGGCGATGGCGGTAACGTATGAAACTCAATAGTAAATATTCTGAGTTTCCTTTATGTGTTTTTATGTTTATACCGCTCTGTATGGCTCTGCGAGTCCTGCATCCAACAGAGTGCTCCTCTGTGCACAGGAAGACAGCAGAGATATAACGTCATTCTACAACCTTCATTCGTCCGATATAGGTAAGATGTCCATGAATGAATGTGGTTGCGGCACAACGTTGCATATTATTGAATGGAAAGCTGCACAAGAGTCAAAAGGGTCGAAGGAAACATGGCGACGTTCCCTCCGCAAATCAGATATATATGTGGTAAGGTTTGACCTATGCATTCTATGCAATGTTTCTCTAGGGGTTGAGAGAAAACATATATCCTTCTTAACAAAGTACAGTAATGTTCAAATTTGCTCTTATTTTATTTTTATTTATTTATATGAATCAGGCTCTAGGCCAATAGAGAAATAAAAAAAACACACTTAACATAGATATATCTTAGTGCTAACTTACTGCATATTCAGTGTGCACTAAGCAGTCTTTAATATATCGAGTGACAGTTTATGTATATAGCTGTTTATTTCCTTTTAGGTTTATGTTATAGAAGTACAAAAGAAGGGCAAGATATACACTATAAGTAGAAGGTTTAGCGAATTCTATAGTCTGAATGAAAAGGTAAGTCTTCCACTTGTTCTCATGTATACTCTGACCCATAGATTTGTTTGCTCCAGCGATATTTTCCAGTCTTTGCTCCATCCAACACACATACCAATAATATTCCTACTATCATAATGCAGCTGTTGCTAGGGGCTTCAGGATTGTTGCTATGTACTGCAAGCGTGAATATCGCATAAGTAGGATTCCATTTCCTCGATGAGATGTGATTGGGAGATTTTCAGGCATTTTCGAAATAAATGAAATAATTTATTAAACGTTTCTTGTCCTAAGATTAGTTTTTTTGCAAAAGACACGCAGTATACAGCATGGTTTTCCTTTGACAGATCAAGCAACATTTTGTAGGAATCACATTGAGTTTTCCATCAAGGACGCTAATTCCTCCCTATGACAAAGGTGGGTATCACTGTGCTCTTTGACAATCTATTTAATGTTGTGAGTGAGCTTTTTGACGTCACGTGACTCGATGTCACTACATTGTCTTGCCTAATTAACAGGCCGTGTTGTATCAACATAACATAGAAATGCCAGCGTTTTGAGTCAGCATCGGATAATTGTGAGATCCATAGCAACTAGTATAGGACGACTGTAACAGACGAAGTATGTTGGTCAGTAGGACAGACAACATGAACTTGCCTTTATCTATTTATTGTGTAGAATCACTGGATACCAGACAGTCGGAGCTAGATGTTTTCTTAAAACACATCGCTGACCACAAACGCATGCGTGAATTGTGAGTACGTTACAGTGTAATTTTCTGGTCGATGTCCTTGCACTGTCTATTATTGATAGATTCTATTATTGATTGTTTATTGATAAACTGCAAATAATCACCGTTATGATGAACTCACATGTTCAGCAACCATCAGCGAATATACAGAGCTGTATTCTTCTTCTTGCACCGGCGGACTTTGACTTTTTTTATCAAAAGGGGAAATGCTAAAGTTCGATCCAATGGGAAATCTCATTACCAATAATAAATATCTTCCAGTGAATGACTGAATAACGATTTGGCGATACTATAAAGATCACTGATCATTAAACGTTTCAAAAAAAAATAGTTGAAACAAATCAAAAAGAAATTCGAACCATTACGAAATGTTTCACCGTGAATAAACAACGCAAGATGCTTCCGTCACGGTGATGGCAGTGGTAATCATTTGACTGACGGAGCGCCTTGTCTGAAGATGGTACAATGTATTTTTAGTAAACTTGTGCGAAACTGAACCCGATAAAATACTGAAAAGTTCGGGTTTTTTTCAGTGAGCCGGTAATACGGTTTTTATTGGAGGATCCCTCTGAGGAAGTTACAGATGGGGACAAAGTAAGTTGAACATCTGTAGCTGTACTGACAGGCTATGTCGATTTTTATCAGTCTGTTATTTGGCCATGTGCCTGTCGCTTTACGTGCCTAGTTACGTATACACTAGACTCCTGCACGCGTACGTTCAGCTGGAAGTACGAATGTTTACGCATAGTATGTATGTATGTATGTATGTATGTATGTATGTATGTATGTATGTATGTATGTATGTATGTATGTATGTATGTATGTATGTATGTATGTATGTGTGTGTGTGTATGTGTGTATGTGTGTATGTGTGTATGTATGTATGTATGTATGTATGTGTGTGTGTATGTATGCATGCATGCATGCATGCATGTATGTATGTATGTATGTATGTATGTATGTATGTATGTATGTATGTATGTATGTATGTATGTATGTATGTGTGTGTGTGTGTGTGTGTGTATGTGTGTATGTGTGTATGTATGTATGTATGTATGTATGTATGTATGTATGTATGTATGTATGTATGTATGTATGTATGTATGTATGTATGTGTGTGTGTGTGTGTATGTATGTATGTATGTATGTATGTATGTATGTATGTATCAATCCTTGTGTCTATGTATGTACAAAGACCAACATGCCGCGCTTCAATTATACGTACGTATCTCAGAGCCATTTTAGCGATGTATCTATCGAATCGTTTTCAGAATGTACCTGCCAATCGACTTTCAGCAGACACAAGTGTACAGAATGAACAAGAAAGACGACCTTCGGTAAGCAAAGGTGAGAAATATAATCCAGCCATTTTATGTTAAGAAGTAAAGGCTGCAAATGGACAAATAATCGAACTGCGTATAGCTTAAAGAATAGTTTTGAGGGCAATAATTTTGCCATGATTTTTTTTGAAAAAAAATGTACGCTGTATGAATCTAACTATCCGTCTTTCAGTCAATGTCTGCATATCAGTCTGCCTGTCTTTAGGCCTGTCGATATTTCTGCGTTTCTGTCAGCCCGTTTGTCTGTATTGGCAATAGACCGACCAACCAACATGATTTGTTTACTCATCCATGTTATATAAGTAGCAGTTAGCATGTTCATGTGTTCATCACGCCTCGAGTTCATGTTTAACTGTTACCATACTTGAACGTGTTTTGACTGATTATTGGATTAAACTTGACTGAAAATAATGTCCTTTGACTCTGAATGTAGTTTAATTTAGGCTATTATTCTGTTTGAACCTCTTGTGTTTCAGGATACGTCATAATGCAATATTTTCAGTGTAAACAACGAACAAATAGTATAGCAATACAAAGAGTATAATTATATTCGTAATGTTTCATTAATTACATACAAGAGTTATCTGTTCATTATATAGATCAGCAGCCAGTCCAATTTAACAACTATAACTACAATTACAACATTTATGGACATGACCACGCCGTCCAGATAGGAACAGAAAATACTCAACACCGTATTCCGCCTGGCTCGGACCCTGAAGGCCACCCCGGTCTGAACAGTACGTAAAACGCCCATTCTTTGCCAAACATTTATTTGTTTATGCGGATGGATATGAGGGTCAGTCTTTTAACTTTTATGTTCAAAGTCATGGACGTTGCTTTTGAAAACGAAACGTCGTTACATTAAATTCCTTGAATAGACAGGCAGCATCGCATCATTTACAGATAAGGGACTGGACACAAATTACAGGGGGGTGGGCCGCCATTTTTCGCGCAAGCATTTTTGAAGGGTCATAAAATTTTGTGCAAGCCTATGGGGAGGGTCACCTTTTTTCATGCATCAAAGCTGAAATTGCATGTGCACGTTATGGAATACTGAAAAAAGAAAAAATACCTCCTGGCACTTTCATTTTCTGCCATTACCATTTTCGGCGCGCCCTTCGGGCGCAAATTTCAGGTATAATAAACAATGTATGATGATCCAAGCAGCCACATTGATTTAAGTTGTCATGATTTCTACTTATTCAACACTATTGTGCATAACTGTCCCCTATAATGACTCTTTCAATAACAATTTGGGAGATTACTTATTTGACATCATTCTCCCATTTACAATACATTGGGTATAGGTCGGTGTCAAACGTTCATGTCGCTGTATGTACATTTTTAATTTTTGAGGACATTGACAGAATACAAACTGTTCAGAATAGTGCATAGTGTCATCAATAACAACTGGAAGCTTCAGGTCGAACAACTTTTGAATAACAATTTAGGATCAGATAACCTATGAGTTATTTGTAGTTTCCTCATAGCCTACAATGTATAGTGAATCAACATTTTGGTGAAATTCCAAAATCAAATTTCTTGCACACACATGGACTTGTAACCACTCTAGTCTAATCAAGAACATAAATATCAATAATCAAGCATACATAAATACACAGATTTGCCAAGTTTTGTATTTAAAAAAAAGTATTCATAGTTTCTTCATAGACTACAATGTATAATGGATCCACATTTCATGTGAAATTCCAAAAACAAAGTTATTGTACACAGATGCACGTGTTACCACCCTCTTCTAATCAAACACAATTATGTCAATTATTCAGGGTCATATATACACAAATAGTGCATATTTTTAATTCTGAAAATTTTTTTACAGTTTTGTCATAGACTCCCATGTATAGTGGATCAACATTTTATGCGAAATTCCAAAAACAAAGTTATTGTACACAGATGCACATTTTACCACCCTCTTCTAATCAAGCACAATTATGTCAATTATTCAGGGTCCATATATGCACAAATAGTGCAAATTTTTAATTCTGAAAATTTTTTGACAGTTTTGTCATAGACTCCCATGTATAGTGGATCAACATTTTGACAGAAATTCCAAAATCAAATATCTTGTTCACATGTGCACTTGTAAACAACCCATGCTAATCAAGTATATCTATATCAGTTATTGAACATCTGTATATGAACAGATATAGCTAGTTTTATACTGGAAAATACACGTTCGTAGTTTTCTTATAGTCGACTACATGTATAGTGAATCAACATTATCGATAAAATCTAAAAATTACATTTTTTGTACAGGCATGCACTTTTTACCTGCCACTTCAAGCAAAGTACATTTACATGAATAACACACATATGATTTGATATTTTTTGGACAACGCATTATATCGGCCACATTTTGCCTTTCTTTCGGGAGGGCGACTTAAAAAGTATAGCAAGTCAGAAGGGGGTCTTTAACACATTGCGGGGTTTTTTTGGGGTATTGAGTAACAGGGGAGGGTCACTTATTTTCAAGCACGGATAAGGGGGAGGGTCACTAATTTTGTGCATTAACTTTTGAAGGGTCACTATTTTTTACGCAGCGGTTTTTCGAAAAACACCGGCCCACCCCCCCCCCCCCCTGTAATTTATGTCCAGTCCCTAAACGTAAAACGATGGTTGATCTTGAAACCTTTAGGCGAAGATGAAACAACAGAAAGACATAGCAGTCGAGGAGGACCACGTCCTAACGAATTGAAGAAGAGCGTATCATGGCATGATGATGGAAGTACTTCGACAATTCCTGACGAGGGCAATAGTGAGCATGGTAAGCATAAATAACCTGTTGTATTATCATGGACATTGTGCAAGGTTCATCCTAGACACTCGATTACTTTCATTGCGAACCCAGGTGAGGCACAGTTGTACAAGCATGGTCCACATCTCATCATATAAAGTTCATATAAGCACAGTGACAACTTCTACAAATGATTGAAACTTGCACTGCACAGCGGAACCATATAGATTTGTCTTTCGACCTCGGCAGAATATGCCTCATTCTCTGCGTCATTGACTTATATAATCCTCGCCGAGAATTTGTTTGTCTTGTGTGTACACATGCAGATATCAGGACGGCTGACGATGACGTTTTCCTTCCAAACAACGTGGGTCCCGAGGCCACGAATTGTGACGGAGTTCAGTCAGTGAAATACAAGAAGGCCGACAAGAAAATCACAACTCCGGCAGATGACAAGGAAACGGCAAATAATTCAGGTTAGTTTATGCCAAGGGCTATTACAAAGAAGAGATAGTGAAGTGATCAATAGTGAAGATGCTTTGTTTGCTTTGGTACAGAGTCACTCTGCACGACAGAGCTATGGCATGTTGTCTACTGCTTGCTTTTTGATGTGATAAACATTTAGAAAATCTGTCACTCCAAATGACAAGGATTCAAAGTGACCCAAAGTAGTTCGGACGTATTACATCCCATCAGTGTATATGTAGAATATGAAATGAATCTTAGTTCATGCTTTAACTCTTATTTTACAAAAATTGTTCGTAAATATGCGTTTTATTCTTACAGACGTTCATGAGCTTAAAAGCGCCCTCTAGCAATAGTCTGGCAAGTGGCTCCAATTGACCGGTGAAAGTGTTTCAAAGTGTTTGCCCGCATGGCATACTAGTAGTATTATCATGTATTTTTATTCTACTTTTTAACATTTTCTTCTTTATTGAAGATGACGCTGGTGAGAGAGAACCAATCGACGACAAAGAAAGTGCAAAGAAGTGGCAAGGACGACATGAAAAATGACAAAGATGGAAAGCAAGAAGTCTGTGAAGCAGATGTAGGTATACACAGGTGCTTGCAGCGTTGCTTAGATAGTCGATGAAAGGCCTGGCATCGAAGGCCGTAGCGTGAGGCCGCAGGCCGAACCTAGGTGTAGTAGTAGTACCTTTGGGCCTTTGATCGACTATCTAAACAACGCTGCAGGCATCTGTGCAGGTCTCTTGCTTGTTAAAAATGCATTTTGAAATTGATGGGATTTTACTACATTTGAAAGTCTCCTTTGGTCAGTAATGTCGTGATATTCTGTATTTCCGCAGGTCTGGTTGAAATTTTAGCAGTAAGCATAAACAGACGCATGTTGTGTCGATGGCCATTACAACTGTGCCCGATAATTTATGGATATAATTTATGTATGAATCACAATACTATCATCGGAATCACAATACTATCATTCAAAAAATACATTCTTTCCAAAAAAGATGACGTTTCCCCTTGACGAGAAAGTTAGATTTAATATTTCAACACTGGTCATTTATTGCCACACAATTGCTATTGATGAGCAATTTATACATCTACACATTTCTTTCGAAAAGGCTCCCGTGTGTTTCTGGGAATAGTCAACAGAAGGCAACGCTTTGTCCTAAACACTGAATGCCTTGTCATTTTTTAATTCTCTCTTTTCCTTGAAACTACTACATTGTGATTCATAGAAGTATAGAATATAGGCAAGTAATTAAGGGGAGTCTTTTCATAACATCTCTGCGCGTTATAACACTTTTATTTGAAGGGAAAGAAACCCGGAGAAGACGCTAAGGGATGTAAAAGAGATTCGACCGTCATCAGTGACAACGGTACCACCAGGTCCGAGAATATTAAGCGTACTGGCGAAAGAAGAAACGATAAGAAGCGTGAGCCTGCTAGTATTCGAAGACAACAGAGACCAGAACATAACAGAAGACACAAAAGACGTGATAAAAAAGAAGAGTGAGTATATGTTCTGCTACTCAGTTGCTTTTTGTAGAGTTGTAGATATTCCTTACCCCGGAAAAATATACTCGTCAAACGATATCTGCTTCGGAAGTTAAAATTCAGAGGTACATCGTAAAGCAAATGACGACGACGACGACGGCGATGATGATGATGATGATGATGATGATGATGATGATGATGATGATGATGATGATGATGATGATGATGATGATGATGATGATGATGATGACGACGACGACGACGACGAAAATGATGATGATGATGAAGATGATGATGATGTTGATGATGTTGATGAAGATGTTGATGATTGATGATGGCGATGATGACGAGGATGATGACGATGATGATGATGATGATGATGATGACGACGATGATGGCGATGACAATGGTGATAATAAAGACGACGACGACGATGATGATGACGATGATGATGATGACGATGATGATGACGCAATGATGATGATGATTGGTCTGACGTAAAGTTTAAAATTTGAAATTATGCATAAATGTTTGAGTAACCAATGGAACTTCCGTATTCAGCTTCTCAATGATTTACTGAAGAAACGTTCAGGGAATCGTTCCACAAGGTGTTAAATTATGTAATGTGATATCATTGCACCTACAGATCTTGGTGTCTATCACTGAAGTGACTTTCATGATATTTCTTTTCCTACATTTCCTAGGTGCTGCTCAGTTCAATAGCCAGACGTGACAGATGAAGTACTGATCCTGCCTTTGGACTTGAACTGAATGTGTAACCTAAGTTACTTGTGAATATACCGTGACCGGTACACAGGCTTTTCGAGACAGGTACACGGAAAACGAAGTAGGAGCTAGCAACTGATTCTGACGTTGGAACTAATCGTTCCTGTTAAAATTTGAGTGTCTCTTGAAGATGAAGAAGACATATGATTAGGCCCATATCCAAATGACAGGAGTAAAGATCAGCGGGCAGTTTGTGTAAGCGGCTTGTCGCAAGCTTGGAGTAGTCTGGACTAAGGGATGCATCAACACTCGAGCTTCTATCTTCACTCATGCTTCAATCATTACACTTGATAGAAAAGTCCTATCCATTTACGAATGACTATAAATGTTATTACACTTTATTTCTTTGATTACAGGCTGTAGGTTACAAATCGGGTATTTTTCAGGGTTTTTCATTCGTGAACAATAAATTTACAGTATCTCTTGTACTATATAAGATTTCTGAGGTATTTGGTGACTAAAAATCAAAATAAAAGTGAACCCACAGCAAACTAGAATTTTAAGGGTCAGTTTTCTTCACTAGCATTTAGATTCACAAAATCAATACAGCCGGTCTTTGACTGCGAAGTGCGGATCTCTATTTTAACATCATGGTACTACTAAGTAATTAATTTCGGAATCTTTAATTACATAATATTGTGACTTGATAGTGTATGTAGCAGTAGACTGAATCGCTCAATAGCGTGTTGGGTCGGCTTAGATAGTGTTCCCTGTTTTAAAGGGTGTAAGGATGATGCTACTACGTAAAAACTGAAGACCGAATCATTCAGTATAAAACTATACTACACCCGTGGCCACTTTACTGATGATTAAGCCCCTTGATGGAGTCAGAAATTTTGTTTATACTAAAGCAAAACCTGTCTGGTGTTGTAAATGAGAGTTTACGATTGGGACCCTGTGTTTAAGATTGAGATACAATGTAACATTACTATGCACTGGTCCGTGTACAAGTCTTGTTCGGACAACTTATTTGTTCTATCTATACCATAATCAAAGGAAGAAACTGGTGTCATTGTAACTTACAGTCTATCGTCTATAGACCATATATGAATTTTCTTGTATATATTTTACCTTATCACAGTGTCTTGTTAGTTTTATGAAAATCAGTGCAGTTGATTTCAATTTCGCAAGACACACTATCTTCATGGGACACACACGTTTGCCTGATGCTATAGCAGTAATCTCCTAAAAGTGTGTTGCTTCAATAAACTACAAGTAATTATCGCGTAGAGGCTTTAATGAATGGAAGTGATATCTTGTGTCTCAATTTTGAATACAGGGTTAACTCTCATTTACAACCCTTGGGAGGGTCTGTTTTGTCTTTATACAAGCAGAATTTCTGACCTAATCAAGAAGCAACAGTAAAGTGGCCACGGGTGTAATGTCATTTGAATTTCAATTAAAAGCTAACAATCGCCAAGACACCGTTACATTAAAAATATAGCTTCTGAGTTCTTGCATAACTTTCTCCAGATATTCGAAATGTACATTGACACTCACAAATTGCAGAAATTCGGTCCTCGTCTGTCAGTAGTAGTTGCTCATTTGAAAACTGTGTGCAATGAATTCACAAATCTGTGGTACTAAGTCCATTGCACATACCTACGGCATACCATGGTGGCGGTATGTAATGAAGTTAAGATCAACTTAGGTTGTTATTGCTCCTACAGTTGTCATTCAGCTTTAGGATGAGAAAGAAATTTGATGTAGGTGATATTATGGGCAAATTTTATAGCAACGAAAATAATGAACTCTCGTTTTTACCCAATTGAGTTTTCTTTCGAGCTGATATCAGTATCAAAAATATGCTATCAATATGCAAACTCGGTGAAGAGGAAATGTCAGACATGGTGTTGGTAGTTCAGAGGTTGACTGATACTATTAAAAATAACACATCAGCTAGACAAAATAAAATCCCTAGGGTAAGCTTGATAAGTAATTTAAACATGAATGTGGAATTAGCCTTTATCCGTCGATGGAATAATGTTTTCTCGGTAAGGAGTTACGAAGAACATCGGGGATCACATCAGAAAAAACAAAACACTATTAGTGGTATTGTGGACCATGCAGCACTTTACGATTGCACTTGAGAAACTTACAGGGGACTACAGTGTTAGGAACACGAAGAAGCGATACACATGAACTTGACGTAAATTCATTATACACAGGCGACCTACTTACAACTGAGAAAGGAAATGTTGACCTTAAACATTGAAGGACTTTAAGGTCAGGTTTACAAAGGATAAGCATCAATTTAAACCTAACCGTTTTTTACTGAAAAAAAGCCAAAATTGGGAGGTGACCTAACCGAAGTCGGTCTAGTTATTCACAATAAATGTAGCTGTGGTTTCAGAGAACTTGCTGAGTTTATTGGTGAACAGCTGGCACTATTTCCTCAGCGGAAACAGTTATGCAGGATACAGTGCGCCCTTAGTCTTGGTGACCCAGACTCTCTGCTGGGGGTGCTCTCAGCTTGAGAAACTCTCCTCTTTTACTCGTGCATCAGATGTAGCTGTATAGACAGAAGGGCTTGTAAAAATGAGGGCGCACTGTATAAAGCATATAATTAAGTTGGATCACAAGTATGCATCAAAAGATGACTTTTTTACATACAGCCTGGCGTAGAAATAGATAGTCAGAAGGCATAAACTCACACCTCACACTCACAATCGTACATACCGAAATGCCTTTTCTGTAGTGACAATAACATCTTCTGTAGGTATTTTGCCAGTAAGATCGCAAAGTTCCAACTTTTACCATATAAATTACTTTAATCTGTAGTTTTATTGACTTGTTTACTCATTTAAGGTAGAACGCACCTCGGGGACAGACATGCATTCGGACTCTCAAACTTTCACAATTCTATTCTGATATACCACTTGTGGGGGTTCACTATAAAGCTCTAGGTCAAAGAAAACTTTTCACCGGCTTAGTTTTTCGAAATTCGAAACTTATTTTTCTCCATAGAGTTAACACAGGGATGGCGGCCATTTTGAATTTTTAAGATCGGTAAATCTTGGATAATTTGTTTCTCTAGTACCAAAATTTACTCGGTGACCCCCTATTTTTATTCTTGATTTTGAAAGAGAATGATTGAAAGATTCCTTGAGGAAAGTTAGAGCAAAAGTTTAAGTCTTTCACTTTCGAGGTGCATACTACCTTAAGTTGAGTATACTTGGATAAATCAATGGTATCTCCCTTATTTGTTTCAAAAATTTAGAGGGGAAATATCAGAAGGAAAAAACAATACCGTTATCACTTACAAAAATTGCGTCAGAGACTGTCATGGGTAGAAGTAACAGTCATTGAAAGGGAAAGTAAGAAAGACCATGGGTGAGAAAGAAAGCCATCTGGATCAGAAAATCCTTCCAAGTAATGAGAAGAGATGTGAGTGGATGGAAGCTCAGTCACATGAGGGACGACTAATTCACCATAGCGCCATCCAGTGGTGAATGTTGACAATCAGTAAACGTAAGTCAGTCCTGGGCAAGGTCACACACTGCTGATT
Source organism: Ptychodera flava (assembly GCF_041260155.1). Lineage (NCBI taxonomy): Eukaryota > Metazoa > Hemichordata > Enteropneusta > Ptychoderidae > Ptychodera > Ptychodera flava. The sequence continues at coordinate 32,338,583 of NC_091946.1, forward strand.
GCCGAAACATCGACAAGACCAATTAACAATTTACTTGTTGCTATTATGATATAAATATTAAATATTAAACCTTAAATATAGGTACAATTTATTACTTTACATCATGTGAAGTTGATAACAATACATGTAATTTGTGAAGATTTCTTTTTTACCGAGTACGTTTCGTGTTTGCTTTCAAAATAAACTACTGAGTGATTTCGAGGAAAATATATCAGTCAGGGCTCATCTATTGGGACTACGGTCAAGTATTTTCTGACGAGTGGAGAGAAGAACATCGCGATGAAATGATAAAGAATTATTGTTTCAAGACATCGGAAACATATGTTCCCAATTTTATATAATCCTAACCAGAATTACAGTCGACTCCACCCAATAGTATTTAAAATTGCCATTTATTTATTTTCTTACAGCATGCTCAGTACCCGAACCTTCACCTTTATCGGAAAAAAACTTAACCCCATTTTTTTTCTAATAATCTTCAACCCTTTCCCTTATTTATTTCCATCTCTAAAATTCCTGTCAGTCTAGTAGCCTGAAGGTTTTTGAGACATCCATTTTGTTCAACTTGATGAAAACGCAATACAGGCATAATACCACCGAACTGGCAGAGTGAGAACCAAGTCCAAATTATTCAATCTTGCTATCAGAAAATTGCTAGAGAAATTAAATGTTGAAAAAGTTTAGACCGATAGCGATGAAACCTTCATGCGACCCCGTAAAACTGGCTTTGAAGTTCAGTTTTCCGTGGGTTCTGCGGTTCTTTAATAATTCTTTCAAAGAAGCCGCCGAGAAGAGATTTCTATTTCTGAAAGTGATTTTCTTTCTTCATATTCCACGTGCAAACGAGTATAAACATTCTGTTCTTGAACACACCCATGTTTCGATTTCAAATGCTAAGTTTTCCACCTGAAATACTTTTTTTGTCGTTTTTAATCAAACAACGCAATGTAATATGTTATGTCGAATAGACCATCGTGCAGCCCTCGACCGAACATGAAATTGTCTGAAACTGCGGTATCTCTTCCCTATATAGCACAACGTTTCTGAAATAACTGTATCATTCAACTTGCCAACAACGTATCTAAATCCAAACAACGTTCACTTAACTTTAATCTGATCTGTTTTCCTTTATGCCGATCGTTTGTACCGATGATAGAAATGTAAAGAAGATTAAAACAGAATATATCAAGTTTTCAAATGTTTAAATTTATCAACTTTTGACTTGGATACCTGGTATTGCAAATAAGTAATAACTAATATAGTGTGGAGAAATGAAAGGCGTACTCGACCAATTTCTTCAATCTTCAAACGATCTTTATTAATAAAACCGACGTTTCGGCAATACACAGATTGCCTTCCTCAGGGTAAAAACTAATAGATAAAAGCGGATAAAATAGAACGTGTCAAAGGAAGGTGGAACGACTACAGGAAAGTAAAATCATGATGACAAATCCTGCACAAAGACTAAAAAAGGCGATAAAAATACAGTACTCAGAATAAAAACACTGGAATGATGTAAAATACAGGAATGAAAATGAGAATGTGAAAATCAACATAGGTTAAATGAAGAAGGGACTCTACTAACCTAGATCGTGTGAGGTCTGGATGGAAAATGAAATGTCATTGTCAAGGGAACCCTTATGTACATGTTGAAGAGACGGAGCAACAAGACCCCCTAACTGGAGAACAGAGAGCGGGGGGGGGGGGCTTACAGAAAAGTGGAAAAGAAATTACCCTTCTTTACGGTTGATACCAATGGGTGACAGCTTTTCAAGTGTAGTAATGTATGAAAGTTCAGTTTTTCTTCTGAGTTGGGTACTAATAGAATGCATTTTACAAATGCCACTTACTTGAAAATGAGAAAGATTGTGACCGGGTTTGTTGAAGTGTTCGGAGACCGGAGTGGATTTTCTATTGCGAATAGTGTAGACATGCTCATATATACGTCATATAGACGTATATATGAGCATGTCTACACTATATACACGTGCTCATATATACATCTATATGACGTATATATGAGCATGTCTACACTATTCGCAATAGAAAATCCACTCCGGTCTCCGAACACTTCAACAAACCCGTTCAACAAACCGGTCACAATCTTTCTCATTTTCAAGTAAGTGGCATTTGTAAAATGCATTCTATTAGTACCCAACTCAGAAGAAAAACTGAACTTTCATACATTACTACACTTGAAAAGCTGTCACCCATTGGTATCAACCGTAAAGAAGGGTAATTTCTCTTCCACTTTTCTGTAAGCCCCCCCTCCCCCGCTCTCTGTTCTCCAGTTAGGGGGTCTTGTTGCTCCGTCTCTTCAACATGTACATAAGGGTTCCCTTGACAATGACATTTCATTTTCCATCCAGACCTCACACGATCTAGGTTAGTAGAGTCCCTTCTCCATTTAACCTATGTTGATTTTCACATTCTCATTTTTATTTCTGTATTTTACATCATTCCAGTGTTTTTATTCTGAGTACTGTATTTTTATCGCCTTTTTTAGTCTTTGTGAGGATTTGTCATCATGATTTTACTTTCTGTAGTCGTCCCACCTTCCTTTGACACGTTCTATTTTATCCGCTTTTATCTATTAGTTTTTACCCTGAGGAAGGCAATCTGTGTATTGCCGAAACGTCGGTTTTATTAATAAAGATCGTTTGAAGATTGAAGAAATTGGTCGAGTACGCCTTTCATTTCTCCACACTGTGTCAAGACTTTGCTGTACTCCCGCTTCTTCCTGATGACTTCAATAGTTGCAGTTGGACTGACTCTATTTCTTGGAATTCTATACAACTAATATACTTAATATCTGCTCATCGATTTTGAATTTTGCAAGTGCATTTTTTCTAAGCCAGCACCATTTTATTTCATACAGAAAAACAAACGTGTTTCTATGTATCCCTGTTAAACTTTATTTTAGATTCCTAATTTGATCAAACTTTAACGTACATGTTTTGGCAAAAATTTCACGAGAAACCGAAAACATATATGCAGGTATTATCCCTTCTAGTTTGTTTGTTTGTTTGTTTGAAAAGTTCTCAAGATACTATCAACGTAGAGTTACACGATTAAGATGACTTATTGGCTCTGAGGACCGGGTCGGTCGGGCTGCGGTGCGAAGCGGGCCTGGAACCGCACCGTGACTGGGCGAGGCCCGCCTGCCGCCTGCGGGCGGTTCAGGCGCGGTGGAGCCCGGCTTATTATAAGTTTGTTCTCACAACTTAGCTAATGCTGAGGACGTGCGAACAAACTAGATGTAATAATTTACTCTAGGCGACTGGCCCTCTCCAATAAATTCTGTTCATTCGCAGAGAACCATTTTCAGGTTGCCTCCTGGCACATGAAAATTGATCGAGCCATTTACTTTACACAATCAAATTATTTGTAGATGTTTTCGTATAGCCAAGTCTAAAATAAGAATCACAATATCAGAGTGAAGATAAGACAAACATTTCAAAACAAGTTCTTCAGTTCTGCAATTTAATCACAGCATCTTTGTTGGCAAATATTTATCGCAATGCTTAACACGTGATTCAGTTTTTCTTTCCCTCTTTCGGAATAATACCATATGCAGGATTATACACATTCTGTGTAAATGCAGTAATGATAACTGAGATGAACATTTGTTCATGACAACTCTAAACAGAGATATTTTTCGTTTTTTGTTACATCTCCTAAAGTAGATATTTTTATTATCAGTTTTTTCGTCACCTCTGCTGATTCCGACTGGTCAACAAATTTGCGTAAAACATCATCAAAGTAAGCAAAAAATCGTGGATGTTATCATTCACCGTTACAATCTTTTTACAAATATACTTACAAGACATCAAAACAATAGTTACACAACTCTATCCGTGGTTTATCGAACGTTAAACAGTGATTTATTTATAGTATCGGAATATTTACACACCATAATATCATTTTTACAATTTTTAAAATATAATGCTCTCGTTTTCAATTTCTGGGAAATGCTCGTTGTAACATGTTAACAGTCAACCAAGTTACGTCAACAATAAGGCTCGAAATGCAATAATTTGTTGCAGTGTTTATGTGCTCAACGATGCATAAATGATAAAAATATCCGAGGTGTGCTACAACCAGTTTGATTTTCATAAATTCTACCCATGTCATGCGAGCGCCAACTTTAATACATGAAAATCTTCATTTCCGATTTTTTGCAATATTTTAAATAATTCACAGCTAAAAAAATACGTTGGGAACAACTCATCGCAAGTGGATTGTCATAATATTTGTACGACCAATTACTTCAAACACTCAGCTATCACAGGCATTGCTTTCAGCCTTTCTGCCAATGCGGTCAGCTTCGGGAAGTTTTTCAACACTTCAGGGTCCACTTTCTTCCAGCGTTCGGAGATTGAAAGGAATGTAGTGTCAGCGTAGGTTAGCTAAAGCAAAAATGAAACAAGGAGAGTGCTATAAATGATAAAGGAATGAATCCAATCCAGTCTACAGTCACGGATTGCAAATGGTAAATTTTCATGAAATTGCCCAACACATTCTAAACAGACTGAGAATTATGACTCATATTGTTGTGTGCTGTATTGTATAATGATATCGCTCACCCCGTCGCCGACAAAGAATCCGTCACCACCGTTGTTGTTCACAAGCATCCTTTCCAGGTTGGAGCATGCTGGAGGGAATACATTCTTGGCAATGTTATCAGCAACCGCTTTCTGTGACAGAAACATGAAGCAAGATATAAGTAGCATAATGGTATATTTTAGAGTGAGCAACATTCCATATTTGAATCTTATCTATGTCAACTGGTTGGAATGCTTGATACAAGATTACTACTGCAGGTAACACGGGCTACTTTTTGTAACAAATTCAATGTGTTTCTGAGTTGCACTCTGGTCTTTTATGTTCCAGTCAGAGTACACGTGGTGACAGCCTAAATGTATACTCTGTTGAAACTTTCTTGACTTTGTTCTTCTTCTGATAACTCGAGAAAACAATACAACCTTGGGCTACGAGTGAACACTGATATGCGATGACTTTACCTTCTTTTCAGGGTCTTTTTCATGGGCCCACACCTTGACGTGTTCCACTACGTCATAGATGCTGTCAACAATGGAATCAGCGTAGGCTTGCTCTAGGTTATCTTTGCCTGCAAGGCCTAGAGAGAGGAAAAGAAAGTTAAACTGAAGTAAATGTATACAAAATATAGCATAAATGTTCTTGAATATGTCTGTATGTCTGCCTGTCTGTCTGACTATCCGTTTTGCCTATCTGTCAGTCTGTCCGACATGTATGTATGTATGTATGTATGTATGTATGTATGTATGTATGTATGTATGTATGTATGTATGTATGTATGTATGTATGTATGTATGTATGTATGTATGTATGTATGTATGTATGTATGTATGTATGTATGTATGTATGTATGTATGTATGTATGTATGTATGTATGTAGGTATGTATGTATGTATGTATGTATGTATGTATGTATGTATGTATGTATGTATGTATGTATGTATGTATGTATGTATGTATGTATGTATGTATGTATGTATGTATGTATGTATGTATGTATGTATGTATGTATGTGCATGTGTGTATCGATCTGTAAAATTGCCGAGTCACAGTGATTGTGATCAAAGTCTGCATTACAATCATCGTCTATAAATAGACATGATAGTAACGACGCGCGTCCAATGCCTTGTCGATAACTCTTAGTAGGTACATAGTCGAAGCTAGAGGATGTACACTTGAAGAATGCCTTGATTGTCATGTTCCACAGTGACCAATGGCTCGGGCGCCAAAGTGCGTTCCTAAAAGCTTGGTCTCGTAGAGACGTGCAAATCTTCATCACCGATGGATCATTCCACTTTAGGCTGGGTGTTCAGAAAATATTTTGACCTGTTTTTACACTTGAGACTTTGTTCGAGTCGATAGTTCCGTCCTTAGTGTGGCTTTATTTGCTTTATTGTCTTCTTAAGAAAGTACGGTATGTGTGAAAAAAGTCTGGGTTTTGGTTTATTGCGGTCCCTCGAGATAGTGATTGAAAAATATGAATAAACTAAGTTATAACAAGTGCCAAACGTGTATTTGCATTTGCATATTTAAATGAGACACAAAATAATTCATCAATCGTCCTCCTATGTTTGAAACAATCGCAATTGTACCAGTAAGATGTTTTACGGAATGAACATTCACTACCGTCACTCAAATGCAGAGTTAGCAATTATTGAATTTGTATCTGATTAGTTAGTCGTTGACTACTGCATCCCAGTTGATCTATTAGTACATTCCTTGGCAGATATGGACTTCGAATCTTCGAATACGACACAAATTGAAACGTTCTTGCCCTAGTGGCAATTCAGCAAAGGCTGCACATTTGATAGGCTTATTATTGTTGCCAAGGTTACTTAGTGAAATGAAAAAAATAACTGTAGATTTTCAAATATAAATTCCAGGCGCTATAATAGGGTCTTAATGATCGCAAAAGTATCAATTTCAGCAACTTATATGCTCTAACTCGCTTAACGCTCTCATTTTTTCAGGGCACATGCAATGATCAGCGAATGTTATTTTCCATGCGTCATCACCTAGTTACTACGAACTTATCTACGATCAAATGGTCTGAGAATAAGAAATTTACATTCATGGAAGGCACTGTGGAGTCTTTTTACTCGTAAACATAGCTAAATTTATTTGTCGTTGTATCAATATACCGCTTGTGTCCTATCCTTGTGCATAGCAGCCTTTATGAAAATACCTACATAGTAAAGAATGTTTATAGATTATTGACATAACAAATAGAAATCATGTTAGACAGGATTGTGCCTGTACCGTGGCATGGTTAATATCAGGTCAGATTCCAAAGGGTAGTACTCTAGTTATCTGTGAATACTGACCTCATCACCTGTGAACAAAGACTTCGCCTAGCCAAGTTATCTGTTTATTTACAAGGACGACTCAGTGGCGTTACTAGAATGCGCGGCCCATGGAGCTCGTTCCCAAAAAACGAGTGAAAACTCACTGCTTTTATCCAGAACTGCATCCTCTCCCCTTTCCTCTTTGTCTTTCACTACCACCCAGCCTGGCCCCTGTCTCTGTCAAATACTAGGACCGCCACGGAAGCATGAAATGAATGCTAGTGGCACATTTGAAATGCAGAGTGAGTCACTTACCATTTTCTTTGGCGATGTATCTGGCGATGGCTCTACTCTGAGCTAGTGTCTTCCCATCGAATTCTAAAATAGGCATCGCTTGAAATGGAAACCCTGAATTGCGGAATTATATCAACAAAAACATAGCATTATAAAACGATTTCAACCACATTCCCGAGTCATTCTAAGTGTCTCAATGTTTTGTTCACTCTTTATATTGCATGGTTCAGGTGAGGGTAAACCTCATGTTTCAATTTAAAATACGCATGCTTGGGAACAATATAAGTACACGGTCTTCTATATGTATGGTTTAATTAAACACATCCAATGATGTAATTTGGAAATCCTTCTGTAACTCTACTAAATTAAACTCGACCAGGCTGACATCCTTGCGCAGCCAGCCTCGGAGCAGTAAGGTTTAATCCTTTATAATGGGAAGGTGAAGGTCAATATCCTAGATACTTACTGCCCGAGAATTTCTGTTTCTTCCATTCTTCCGGTGGGATCCTTTCAATGTCACAATCAATACCGGCCAAAGCAAACACTAATTTGCAAGAACCGACAAGACCACACACCTGTGGACACACAAGCTTGTATTTCGCTGACATCGTGAGTGGAGAGATAACTGGCCAACCTTACGACAGTCGCTCGTTGTTTATATAGAAGCGACTGCAGCGCCCGGCAATTTATAGGTCAACATTTCCGAAAACTACCGTAGGTGTCGTCTGCACTGAACACTAGCAGAGTACGGAGCCACTCACCTAACGTGAAGACCTGTACAGGCGTTGTAATTCGACTGTTTTCAGCTAGCTGCGAGCGGCTACCTCTGGGGGCGCCAAATGTAACATAATTAGTTTACACGTTAATTACATTTGTGCAGGTATACAGTCGAATTACAAAGATACAAATTATTGGCATGAAAACAACACACTCAGACATTCAGTCTTTGCACGCGCATATCCAGTTTATATGTGAATCAGTAATGCATACAAGTGTGCTTGAATAAATATGAATGTAAATCACACAAGCTTGCACATACATACATACATACATACATACATACATACATACATACATACATACATACATACATACATACATACATACATACATACATACATACATACATACATACATACATATTATTTCTATTAACGTATTTGGCTAAGAAAAACTACATTGAAAAAAGTGATAAAACAAAGTTTAAGATATTCTGGCCCGCTCGTTGAGGACGTACCTGAGCCGAGGGTACCTTCTCTGTACATAAAATTGTTCGTACACTGTTGATGTGCACTAGCCATGTAGGAAAGCAAGCGCAAAGTCCCCGGGCGTACAACACGTGACTCCAGTTTAATTGAACGGCAGTGCCGTGATTAAAATGTAAGTACGACTAGCTACAAACAATACTGTGCCCTTTTTAAGAAATATAATTGATAACAATGTGTGTGAGTGTGTATGTCTGTATGTTTGTGTGTGTACGCATGTATTTGGTATTATTGCGAACCAGCAAGGGGGTGTCAAAAAGACTGAGGCACGGGACTGCTAAAAATTGCTGAATGCCCGAGGCAATTCTTTAGACCCACCCCCTGGAAGTAAATAATGACGGCTCCCTTACGGCGGAATTTAATATGGTAGAGGCCAAGATTGGTGGCAGTTTAAACCCCTCGGGCACCATTCTAAGGATAGTCATTCAGTCTTCTCAATTTTATATTTGATCACATGAACTGGCCCGGATCACCACCCCAGTGACGTGGACCAGCACAGATCAAATATCCAGTTTACATCTGTACATGTTCTTCTGGAACTTATTGTCTCGGGTGCGTAATGACCGGTCTGTTGCAAATGACACCGTATACTGTATTCTCTCAATGAAAGGTGATGCGATAAATTTAGACATGGAAGGCATGTCCAACAAAACTTCAAGTTGCTATAGCTTTAGCGATTCAATTAGCTTAATAAAGTCCAAGCACCGGTAGTATGGCTAAATGTGGACGTCGTACCTGGCCATAAACCTGAAAGCTACTTCAAATTGTAAGTTCAACAGAATTAATATAGAAGGCTCAAATTATGAAGTCATTCGACGAACAATGATAAATTTCCTTCATCACCTAAAAAATTCCATAAATTAATTTTCGGAATCGGACCCACAGCGTAGCCTTAGGACTAGAGAAGACATAAGCTGTCAGCTGTAGCCTGAAATCTTCAGTGCCGTGGATGTATTATCGTCGACAACAAAACAGAGCTTCCGTCAAGTTACGAACGTTTAAAGGTATCTACGTGTGGGAAATCCTTTTACCTACAGGTGCCGTCTATATGTCTTAAGGTTTTTTCCACGAAAATTTGCCTTTATATTTCATGTTTAACCAAACACGAACATGCATTCTAGAATACATTTCTTCTTTCCAAGTTGAACGCTCGCTCCTTCTGCTTTGTTACCGAAATCAGTGAGTTCATGAACGTCACAGACTTTCGCCGACTCCAACCAGTGGCGGCGCTCTAACTATCCATGTAGAACACTACCATTGGCTTGCAAAGATGGCGCTACCACACCAAAAGAAAGCATGCCGTCCTCCATCTGAGTAATATTTATTTAGAGTATCATAAATGAACAGCTATTACTGAGTCGAGTCCAGTTGTGAATTTAGAAGAATTCCGTCACAGTGCAGCTATGGCACTGACAAATAAGTCAACATTATAATCAGACAAATCTTGTGTACACAAACTTTACCGAATTGAATAACCTGAGAATTTTTCGTGCATTTTTGCTAAGATCGACAACTTCGTCAAGATATTTATACATGCAAAGGTCTTACAATGAAGAGTTTTCTTTGGGTGATTACGAGTATACCATCACCGATGCGTATGCCCCAATACAATGTTATATAGAAGTCGATGGGACACATTTCTGACAGTTTTCTACGGATTTTCTGTTGCAGTAAATCGTTTTGAATATTGACTTTCTTTTAATTTCCACTGCAGCTCTGTGGCTGGCAAGTCACGTGACTATGGTTCGAACAGAGATTCGGGATAATGCCCTTTGTCGCTGGATAAAAGGAGCAATTTTCTGCCTTGAACTTGTGTTATCTCGCCGTCTGTCGTTTTCAGATCGATGTTTGCGGCATACGCTGCCAGTTTACCTGTTGGTAAAAAAATAGCGTTTCATTTAAAACGAACGATGCAAAGGGAGGTTGTATCATTGTATCAGTAAACTTTCCTCTGATTGGACGCCTACACCTTTCAGTTTTCAAATATTTCATATATTCAGGCACCAAAAGACGCATTTAACGACTGCTTTCGAGATCTTGTAACCATGGTTGTTGCTTACTTGTGAACATGTTATTCTAAAAATTTAGGAAAAAAAATCAGTTTGAAAAATACTTTCCCCTCTAGCTGGTGCACTGCCCTCTAGCAACGTGGAAGTTCGTAACTGAAGTAGCACTCTCCCTCTTACAAAAGTTCCTTACCACCCTCTCTCTAGCCTGTAAGTTTGTAAAGGCAGAACGCAACTCGGGGACAGACATTCGGACTCTCAAACTTTTACAATTCTCTTCTGATATACCACATGTGGGGGTTCATTTTAAAGCTCTTGGTGAAAGAAAACTTTTCACCGGCTTAGTTTTTCGAAATTCGAAAATTTTATTTTTCACCATAGAGTTAACAGAGGGATGGCGGCCATTTTGAATTTCTAATATCGGTAAATCTTGGGTGATTTGTTTCTCTAGTACCAAAATTTGCATGATGATCCCCTGTTTTTATTCTTGATTTTGAAAGAGAATGTTTGAAAGATTCCTTGAGGAAAGTTAGAGCAAAAGTTTAAGTCTTTCACTTTCGAGGTGCATACTACCTTAATTAACACTTTTCCTCACGGACAACAATGTTTTCTGCGTTTTCTGTACCCTGATCTTGAAACATAGCTCGCTCAGCGCATATAGGCTGCATCACAAATACTTGGGAGGGGATGGGGCTATAGGAATCGTGATTGAAATCTTAATTCGATTTCAACACATTTCAAAGTCCACAATCCATGCGATCATGAATTTTCACCCACCCTGACTATTATACGGCTAAACACACAGTCAGCAAACAATATTAAACTAAACTTTTGATATCTTTCTTCAGTATTTTGATCTTTGTATCAACTTTATTCTCTTGTTTTACACCCTATCATGTTGACTCATTCAGTATTCAGCTTATCAACACAGCCCGTGTATGTGTACTGCGCACTCGTACCGTTGACAGATGATTTCAGTCTGGACTATGACTCACTCGTCAACAAGAGTAGTATATACACATACGCAGGCTTTGGTGACAGGTGAAAATTGTGTGTTTCAGCATGTTGTAGGCAGATAACAAGAGACTGCAGTTGATCATCAGTTGCAGCTTCCGTCACCTATTTCAAGCTTTAAGGTCTGCTTGTTGTTTTTCACGTTTATATTCAATGGCATTCATACTATTCATTCATTCAGAATAAAAGTGATGAAATGCTATGATTCCAGATTTTGTTTAATTATTATTAATATTAGAGCCATTGGATAACATAAGTGTTTTTCTATCATTCATTTTTACTATGCTAAAAAACTGTGGAACCTGAAAATATAAAAAGTAGGCAACCAAATAATTTCAGATCCCATCCCCAGATCCACTACAAACCCTTCAAATTACCCTCTACTGCCCAAGGAACTTCCAAATACCCCTTGAATTCCTCCGACCCCACCCCCACCCACCAGTATCAGTGAATGCAGCATGACCTAGCTATTGATACAGATGCATTACAGACCCCGGGACTGATGGAAATTGAGCCCTAACAATCACGTGACTAAGGAAGATGTTATCCATACATGTAGCAATTGCAGCCAGCAGTAAGCTCAAAAATGCTGACCATTTCATCATTTTTGCTACAACAAAACGCAATCACCTGCTACATTATTATCCAAATACATAAATTTGACAATATCTTCACAAAGCGATCGTACCGTAGCTAACATCATTGTCTGCTGTGTGTCTGAAAGGGAAAATTTAAACCTTAAACCTGAAAAAATCAGTTCAACCTTCACAGAAGTTGATGTCCCATAGAAAACAACTTGCTTGTGTCAAAATTTGGTAGTGAAATAATAGGTGAAAGGTAACTCGCCACTTACATATATTCTGAACAAATTTGAATGTCTTGGAAGCTTGAGATAGTTCGCCCATATACCTTTCCATTTAACCTTTTCGGTGAGATATTGTATCATCTAATTCTACGAACCCACTTTCACTGTCTTGATGTGCAGTTGGGTACAAGGGTTATATAAGTAAATAAATTGCGTTACTTGTGCGTGTATGCGTGTGTTTATCCTAATAGATGAATTACCTACCGATGAGGGCACTAACATATCGTGTCTTGTCGTCCCCAAATAGCGCGTGGAAATAATGGCACATTCTAAAGCCCACGCCACTCAAGTATCCTTGGGTTTTTAAGAGCATAAAGTGCTCCTTGTCGTTGTTCAGGAGTTTGAGGTTCCAGCACGCTGTAGCAGAGTTCCTTACTGTTCGACTTCCAAATGGTTGAAAACTTCCTGTCGTTTTTATTTCTGTACCTGAATAAACATTCAGAAATTGCACAATTCATATTACCTACAAAGTTGTTGTTTTTTGGTGTTTTTTATGTAACCTTTGTTTTCGGTATAAACCTATCTTTGCTATACTACGCCTCAACGGAACAATTTCTGCCTGGTGGTCACACGAGTGTTCGTGAAAAGTTTTGTCGTGCTCATGACATTAACGGTAAGCCACGACTGTTTGTAATATTTACACAACTTTCCATGTAATCGGGCTGGCTGAGAGATAAGTATGTGAGTATGACTAACACACGTGCTGGAAATGCATTTTGCAAATGTGAAGAAGATAAAAATGATGGTGAATATAAAAACTTAGTAATAATGCACATGACAATTGGAATTTTCACGGGAACAACGTGCTATCATTAATGTGAACCCTTAACACCGAATTTTCTCCACTAGGATGTCGTATTTTTCGTTTTCTTTGTAATAAAATAAGTTTTTTTCCAAATTGACTGGATATTTTTTAAGAAGTGAAAAGTTAGATGTGTATGCCAAATTGAATTCTGCCACATTTGAAATTTTTGTAATGTCTTAAAAGGCTATTCCGTCTAAGGAGCAGAATTTAAAAAGTGTTCAAGAAAATTGCAAAATATTTTGACGTCGAACGTTTTTGAAGGGAATGCCGATCAAGGGGTTTGAATGTGTCAATACAGGTGCAGGGATATGTATCAATCACGTATACAGTTGTATTAAACTCAAAGAGCAAGAAATTTCATGCCCGATAATGCAAACTTACCAAAATTTAGAATTTGATACTATAAGTCAAACATTCTTCATTATGTCCTCTGTTCGGTATCAAATCGGTTACTCCAGACAATAAAAACGGAGACATTTCTAACCGATTACTTGGCGCTAGTGTTTTGGTTAGGGTGAGAGTCTAGTGGGTAAATGTCGTAATGGACGGGGGGAGGGTAATGTATTGTCTTTGAAAAGAACCCAATAAGCTATCTCAATCCCCCTTACCGGAAAAAGGCGGTTATCCCTAGGACATGTCTCATTTGAACATATTTGGGACTGTGTTTAGTGATTTGGTAAGGGTAGGTGTCCATTGGCCAAATGTCCAGGGATTATCTGTCCTAGAAGGCCATCAACCAATTCACCCTATTCAATTTTAGGATGTGAGAACCGTTACCCCTTTCCCCTACACGTACCATCGGGATATAACCAGGGATGGGGTTTGGGTAAGGGAGCTTTCAGTAATTACAGGGGGGTGGGCCGGGGAATTTCGCGACACCTGTACCGTAAAATGTGACCCTCCCCCCATCCTCCTGTCTAAAATGTGACCCTCCCCCTTGTCCGACATTCTAAAACTTGACCCTCCCCCCAACCACTGCGGTATTCTCCTCAGGAATAACTAAAACAGTATCAGCTAATTTACATAACAATTGGTTCAATTGTTATGTTAGGGACAAATTACAGAGGGGAGGGCTGGTGTTTTTTGGAGGGACAGTCGCAATTTATCACGCAAGAATTTTTGAAGAGATATGGTATTTCATACATTTTAGGGAGGGTCACCATATTTTGTGCAACTATAAGAAGGCAAGATGTAGCTGATTTAGTGCTTCATCCAAAAATATCAAATCATAATACATGGCGTCTATAATCAGGCAAATTATTGACAATTTACCCCAGCAAAACATGCTATATCTGTATTTTATATATGTTTGATAATGTATTTAAATGTACTTTGCTTGAATAGGGAAGTAAAATGTGCATTTGTGTACAAGAAATTGATTTCTGAATTTCATCTAAAAAGTTGGTTCACTATCCATGGTGTCTATGATGAAATTATGAATAGTTTTTCCAATACAAAAATAGGTAAATCTTTGCATTTGTGTACTCTTGATTATTGATATCAATTTTCTTGATTAGACTAGAATGGTTACAAGGCTATGGTTGTGTAAGAATTTTGATTTTGGAATTTCACTGAAAAGTCGATTCACTATGCATTGCGGTCTATGGTGAAACTATGAATAATTTTTTTTCAGTATAAAATTAGATAAATCTGTTCATTTATGTATGCTTGATTATTTAGATTATTGTTCTTGATTAGACTAGAGTGGTTACAAGTCCATGGTTGTGCAAGAAATATGATTTTGGAATTTCACCAAAATGTCAATACACTATGCATTGGGGTCTATGATGAAACTATGAATAATTTTTTTCAGTACAAAATTAGATAAATCTGTGCATTTATGTATGCTTGATTATTCACATTATTGTTCTTGATTACACTAGAGCGGTTACAAGACCATGGTTGTGCAAGAAATTTGATTTTGGAATTTCACCAAAATGTCAATACACTATGCATTGGGGTCTATGATGAAACTATGAATAATTTTTTTTCAGTACAAAATTAGATAAATCTGTGCATTTATGTATGCTTGATTATTCAGATTATTGTTCTTGATTAGACTAGAGTGGTTACAAGTCCATGGTTGTGCAAGAAATATGATTTTGGAATTTCACCAAAATGTCAATACACTATGCATTAGGGTCTATGATGAAACTATGAATAATTTTTTTTCAGTACAAAATTAGATAAATCTGTGCATTTATGTAGGCTTGATTATTTAGATTATTGTTCTTGATTAGACTAGAGTGGTTACAAGTCTATGGTTGTGTAAGAAATTTGATTTTGGAATTTCACCAAAATGTCAATTCACTATGCATGGCGGTCTATAAGTGTGTGCGTATTTTGTTGGTGATTTCCTATTCAGGAAATATCACATGGACAATCAAAGTTTTGGCCATAATATCAGCTTCTGTCAAAAGTGACCCTCCCCCCAAAATAGGTTATAAAAGGTGACCCTCCCCCTTGTACTGTTTTCTAAAAAGTGCCCCTCCCCCCAATTCCCCCGGCCCACCCCCCTTGTAATTACTGAAGGCTCCCTAAGTGTCCGTGGGTCATATATCCAGGGGGTAGCTGTCCTAGAGTGCCATTAACCAATCCTGGTCCATTGTAGGGTGTGAAGACAGTTACCCCCTGGATATTTACCATCGGGATGTAATTAGGGATGGGTTTGAGTCCGTCGAGTACACCTGCAGCAGCTATCCTGATGTCTTCCCCACTCACAGCGCAGGAGTTATATGCATATGTATAGGCACATTTGATTATTGTGAATATTCATTAAAATTATAATAGAATAGAGACACCAATATGATTTTTCATTCTTACCATAATTCGTAGGTATTAATCGATCAGGTTGACTTCAACAGGCCTACTGTAGGCAGTATTTAATGAATTCTTTGATTGCTAGTCTATATGCACCTTCTTTTTGAAAAAAGTGATTTTATCTCGACAAACTTTTCATTTTTTAGTACTATATACCGCTAAACACACCGAAATATGAAGTCATATGCAGGCAATTGACAGTGTGCTATTTTCTTGGAATAATTCAACGATTTCGATTTGTTCAACTATTACCAAAATTTTAGTGAAAAGATTTGAAAGACCCAGATAGAATTCCCCTCTCGTTACAAAGATTTCATGACTTACCCTGTGATTGTACTTCAAATAGAGTATAGGTCCTGTTGATGAACTTGCGTGGGACTCTGAAGCAAATGAATGGTTCCATTGGATTGAATGCCACACCAACTTCGCACATTCCATTGTAACCTCCTAATATAAGAACAAGCATCAAAAATGTTGGGCTTTGCTGAAGGACACAGTACATACAAAATAAATTAATAAACATAGATAGATAGATAGATAGATAGATAGATAGATAGATAGATAGATAGATAGATAGATAGATAGATAGATAGATAGATAGATAGATAGATAGATAGATAGATAGATAGATAGATAGATAGATAGATAGATAGATAGGTAGGTAGGTAGGTAGGTAGGTAGGTAGGTAGGTAGGTAGATAGATAGGTAGATAGATAGATAGATAGATAGATAGATAGATAGATAGATAGATAGATAGATAGATAGATAGATAGATAGATAGATAGATAGATAGATAGATAGATAGATAGATAGATAGATAGATACGTACATACATACATACATACATACATACATACATACATACATACATACATACATACATACATACATACATACATACATACATACATACATACATACATACATACATACATACATACATACATACATACATACATACATACATACATACATACATACCAATACATAGACATAACACATTCATAGCACTTGTCTCGTTTTGCTTGTTTTCAAAATCATGAAATTAAGTTGTATATACCAGTACTTACCGATAACAAATGAGTACATTTCTCTGGGTTGAACGGCAATTTGTAAACCTACAAACAAACAGAATTCAATAATCACTATATTACACTCTTTTTGACAAAAATATGAAAAATATGAACTCATAATATGCCATCAGTCTTTTCAAATGTTATTGTGTCCGTCCTTTAGAGTATGCGTGTTGTCATGACGAAATAATTAGTGATAACTGAAAAAATCTGCCAAAATCTACGCAATTTAGTATGGACACGGAAATATTTGCTTTAATATTTTATCGGGTATAATTAGACCAATTTGTATTGTTACGATTTTAGCTTATCCACGTTATGTAAATAGTTACTGAATAGCTTTCGTTGTGACCGTGGTAGACTGCCGACCGTCTCCTGTGCTTTTCTTTTCGAATATTCAAGTTGCAGATTTTCAGAGATAAGATATCGACGATTCTGCTGCTGGAAAAGATGTCTTTGTGAGTGTGCCTAAAAGAAGTGGCAAATCCATGTGCTTTGAAGTAGTCCAATAAATATTGATATGGCCAAACACAGCGTTTTAAACTCGGCAAAACCTATGGGCCGGCCAAAAACAACGGCCCTAAATAAGGGTCAGAAGTCAGATGGCGGAATTACAGTCGCTTTGGTAAGCTCGGGATCGGACCTGCGTGATTTGAGTTGTGTTTGTCTGAAAGAAGCTAAGGGGACATTCAAATAAAGTAAGGGCGGAAACGTTTGAGGTTTTACTGAATTACATGCATAAATTTCTATCCTCCATCACACTTAAGCTTGTACCGAATAGTTATTAGTATACTCACTGGCCATGAACTCGACTAGTCCTTTCAGACTATTTTCATGGCCCCCACCAGATTTTACAATATAGCAATGTTCTTTTCTTTTCTTTGACTTTGTACAATTTCAGTAACACACGGTTTTCTGATAATTTTCATTATTGTACATACTGTGAAGCATCTGGTGAAATAAAGCATTCATTCATTCATTCATTCAAATTAGTGGATACAGCCGCTGTTCTCAAACTCAAGATAAGTCGATATACTGTATGGTTTCATTCATGTCACTTGCATTCATGAACTCTATACAATTTCTTCCTCTGTCCTGTTCTTCCTCCGCCCTGTTCTCGACGTCATACACACACATACACCCATACATACACATACATACATATACATACATACATACATACATACATACATACATCTCATGAATAATTAATAGCAATCAATCTATGATGTAATCGCACTTATTAAAAGGTTAATCGAATATAGTCAGAATTTGTTTTATTGAAGCTTTGCTGAAGGTGACACCGATTGTGAACTCATTTAAGGTTTCAAAAAAAGTATTTTAATCAAACATGTGGAGAATTCGTTAACTTGCAGATTGCAGAGCTAGCACTTTAGAACACATTTTCTAATGCAGTCTTATACAGCCGTTCGCACTTATTGTAATAGAAACCATAAACTGCGCGCAAAACTCTTAAAATAAGTTAAAAAGTGCCTGTAATCAAAAGTGTAATATACAAGACTAGATTGCACAAACTTCCTTCCTCCAACGGCCTTTACATAGGTGTCATTACCTAAGTTCACAGGTGCCATGGCAATGGTAAAGTTTGGTCACTCTAAAAGCTTGATACCATTGCCTGACAAATAATAACGTTATTTACCAGTTATGTGTATAATTTATATGAAGTGTTGCAATTACGCTTGCTCATTGCAATAGACCATGTTCCGAACCGCGCGAGCCATTCCGAGATATCGCGAGAATATGTGGTTCGCAGTGGACGTGTTCTCGCAACACAGGACAAACTGCGTAAAACAGGACAAGTCGCTAATTAAGTTAAACACTGCATAAAATATATGAAGTTGCAATCTTTGCTCAGTTCTGCACTTTTTCTAGTTCCATACAAAGTTTGACTATTACTATAATACTAAGCTGGAAACCTGTTTCTACGGGCATGTATTAAAGTCTCGCGAGATCTCGCAATCAGCTGAACATCGTCTATTGAGGACAGTTTGTAGCGAAACAGAATCTGTAAGTTATCAATGTGTCCTCAATGGAACACTTAAGTCTTTACTTGCTTTAGCGATTTCTTGAACTGTACACCGACTTACTTTGTTGTGTCGGAGGCACATGTGTAGTCGGAGGAACCATTTGCTGCACTGTAACTATCCGTTCCTGTAACGCTTGTTCTGAAACGCAGATTGAAGAAAATAAACATCAGGCGATACCGATGATTTAAACGTGCTCGGGGCTACTAATATAACCAACGTACCGAACATGCACACGAAAATTTGTACCGTTCAGATAGCTTTGATCTCACTTTTAGACCCTAATCCTATATTAATAAGTAACTTAATTACCTTCAAACCAGAATATTGATTCCATTGTCTTGAGATGTGGCATAGGCATAGTTACTGCTTCAAACAACATAGGCAAGCATAAATGTTCAAAAAGTCTCTGTGACGTAGTTTTTTTTTGGATTTGCCAAATGAATTCGAATCTGTTCAAATTAGGTCGAAAAAACATTTGCCATTTGAAATCAAGGGTTGCCTAAAACAATGGTCCTTGTTCATGCTACTGGGTGAAGAGGGGTCGCATAAGAATAATCTCCGTAAATTTTAGATATTTGATACAACATTCACGTCGTTAAATCACTTTCAAACTCATTTGCATTTTATATGAACAATCGCGCATTAGCATGCCCTGGGTTAGAGAATTGTCATTTATTACATGCATCATATCTCGAACGTCACGCCCCATTGGATTCGGTGGTAAGTTAAAGATGACGTAGAAAGCCGCATAGCCATCCCTTCAGTGGTTGCCTATATCTTTCAAGCCGTTCTACATTTCAAAGACTTTCATTTATCATGGCGAGCCATCAAACAAAATTGTGCCTGAAAATTATATGTTTTATTCAATGGTTCTCTTTTTAAGAAAGGTACGTGCTAAAACACATTAACCTTAAACTCCGGCTTGAAAAGGCCCTTAGGATGAGGTGTCTGTGTCTTTTTTTTCTTTGAAATTGCAATCGTTTTATAAATATGTTGCTAGATTTTAAAATTAAGTCCGAGAGGGGGTTTAACGGGGGACTACGGAACCGTCGGCAGTAGCCCTCTAATTCCCAAAGCAAGGCAGCAGCCGTTACTTAGCGTTTTGAATCGTTCAGCATTGCACTAAAAACTAACACAAAAAAACAAAATGGACGAAAACCTTCAGCTCAAACTCAAAATTACCTGGAAGTCTTATTTTCGCAAGTACTGGTGCTGTTCTCAGTAACACGGGAGCTGCAGAGGAAGGGAAAAAATGATGAAATGACAACATTTTACAGTGAAGTCCCCAGAACCATCGATCATCTTAAATGAAACGGCGGTACTCAAACCGTGAATACTTTTATTTAGATATGGATTATGTGTCTAAATATCAGTTTGCACAGAAAGAGGCTTGCTCGTCGAAACAGCATCAGCACAAATAAGAATAGAACAGTGATAGACAAACACAACATAACTGATGTAGTAAAGAAAATAGGCAACCTACGGTTAGGATTAAGTACAATTGGACGCATTGTTGCGTAATAGGTAGACTTCACCATAGACATTGATCTCAGTGCCGCAAACTCTGTAAATGCAAGGAAAGTAAGAATTAAAATGAATTGCTCGACAGAACCAGCAGAGCGTGATAAACGTAGACTTATATCAATATGTAGACGCGAGGTAGGTCATTGCTTTGTTTCATTAGACCAACATGATAATGTGTGTTTTAACGCGGTTAGTCTGGACATCCGAAACGGGAACAGCTAATATCAAAATCAAGCGACCGCTCTGTCGTCGAACAACAATTCAAAAAACTCCGGGAACAAGCACTGTAAACGAGGATGATACGAAATCTTGGCTACGACAGTGGAAATCAAGCTGACGACGAAAAGTGACTTCTCATGCATGGCAAAGCGTATGCCAAATGTTCCCATTGAAGCACAATTTTATAAGTTCGAATAATTTCTAACCCCGTATTCCCCTTGTTTTGTTTATAAACGCCTGTTTTCGGCATAAGCTTTGTATGCTAGTTCAGAGGCCCGTCTTGGTACGATTAAACTATTTATTATATGATCACATCAGAGTGATGATGGCGAAAATACAGCCATTTATTTTTCAGGATGTGAAAATAATTAGAGGTTATTACCCAATATCGTCTGTTCCTGTGTCGTACCAGCATGAGTGTCATTTGTGCTGCGTCAGACACGAGACGAAGTCGAGGGAGCAGGCGATATCGGGTAATAACCGATTTATCATATACCCATGCCCATAATTTTACTAATAGTACGAAAAACCTTAAATTTTGAGGCTTTACTTTATTACGCCTTGCGCATAAATATCGGAATATTTCTGTGAACAGGCTTCATTCATAAAGTATACGACGAAGAAAACATCACGCGCGACATGGCTGCAAGTCCTCCATATCTCAATGAACCCCGAGAAAAAAGACACCGGGATACAAAAATCGTCATACAGGAGGAACCTATTAAGGTGCAATATGCTATTACGCAATTGTAAGCGATCAAAACTCTCCTCAGCTTTAAGTCTACCCTGATTTCGATCGCGCTCGATCGTCGTACGGTATGGAGCTTGCGCGGAGGGGACCGCCATTTTGTTTGTTTACCCGAAGAGTTGCAATGTCGACAGTCGTCGCGCGGGCGACATCGTTGTCACGCCACGCGCTCACTACCTGTTCGGGGATAGACCGTGCACATGCATAGTGCCGGCGCCGTAGAATGTTTGCTAGAGCCTGACCAAAATACGAGAACTTTAACAGGAAACCATGGGAAAACATTACAAGACTCAACATATTATTTCCGCATTTGGCAACCAGAAATACCCGTGTTCCTCGAAGCCCTTCATTTTTTTAAGTCGGCAACATCGCTTCGCAGGCGGAGAGCGGCAGCCATTTTCTTTGTTTACGTTATTTACCAACAAACTGCTAATGTAGTTCGGGAAAACGCCAAAACCGATGACGTTGATATCGTGCATATCTCGACGTTTACCGTGAAATATCACGGAAGATATTTTACGGTGAACGTCACTTGGATGAAGCAATATGGGCATGGGTATATGGTACAAGCGCTCTATTCGCGATATAGCATATTTTGAATGCCTGCGAGCTCTAAGAAAGAGAACAATCATTTTTTAACGTTTCCTGCCTGAATTTCTATATACTGTTATAATACAATCCTGACAAACTCAGAACTGGGATCTGTCGAATCTCAGGGTATGATCATTGCTGTACTTGAGTCACTTTTGTAACTTTTATGGTACCTCCCCTCGATGACATTTTATATACACTGATATGCTAAACTGTATTCTTACGTATAGGGGGCCTATTGAGTCTTCTATCTGTATTATCAACATCATCTCTGCCCTTAGCAACCCAGTCGAGCACCTGATAATCTTCATCGTCAACGACAACCATTGAGGTGACCCTTGTAACTAAACCGTACGTGATGGATAGGCCAACTGCACGCTGTTTTAGCTTCTCTCTCGAATCTCGATCGTCAGTACGTCTCATCTCGTTCAGGAGTTGATTTACCGTGAGGTAAACCCACAGACGCTCCGTCACGTGATCGACCGAGTCTTTATCTAATTTACCGTAGCCATCGGACTCCTACAATTAAGAGGAACAGCTTAGATTAGTCAATACTCCATGCTTCAGCATGCACCTAGACACGATGTGCTATGTCCTGCTCACAGGGAGACCTCGCGAAAACTGGAAATTTCATGCTCCACTCAGTTGTCTGCAATGTTAAACCAGTCACCTTTAGGGCCCTGGTCACACATTGACGATTTAGCCAGCGTATGCCGACGTGTCAAAATTCTCCAAAACGCTGGCTTTCGCTGAACTACGATGTATTTTTCAATTTTGGGCATATGCATAGCGTATTCATAACGTACTCATAGGTTTTAAAATACGTTTTGGGTACGCTAGACAATTATCTAGACGCATTTCGACTTATGAGTAAATTACAAGTAACGTGTCTGAACGTATGTCAACGAGCGCATAACCTACCTACAATTATGGCCCGCGTGTGCGGGACGTATGAGCCATATGTTAACTGATACAAAAATTAACCATGACGTATTCGACGTACGCCCAGGGTTTGGTAGCCGCCAAATTTTTCATACGTTGGCATACGCTGGCTAAATCGTCAAGGTGTGGCAGCCCATAGCACCTATTGTGCAATCTCAACGCATCTGCTCTGTCCGTGCCGAGTCACTAGAAAATGCCCTAGGCTCTATAGCCTTCACAATCACTTAAGGTGAAGGGCGACGAATTCGGACGCGCACACGCTTTAGAACGTTTCTGCGCAGATTTAACTCCAGCCTGCCGCAAATGGGTTATTTTGTAGCGCATGTATTTAACATCACCTGTCATTGTTGAAATTGCGCTTTAACCTAATTTTTTGACCCAGTGTCTTAGAAATGCATGTGACCTATAACCTTGTCATATTTTGACCCCCTAGGAAGCTGGTTTTTATTCAATATGAGCGAAAAATTAACATTTCTCTCCCATTTATATGGCGCAAATTACCCATTCACCTGGAGATATTGTAAAAAGTAGCGTGGTGACACCCTTTTATTAAAAGTGTAAACTAAATGGTATTATGTCAGGATTTTATTCGCCAAGTTTGGTCAAAATGACACCATTCAAAGCGACAGGAAGAAAGTTCCAAAATTATATAGTGATATAATTTCGATATCGTCATTTTGTAATCGATACTTATGTTAAAATTTCTTCACAAACATCATGAAAACTATACATTCAATAAATATGGATCTTAAGTCTTGGTATTTATTAAAATTAACTCATTTGCTAAGCGTTTTATAATTGCTTTCTTTAGTTTAAGTGAATTATATCATTTTTATTTATTTCTAACGACGCCATTTTAACGTCCGTTTCCATGGAAACAAGCGTGGTGACCCCCATTTTTTATTTCATTTTTGCACTTGCAAAACTTCAAAGAATATTTGTGCAAAGTTTCAAGAAAATGACACCACAACTTAATTTTGACGTAATTCGTAGTACTTCACCTTAAGTTCTCGTCATGCTTCATACTCGCTCAACGCGGAACATGGACAAATATACCGAAAGACAATTGGGGCAACATCAGCTATACTAGGAAAGAGTTGTATATACACGCGATATAACAGTGTTATAAAGTATCGCGTTATTATAAGTCTCGTTCGTCAACTTGTCTCCGGGGGGGGGGGGGACAATTGAGCATCCCAACTCTGACATATCACTTGACTGTACGTCGGTTCGAATGTCAACTTTGTTGTCATCGCAAAATCCACCAACCGGATTCGTGTGTATTCGGTTGTGTGTGCTCCACAAACTTAACGTCCGAAAACTCATCTGTTTCGGAAAGGTGTACAAATAACAATTAGAACCCAATCAGGTTATAATAAGTGCAAAGTAAATAGTTTGTTTACCTGTTCCAGGCTGATTTCTCCCTGAAGGTTCACGGTATTATCCGGAGAAAGAGCGGTCACCTCAGTTTTCAGTTGTTTCTGCCCATCATCTGTCAATTTTCCTACTACAGTGATTTCTGAGCCGTCAAAGAAAACGGGAAACTCTGTCTGGGTGAGTGAATCTTGAACAACGGAGTTCCCAGGATAACTTATGTTTATGTTGAACATAGCAGGGTTAGCGACTTCGTCATAGAAGCTTGCCAACTGCAGACGTGCGTCGGCCGCCACGAATATCTTCCTGGCTACCCCCTTGTTCTGGAAGGACAGTTTTTCTAATTCTTCAAAGATAACGTCGCTTCCGAAACCAAGGCAGAAAATGGAGAACCGACCTTTCGCGAGTGCTGCGACGTTCTCCTGGATTTTCTCGTAGTTGGTGATGCCTTCCGTTGGATTTCCATCTGTCAGCATGATTACCATCCAGGCTTCATGTTCTACCTGGCCTGCTATGTTGTCTCTGAATGTGTTCAACATCTTGAGTCCCTTGACAAGGGCTGCGTTTAGGTCAGTGGCTGAAGAAAGAAGAAACAGAAATGACGTAAGCACAAGATTTTTAACGTCGGCTATGCACTAAGAGTTGTATTTTTATATTTGTCTAAGTTCCTTTCGGCGTATAAATTGAACACACTTTGTCATAGATAATCCACTAAAATACGTGGACACAGACGACGTATGTCCATTAAGACCTATTATAAGTTTAGTGCATATGACATTTTTAAAGTATGAAATACAATGTGCATGCCATTGCATATAGATAAAATCATAAATCAAAACTTTCCATTACATTGCCCTCGGTGTACCAAAAAAAAGAAATAGCGGCATAGGTGTCTCGGAGTGAACACGTCCTGGCAAGATAAAGCCCCTTGTATAAAGGAAGTTATAAACGTGACCAGACTATAGCTGTTGTTTTTTTATTAAAGGTATTCAGTCACCTGATTTTTAATAGCTTATCACATATTTTACGCGGGTGGCCGCTTTTTAAAAAGGGCGCCTCCACATGACCAGTCATAGCATACTCAGCAGCGTTGTCTGCATATCCTTCGACGTCTCAAATATGGAGGATCGACAGCTACAGGTTTTACGGGTAATACTCTAAGCTCCGCCCCTTTACCATATATGGAATATGCAAATTTACAGTGACCGTGTACCTTTAAAGTCTGCTAAGTTTAAAAGTGACTTTTCTACTCGTAGTCTTCTAGAAGGCAAACCTATTATAATAAAGAAAGTTTGTAAAGGATACAGTGTTTTTATAGCCAGGCTTGAGGAAAATGTTTAGTTCAATTTACTTACAGCCTTGTGCAACGAGACCATCGACGAAAGCGACAGCAGAAAGACGATTGTCGTCGGATACGGACATCAGGCTACTGTTATGCCACATCGCCAGTTCATCGTTGAAAGCAATTATGTTAAATTTATCGTCACTGCGCATGTCGCCTAAGATTTCCCGGAACGCCATCTTGGTTTGAATTATCTTTTCTCCAGTCATGGAGCCACTAACGTCAATTATGAAGAGCACGTTCTTTTTGGCGGGTCGCTTGCCGTCGCTGAAAGGGGAAAAGTGATGGACGAAATAGCTGCCGAGGACCTATTGTTTGGACGAGAAACCATAAATGACTTCAAAACGAATTGAAGAGAAATGCCCATATATTCTATATAACCAAGATATCTTCAGCACGTTGAGGCTATCTGTAGTACGTCTATTATACGATCAAGCAACTGATAATGTATGCATGAGCTTTTAACTTGCATTGTTGAATACAAAACAAGATATTATTGGAAAACAAAACAAGAACGAAATAGAAAATTAGCGATAATATTATTACTGAAGATGCTAAATAGAAAACATTTTAGATCGTTCCATATATCCTAAACAATCCAGAATTATAAACATTGATGACGCTGAACCTTCTGTAAACCAGTAATTCGCCTTCATATTTGGTAGCAGTGTATGTACATACTAACATAGATATAAACAATGTATGTACTAACATAAATACAGAAATGAAGGTTACTGATTTTGTCAAGTAAATCGACGGACAACTAAGACTTCGTTCACTTCGATGCAGTGAGTAATTTTTTTCTTGAATTTTCGACTTCAACGATTATGTGAAAACATTGGTTTAGGGCGACAGCAAGAATATAGGGATCTTCGCCTTCAGTTGTACTGCTCTGACGCCAGCCTGGTGCGTTCACACACACACACACACACACACACACGAGGCGGTATTAATTTGCGCTCAACAAAGGCATGTAGTTTGGCAAAAAACCCGGGATGTAATAACGTCTTTATTTCGAGAGCCAGCTCATAGACAAAAAAGAGAAATGCACTTAAAACACAATTCACGCAGGTGAACCAAATCAACGGACGATTGTATAAAATATACATAGAATCATGTCTTTTTTTAACTCAGCGTTACATTTCAGGCAACCACATCATTATCAGTAGCCACAAGCTAGCTTTTCAATATTCCTAACCCTCAGAGGGCTATACATGTGT
Source organism: Ptychodera flava (assembly GCF_041260155.1). Lineage (NCBI taxonomy): Eukaryota > Metazoa > Hemichordata > Enteropneusta > Ptychoderidae > Ptychodera > Ptychodera flava. The sequence goes on from NC_091946.1 coordinate 32,365,578, forward strand.
AATTTGTTTCATAGTAATAGTTATATGCCGGATAAAAATATGGGTTCTGCTTCCAAATCATTTGTCGTTGAAAAGATATATCTGAATTATGTGTTGCCGACATTTTAATATAGAGTTTGTGAGTCTTTTAGTGTGAAACGGTATTTGTTCTGAATATTTATTAAGCTCAGTTCTCACCTGAAGTTCACCTGCATTAAAATTATGCGTGACGTCGTACTGAACAACAAAGTCTCCAGTTATGCCGGTCCAAGACACTGCTCGTTGCTCTTCTCTCGATGGTGTGAATGCAACGCGTACATGCTCCGGTGAAAGTAGGTCAATTGTCGCGAGTTTGTTGGTGGCGTCATTGCCACTCCATCTATCGATTGCATTGGCCTGAATAGGCGGTACTTTTACAAAACGCAATCCCTGCGGTTCTGTGATGAACACACTGACTTTCAAGTCGTCAATTATCTGAAAGAATAGAGAGATTTAATTAAGAATAAATGTATGATCATCTTTTCTATGGTTGCACATTCAGTGAAATATTTTGCCTTCATGTCGGTGTATTTTGAAAAGAAAAGTTGCTAAACTGTGACAACGAGCAATTTAATTCAGTTCCCACAATGCGTCTCCTGCCCCTGCCGCATTTTCTTTCTGTCTCTCATCCTCTCTGTCTGTCTAAGTCTGTCTGTCTGTCTGTCTGTCTGTCTGTCTGTCTCTCTCTCTCTCTCTCTCTCTCTCTCTCTCTCTCTCTCTCTCTCTCTCTCTCTCTCTCTCTCTCTCTCTCTCTCTCTCTCTCTCTCTCTCTCTCTCTCTCTCACCTGACGTGGTCGAACGCTGATGCGGTGTTCATAGATGCCATGACGTCGGTATAGCATTTCCTGGTAGGTTAACACGAATTTGACCCGTGTTCCAGCCTCAACGTTCATCGCCACTCTGAATGACTCTCTTGCACGTACTCTGAAACAATAATGCGATTGTTGAAGCAAAATGGCCTTGATATTTGATACGATATTATATACCACTTAACATCATCTCGTACCATTGTATTGATGGTGCAAATATACCCATCTGACTAGCAGTGGTCGCGAGGTGAAAATATTTGTGCTACATTCAAGATATAGCACAGTTGGAACATGCACAAGTTCTCAGCCCGAGAATATTTTGACGTTTTATGTCAGAATTCTTGTATACTGTTGCAATAAGCCACCTCGCTCGCTTGACCACGTTCAAAATCTCGTGGTACACCCGTCGCTGGGGTGGTTCATTGCAAAACTATTTTCATTATTTATTAGATTTACAAGAACATTCTTCTTTTTCTTCTCTATCTTCTTTTTCTCGACAAGTACCACGTCGAAATAAATTGTCCTAGTGTTACAAACTCCGAGCCCACGGGAGAGTCGACGGGTGATTGTTGACAAATGAATTCTTGTCCGAGCTAAAGGTTGGCTGTTAGCAGTCACATTCGATATGGCACACATACAGGCTGTGTTAATAACTGAACACATTGCATTTTTGTATGACTTTGGTTAAAGCAAAAAAAACTGTTATCATCACAGATATGGAAAACTCGTCAAAAATTACAGCAATTTACGATTTAATACACCAGAGTTGACAGTGAACTTCGTGTCTCCGCAGCGGCATTTGGTTTCAGCGCAAAATGTAAGCTCATAGATGTATTTGATGAATGTTAAGTAAAAGCTAAACATAGATATGGACTTGATATGACCATGCAACTCTGTATTACATACCTCACCCTTACATGACCTGCAGTTTTGCCATTCCTACGAGCTGCTTTGTATACCTTTGCGGCGTCGCCTTTCGCAAAAACTTTCCCGGAATACGTTTTGTTTCCAATCTTGCTGATAATGTGAAGAACAAGAGGATTAATTAAGTAAAGGAACGGGATCGCCGTCGTTATGAGTAAGAAGAAGTTTTGGCGTTTTGCGGTGTGTATGTGTGTTTTGTTTTGCAAAGTGATTATGCTTTCTCGAAAGGACGGGCCACTATTTGGGAGAGGTTGGTAAGGATGAAAACATGCATTGTTTTCACATTCCAGAATTTGAGATATTTTCAATTTCAGATTTTGCATTAATTGCATACTTTTCAATATGTCTACATTTTTCTCTGAAACCTTAATGTGAATGTATACAAAGAAACACTGCAGTACATTATTATTGCACAAGTTATCTTCTTGGCTTGGAACTTGAAACGTTTACTTCCCCCGTGTCCTTGTTTCAACGGAGTATTTTAGCAAGCCTTGCAGGATTTTGAGCTATAACAATATATATAACACTTCATTTATAACTTCCGATTTTCAGGCGCCTAGGGAACAAATAGCATATTAGGACTCTCAAATGTTTGCAATACTTTGAATATCCTATCGCGTTGATCTACTATTAAAAGGTATACTGTCACCTGTTCCACTTTTTGCCACAGTTACCATGGAAAGAGAAAATCTAACCAATCACAGATTTTAAGCGGGTAGCCGCTTTTTTTAAAAACAGCGCCCTCACTTGGGCATTTTGAATGCTAAGGAACGCCCCTTTGACTATAAATGGGCATATTTAGATTACAGGTGACTGCATACCTTTAAGCTTAGGGAGTGAATATAGCTTGCATAGTCTTCAGTTTTTGTGATGCAATCCATCCTCATCGCGTAAACTATTTTGAATTTCAAATATCCCGCAAAGTTTGTTGGTAATTTTTTCTTATACAAAAAATAAGACTTTGATTCCTTCATTATAGTCTTGCTTTTGAAACCCAATAGCTTAAAGTTCCGAAGAGAAGTTATAACAAAAGTTTAAATCTCTCTGTTTCGAGGCGCGCATTACCTTAAACTTTTGCTCAAACTTACCATAAGGAATTTTTCAACCATTCTCTTTCAAATCAAGCATATTTTGCAAATTTTGGTACCAGAAAAGCAATTAACCCAAGATTTACCGATATTTAAAATTCAAAATGGCCGCCATCCCTGTGTTAACTCAATGGAGAAAAATAAAGTTTCATTTTCGAAAACCTAAGCTCAGGCTAGTGAAAACTTTTCTTACACCAAGAGTTTTAAAATGAACCCCCACAAGTGGTATATAAAAAAAGAATTGTAAAAGTTTTGAGAGACCAAATATTTGTCCCCAAGGCGCGTTCTACCTTAATGAAAATAGCAATCGGCCAACATCAACGGTAAAAAATGTAAAACAATCATGTTACGGCTCCATCCTTGATAGAACCTCACCGTTCAGTTCAACCAATACTATGTGACCAGTGCATATATTTTGCCAGCGCATAAAAATATTTAAACTTTTACAACTTACACGTTCAAGCCGGTGACGAAGGCGCTTTCAGGTATTTGCATATCGAAGGTGACCTCCTTAGAGATATCTGCTTGGTTGTCAACCTCGCTTGTAACTTCTGTCACGGCGAATCGGGAGGTGACCCGCGATGTAACATGGAATTTCTGGATTGTCACCTGTGTGAGTTTTAATTAATAACATGATTAATTTTCATCTTTTATGCAAGTTATGATAATAATGATTAAGAAATAAGTCCCATGTTAATAACTTAGCTTTCATGGTTCTAATCATTTCAAACTGATGGGAGATTCTACCGTACTTTCTCCCTCAGTAGATCTCTGTGACGTCATTTTTATGCACATAAATCAAAATGCCATGGGAGAAGCTAGACGTGAAGGCCATGTTGAGATGAGGCGTGTCGTATTCAAAGTATTTGGAACAGATAAAGGAAGAAGAAAAGGGGTGAAGACTCAAGATAACGTTTCGAACACCATCGGACATTTCATTTAGAAGTAAACAAAAACACCAAAGCAGTGACGGAGTCAGATAACAAGAAAGGGGATGCGATTGGATTCGATTAAAAGTAACATCTCATTTGCATTGAAACAAGAGGAGAAAAAAGCTCCCAAGCTCCCAAACCAAGTTTAATTTAGTCTCCTCGCGTGGTCGAGTGTCATGCATTTGATTTGTCGGTTGACAGGTAGTTCATTTGCCCTGCCTCGATCGTCATCGTCATCGCAGACTATGGGCTGATTTGCAGCGTCTCGGAGGCTGTTATCCAATTTGGTTGCTGAATCTTACCGTTATTTTTGAATAATACAAATAGACTCACTAAGTTGCTGTGAATAGTGACAATCGACCAATCAGTTATGACCTTCTGAGCACGCTACACATCAGCAGGAGGCGATACCCTATTTGACGCATGTTTTGAATTATAAACCATTCATAAGGAGAATGGGTATATACTTTAACTTTAACTTTATTGACGTTAGGGACCGTCTCAGATTGTCGCAAAAGTTCAAGAAACGAAATTTCTTCGTTTAGATCAAAACCCCCTCCCCCTCCCCCTAAACGAAACTTCAAAAGTGCAAATAATGTTCATGTCTGCCTGAAAGTACAATGTTGTATTTTGCTATAGCTACTTAAGACGTATTCCCCTTGCCACATTACAACATTAAACAAACCGAGGCTTGGTCTGCAATGCCCTAATGCCATGCACTTGCAAATGCATTAACATCAGAGAAATCGTCATACGGTTCAGGCGATTTACCCATATAAGGATATCCCTCACTTGTTATAGGAAACCCGGTCGAGTTCTGGCCGTTCCAGTATACATTGACTGTTTGATTGCGTTGTCGCAGACACTTGCTTTGATTCCTTACAGCGAATTTAGGCTTCGGTTATATCAGTCTGTTAACACGGTGGTTTTTCCTCACCAGGTAGACATATAGCTAGAGTCACTCCGGCGAGAAACTTCGACATGGGGGCCCAGGCGTGTTCAATCATATTAAAACGACTATGACCAGGTGCATAACAAGTGAAGTAAGAAATCTAGTGGTTAGAGCAGACGCTTATAGATAGCACATTTTAAAAAATGATACTTTTTGTCTTTGAATAATTTGATGAATGAAAGGTTTAGGATACAATGTTACTATCGGTAAATTGTGTTTGAGGAATGAACGAGATGGAAACACTTACAAAGTTGTTGGCACGAGTGAGCATTTTTTTCTTTAATCTAAAATAAAACACGATAACTTGTGATCACAAAATAAAAGTGCGAAAGTGAAGTTCACTAATTGATGGAGGTCAAACCCCCTCCCCCCTAAACGAATAAATTTCGCTTTTTGAACTTCTGCGACAATCTGAGACGGTCCCTTATTCCCTCAAATGTGAACATAGTCAAGAACTAATACTACAAAAATAAGAAAAGGATACTTATCAAAAAATAATAAATATATATATATATATATATATATATATATATATATATATATATATATATATATATATATATATAAGATATAACTTTATGCAGAATTTGAAATGTGGGGTAATCTTAAAAAATATCTGTTTCTTGTATATGTTGCTGGGTTCTGCGCATTCCGCTTCACAGTGAAAAAGGACACCTGGGTAAATATACCTATAAACCGACCCACATTGTATATTCATATACTATTGGCCAATCACGACGCAGAGTAGATAGGAATTGGAATACATCCTCGCATGTATTTTGCTTGTCGGGCATTTGCGGCATACGAACGACAGTGCATGTGTGAGAGGAGTCAGGACAAAATGTGCAGTGTGTCGCATATTTTAACTCATAAAGTGGTAATGTTCGCATTATAATGCAAGTGAGAAAAAACTCATCATGCATAATACAGATATTTAAAAGAGAGAGAACAGCTATGTTTAGGAAGGTGGATGAATACGGTAAATAAGGGCCGCGAACAAAATAATTAAATGTTTTCACGAAAGCAAACAGTGCGTTTTAATGCAACTTTAGAATGTTCTCAATGTTAATCCGAACACTGGAGATACATATAATGAGTGGCATATTGAAGGTAGATACACTTCTTCAATAGGAAAATTTAACACTGGCGGAAAAAGAAACCAAAAAATAGTATATCGCAATTTTCCAAAATACTCCGTCCCACGAAAAGTGATTTCATACAGTTCATAGGCAGTGGTCGACTTATATGTCATGGAGTCAAAAGGTCATCGATCATCGGTAAGGTCACTAGGTAAAGGGTCGGCTCTGATACACGATTGATGCATGTAGGTCGAAGTACACAAGCAACGGTAACGCTCTCGCGATATCTGACGGATGATGACATCGATAATGACCAGGGTATGAACAAGACAAACGCAATTTTCACACGTTTTTCATGTGTCACAAATTATAAAGTCTGTGCTTTCAGATAGAACATGTTAAATATGCTAAACCCCATACCGTAACTTTTGATATACTTTTCAGGTTGTTTTCTTTTTGTGTTTTGTCCGTAAAATACAGTTTCTTGTTCTGAACTGAATTTTACCATTCAACTTGACAACTCAGCCTGTATCTGTATGATTTGCAATATGACTTTCCGGGCACCTGAATGTCAATTGGACGAGCATTGATTTTCCAAGGAGAAGATTGCAGTATTTTCAAACACTGCTTTGTGTCTGCAAGACTGAAATACTTTAAGGACAAGATGTACTTTTACGGCACTAAATTTTGAAAAATCTATCAAAAGTTAGTGATATTGTTCCTCTAACGATAATGAAAATTAGTCATCAAAAAAAATCAGCTTTTGCTGCATGATGCGTGGCAAAACGAGTTTAAAATACTTACATTTCCTTTATGTTCATCAGCTTCGGCATATCTCCGATGTCCAGCCAACTGGAAAAAAGATGATCGAAGGAACTTTTTGTCATTCTTTATCTGATAACATCCGATTGAAAAAATGTACATCGTTCAGATGAAGATTCTGTGTCACTTAAAAGATGTTTCTTCATAGTACAAGAAACGAAGGTCAATGAATCATGACAACTTTGCCTTTGAAGGGAATCGCGGACAAATAGGAAAACAGCATTTTGCGTTGATGCGCAAAGTTACCTTACCTTGCCTAAAGTGAGTATGCCCATAGTGGAACCAGAGGTGGCCACTAACAAGAAAATGACCAGCACCAGCCTTGTGGCGTCCATAATTGCTCGAGTCACGGTTAACCCTAAGAAGCTAGCAAATAGACGTTGTTGCGTTATCACCTACTACGAGACGTAGTGTACTCTCGCCTGAGAGATCTGGACGAATCTCAGATTCTCTAAACTACAACAGGAAGTTAGCGTTGTATGTTATCGGTTTCTACACTCACTTCCTTACATATAAACAACACTATATTGGTGGCGATGGTCCAACAGGTCATCAACAGGTCATCCAATAAGACGAAGGTTAATATTTAGAAAAATAGAATTCGACTTGTTAATTGTTCTTGTTTTTGTAATTTTGTTTGTTTGTGTAACAAGCATACGCTAAGCGTAATCTAACCCAAACCCTTAACTTATGTGCTGCAAATGAATATAATGCTCTACAAGAAGTTAAATTAGATGAAATTTTCTTATTTTATGTAAAGTTTACTTCTTAAGTGGTATCGTCACATTAATTTTATAGCCATCTTATTAGCTTATTTGCTGCCGTTTATGGGTTTTGGTGTGCTGATTCAAATCTCGCATGATGTTCAAAAGAGGGAGAAGAAGACGACACAAGCTAGGGTGACAATTTTGAGTAATTTATCACAAAAATAAAGTTATTCTTCTTTCGACAGAATGTCTGCAGATTTTAAGTTCAGCACGTTGAAGGTTATACTTGCTAAAGGTACCTAACGAGACGTAAAAGATAGAATAATTAAACAATTTTCTATATTTCATTTCCGATGCTTACATACGCGGTTCCCGACTTCTGGGAAACGAGGAAGTTCCCACCTGCTAATCACGTGATCACGCTCGATCTGGGTAAACTCTCATGCAGGACACGGTTGAACTCCGTATCCGAGGTTAGCTAGGTTCTCAGTTTCATGTACGTGTGATTTTTGTCACCTAATGGCAGCTTCACAGATAAAGTAAAAATACTCAAAAATACAATGCAGTACTGGTATACATGTAAAAGAACTACTAGACACTATAGTACGAAACAAATGCAGCAAAAGCAGACAACTACAATGATACTTGGATGAGGATAAAAAGATACTTCCGTGCCTTCTGTACTAAACGTCATGGAAGTTTGTAATTCCACGGGAAACTTCTAAAAATAAATGATTGAGCTGTGCACATGAACTTTAACCGCGTTTCTAAGCGTGGAAACTGAGAATGTGTTTTAAATAATGGATAGCGTAGGAAACATAATAAAATGATGTCGCTAAATATTTGAGAACTATGTCATCCCGGCGAGCTCTCAAGCACTAAGATATCACAACGCAAGTCTTGGCGCCTTCACTCAACAATTCACGATTAAAATACTTTTCACGACTAAGGTATGTTGCTGTGGTCATGATGCCCGTTTTAAAAATCGCAAGAAAATTGGATAATTAGAGGTTATGGTTAAACCGTTTCTATTTAACATCGTTTGGAAATTCTCTGAGTTCACGATGAGTTTTCCGTGTCATTGGTGCTATTGCTGTCTGTAATTTGCATAATCATGATAAAGCACTGTAATTGAAAGACAACTGACATCATTAATTACGTCGTGGTGTTTTGATTGTTCAGGAATAAGATTTTCTCACAGTTGATTGATCCCATTCCATTAGGCTTTCTGAAATTGAAAGATAATTATTGAATATCCATCCCTCCTAATACCTATCACGTGATCTATAGAAATTACACATTCCCGAGTTTTTTCGTGAGAGGAATTGCTGTCTGACAAGAATTCACTTGTCAACGATAACAGTGCAGTTTACACCCAGGTACTGGCTGAGTTGACAAACTCAACACTGTGTATCACTTTAGGGAGTAGAACAAGAAACTGTAGCTTACATTAAAAAGTAGCTGAGGAAAAAAAATTCAAGTTAAAGCTTCTAGACCTTTATAGTCAATTTAGAAGATATTCTTTTTTCCAGTGTATAGATTTTATGTCCTTCATGTCTTGATGTTCGGAAAAGTGAGATTATGTGCCTACAAACAACCGAAAGATAATGACAACTGATAGTCCCTTGCCAGCAGCTTAACTTCCCGGGTCAAGACATATTGCTTTACTACTCAATGCAGTGCCATTGTAAATAGTCAAGACACCATTTACCAGGAATTCCGGCCTTCTCTCCTCATAATCAAGTCAGTATTCAATATCGTCCGAGTATAGCTTTCACATTTTCAACACCGAACCTCCAATTACTTCACAAACGATAGGCGAGCGTGATCGTTACAGCAATTGTATGAAGGCTAACGTGTGGGCGCCGGAGCAGATTAAGTCGCCGAATTATTTTTGAACGAAAGCGCATGAAATAAGAAGCAGATTACAAAATGAAGACACGCTCCTGACATTTACACAGAAAGTCGAAAATATGGGTTGAAGAATATGAGACAGTGAAAATGCCATAGGGCAGTGTACACGTGCCACCTTTCATCTCTAGTAAGCTTAATGCTTCGTGAAATGTATTGCTGAGGCTCGATTCGGTTACAAATAAGCTTTGGTATCGAACACTTCCTATAATGACAAGACAGGACTTATTCTACTAAAACTACTGTGCTACACCCAAACACACACATATTAACACACACACACATAACATATATAAAACACACACACACACACACACACACACACACATATTATATATATATATATATATATATATATATATATATATATATATATATAACTTTGTTAAATATATAGAGAGATAAACTGATAAATACTTTTAAGATAGATAGATAGATAGATAGATAGATAGATAGATAGATAGATAGATAGATAGATAGATAGATATAGATAGATAGATAGATCAATATGGAGTAGATTTTTGCAGCCTATACCAAGCCTTTGTACATTTGTTTACTCAGTATCTGCGACTTTGTATATATAAGTAAGAAGCAAGGGGACTCTTTACCATTCTCTTTTAAAGTCAAGAAACAATCATGGGTCACCGTGCGAGGTTCGGTACTGCATATAAACAAAGTCCCTAAAGGACTGGAAAGAAATTAGCAGGGGAGGGTAGGTGTTTTTCGGGAAAATTTGACCCTTCAATAACGTTTTCAGGCAAAAAGTGACCCTCGGACCCTCCTTAATGCTCATGCATGAAGACATCCATCCCGGCGTGTCACAGTCTATATCAATAATTTCATAATTGACACATAATTTATCATTTGACCTTTTAAAGAATATGATTGAGATTTTCAAAAACTAACCTGTATGCAGGGTTTCAATAGATACCATGAAAAAAGGTCAGACTTAACGATTAATAATTCTATTGACTGCTTACAAATGGCAACTAATGAATGATGTCCGCGACGTTTGAATACATCTTTAGTTTTGTTTCTTTGTTGTATAGTCATTACTGTTATTGTTTGTCCAGAAATTAGTGTAGCCTAAACATGCGTGTCCGTCAACCGCTGTTTTTACTATAATTTCAAGGACTGAGTTTCGTGTCCTCTTTAGAATTCAGAGTATCGAGAATAGAACCGGCACAAGGCGACCTCAATTATAATATAATTCGGGCAAATTGAACTGCGTCAGCAGAACGTGATTTCAGCTATTAACAATGCTGAAGCGGCATATTACGAGATCACAACTTAAATAAGGCGGATCATCAAGCCATAAATGGTTATAGGGACCAGTAATGATCTTATCCAGCCATTATATCGATCAAGGTAGGGAAATTAAGTCCGTTATGTAGTCAACTCTCATCGTCAGCCTATTCAGCGATATGTTCACCAAAGCTTTTATGGGTGTCGGATTCTTGTAATCGTATCCGAAGAGATAATTCCGTGCACACAGCTGTGTCACTGAAATCCCGCTGATTCAAGGAGAACGAAAAGTTAGGAGTACCTTCGAATTACCCTTCGGTTGTTTATGGGGACATCCGATCTGTTACCCGATCTTAACCAGACCTCATGGGAGTAGCCTCTATGAGTAGACAATAAATCATCGCCCGACTACATAATTTATGCATATAATTATTCAAATTACTCAAAAACGCACGTGCAAATTTACACACAGTTAATGGAGCATTGTGTACCTATACAATAGTGTTTCCCTACTTGTTTTCTACAAAACAACAAACTTCCCTTTCATTTGTCGAGTGCCTTATAATTTCGATAATTTGTATTTTTGGACTAACCCTCGAAAATTGCTCTAATGGTAACAGAATAGCCTCATTTTTGTTTCATCGATAAAAATAAAGGTATGACAAAGAAATACATTAGGGCAATTTTCAAAGATGACGTGAACACGTGCAGGAAAAAAATCAATTCCTTGCAGCGCATGTGATATTAATTTTTACGGGTTGACTCATTGTTACGTAAAGTACTTCACCTACAACGATGTAAATTTGTCTCATATATGCCTGTATTTCTTAAAAACCTTCCGTTACTACACGATTGGGACAAAAATCCCCAACAATTTGGTAGGAGTGATTATCCGGCCGAATGCGAAAACTCTACAAAGGTCCGTTTGTATCAAATTATGCAAATATTTTACACCTAGTCTGATTCGCACCTTATTAGGAGTCTGCGCTACCCATCTGCCCTGGTCCCGAAGAACTCTAACCCTTCACCTCTCTTAAAGAGATGCGTAGCACAGTAACGTTCATTCTTTTACTGCGGTATAGATCGGACAAAGTCTAGCGGCAGTTTCTTTCACGTCAAAAATAATTTATGGGTTTGAACCAAGTTTTTATATATTTTAAAAACAATATTATCAGCATTTTGTCAGTATACTTGATTTGCTTCCCTTAAGGTAGAGTACGCCTTGGGAACAGATACTAGGACCATAAAAGTGTAACAGTACATTTTTGGTCTACCACTTTGGGGGCTCACTTTGAAGCTCGTGGAAGTAAATAAAGTTTGTACTGGCTTATTTATGTGAAATTCAAAAAAAATTATTTTTCTCAATAGAGTTACCACATGGGTGGCTGTCATTCTGAATTTCAAATGTCAGTAAATATTGGGTAAGTTGCTTCTGTGGTACCAAATTTTGCACAATGACCCCTGATTTTTGTTGTCGGTTTCTAAAAGGGGTGGTTTGAAGTTTCCCTTAGAAATGTTTTGGCAAAAGTTTAGGTCTTTCAATTTCGAGACGCTAACTACTTTAGATCTAGAACGAGATAAAATCTCATTAAATCAACTTAATTTTTTTATTTTTGTGGTTTGAGACCAGAAGCTCGTACAAAAATAACAAAATTGCAGTTTAGATGCAATGGCAATCTCTGACGTGTAGCAAGATGTCAACAATAACTCTACATTACAGAACTGGACATAGCGTTCGTATGATCCCAGAAATATACTTTTTCTGCCGTGCCGTAGCGCTGTGTCACATTGACATTCTTTTATTTCATTTTTTAAAGCCACGAATCAAAGTGAAAATGGCTGACGCGACTAGTCTCGAACGACGCACACTGGGATAAGAAAGAATACACTTTTGTTTCCTCTTAGCTTGGTGTATAATGGTTTAGATGTTAGATGATGATATAGCTGTTGTGTTGGTGAAAACAGCGAACAATATCCCTCAGCCGGAGGTATGAGCCGATTGCCGAGACAAATTGTCGTAAATAGATCGTTTCTCGGGATAACTAGTCGACACTAACGACTTTTGGTGTGAAACTCTTAACGCAGGTCAATTCTGTACAATGAACATGAATAAGCTACATCTTTTGGGCTTAACATAGAAGAAACAGCAACAGGCAGTATGTTTAAAATCTTTATTTTTACAATTAAGGTAGTTGGTCACAGTGATAATGTAAAACAGTCCTTCAGATTTTGAAATCATTGGTTCATATCAATCACCCTAGAATAACAGAATCATAAGACAGACGTTCCATGTATGATTAAATATTATATAATAAGATTATTGAATACATAATGTCTTAACAAGGTCTTTGCCAAGTTTTACATCACTCACTGAAATACCTATTACTACTATTTTACTTGACAGAAATTTTTATATAAATGTTTAAACATTCAAAAAATTTCAATATGTTTTCGTGAGATGTCGGTTGCCCTAAACTGGCTTCCTTTGATAAATATTTACTTCTTTAGTAGCTATAAGATGGACACAGTGATCAAAGAGAATGCTATTCAACCAAGCCATCACCTGTTCTATAAACGTGATAAAAGGTGCACGCTTTCCATCGGTCGTGAGACTTAGAACGTCTGCCAAAGCCATGACAGTTTAGTATAAATACTAGTACCAGAAAAATGTTCTGATAAATAAGTATAGTAAAAGTTGTGTAGGACCTCGAAGTAAGTCTTACAGGGGAAATCTTGGATCTATTGATGCGTCTTGCTACAGGAAAATAAAATAAGACACACGATTACCAAACGGACGCTCGTCAGCTCTTTCCATAAGCATAACCCAAACTAAGTTGTATTGATGAATTTTCCCTTTTTTGAAATCGCCCTGATACCATGGCAAGGACCCGGGTTAGCTAATGACGTTTTGGGATATTTCTCGCTGGACCTAACCGACAGGAGACTTACTTAACCCCTATTTCTAACCCTACCGCCAACCCAAGCCGGACTTATCAGTTGTCTGAGCTCTGGAATAGATGATGTCTGTGCTTGGCGAATGTCAAGGGCTAAATAGTAGAAATCTGGATGTGACAAGATTAGGTCTATTGGTCTTCAGTGCCATATTTTAACAATTTGAAGCCATTTTAAGATACATCATTGTAAATGTGATGAATATTGTCAGAGAGTGAGAGGGTATTTGCCTCTCTTGTAAAAGAAAAACAAAAAAAAAAACAAAAAAGGCAGTTTTCCAGGATAATTGCTCGATAAGGGTACCAGTAAATGACATACAAACGATTTCTTGACTAATCGAAAAAGTATATTAATGTGTTGATAATTGAAATACTACAATATATTACTATTATTTGTTAAACATGAGATACATGTAGTGCTGCAGTAAACTGCCAGTAGGTTGCTTAAAGGTGGAATGCGCCTTGGGGACAGATATTCGAAATCTGAAAATTATACAATAGATTTCTGATCTACCAATTGTTTGGGCTCATTTTTATGCTCTTGAAGTAAATAAAATTTCTATTTTTTAGATAAAATTTTTGCGAAAATCGAAATTTAATTTGTGTTCCAAAAGAGTTATTTAAACCAGTATACGGCGGCCATTTTGAATTGTCAAAATCGGCAAATTCATATTTATGGTATTTTGTTTCCCTTGTAAGTGTTTCTATCAAAATTTACACGGTGACCCCTGATTTTTATTGTCGATTTTAAAACAGACTGGTTGAAAGTTTCCTTGGAGGAACATTTGAGCAAAAGTTTCAGTCTGTCACTTTCGAGAGACATACTCAGTACCTTAAAATTATAGTCCAGACCAACATAGAATGGACGTGCCTTCCTTCCTGTCGTTAAAGTTCCTGCCACGAATCGTTTCCTTAAGTTGTAAAATTTTACAATTCCATCTTAACAAGTTATAGTGAGATATCCTACAAACCGTCTTGTGTCAATTATTGAAATAGGTGCTCTAGGTGATGCTGCTAACTGCGTTGGTGCGGCTGAATGCTCTTATGATACCGGCCCTGAATTGTTTATACTTCAGCGCATAGATGATGGGGTTGATGCAAGAGTTGAGGTAAGCCAGTGCAACTGTAGCCTCATGAACACGCTGGTTGATTGAGCTAAAAACTCCGAAGTTGATGAGGAGAAAGTAAAGCTGGTTCGGCGTCCAGCAAATGGCGAACGCTAAAAACACGAGGCACAGTGTTTTGTATACATTGCGACGCGCTCGATGAAGGCTCTTTGTTCGTTCGTCGAGTCCTTCCGTACGTTGCGAACTAGCCGTCGAAACCGATACGGTAGTAGGTGCCGCCGATGCGGGACGAAGCATCTTCGGCGGGCACAGCACGATGGCGATGTGTGTATATGCGAAAGCCATGGCAGCGAGGGGGATGAAATACTGTATGGAAAACGAGCAAATTCCGATGAAATGGCTGATTTCTGTAGATATTCTGATCTTTTTGCACTGCCCGTCAATCACACGGGTTCGTAGTATGGCGTAGGTTTGCCACGCGAATGCAAGAACCCAAGAAACCATTATCAGCGCTTTCGCTCTGCGCAGCGTGAAGTTCGCTACGTACTTCAGAGGATAAACTATAGCCAGGTATCTCTCAAAGGTCAGCACTACAAGACTGTAGGTTGACGCCAGAAGCGAACTCCACATCAGATAACGTGACGCCCAAAAGCGACAAACGAACTGATCGAAGACGGACGACTGGGAGTAGTAGGTCTTTCCCGGAATTCTGTGAATCGAGATGATCAAAACTGACGAGAAGAAGTCTACCGCTGCCTGGTTGACCACAAAGATGTTCGTCCGGGTCTGAAGAGCGGGCACGCGGGCGATTACAAAGCCAACAAACAAATTATCGATGATTCCGATCGCACCAATGACTACAATGGCGATTTTATAGCTGTCGCTATATCCCATAACCCAGCTGACACTTTTACTGGTTTCGCCTAAATCGGTGTCGTTACACGCCAGGCTTCCGTTCATGATGTAGTCTTGACAAGCGCTTGATGAATTAGCCATTTCCTAAGAATACAATAAAAGTTGAAGTTATTATTTGAAACATAGTTCTAGAAGCTGTTTTGTGTTTTCACTATTGTTGTTCTTTCTGTTAAACAATTGTTTCTTGTTCTGCTCACGAAATCATATTGAAATGTCACATTTCATTTGTTAACTATGGCAACGTATAGTGCGCGAATGTTGCGTTTTGACGTTAAACAACTGCAAAAAATGTGAACGTCAAAAATCATTTGCTGACTGCTATTTGACTTTTGTAGCGAAGAGTTTATAGGAATGTTAAAATTCTTCAAATTCTTTTCCTTGTCAATGCTTATCGTTACAGGGAACACAAAACTCAAACTTCAAATCACCATTTATAAAACCACCGTAAGTGTAAAAGCAAAACTTCTCTTGCTGGTTTGTGAAAGTGAGCATAGTTTATATCTGTGTGCTTTCTAAAGTCTAATATTCCCACGTGTTGGGAGGATCAAAATTGGTGTGAAATATTGAGAATCTAGAAATTCGACTCAAAAACTTTATGTTGAAATAGTTCGAAAATAACATATAAAATAGCATCATTCCACTTCCTTGACATATACTTAGTTCTTCTACTTCTATTTTTGAATGTCTCAGTGACTGCGAGCTTCTAATGGATTTGGTTAACCTCTCATGGATTGCAAAACAATCATAAATTATTGGTCAAGAAATCGAGAAAAGAAAGCAAAAAATGATGATGGTGATCTTTATGCCATAGTCATAATTTTTGCATGTTGTAGTGTTCAGAATTTAATGGAATCACGATTCGTCATCATTCGTCATCGTCATATATAGAACATGTCGTACGACTGAGATCGTTTGGCAACGGACGCATAGACACGTATTTGTATGTTATCCATAAACGATTTAGGAAAATGAATAAATTTTGACGAATGGTTTGCGAATAGCGATTTTCAACATACGAGAGAGAGAGAGAGAGAGAGAGAGAGAGAGAGAGAGAGAGAGAGAGAGAGAGAGAGAGAGTCAACGTACCGTATACGGTAACTTGGGTATTGTCGTGCAGAGCAACTCAGGACGTGATCTTATTCTCACTGATATGTATTCGAGGTGGTTTCAACGTCTTTCTTAAGTTCCGACCTTCCGAGGATAATCTGGCACTCTCCGTCTACGAGTGGAGACGCTTATATACCCGCTTTTCGTTCAACAATACTGAAGAATTATTTATTCCTCTATTTTTTCCTACGGCCCGGCATGATTTCCTGTACAGCCTGTAATGTAACACGTTGTCCTTTGGGCCGTAGCGTCTTATCATATGTTCAGTGATATAACAACGGTTGCTTTGCACCTCATACGGTCAATCCTAATGACGTCAGCAGGATATCACCTTCCGACTCTTGGGATTAAACGAGAAAGAGTATAATTTTAGACCCGCACCGATCGGTTTATAACTATAAATTTGACATTACACAAACGTTTAGAAGGACATTTCGAAACTGCAGAATGCGCATACGAAAATATTATTACCATTCTATTGTCTTGCGTTTTAAAACATTGATATGCATTTTGAGAACACTTTTAGCGCATTTTCTTTCGGTTTCACGATATAATATCTACAATTAGATTATAATAGTCGTGAGCACTATTATGTTTCGGAATTGCGAGCACTGTCTCCGATGGCAATACCGACAAACTGACGACCGTCCTTCTCATTAATCATCATACCAAAGAAAATGTCCTCTCTTTTAGTGAATTATATTTTTTGTCAGTAATCGGATTCGAGGAAGACTTTGTGCATCATTTCTCCGTCTTTAAGGTTGGATGTGCTCATGAGACATATACTTGTTACATATACTGTTTTGCAGTAAATTTTCTTGTCGTCTGCTGGTGTAAGCTCATCGTGGAGTGAATGGAGTTTCTGCCTTTTTTTGTATTTTTGTGAAAACGAAGCTTATAATTTTTCCCTATGGTGTTACCACAATGATGGCAGCCATTTTAAATTTCAAATGACGGTAAGATGTCGAGTAGTTTGTTTCTCTAGTCAAACATTTGCACGATGATCTCTGGTTTTCAACTTTTGATTTAAGAAGACAATCGTTTAAAGTTTCCACAAAGAACTTGAAGTTTGAGCAAAAAGCTTACGTCTTTCTGTTTTAGAGCTCATACTACCTTGAAGCACTACCTATCTGCAATGAAATCCATTGTGATTTTAAAACTGTGATTGGGTTGACTAATTTTGACTAGCAAAATGCAGATCAACATGGCACTGTCAAAACGATTTCTAACAGATTTATCACCATCGAAATCTGGCTTATATCTAGCAAGATGCAAAGCATTCACTCGTTTTAGCTGCTTGTATTTGAAGGAGATTATTGGTCACAAAATATCGTGCACATGTCTAGCAGATCCGCGTTTGACTGATCTCTCCAACTTTTCTATCCGCCTCAAAACAGAGTGTTTGAGCGTTTGCTCAGCAAAACTATACATCATTCATTAATTCATTAATTGATTATTTCATTGATCCATTGATTGATTGATTGATTCATTCATTCATTCATACTGTAAGAAAAGGCGAAAAAAGAGTCACCGAGCATATATGATACAAGAGAGACAAATAATCAAGAACAATCGATATTTGAAATTCGAAATGCCTGCTCTATATCCGGTGATAACTTTGTCGGAAAAAAATCAACTTTCGCTTTTCTCAACATTCAACACGGTCAACGTTCAAGAGATTTTGTCCTATCTCTATCCCATTTCTCGTATTATTGGAGAAAAGCATTGTGCAACTTTAAGGGTTTTAATATCTGAACCATAATAACATACACTGAGACAGCTAACAGACAGAACAAAGAAACAATAATTGAAAAAAAACCCGAAGACCTACTAGCGCCAAAGAGCCACGGCTCCCCTAACTAGCTGCAAAGCTGCCGCTTATACGTACTCCTTAACATACTGGAAATCCGTAGCGTACTTTGCAAGGATGATTGATTTTGATGCGAAGTATCACTACTTTTTACTTCCACGTATATTTTAAAAAGAATGAAAGTTACGTAAAGCTTCAAAAACAACTACATCGTTTCTTTAATGTCACAGTTGAATGAGCGCTTTGTAATTTCCTACGGGTATTTAATCCTCCCCCCCACCCCGCGCGCCAACATGACCCGATAAACAAATAAAATCATTTGATAAATAACTCACTCGTCAAGTAACAACGTCCGTCAAACAACATGTGACAATCCTGTCGACCTGTGTACATCGGGGGGAGGGTTATACGTACTGTATAACTACCTGCTTGAACTCTTTAACTCCAGTGAACTTGTCTGGTCAAAGACCCTAAGCGACCCCATGTCAACTCCAAATGCAGATAATTGTTCGTTTGTTTATTTTTTGTTTGTTTTGCTTGTTTTCTGGGGTTTTTTTGGCGATGACTAACCTTGTTTATAATGTCAGTTGAAACTTGGTGGAGATTATTTAACTGTCAAGTGGAATGCTTTGGTTACCCACGTATGAAGATAGTCCGTAAGGAAAGTAATACCCGATTCTGATTTTTCCTACATGCAGTCATGCTTGTTTAACTTTAGATTAAGATGTGAAAGATACATGACCATAACATTTTTTTACTCCTGGCATGTGTAAATTCAGGTGAGGAGAGAGCTTCAGAAAGCCGCGAGTTGAGTACTCGGCCGGCCGTGTGGGGCGTTTTTGGCGCCCGGTCCAAAAAATTGGCGGAATTTTTCGATTTTTCCTTGTAATTCAAATAAATAAATTCGCTTTGAAGTTCAAGATTTAAGTCAAGCATGTAATTGACCTTTTCTCAACATACAGCCGCCCAGCAGGTCAATCATTGGTTG
This sequence comes from Ptychodera flava, assembly GCF_041260155.1. Taxonomy (NCBI): domain Eukaryota; kingdom Metazoa; phylum Hemichordata; class Enteropneusta; family Ptychoderidae; genus Ptychodera; species Ptychodera flava. The sequence goes on from NC_091946.1 coordinate 32,384,903, forward strand.
AAAAGCTTCCAGAGGCAGGAATACGCCTCAATGAAAGACTTCAACTTTTTCTCAGACTTTTTTCAAGCCATTCTATTTCAAAATCACTAATAAAAATTGGGGGCCACCTTGCAAATTTTTGTACCAGAGAGAAAAATTACTCAAGATTTACCTATATTTTAAATACAAACTGGCCGCCAACTCTGAGTTAACTCTATGGAGAAAAAAATGAAATTTTCGATTTGCCAAAAAAACAAAGACGGTGAAAGGTTAGTATACATCAAGGACTTTAAAATGAACATCCAGAAGTGGAATGGTAGATCAGAAAAGAATTAAAAAGATTTGGGAGTCTGAGTAAATGTGCCCGGGACGCATTCTACCTTAATCCAATAAAAAATTGATAGTATTACATGTTTTCTAGATGACATTTAGATGCAAAACTGTCGGGCATCGGCATCGCAGATAGCTTCGGAAAATGCTGTCTTCTCAAGGAAACAGGGCCGAGTACTCGTCCGTGTGGGGGCGTTTTGGGCACCCCGACTTAAAAAAGAGAGTCCGCCAGAGCGGAGAAGGTTTCTAAATCGGCCGAATTTTCCCGTATTTTTCTCTTGAAATTCAAATAAATAAACTTGCTTTGAAGTCCAAGCTTTAGTTCAAGCTTATAAGTGACTTTTACTCTCCACCAGTGGTGGATCAGAAAAAAATTGAACAGATTTGAGAGTCCGAATAACCGTCCCCGCGGCGCATTCTATCTTTTATCAAATCAAACAACTGAGATTGTTACGTGCTTTCTTGAAGATGTTTCGTTGCGAAACTGTCGGGCATCGGCATCAATTTGTCGACATCCCCCGATTAATGAAGAATTGAAACAGCAAAGCATGGCCTGCCTCATTATGGTGAACGGTTGACCTAACCTTGCACCTCTGGCGAATCCCTCTATATAGAGCAAGCCAATCATGACATAAGTCTGGATGTACCAATATCGTATTTCGGGTAAAACTCGTCGAACAAGTTCTTTTGAAAGCCTTAATTCTCGTATGCAAAACATTACTTGATGTGATATGTTTTCCTTCATGCCATGATCATATGACGGGCATTATCTACAAACACCAATCGTGTGCTTTCAAAAAATCTTGTCTACGTATGAAATTGTGGCACCCTTGTTATGCACACTTTCCTAAGTTTGTGATAGTCAATTGTTGATAAGCGATGTGATACCTGTTCATTTTCCAATAGCCATATATTCATCACAGACACTACTGACTCATGTTAAAGGGAGTTGATCGTCGGAACTGCGCATGTGCGACTTTCTTTGAACGAACAATGTATTTCACGCACTATATATAGATGCATGATGTCAAAATAGCTGCAACATTTAAAATTTACGATGTGCATTATGACAAACATGTTTTAACTTCCATCAATCGCCGTATTTACATCGGTCGTAGGGGTCCCTAGCGACCTTTTAGCGCATTTCCGGCATGTCAACTGCCTCCCTTTAATAACAATGTTAGGGAATGTTGGCAAGTGCTAATCTATGCAGGGTCGATTTTTACTGATGCTGAGAGGTAGTCAACCGTCCGAGTTCGAAAACTGATAGAAAATGAGTTTTTCGTGAAAATTTACAATTGAAAGGAATGCTTAATGAAATTAGAAGTTTAGAGAGAAAGTTGAAGCCGTTCACAAGTGCTCTGAACATTTAATTTTCCCCTCCCGCCCCAAGGAGACCCCTTTCTAAACTCTTTACCAGGAAAACTCTTCGCTTACCCTCTTCCAACCAAACTACCCTTTGCTACCCTCGCGATCTTGCCCTCGGCATACGCTGCAAACAGGCTGACTAAGACTACCTTCAAAATTGCGCTCTGGACAAAGGAATAAATTTACCCGCCCCATTCTCCAGAACTCTCCTTAGCTGCTAATGCAAACAAGAGGGAAACTGCCCGTCCTCCATCCTCCAAGAAAACAGGTTTGAACACGTTTTATAACAATGTTGCTGAGTGTGCACCTCGGAGTCACCGTGAGCATATCCAAAGTTATCGTAGCCTTTGGTCATATGGCACCAGCAAGCACGTGACGCTGGTGAGCACACTCAACAACTCTTTAACTTGAACATGTTGGTGTTGTCGAAATGATTTTACAAGCAAACAAATATTTTTCTCAACAATTATGGGCATTCATTAGTATTCAGAACTATATATCGAAGTTTTTTCAGGTGTCAATGTTCAGAAGTCACGTGGTGGGGCTAAAGACAGGGCCTTCATCATGCTGAAGTGCCTTTTATTCATCTCTTCCACCAATACTTCTAGTGAATGTGACCAACTCTCTGTTCTTGCAGTAAATTTATACTTCGAAACGCACTCTCAGCTTCTTGCTTTTTTTTCTATTGAAAGGTATTATGACCGTCAAGGCATTTGTTTGTCAGTTTCGGAGTTGTCAATTACACATCCTTCAATGTATCAATTTCCGATCGTACTTATGATTTAAGAAAATTACTAAGGAGTGATCACTTCCATCCAAGACACTGCCGTATTGATTTATGTCTAATTGGACTGATGAACAAACATTATAAAGTCATATGTTTGTACCTCACTTTGAGGTGCCATACAATTCGATATGGTCACATAGCCCTTTTGCAGTGGTTCCATTCGACGTTTCACCGAGTTATGAGTAGATGCTCAGAATTCGTCAACACAACCCTTTCAAACTTTGCACTTTCCAATTGTTCGCCATGATTCAACATGCACGTACCTTTGTTTTCTCAAAACGTGACCCGTGCACTTTGTTATTTCGTTGCTAATTTAAACTCACCGAGGCTTTAGCGATTATCTCGTGGTACTTACATGTGATGTCAACCATTGAAAGAGGAACAGGCAAGAAAAACCCGCCGAAACATCCTGTTGTCACGAAGACGCTGCAGGCATGTGGCATTTAAATATGATAGAAGGATGAAAAGTGCATTTTACAAGGGATGTGCGTCACCTGTAAAAATTTAACGCGACAAGATAACTGCCTATAGGGTATTTTATGTGTAAGCTTTGGATAAACAGTAAATTCGTTGCTAAATGTGGGCTTTGGATAAAAAATAAACCCGTGGGCTCAAAGAGTACTCCAATACATTTACATGCATTGGGAACGACAAGCAAAACTCCCGCAGAAAAAAAATCGGAACTAAAGCGATAATCGCCGTTACAAACTCTTTGGTTCTTTTTTGTGTTCACCGAGATTCTTCGAGTCGCTGAATTTCCATTCGACGACGCATACGGTCGCAAAATTCTATTTCTGCTTTCTCCTTTTTGGATACTAAAACTGAGGAGAAAAACAACTCGTAAAAGCTAGAATACAAATGTTGATATAATAATGTACATGTATTGTTGTATTAAATGAACAAGGAAACTTGCACTAAAGGGAGGCTGTCGTCGGAACTCTGCTCAAAAGTTGCCGGGGACCCCTACGACCGATGTAAACACTGTATCTAGGGTACGTTGGCGATTGATGAAAGTTAAAACATGTTTGTTAACAATGAATATCGTAAACTTTAAATGTTGCAGCTATGTTGACTTGATGCATCTAGATATCATGCATGAAATACATTGTTTGCAAGCAAGAAAGTCGCACACGCGCAGTTCCGACGACAACCTCCCTTTAATACCTCTATGGAAAGGCATGACAACAATTACGAGCTGCAACTGTTACAATATTCTGTATTCCCGAGCTTATCCATTGTATTCAAACGAATTCAACGTCAAAATAGAAAGACAGGATTAGAAAACAGTAATTTTCATTCATAGTCTCCGTCGTTGTTTTTTTCTGTTAGTATCAATCATAATTCATTCTACAAACAGTAATTTTTTTGAAGATATCGGTCAATATTCTTGTTTCTGTTGCCTCCAAAGTAGCAGATATATTGTATCACAGTCAGATCGATCTCACTTCGGGCATCAAAATTGAAGTATTCCGGTTTTTGTCTTTTTCTTTCAGAGTACAAAGTATTTGTTGGTTCAGCACTTGTTCTCAGATTACACCTAGGGGCATCAAAACTTTGTATCACCCATACTTAGGGGGCAACCCTCTCGTACCCTTCTTCAGGAAATGTTTTAGTCTGGCAGAGACCCTGCGATTCGCGTTCTTCCCTGTTGAACACGCGCGCGCCCTTCAGAGACGCGACGCGAATCCCAGGGTCTGGACGTTCTTGCAAGCGACCGGTCGGATTTCTGCCTGATCCGGGTACTTTACAGAACTCTACGCATCCGTCAATCAAAAACAAATGACAAGTACCATAGCCAAATAAAATGTAAAATGAAAAATAAAAACATACCGCGTATATAGGTCTACCAGTTTCTAGAATATATTCTCTCCACCCCGTTAGATAGGTGTTTCTTTAGACGTCACTGCCCTTATGAATATTCATATCCTTGCAAGAACCGACAGTCGCTGTGTCTGGCAGCGCGTGCTCACAGCTGCACAGCGTAGCCTTCGAATGCAGGCCCATCGTGGGCGCGCACAAAACAAGGCACAGCGACTGTGGAGAGTCTAGAAATGTTTAAGCTTAATTCTGTGAAAATAGAACACAGTTTCAGCAGTTGTATTTTTAAGATTGTACCTTGAGGCATCAAAACATTGCCATACGAAAGAGGATACCCCTCTGACACTCACCCTCCCGTATGTGAGGGGGCAACCCTCTCGTACCCTGGCCCAGAAATATTCAGGTTCTTTCTATGAGCGTGAAAATAGAACATATTTCAGCAGTGGTCTTTTTTGAGATTGCGCCTAGAGTCATCAAAATATTTGAAATTTGCCATACAAAGGGGAGACCCCCTGTGACACCATTCCTCCCTGTAATTACTCTCCTTTTTTGTCTTTGCCTTTGAAAATGTAACACATTTTCAAATTACTGGCTGTCAAAGATTACACCAAAGGGCATCAAATTTTGTTTTCACACAGTGTGGTTTACATTTTTCAAAGTTATCGGACGACAGAGGATATCTCCAATTCTCTCCTCTCGCCATTGGCTCACTCGGTTTTTCTCCGTCTATACCATACATTCTCTGCCAGACATGCCGGAAAATGCCAAGAGAGTTTGACCGGTTAAGAAGGGCTTGACTACGCAGTTTCTGCGTAGTGAAGCTTCATTACGTATTCATGGTGACCCCTGGCCAGCTGTCAATAACTTTGGGGGCTTTTGTCTTTTGGCCTGCTTTGCATATGCGTCGTTGGACACGACCTGCCAATCACCCAGGTAGTCAATTAAACTGTTAATTGACTGTTTACCGACCCAATTAACACTATCCAGCAGTATCAGTCATATTTTAATCGCGTGGCCCGGGTGGGCACAACGTAGGAACGCGTGTATTTCTATGTGTACGTTTCACTTGTGGTGTTGTTTGTACCATCGTGTGTTTGAAGTCCTTGTTTCACCCACCGTCCCTCCACCCACGGTGTTTCACCTACAGCATTACCTTCAAGGTGACAGGCTTACTATTAATGTTCAGTATCATTGCACCGAGTTCTGCCCACGGTGAAAACCACCTGTTTGCCTACTAATTACTGCCCGTCGCTGCCCGTCCTGAATGTAGCCTATCTATAGCTACAGTAATCACATAAATCATTTATCAGTTTTGATATATGCTCCTAAATTTTAAGTTTGATCAAAATCGAGACCACATTCAAGGGCTATGCAGACTGTCCATGTACGCACACACAGTGACAAGAAGGCGGCAAACACCTACTCACCAAGCACATCGAATCGGCGAAAAGAAGCATAAAAAAGCTAGGCTCATCGCCAAAACAAACGCGCCAAGCGCTAACAAAAACCCATACCAAGCGGCCCTTTTCAGGGCCACCAAATACTCCAAAAAGGGAACTACCAAAAAATACGATAAAATGACATAGAACACACAAACACTTAAAAGAAATAACAAAAATCGTACACATATCAAACAACTGAAACACAACATTAAATACAACATAAACAATCACAGTAACGTAACAGAAAACATGGCCGTGGAAATAAATCAGCTATTTCCAAAGAAAAGCCGACAACAATATGAAATTCAACAACAACCTATCATCGCTCAAACTATGAAACTCCGAAAAATAGTACTAGGCAAAAGCCTTAAAATTCATTCGGACACCAACAAAACCAAACCGAATAAAACCACCTCAGGATTTCAACAAATAAAGTCGTATAATGTGACTACGCTACATCGTGAGACACAAACAATCGCAACAACACCAATTCAAAGAAAAGTCAAATTGGACTCCATGAACAACAAAAAAACAAAAACTTGAAAGCTATCTGAAGCTTCTAAACTCGCACTTCTAGAGATACCCTTTCAAACAAGGAAACAAAACATGTCGCGTGCCAAAGAATCGCGATAAACCAGCTTGCAAACATTGGACAAATTTGGGAAAATAACCCTTCGACAAGGGTCGGTTTTCGTTATTGTCAACACAAACGATTACGTACTCGAATGCGAAAGGCAATTACGTAACACTCAGTATTATACACAACAAGTCAGAACAAACAGTAAACAAAGTAAACGAACTATTAATTAAAATGTACGAGAACAAGCACATCAACCAGGATACTTGTAAGTATCTTGATCCAATAAACATAAAATCCGTCCCCCGCAGTGGTACTTATTGCCTAAAAATTCACAAACCTCCGCAAAAATCTAAAGACACACCAGTCAAAACAAAATTTACCGAAGTAAAGAAATATAGAACAAACAAACCGAACCACCAAACGGACTCACAACGTGACCAAACAATTAATATACTTGCCTCGCTAATCGGAAAGCAAGACCACTAAAATGCATTAAAATAAATTTTCACAAACACAAACTAAGGAAAGAATCTACACTGCGACTGATGAGAAACCACACTCGGGTTTCGAAACGCAAGCGTCAAAGGGCGACTCTATCAACTTTTGTAACAACATAGGTCCGGCTGCGTCTCGCCATAAGCTTTCCCCACACAAACAAAACATTACCGTACACACTAATCCAAACTTCTCTACAAATATCCAAAGCGAAACAAACATTTCACTAACACAAACAATCGGATAAGAATGTAGGAACACATTTTCGAAACGAATCAAACACAAACTCGACACAAAAACATTTAGGATAGTTAGGTGGGGAGCCTGTTTCACATTTTTTACATCTCGCTATACTGTCTATGATTCTAAAAATAAAGTCATCTGCCACTTTTCTGTATACGCGGTTTGGCAAAACTCATCTATTCAATCGAAAGTCGGGCGATTTCATGGTTCTTTGGGGCACTAAGTGTACGTCGAGCTTAAGGAATGTAGTTACATTCGCGATGTTTTATTCGAAAATTATTTATTCCTTAAAGGGCAAATGCACATAATTTATGCTGTTGGAAATACTGGCCGCTCATAAACAAGACAATAAACTCAATATGTGCATCTTTACTTATATTGTCAAAGTACCACCGACACCCACAAAAAACCAAATGGTTCAGTCCAGGTATTTGCAACTCTGCCATCCGACTGGTCACGTGGGTGGAGGGACGGTGGACTGGTCAACAGGAAATCAACCATAGGTGTCTTTTGGCACGTGTATACGCCAGTCACCTAGGCGACGGTAATCTGCACAACTTATCACCATCGGGAAGGTACTCCTCCCCATATACCACTGGTGATCCCACCCTAAAGGCACTGCGTCATTCGACCAAGCATTGTTATTGTAATTTCCTGCATAAAATTAACAGCGAGGTCAACCGGTCAAACTCTCTTGGCATTTTCTCCCAGAAAAATTGTATTGAAAATCAATATGTATGTATGTATGTATGTATGTATGTATGTATGTATGTATGTATGTATGTATGTATGTATGTATGTATGTATGTATGTATGTATGTATGTATGTATGTATGTATGTATGTATGTAGCAATGGTATATCCAAGGGTAGGACCTGGATGTTGGTGTCTATCATTCGTGGACTGTCGCACGTTGACGTCAACGGTATCCAAGCAAAAAAGAGTGCTCTTGTCGGACACTGAACACTTGAGTTTGCCATCATATTAGATTTAATCAGTCACCTGGTCAAATTTAGATTAAGGTTTATTGTCACTTTTTGTTAATAGACTAATTTTTATCACTGCTCTCCGTAGTTAAAAAGATGACTTTACCTTGCTGAGTACTTAGAGACCGTGTCTTCTGTTTTGACCAGCTTTTAGCCAGTTTAATAAAACCGAGAGTAACGAAGGGTCATAGCAGTATGTATCTATTATGTGTACATGTACTTTATATGTTGAGTGCACGAGTACGGAAATGGGGCAAACAGTTCTAGGCTTGCTTGGCAGCTTTCCAGAATAATTTAATCAATATGCTTTAGCTCTCGTTTGTACTTTAAAAATCTATAGGAAACCAGTTATGACTCATTTAACCAACGGCGATAATCGAGTCAAAGAAGTTAAGGCAAAACAAGGAAACATGTGTGTTTCTAGTAACCCGACCTACCCTAGAAAAGTCGGCCGACCCTAGACTTTCTTTTAAGCATTTTCAAATAATCTTAGTAAATTCTCTAAATTTTCCCGTACTTTATGAGTCTCAACCAACAAAAAGAAAACGAAAAAGAAAAAAATTCCTTCGTCCTACCAACCCTAGTTTTCGGAGGCATTTTACTGGAAACATAAATTGTTTTTGAAGAATTGGGTAAAACCAAGTACATAACTTAGGTTTAACTGTCTCTGTCTGTCTGGCTGTCTGTCTGTCTGTCTAGCAACCGATCGATCGGTCTGGACCTGTCATGTTTAGTTTTTGTAAGCCATAATAAAAGTTAAAAACCTCTGTCAAGTCAACATTTATTCGCTGCATTTCGAAGGAACCGAGACTCCTCATTGACAATAAAATGTTAACACTATTGGAACTAATTTGGGATAGTTGGATAGTGAAGTAATGTCTGTTTAATCTGCAAATGTAAGCTTATCTGCTTTTCTTTTTATATTATACACTTGATTTTATGAGTAATTTATAATATTGCAACATTAAGCTATAGGACATGCACCTAACATTTTTGAGAAATTTGAAAAATATGAAGATCCAATTATCTCAAATTAGTTCCAATCGTGTTTGTTTTGTTTTTTCTCAAACGTGCTTTGTGTTTTACTTTTTCTTAGAGCCCCTTTGTCTCAAAACGTTGAGTGCGCCAACTCACAAATAAACCCGTTGCCGCTAAGCACTGAATTAAGGTATTGGAGGCAATAGCTCTTTTGGTGTTTTTTTCAAGATATGCTACATTCTTCTTTTTCGCAGACTACCATCAGGTTTGGCCTGCCTGAATTCCTGCACTCAAGACGCTCGGTGAGGGCGCTGTAGGCCATACAATATACGTAAATTGTGCTGTTCACAACACTTTTTTAGTAAATACCTAGACTCTACTCAAATTGTAGTCACTAACACTTTAGGTTGTCTAAATGCAACATGGCCAGTTTTCCCTATTTTAATTAGTTCTATCGAACATTTGTACGAGGTTTATAAAAACAAATTGACAGATGATTCTTTTACATATGATCAGTATGTATTGCCTGTTGAAAGTTTGAATTCTACGATCAAATGCAAAAATGGGAAAGTGTATCCGTATGTGGAAACTCAGGCCATTATGTGGAATTTAAAATAAATACTAATATGCATGAAGATTTGATGTTTGTTTCAATTTGCTATCATTGTTGTCTTATATTTCAGACTTATCACTGGTTTATATTACTCATCCTTGCCAACATTGGCAACGTGATGTTCTAGTTATTGGATCTAGCCCATTATTGGTAAATATTTTTTTTTTAATTTTTATATTTTATGTGACATTGTAACTGTTAAAATTATAATTTGTATTATTACTCTTCAGAGAGATGAACAGATTTTAGAGGACTTCCTGAAGGAAATCAACGCAAAAAAGAAGAAAAGGCAAAAACCAGCTACAAGCAGATGTCAGTCAAATGCACCAGTGGCTACTGATGATGGCAGATTTGTCATCAACCAAAAGCCTATGAGTGTCGCGAAGTCAAAACGAGTCAGAAAAGTGTACTGATGTATGACTCTTAGAATGTAAACACCACTTTAAAATATGTTTAAATTTTATATAGTTTGACACTCCTGTTCCAAAGTCAGCAGTTTCTTTCAGACTCTGATGTGTTAATATATGTGAAAACAATATTATAATTCAGCATTGACCTGACTCAAATATTACGTCTCCCTCTCCTGGATTTTGTAAGTAAGGGGGTATTTTGAGTCGTATTTTCTCCCATATTTCTCAAAATAAGGGGGGTTTTTTGTTGAAAAATCCCAGATTAGGGGTATCTTGAAATTTTGTGGAACGAGCATGGATGCCCATGCTCTCTGAGAGTGTCACCGCCGCCTCAGCTACCGTTCGGTCATACACAGCACTGTACCTCCATGGAGATCGTATCGCGGTATCACGTTGATCGTAAGTTTTCATTCAATCAAGGTGATGAAATAAATGCTGACCAGCACTAATAATGTACCAACCCTAACCATCGTTGCTGTGAGGGCCCTCACTTCAAGCCCTCACATTCGCTCGCGCTTCGGCACCGCATTTGTCAATTTCCGGTACGGATCGCTTGAACTGTCTTTTAAAGCAGACAATGCGACTGATTTTGAATCGTGACATCGGTACCTCATCCATTGAAATGTTTACACTTCTACAATGGTATCCGCTATCCTAACGCTATAAGTACAATCTGGTAGTGTCTGTTCACGAGGCTATTTCACAGTGTGGCCTGTCTCCTCCATACATCCGGGATATGATAACAAAGTAAGATCCACAAGATCTTTAATATCTGTTTGTAATAAAGCTCTACAAGTTCCATTTGCTAGAACCGAATTATTAAAGCAGTCTTTTCGAGTAATTACCTGTACAAAGATTTGCCTACAGCAATATGAAGCTGTGCAAGCGTTAGAGTTTTTAAGCAGGCTTGTTACAAATTTTATCGACAAAGCTTTTTATACACTTTAACATGAAACCTGTCTGTGTTGTAATGTTGTTGTTATCCCTGTACATTGTCTTCTTTGTATAATTTTTTTGTGCTGGACCCTTATGAAAAGAGGCGTATACCAATCAAGGCTATTGAGTTGAAATAAAGTTTCTTGTTGTTGTATTGTTATAAGATACTTATTTCATAAAATTGTAGAGGATTTTTTAAAAATACGAATTTTAGTTAGGTAAATCGCATAACCTTATCATTAATTAAATCTGTGCTTTTAAAACAATAATGATTCTAAGATAAAACTAACATTCGGCCAATGGTCTCGAAGTTGTCGCGATCGAGTTTACGGCATGCCATGAGATAAGTCCCCAACACTGTTATTGCTGCAGAGGGCACGTTTTAAGCCGGCACGGAAACTTCGATACTTCAACGCATAGATTATAGGGTTTACACAGGAGTTACAGTAACCCATCACGACCGTAATTTCGTGAGCTTTCCAACTGAATTTACCGAAGAAATCCAGAACATAGAACATAAAATACACTTGGTTGGGAGTCCAGCAGATGACAAAGGCGAAGAAAACAAGACACAGGGTCTTGAAGACATTTCTTCTGGCCTTCTTGAAGGAAGCGGCCTGCATGTTGTTTACTGGACTGCTCTGTTGTGCGGCAGTGTTGGCGTTTGAAGGTCTTGGCACAGAAGCATTGGCGTCTGTTGGTCTTGAGGCGGAAGCTGGGGCAAGAATTTGTTTCTTATCATCACCTAGAATCAATGCTATGTGTATATATGCAAACAGCATGAACGACAGCGGTAAGAAATACTGAGTTAAAAAGACGAAAGTGGACAGCGCTGTACTTGGTCCCTTTGGGAGTTGTATTCGATAGCATATGCCGCTAGGTGATACATCTCTTATGAAGAACGGGTATGTAGAGACGATGAAGGCGGAACACCAGACTGTAGCTATGATTGCCCAAACCTTCCTGGCGGTAAAACTGGCGATGTATCGTAGGGGATAAACGATCGCAAAGTATCTCTCGAAGGTCATGGCGACCAGACTGTAAGTAGACGCTGTGAAGCAAGACCAGAGAAGATATCGAGATTTCCAGATGCGGCACAGAACCTGGCCGCCGACGCCATGGTAACTCGTCGGATCGATGAGGTGATTGACGGCGATCAGGAACGAAGCCAGTGAATCGACCACCGCCTGGTTGACGACGAAAGCGTTCGTCATCGTTCGCAAGGCACGGACCCGGTAGACCACGTAGCAGACGATAAGATTGTCGAACATTCCGATCACGGATATCACTATGACCACCTTCTGAAAAGTATCACCAAAGCTGTAATGGCCACCCCCAGAGTGGGTACCGTTAGAAATCCCATCGGTGTAGCTGTCGTTAAATCCAACATCCATTTTTTTCGACTCGTTTCAAATCTTTCTTTTCCTGTAAAATCCGAAATGATGTCGAGCTAGGTACATGTATTTTTCAGGGAGACATAAAAGAGATAGAGAGAGACTGGGAAGCGGAGAGAGAGAAAAAAAGATAGGGATCTTAAGAAGGACTCGAAGGGTGGATGCAGATATGGATGGAATTGAGGACTGACGCTCGTAGATAATATATTTAAGTTTCTTCCCTATTTTAATACAACTTAAATAATGAACACTTTAGGGAATCGCTTTTAAAGGCGTCTTTAAATGCAACGACTTATTTTTTTAAAAAAAGGATGCTATTAACTTCAATATATGGTACAACCATTTTCAGTAATAGAGCGCGAAGCCACTGCAGTGAACTGCAATAAAACTGCTAACACTAATTAGTTTCAGCTGTAGCCAGCTGGCAAAGTTGACAACATTGTATGCCCCATGCAGACAGTTTGTCTGGGAAGTTGAAATAAGAAAGATTTGTACATGGACCAGTGCGTGGTAATGTTACATTGTATCTTAATCTTGAACACAGGGTGCCAATCGTAAACTCTCATTTACAACTCGAGCCTCAGACAGAGCTAGTTTTGCCTTTGTACAAGCAGACTTTTTGGTCTTTATCAAGTAGCCTTGTTCAACACCAAAGTGGCCACGGCTACAGCTGAAACTAATTAGTGTAAGCAGTTTTATTGCAGTTCACTGCAGTGGCTTCGCGCTCTATTACTGAAAATGGTAGTAATTTGAAACTATCGTTGTAATGGTATGCGTTTTTTGAGTACAGAAAACACCACTAAAGAAATCTATATTTTCATGCAAAGTTGTCGGTTATATGATCATGCGGGGCGTATTTACAGAAAGAAAATGGCAGGGGAAGGGATAAAATAAATTTTTGGAACAAAAACGCGAGGAAAATACAAACTCATCAGATGTAATCAATACGGTGGCAGCGCAAACGCGATAATATTTTCCCGACAATTCGTTGACAGTAGCTTTGCTCAGTACTTACTTACCCTTTCCACTGTTTTATCAATCCTGATTCTTCTCGCCGTCCGTCGCTTGCGAAAGAGGAATGAGCCAGTGTTTGCTAGATGTTGGCGAAAGCAGTAAAGAAAGCAAGCAGTGCTACGTGTAACTTTTATAGCGATCCGTTTGCAAAGAAAACCTTTCGACAGGGCTCGGCGATAATGGAAATAAAAACTTTTATTAGCGTCTAGCTTTCTGCGTTATCACAGCTAAAGGCTACTCTCGCTCAGAAAATGAATCGAAAGATAAGATGGCGCTTACGTCTTGGTTGCATTTAAAACCAGATAACTAAGTTTACAGAGAGTTTGTAATGACTTCATGGCGATGAGCAAATCTTTCTCGACCGTCATTGTATTTCCACGAGCATGTTGGCACTCAAAGGCCGAGTAAAGTTCGTATCAGTATTCAGATTTATTTGAAAGTCCAAAAGCAATTGAAATTCACTTAAATGTCACATATTTTGCTTTGAGTGGACTTTGCACAAAAAATGTACCCGTAAGTCTTGCCGATAAGTACCATCCATAATTTTTGATAGTAATATAATCTGCTCCGCAGAATATCTTTTAAACTTGCAATTTTCATTAGAAGTTTTTTGAAAAGCATAGTATGGAGGAAACCTGATGAGGTTCAAAATGCCTTCAGAAAATCAATTTTAAATCTAAACTCAGCAGATATTACATTTTTGACGCTTTTATTGGCCGCCTGAGAAGCCCCAGCTAACAATCTGTGTTGAGCCTTGCTTGCTGCTATCTTCTAAGTCACGGACTCGAAAGCAATTTCCGTGGGCGCCAAGATACATATACAGTGCGCTATGTATACCAGCTATACGCTTCAAATTACTTCACTCCGAGCATTAGCTCGCTCCGTACCCGTGTTTACGCAGTAAAATCTGATGCGGAGAATTTGAATTTTTAGTACATTCCCAGATAGACGAGCAAAGAATGCTGTTACACGTGGGATTACAAAGACCTTCCTCAACAAAAACGACACAAAATGATGAACTGTATTCCCATGTGTGATGTACTGCCGAAAGCGGAAATAATTCCCGTAGAAGAGCTAAATCTTACTGCAGTTGTGTCAGCAAAATCCTTTAAGAATTTTCGGATACGCATGTCAGTATTTCTTGTTAAGGTCTGAGTAATTAAATTCCCCGTTTTGCGTTCGCTTAAAATCTGAAAGGTAGGAGAGTACACAGTTCAACATACGCACATAAAACTTTACGCACAAGTCGTATATTGACCTAATTATTTTAATTAAAAGTAATTTGAATGTTATCTCGAAAATTAAAGCAGAAACTTAAGCTTCTCTCACCTCCATAATGTACCCTATACAATGTGATATTTTGCAAGCATGTAGGGGTTTAAGATACATTTTTCAAAATTTGTGAACAAAGATTTTTATGCAGAAATGATACGCAGTAAAGATTTATTTTAAAATACACTGTTGATGTTTTTTCATGGAAAACCAAACACCCTACGCGTGCAGAGACTCAAAACATAAACATTAATCGATTTTAATCTCAAATGTTAGACTCCCTAAATTGTCTGCCACACAATTGTTGTGTAAACAACAAATTGTAGATAGAACATGTTGCAAGAGCAGCGGTTCTTGACAATTTCCAGTCTTGCTATGTGCACGTTTTGTATAATTGCGTTAAAGACCAGGTAACCGCACATACGTGCATGAGAAAGAAACCATTGAGTGGGAACGCCTTTCCTGTACGGAAAAGCGGGTGTACAGTTGCGTAAAACACTTTTCTCGTTATTATATCATTTCATAGCAAAGACACAATTAAGACTTACTTACCAGTCTGCAAATGAATCGATGAAATTGATCGGAGATGAACGTCGGAGGAAAGACCCACGGCTCCACCTATACAAATCTCTAAAACTCAGAGGGCATACTCAAGTAAGTACGTACTCTCCAAGTGTAATTAATTTAAGAACGGATTGGACTGAATGGAGTAAGGTATTTCCTTGACATACAACTTGAACAGACGGCGATACGAAGTGGAAGAGCCGTGATCAGTGATGTGTTCTGTCCAATCTTGAAAAAAGCACTGCTTGTCGATGTCCTCGGTGAACCATGATTTTTTTTTAAACAAACTGGATTACGTACAAGGCGTGATCAAATAAATAAATCGTTCCCAAGAATCACTGCTTCTACTTTAATTGTCAATTTTTCGCGGAAATCTCATCAAACTGCCGGGTTTGCTTCCTCATGCATGGTTTCCATCATTTTGTTTCACCGAAATTTTATTCAGACTCTTTCCCGGGAAACATGGAAACCATAATTATAGTGAAACAAAAAGCTGTGACTTGCGCAAGTCCAATGGAAACGACTTACAATACCGAGCAACAACTGTTACAGTATCTTTAAAGCAATATACTAAATTAGTTGGGTAATAATGTAGTCTTGTCTAACCGTTGTGTAAAATATGTCGAGAAACGTGTATTGATGCCTCAACATGGAGTCAAAATAAAATTAAAAAACCAAAACATCAGGTTCACACCTGGAACTTCAAGGGATAGCAGGACTATACTTATACATTTCTACCCTATTATGCATGTTTTAGCATTTTCGTGTTCCACAAGGAAACACGTATACAATTGGTCATATGTATAAAGGGAGTACAAACTGAATACTGGCCATTCACTTATGTTCAACGTATCGCTACACTGTAGAGAATTCTGGGTAAAAGGCAATGTTGCAGCTACTTATCACTTTAAATCAAACAATCGGTAACTGTGTGACTTGTTTAGGCAGCACGCATTGTCGTAAAATTGTTATGATTCATAAATTCGTTTGCTGCTTCTGTTGCTTTGTCAGAAAAATTCGACGAACAATATTTTGTCTGTCCTGATGAAATATGTCAATGGAATTGTTTTATGTCTATTAACATTACTAAAAATCAAAAATAGAGGATGATTATAGGGAAAAACATGCAAGGTTCTCACGAACGCATGAAGACCTAGTTATGTATTTTCATATTTCCTACCCTAATGTATATAGATGAAAACAGATTAGGTGTGAGCAGAAATACTAAGGTACACCAACTCTTAACAATATGCTCAATGCTATAAGACTGTCTATTCAGCTTGTGATGCTACTGCAATCAGTAAAAGAATTTTTGCTTTCAGTGTGCCGATTCATGTTCATTTTTATCAGTTGATATTTAATTCGTTTTTAGCACATTTAAGCATTCATTAATAAGTTACCCAATTTTACCGTTTTCTTTGTTTGTCGGAGATCCAACATATAAACGTCCCTCACCGAGTAATTCCTTCACACATACAATTAATCTATCCATTGACTCACATTCTCAAGTTGACCATTAACACAAAATATTTCTGTCAAACGGCAACATATGCCAAAAATATGACACATCAAAGGCGGATAAAAACGGCGCTTCGTTGCTACTCTGTTCTTAATTTAGATTCAGTATGCATAATTTACTCACGATGAAAAGAGAGGGGTGATAAAAATTTAAAAGTATAGTCCACAGGGGTCAACAAAAGCGCAGAATCAATGAGATATGCGATACTCTTTACTCTGGGTACAAGGATCAATTTTACATAGCCAAATAACTTTAAGTTATCGTGTCACCGGCGATAGAGATTTAAGATGAACTAGTCGTTCCTTTTATATCTCCTAAATGTCTTTAACATCGACAGCGAATCATTGTGCGCAAACGCAGACTGAAACCCGAAAACCCATTTGCTATTCACAAAAATTCGCTTTATGTACCAAATATTAGAATCAGTATCTGCTTAAGTGAATATGAGTTGAGTATCAGGGCCAGCGAAATTAACTGACACTAACATTTTGCGATGTTTGAACTAAAAACATATTTTTCGATGATTTACATGTAATTATGCATGACGTCAAACGTGCTGTGTTCGGCCGAAATCGGAGGGCCGCCCGCGAGTGCTAAAATCATTACTGAAAAACATTACTTACTACCGTGATCAGCCTACAGGTAACAATCTTTGTAACTACTACGTGTACTTATCGACAAATATAAGAAGTGTAACTGTGTCACATATAAAACAGCGTTTAAGCAGTCTCGAAGTCTTATATGAAAGTATTAAGTAAACAATTGTGACTCGTTTTCGAATTGTGAAGTATGATGAGGCTCGCTAACAAATATGTAGTTGGCAATATTCCAATTAACTTTTCATGCAATTGTATTTCAAAAGATACGGCTACAGGTAACTCATGCTGTGTTTAACAGAGAGGCAACTTGGTTCAAGGACCATGCTCGGTTGTAAAACATGTTTAGAATTCGTTTTGTTATTTCAATGAAATATGTTACGATACCTTAGAGCTATTTTGCAAATTTTGCAAAAAAACTGCTGAATTTCACATTGAACCGTAGATGATGTACGCTCATACTGATCAATAACCCGTTTGCGGCGGGAATCTGCAAAGGGTGGCTATGATAGCAAGTAAAAGGTATACTACGATCTAAAGCGATTCATGACGGTGTTTACCTAAGAGATTATGTAGCACATTGATAATTATAACTCGGCGTTTCTTTGTCGGTTTGAGAAATCTGAATTTAGTTTGTTTCACTGACCTCGTTTTTTTGTATGCAGAGCCTCATCAGTGTGTCTTTTGGACCATTTGTCATACTGAAGTGCTATGTGATTCACAATATATCAACGATAGGTTTTTCATATAGGTTTTGCTTTATTGACAATGGCCTTGTCCAATATTGACGATACCAAGTATAACACATCCACAGACTTTTGGACTTTTGATCATTTAATGTTGCAATATTTTAGCTATATCTTAATGAACACCAACGCATGCGCTATTTTCTTCACAAATCCGATTTCCATATATGGCCATATCATCTCGATGTGTCCTACACGATGGTTTCCTGACGGCTAAAATGTATTTGTAATGATTTGCCATTATCCTTTTAGTTATCTTCTCTGCACATGAATGAGGACAGTAATTTACATTTCTGCTTCATAGTTTGTATTTGTCCGAAAGCCAAATTATATGAAGTCCCTGAAAGACTAAATTCAAAATTCGCATTGAGAGGAAGATTGATGCAGCAATTTATTCTTTACAAGAGTTTTTACCTCTTGTGATTAGAACTCAAAATGGACGATTCGGAACTATGGCCCAAGGTCCTTCCTTGGGTAGTGAATAAAAAATCATCTGAAATATTAATTATCATCAAAGTTCCCAGTGAAAACTGTGTATTCTGTTTCTTACCCAAGGAAATATGTTTTATTCTTTTTCTTTTTTTAAACGCCGGCATTAACGGTTACCGTAATAGAGCTTGACTTTGATTGGATGAACACAAACCCTGTTATCACACTTGCTGTATTCTCTGTATGGAACCATCACTTTCGTAATCGTGTTTTGAAGCGGAGATTAAAAACAGTAATCAAAAGTATTTACATGTGACAAGAACATTCTAAAAAGTGTAAGAAATCGATGTTCCCACTTGCTATAGAGAAGTGGATTTTGTATGTTGTTAAGGTAGAGCGCGCCTCGGCCACATATGTTCGGACTCAAACTTTTACAATTATTTTCTGATCTACCACTTGTGGGGTTCACTTTAAAGCTCTTGGTGTAAGAAAACTTTTCATCGGTTTACTTTTTCGAAAATCGAATAATTTCATTTTTTTCTCCATGGAGTTAACACAGGAATGGCGACCATTTCGAATTTTAAATATCGGGTGATTTGTTTCTCTAGTACCAAAATTTTCACGGTGACCCCCGATTTTTGTTCTTGATTTAGTAAGAGAATGGCTGAAAGTTTCATTAAGGAAAGTTTAAGCAAAAGTTTAAGTCTTTCACTTTCGAGGTGCATACTGCCTTAAAGAAAATTGACAATGTTACGAAAGTGTGTTCTAGCATTCGTACATGCAAGTCGAGAGGCTTTGAGGCCCCCGTTTTTAGTATGTAATATTTGATACCTTATGGTAATACGCATCGCGAAATTAAGTCTATTAATTATCAATTTCAGTTATTAGGCGCAGCGGTTTAATATATTCTGAGATGTGAACTTGTATTATCATCTGCTGAGGGAACTTCAGATTATTCTCTTTCAAGGCAAAGCATGAAAATTACGGTTCACTGTACAAACTCCTGAATGAGGAAATCTTGGTTGCCTTGAGTTACCTGAAATTAAGTGATATTTGAACCGAAGAAGAGCCGTGAGTTCTCTGCGTGTATTCTATGGGATATTAAACTTTTGTGTTTCTCAAAGTCAAGACCTCGGAATAGCGTGTTTTAAGGTTTCAAAATGAGTTAGCTGAGCTGCGGACTGGTAAAGAATTCACAGGACTTTGACATTTCGAGGGCGTTCTGCCTCACAAATCTAAATAAATATAATTCCAGGTTTTCTTTAAAATAGTCAGGCCAGACGAACGATATCCATTATATGTCATCAACTTCGAGTACTGTTGTTCCATTAATTACTCGTCGCGTTTGAAAAGATATCAACAATGATTGTGAAATTATTCGACATGGGCCTTTAACTTTCCCCCTAGGCCATGTTTACGAGCAAAACGTGTTTGTAAGTCCGTATTCTTTTCTCTGGTAATTGTCCGATACCAGGACAGAGAGGGCGCTGCACTGTCACCGGCATCGCAGATATCTATGAGGAGAATGCTAACACTCTAAACGAGGGGCAGAGGTGGCACCAGAAATGACTAAGCAAATTTCAGTCAACGGAATGTGTCCCATATATAATATACACTTTTACATTGTCGCAGGACTTGAACTTGACGAAGCAATTGATTTTGGGATTTAACTCGTGACACGACTTCACGATGAAGATCTTTCCTTTGGCAACAAGGTCACCTCTCTGGATATTCAGCTGAATAGCTACAGTGTCCTGGAAATTAACACGACAAGTGATTGGAGCTCAAACCTCTTTCTTGCTTTTGCGGAATGCATTTGATCGTCAACGTCGAATGGGTCTTCTAAGGATGACGTTCATGAAGGAACAGGTAAATACTGCCTTGTTAAAGCTGTCTTAATGGTACTCTTTCGTAGCGATATTACAAGCCCATCGGACAGCTAAATCGTCAAATCACCTTTACATGGGCGATGCCCGATCGTCCTGGTACCGGGTGGAGAGCAACCTGTTTTCCGGGGGTCCGATTCGAGGTAAACCATGATGTTATCAACATAGCGTCGATAGTTGTAAATTGCCATCAAATTTCCCTTCTAACATTTCACTGTTCCCAGGACATATAACTGGTATAACTGGTATCATATCATACCAGCGATCTGATTGGTCGAGACGCGAATAGAACCGTGGTATATTGGCGATATGCCACGGCTGGCATACGTACGAGCTCCCAGCTTGTACAACAATCCGTTTTTGACATTCCACGCCAGAATTTCAATATACTGTTATGATATAATAGTAATAAATCACACCCAGCGACGGTATACCACGAGATTTTGACCAGTTCACTTCATATATGCACTCGCTATCGCTCGTGCATGTATGTCGTGAACTGGTCAAAATCTCGTGGTATACCGTCGCTGGGTATGCTTTATTGCTTGATTTTATAACAGTTTACTGGTATCAGCGCTCTTTCTGTTCAGTGTTTGGAACACTCTCGTTCCAAGGCAACTTACTCTTCGCCTCACGGCAAAGTACTAGTATACGTCAGTAAACTTGCTAACAGCTATAAACATTCGTTGGAGTTCAATTTGTGTCGGCAGACCCGAGAAATATAACCTGTCAGGAGTGATATATGAGGTTTACAAATCGAACATTTGAAAAATCATATCTATATACAGCCATCTGCATCTGACAAACTAAAGTCTATCGGTTAAAAACACATTTTGTTTTATTACGTGTCGACATTTGAAAGATATCAAACCGTGAAATCTGAGAAGTCGTGTTTGGGGGAAGTTCATAATTGTATCGTCCTCGGATTTTCTTTATTCAAGACTTTTGTTTCGGGGAGGGGAGGGGGTTCTAGAACAAATATAATTAGTGTGATCCTAAATTAAGGAAGGCTCAGTCAAAAGTTTTATCGGATAAATTATGGCTATCACTTAACACTTGTGAATACTTACGGTGATCGATGCAGTCCTAAACCGTTGAACAGGCCAGACTAGGATTCGATAGATATGTTCCCTGTCAATTGCTTGAAATTATTTGGTGTAAATGGGTGTGGCTTCTAAACTTGTTCACATTCGCACAATTTTAAAGTTTCATTGAATTAATTAACTTGACCATAAATCTGAAAGTCTGATACGACGGTGTGATGCCACCGGCTTGTGAGTTATCGGCCGATGAGATTTCAAATAAAAAAAAAACTTTTTTCTTACGTCAGTATATTAAAGCAATGCCCGTTTAACTTTATGAAGTGCACATAAGCATGTCGAGAATGCAGAAGACATTATAGGCGTGATCTGTTTAATGTGTTACTGGTATTGAACCTCCAGTCAGTCAGTGACTAACACAAAAGTCATAGGTCTACAATAAACTGGGATGCTTGCATGAATTATCTCTATCTATAGTCAGCAGATCAGTGCGCCATCTCCAGGTCAACCAAAAATGTGATTTTTGGAGGCAATCGAAACTGAACTGGAAAAAGACTGAACGAAATCTCATTACAGAATCGAAAAATATCATAATGATTGTTTGTTGAGAAACTAACTGTTTTTGCCTTTTAAAAATAAAATAGAATTTAGAAAACGATCGCGCTTTCTTTTGGGCAAAGCTAGTAAGGACAAGTGCATGTACATAACATTTCCAACCTCGTACATTTAATCGGAAAACGTATCACAGGAAATATATATACTTTTCATATTTTAGATCCCTATACTTAGCCTTTTGAAATAATATGACCTTGTTACAGGAAGAGAAATAAATCGAAGTAAAAAGTCGAATAGCCGAATTCATTGTAAAGGTGTAGTGAAATGACAGAAGTGCAGGTTGTGAACATGTCAATAGGTCTGCTTTTAACTATAAAATCATGTAATGTGAGTCAGGAAAACGTCTGAACGATTTTTATGGAGAAAGGGCTCTATCAACTTAAGTTTCTTTGCAAACAATGTCGCGTCATCTTCGAAGCATGTACAATGAATTTCAAAACACCGTACACGCAAAAATAGCACAAATGCTGATTAACAGTCGCTAAAACGATAGCGTATTTCCGTAATTGAAAATCGTACAGAATGTTACCCCAAGAGGTTGATTGATTTATATGTTCAGTCATCCAAATTGTCCCAGTGACACATGCACTTTCTCATATTCACATATGAAACCAGGAAAATACTAATGTGTGAACACAAGCCATTCGGCTTGACGGAAATGAAAGCGCACACTTAATGTGGTTCACATTAATTTATTTACATAAATAAGTTCGTAACACACTGTCAAATTTAATTTTGAAAGACTGATCAACCTGTTGAAATGGAAAAAAAACGTTTGAAATATTCGTCATTTTTATGAGATGAGACACTCTTTTTTCATCAAAACGGTTACTTTTGTATGTTGTCAGATGACGTCACATTCCATTGCTGATGTAGTGTTACAATAGGCACAGATGTTTGAGTGCCCGGAACTTTATTTTATTTGCTGAAAATGAGCACCATAGAATCAAATATAGTCTGAACAAGCACTCATTTGTGAACAGGAGCTCTCAAAGAATCGTTCTGTAATATTCTAATCATAAATATCCATGCTCCTGAATGTCATTATGATTAAAAACGAACAAACACATGTAAATAGCAAAGTCGACATTCGATTTATCAATTTGCATTTCCTTTCATATAAAATAGGTGGATAGGTGTCCATATCTAGGAAACAGATAGATTCTTGTCAGGCACTTGATGATAAAAACAGAAATATCAAACACTCACACATCGTATGGAACTTGTTTTGTAAAAGAGCTCAATAAAATTACATCGCACTGAAATTTCTATTTAATGTGATTTTGTTTCACAATAGCACAGCAGAATTGGCACATTGAAAGAAAACTGAGGTAAAAACCGAACAATGTCATAAACAATTTTATGATAAAATAATGTCCTCTTTTTGTCATAAAGTAGATTCAATTTAATTCAAGATGTAGAAGTTTTGCTGTCCTCTGGTACAATGTCTAAAACAATACTTAAGTTGCTCGTTCTTATATTACTGAAGTGAAATGGTTTCGCTGAGACTACTTGTCTTCGCTACCCATGATGCAAACGGCTCCGTTGACACAAAGGTCGCATACGTGAGCGGAAGTGACGTCATCTTTGTGCGCGTTATCCTTGGCAGGAGATGCTCCTAGTCCGTCCTATTTTGCGAAACGTTCCGTTGGTCTATCTTTGGAAGTTTTAAAATGTCGAAGTATGCGTCATTTCATTGTGTATTTATTGTGCTTTTCCGGACAATTCATCGACGATACGATACCATCGATCTCAAAATATTGTGGGCATCATCGAAAAAATTGTGCAAATAATTATAATTCGCACCTCATAGCAAACACTAATCACCTCAAGCTTCAGAAAATGTCCCGCTTCGATTTCGTCAGCACTTGGATTTTCAGTTTCATAGTTCCGTTTTAGAATATCGATCATAAATTCATAACATCTGTTGCGAGTCCAGTAAACGGCGAAACTGAGCACATTCGCACCTTTTTACGAGTAAGCAGCAGTTTTTAAACGGTCCGACAACTTTGAGAAGACTAACACGTAGTCACGTGAGCTAGAGAGGGAGAAAGAATGTACTGAATTTTGTAAAATTGTTTTTTAAACCCGCACCTTTCTTTTACAGTTGTAGAAATTTATAAAAAATATTTCTTAAATTTACATATAGCTCATCCATAATATAAATGTGCACAAGAGAATCAAATTATTGAGTGCAAAGGCACTGGGTGTCCTGCAATTTGCTCAGAGTTTCACACACCATACCACAACTCCTCACAGATCTTCCCTGAATTATTAAAATTGGAATTCAAATTCAACTTAAAAAAAACTAAAGGGGTCAAAATCCAGTTGAGTGCGTCGACCTCATCTTTGACCATTTGGAGGCTGTTGCCTTAGCAACTCATGGACTATTTTGGGCTGTTCAGGTTTCCATTTTGGCTCTCAGGTTCCAAGACTTCGATGATATAGCTCAGGCTAGTGCTACTCAGCTTATGATGGGTGTTGTCGAATCTAACGATATCTAGAAAGTATAAACAAAACTTGTTAAAAAATTAAATTGAATTTAGACTAGTTTTTTTTTTTCATTCTGTTACATGAAAAACATCGCATTCAAATGGGTGTTGCATTATGTTGGTCTGTATTATAACTACTCATTACTTCGATCGTTTGTAATGCTCTAATTATTTTCGTAACGTTCTACATGACATTTTCCTCACCCTCCAATGACACATGGAATACACAGTATTTGCCTGGACAAGAACGCGATGTTCTTGTTCGCAAAGTAACTCAAACAGGCTCCTGCAACTCAGCTATCAACAATAGGACACTATACGCTAGCAGGCATTATTACAAGTTTAACACTGGGCTCTTCAACATTATTCTTTCACCTCAGGTAGTATGCGCCTCGAAAATGGAAGACAAACGTTTGCTCAAACTTTTCTTAAGGAATCTTTAAACCATTCTCTTCAAAATAATATTCTGTAACACCACGGTCACTTTTTACACAGGAGTATGGCACTACAATATTCAAGTTCGAAATAAGCCACAGAAAGAAATCTACCAAGCGAATGTAGAGGATTTTCTTATGCAGTGCGTAGGTAGATGAAAATCAAAGTTTTGATGACCTGACGAAATTTCTATTGGTGCTTTCTACTATTGATAACACGCAAATCACAGGAAGTCGCGGGGTTAACGCGCGGTACTCACATGTCCCGGCCTTTTCGCATGGTACACTGCCATCTTCGAAGACGAGGTGGGAGTTGTGCTTGTCGAGTGGTAACACCTCTTCGTCTTTGCCCTTGCCGGCATTTTTGTAGAAAACACCGAACTGAAGACTATCACTGCTATTGAAAATATACCTGGCGTAAAATAAAGGAAACACGAGTGAATTATGTTGTTGAAGGAATGGCTTGAGATGCCAGTGAACGTCTGTGCCATTTCCCGCGTTCTTGTAGCATTTAAACAATTTCCCTCACTTGGACATAACTTAATACGATAGAGGTGGTAGTCCCCTCTGCCTGGTTAATCTTGCTCGAAGTGATGTTTGTCAACGTTCTATCATTGCCAAGTCCTATGTAGGAATCAGAACTGCGTAAAAAAGTCCCAGTGTAGAATGGGTTTCTTGCAACCGAAATTCAAAATGCCAAAGACAGTGTTCTATTCTTGAGTTTAAAATTTCGATGTACTCAAGATCAACAGATCAACAAATCCCAAGAGTATTGCAGAGAGAAGCATATAACGCCCTTTCTCAATTTTGCTCCACTGTTCCAGCATCGTCCACTGAATAAAAAGGCTGATGGCCTTACAGTCCGCCCTCTGGAGTTTGCTCCTTGTATACATAGCAATTGGAACTTTTCTCATCAAACAGCTCACACGTTTAATCTTAAAACGATAGTAAGTATTTGACACCTGGCACAAGGGAGACTATTATAAAAGCTTCAAGCGAAACAATTATCTTCATTGGGACAAAAGTTCGGTGAAATAGTAGCAACGATTTTGTCATCGACGCGTATTCTTTCCGTCAAAAATTTTACAGTTGGTCTCAAAATCACAGAAAATATTAGTAGTTTGACGACTATAGTTTAACTAGCCTGGCGAGTGAATTTACTTTGCTTACCTGAGTATACTACCCGGCAATTTTACGTCAAAGTCAATATCTAATTTAGAACCAAACTTCACAGAAGTTTTGACAAGATTAGCTTCATCCGGGACAATGATGTCTTGCGAATAGTACGACTTTGGCACTTCACCTCCTAAACACACCTACGAAACAATAGAAAGAATTCGAATGGTTAGAACGTGAGGGCGCTGCCGTGTTACGACGGCTTCACCGACATAGTTAACATCGATATCATCATTCTATATAATTCATAGTGAATGAAGCCTTCCTCGGAGACTTATATCAGTCACCTTGACATTATTGATAGAAATGGGTAACAAGAGATACAATGCGTTAAATGATGTTCATTTGCACGATTTCGTAAGTTTAGAGCATGAATTATAATATGCTTAGCTGGAATCCAGCAATCTGATTGGCTGGAGCCGGGGTTTATATTCACAACAAGAAGACCTGTGCGCCGCGTAACATTTTTGAGCTCGCGCAAATTTCGAACGCCAACTTGAGAGCTCAACGCGCCATAATGTCTAACAAGTCTATGGCTTCCTGATTTTGATGGTGACATTTTAGTCTAGTGCAGCTTGACGAACCAACAAATGAAGAGTTTAAGTAAGCAGCGGAGGCTATGTAACGATAATATAATTTTTAAAAGTTTTTTGAGAGTTTTTTGAAGTAAAATTCTTCAAGTTCGATGTCTAATCGCATTTTATGAATTCAACTGCGCACGCTGGGCGCTCCTGAACTCTCGTTCCAACTTCAGCCCTAAATAACGACATTTTTCACTTGTTTTTAACTTTAACATATTATAATGAGGTTACAAACGGTGCGCTCGGGTATTTGGTTGCGGATATAAGACATCTGGGGTGAAAATTAGCATATTTGGGTGAAATAATCACCTCGCTTCGCTCGATGATTATTTCCCGCCAAATATGCTAATTTTCACCCCAGAGGTCTTATATCCGCAACCAATCACCGAGCGAAGCGAGGTGATTATTTCACCCAAATATGCTAATATTTACCCAAGAGGTCTTATACCCGCAACCAAATACCGAGCTTGCCGTTTATAACCTCTAAATATAAAAACAGCTGAGCGTCAGTTTTTTCTACATTTTCCTTGGACCGGGTAAGATATTCAATACACCTAGTGTCTGATGGAAGATAATGGCCAATATGATTTTTGTCTCATATGTTTCAAAACTGAGCAAATCAATATGTTGTGAGATTCATCCTCAGCTAGCCTCGTTTGATTTACAAAATTGTCCAGTCCCTGATGAATCCAGAAATCTTGTATTTAGGCAACACCCCAGTGAGCTCTAAATCTCATTCTGATTGTGTATTGGAACTTGTAACGTCGGTATGTAGTGTATGTAGATAAGCAAAAAACCCCAGCCAATTAGTGCGAAAAGCCATTCAAGTTTTCTTCAGCTGGCTGGAAACTACTAGTAGTTGAAATCAGCAAAAGGGAAAAAACTGTCAACAATGACTGGGTTGGCTGCGAACTGCCAGGGAGGTTTCTGTCGTTGGACGATATTTTTTAAGTAGAAGATGTGAAAGAATGGCCTTGACCTGTTAGACTTCACAGCTTTATAATTGAGGTATGAGGGATCGAGTTCAACGAGTGGGCATCATCATGTTACCTGGACTTGGAGAAGTGGATGTCAAGAGCACTGGACGGGAACCTGGGAGCAATCGGGGGCGTTTGCAAGCCTCTTGGGAAGAATGCCGTCAATGATTTCACCGATAGCACTTACGCTCACCTTTAGCCCCCCCCCCCCCTCCCCAAAAAACAGAAAAATTTCGACCAAATCGAAGAAATCTTAATTTATCGTATCGATGAAGAAATGAAGTCTGGTCTTATTTTTGGTAGACTGGTTTATATGCTGCACCGTATGATCAAGGTTAAGAATTTTATATTGTCTCTGCTCTGTTTAGCGTGCTTTTCTTGCCTCGTCATATGTGAACTCTGTTTTTACGACCAGCCTGGACGATTATTATTGATATTGACGATAATTAGGTCAACCAATACATTAAGAGTTTCGGTGTAATGATAAATTGATTACCTTGATGGTGCCGGTATCATGAATTGCCTAGTTCATTAATCTCCTAACTGAGGTTCATTTGAACCATTAGCGTTATACTGCAAATTAAACTCATTCATAAAGCATGATTGTGTTGTATACCGACACGTGGCATTTTCATTCATTGCGGAAAGCGTAGACAGGGAGCTCGTATATGGTAGTATGCTTTGAGGTTTTGCAACTGCTGCCCACAAACGGTCCCACGATTACAGCGTTGAAAACATTGCCGTCAAAATGTTACAAAAGAAACAGAAAGGCGGAAGAGTACTAGTGAAAGTGTGCCCACCACCTGGAAAATACGTAATCTACCTTGCTCGGACACATCGGGTTACCATCGGGATCCTTCATGGTTCCACCCCAGTGTTCAGGCAAGCTTTCAGCGGGGATTTGCTTGAGTAGTTCTTCCTTGAAGTTGTCTGAATGGAACAGGATTGGATAAATAAAAAGGCGACATCAGGCATGAAGTTGCGTCCTTTCGAAAACCACTTAAGAAGGTCATGTTTATACATCGTGTCTTGCAGTCACAATGTCGTGTGTTAGTTAAGCAATGCCGCAAGGATAAAACGGCACAAGTAGAATTTGAAAATTTAATGTCACGTGATTCTTAATATCCCTTTACTTCGCACAATATGAACCTTTCTTTCAACCATGTCTGACCTTTTTTCCTCTTTAAAGCGGTCAAAAACTCTACATGAAAAACAGTAGGGATATACCCGTTTTATGGTGAAAAGATATACTTTTAAAACATGACTTCGATCAGAATAATACAACAAAGAATTGAATTAGCTTGAAAACTTGAACGATTTTTTCCTTTTTGCATGTAATGGATATCTGGAACTATCATCAAATTCTTGTGGTAGACAATTTATTACAAATCGACCTCTAGGCTTGCAAACTGGTGTGTATCATTTTGACCTGTTTTCGTTGTCACTTGCTGCATGCATGAATACAGTCGTGGTAAATGGTCCGTAACACTGAGGTCATTTATTCTTGCTACAATGTTTTTGTCCTTGAGTCATTCACACTTGTTTTCCCGCGCATAGCAGCTTGCAGCTCACTGTCGTCTGCTAGGAATTTCCCTCAGGTTATCAACTATTTTGCATATAATTTACGTTTGAACAAAGTTCAAGGTTGAAGCAAACGTTTCACATACTGTTTCTTCACAAATGTATTTATCGCTGAAAAGCAGATCGTAAGTTTAATCAGATTCTTACATCCAAGAACTTTGATCTTGTCCCTAGTTTCGGGATCCAGAAAAGGTTTAAGTATCTTGTAGCACACTGGGAAAATCTTCGGGGACCTCACGATGAATATCGTCTTCATCGTCTCCGGGAAATTCGCCTCCGCTAGTTTGCAGTACTGCGTATGATAGAGAAATGTGACAGTTTTACAACAACAACAATGACGACGACGACGACGACGACGACTAAAAATAATAATCGTGAACAAATGTTGCAATCTCTTTGTGTAACTTGTATGATCTGTAAACGTGCAACTTGTAGAATGACTCTGTATATAGGGAACGATCGCCTCACAATCTCCTATCGAAGTGCGTAAAATATGCGTGATATGAAAGCAATCAAACGGGACGAACTTTTTCAATCACGCTTCACTTCGAGCTGCCTGACATATACTACGAAGAAATTGGCTCATCCTTACTTAAAATGGAAAATTCAACATAAATGTTAAAAAGTGGATTGAGTCACGCATTGGTTATTAATAAAACGTGTATATAGTCACTTTGCTATTCTTAGAAAATGTAAAGCTTTGATCTGTACTGAGGCAAACTGACACGAATATTCAATTCCAGCGTATACAAGAAATTATTGAGACCGATACGATGTACGTTTTATACGGATGCCCGGTGATTTACAGGTTCCCGGAGGAACCGTTCTTACTTGAATAATAAGATCAGCCGCTGGTTTCCAAAGATGGCGTGTACCGAGTTTCTCAAGATCGGCTATGTATACCATCCCCTCAATTCGTTTACCAGCCTGTGAAGAAATGGGAAACCAACAGTTACATTCCATTTTTTCAAAAGCGGGTCAATCAACTCAGGCATATTAATTATTCAATGAAAAAATATGAATCTGCTTGGAAATGAATACAATATTTTCACAAGCTACCCTTGCCATGTACGGTCAGTGATGCATATAATACAGCATATTCTCGCACGAAGTGCTGTACCTATGATGTATCTTGCCTATCTTCCGCAGAAAGTTACCCACGAAATACGCAGCGAACCGAACAGTCAAAACTCACCTTTTCAGACAATTCGGGAAGTACTTCTTCGTAATATTTTTCCATAAATTTCATTCTAGACCGTAAAATGTCTTTGCCTTTGACGCATCGTAAAAGACCTGCAATGTGTACAATCGAGTTGAATATAACTACATCTTCATTTTACTGTAAATGTTCTCAATATCGTTCATGAACATCTTGGCAGTGACGAAGATGATTTTACAATACATAATAAGCTTCGAGAATCACCGTTTTCCCACGGAGAGGAGTGGGGACTCCTTGTTCCATTGATGCGTAAAGGTGATCGAAAATCGTACATATAATAAACTGACAACAGAGGGTGCATAAAACATATCATTACTTCACGCTCTTTGTTCTGGCAGAGTAAAGTACGTATGGTTAACTAAAAAAATGAATGGCTGTATTACCGATTTTTAAGCTTTACTTATGCAATCTGCAAGTCTGTAACTTTAAAGTTCTTTATTGAACACAGCATTTATTTTTACAGTTGCTTCAAGCATGATCGCCTCTCTACTATATTCGTGCATGCGGCATACTTCGAATACCTATCGGGCCATTCAGTGCTTTTGAATGATCGTGAACAATGGTAGACTATGGGGGACAGTGGTTTGAAATTCCCGCATATGCATATTTTACCCATAATCCTCCATCACGCAGGGGTCACTTCCCCTCTAAAAGACGGCAATAGCTGATGCAAATAGGAGCCATGGTATGTCACTTGGTGACATACCGCACTCGACAAAACGTTTTCGCTTTCTAGTGCACCATTTACTGACCCAGTCATTTGTTAGTGAATAATTTTCACTGACAGTGTAATATTGCAGACATACCTTTTGCATCAATATTGCCCATGGGATCTATCAACACCGGTGAACCGTCTTTGTCTTGTCCAACAAGGCCACCGGGAAAATATTTCAGTATAACCTACAGAATACATAAATAGGATTGTTGTTATCATCGTGGCAAGAGATAAGTGGACCCATACAGGATTTCGGAACGATACTAGTGACCTAGGGGGTCGTGAGGGATAGCGTCAAGGATTATTGCATTGCTAGAGACCCCTAGGAAACCCCCAAAATTCAAAGGTTTGTCTATCTTTTGCAGTTCTAAATGCAGATCCTATAAAGGCGCATTTGCTGTTAAGGAAGTGTAAAGCAAAAATACAGGGGGCAGATCGATTGAGGCGTAACCTCTCTGATCGATATCGATAGACTTTCGAACGGACCGAGAATGCATTGGCAGACCTATCTCGACAGTTGAGAGAGGACGTGGCCAGTTGGAGGGCGGGCGAGACAGCTGGCAGGCATTTCGCTGTTCTGAAATCTAATATTTTGCACGGCTGCCTATTAAATGACGTAGTCTTACGTGCCCGAGAAAATCAGTGACGTAGATGTTTTTGGTCTTGGTATGATGTTCGGTTGTCCGGAAATCTATTGCTAGGTATGGCTATCGATTTTGAAACGGCTAGAAATTCATGATCGAGTGGACGTATCCAAGGCTATATTTCAGGATACATGAAAACGACGACAAAAGAGGCACGGTATATGATTGCTTTTTCTTTTCTCCTGAACTGAAATGTTGACCTTGACGTCCTTCGAATTTGCTGCGGCATAAAGTTTTCTCTAACACTTCAAGGTTTGACGATTTGCCCTCACCTTACTCCTGTAAGCTGTTAACTAATTTCTTCCGAGATCAAATGTAAATTGGTCAGTGTGCATATTTTTGCATTCGAGAAGCAAATCACCCCAATTTACGACAAGTGAAATTCAACCCTTCCCTTACTTCAGAGAAGAAATTCACTTTCCGATGTTAACCACAGCATTAAAACGAAAACGTAACTCTTTGACAGAAACAAGTTACCCAATATTTAGCGATATTTGAAATTCAAAATGGCCGCCATCCCTGTGCTATCTCTATGGGGGGAAATAAAATTTCTGATTTTTCACAAAACTAAGCAGGTGAAAACTTTGTATACTCCATAGCTTCAAAATGAGCCCCCACAAGTGGTAGGCCAAAAGAATATTGTAAAAGTTTGAGAGTCCGAATATCTGTCCCTAAAGCGCATTCTACCTTATTAATAGATCTGACTGGTAGGACTACTCTCGACATCATCATAAAGAGCTGAGACTAACCTCTGGATCGTCAAAATCTTCTCTGATTGTATCCATCTTCCACTTTTCCCTGAAATCCATATGCTGTGGGAAAAAATGGAAATTCAGATTCACAAGTATGCAAACCGTCATCATATCTGTCTTTCATAAAAATATGAAGATGACATTTTGAAAAACTAAGAAACGCATAGCCTGGATAATCACCAAACTTCAAGTAAATTTCTGGCGAATCCTAGAATCCGATGGCAAATTCCAGGAAACCAATCTAACAAAAAAGGCACATTATTTGTTTACACCGTTTAAATCAACGCAATACAGTGTACACTCGTCCACAGTTTCTCTTCTTTGGAACGTAAATTGTCAGAAAATGTTGCCAGGTCACGGCTATTAAAAAGAGAAAAGTCATAAAAAACGGAAATTTCGAATAATATGAAACTGAGAGAAATAACTCACCAAGCCTTGATGAGAGACTCAAAGTATACAGTGTTTTTCACTTTTGTAAATATGTATCATTTAGATTTATACATTTTTCTTTCATCATCGGAAAATCTTAAGCGCGATTTAATATCTATTACGCCAAATGATCAAATCTGTTTATGACGTTGTGCATTTTTCCGTTGTCTGGTATATTGTCAATGTTTTTCTATACAGCATAATTGCTATCGGAGTAAACTACTTCCAAATTTAACACATCCTTTGTTTTTTTAAAGTAATTATGCTACCGTGAAGTTTTAGTAACTCACAGTTCGGAACATCGTCTCTGCCTTCGCTACGTCAAAACTTCTTGCTGTAAAAAATATGAAAGAAAGTAACGTTACTGGAGTGAATGTGTTATTGTTTCCTATACCCGTCAACAATAATGCACTTACAGGGGTTGAGATGGTTTTATGCGGACTTCAGAAAACTGCTTCAGGGTTGTATTCTCGTTTCAACGGTAACAAACAATTTTATCTCATTTCCAATAATATGAAAAAGATTTTTAATTAACATGAGGTTTAAAAGTTTTCTATCCTTCCGCTGTCATATAATCAAGTATGCAGGATTTAAATGGCTTCATACAGTGAAATTAACACGTAACAATAGCTTGCAAAGGTGAAAAAGTATAATATTCCCCTTCCGATGGCTGTAGAAATATTCTATTCTGGGATAACAATAAGACTTAAACTCACCTCGAAGCCATCGGAGACAGTAGTAATCATCATGGTTTGCCCTCAGAAGGTCTGCACAATTTTTCCTGAACTGATGAATTGAAAGAAAGCATATTTCCGCATCAGTCATGCGTAAGTAAATAACATATATATGGGAGATTGTTTTGCTGTTCCGACATAGAGTTCAGGGAGAAGTATTAGTAATGCATAATATAATATTTCTCAGTGTCTGTCAATCTAAATTTCATACGGATTAATGTTGGTGTTATAAACCACTGCCCCCTTTACTGGAGGGGCTGTGCATGAACAAGTAATTGACACCAGCGTTCGGCAGTCATGGGGTATTTTTGTCATCCTGACTGGTTTATAATATGATGAAAATTCATCGATCATGGGTTTTGAATTATTCATAATCATTTTCGATACATGAGGGTCTTCACATCAGTTGAACTGTCCATACAATGGCTCTCTGAAAATCTACACAATAAAGGTAAAATGTAGAATTTGAGGTAGAAACCAGCAACTCTATATTTATCTAAATAGACGCCAGTCAACGTCTGGCGTCATGCATTTTAAACAGCCTTGCCATGCTTGGCATAATAAATGAACGAAAGTGATACATGCGTTATTGATTCACGAAAGATTTGGTTGCTTTCAAGGGAAAATTCAAACAGAAGATTCAGAAAAAGGATTTCCAGATTATTGTGAAGAAAAATTAGCAATATGAGGTAACAATGACTGGCTCTGTAAAGATTTATATATGGATTCGCAGCTACAAATTATTGTTATTATAATTATTATCAATATCATTATCATTAATATGTAACTATCATTAGTAAACATGATTGGAACTAATTTGGAATAATTTGATTTTTATATTTTTCAAAAGTGTTAGGTGCCATATAGCTGAATGTTGCAATATTGCAAATTACTCATAAAAACAAATGAGTAATGTAAAAAGAAAAACAGATGAGATTACATGTGAAGATTAAATCGACATTACTTCACCATCCAATTATCCCAAATTAGTTCCAATCGTGTTAGTAGTAGCATTGTTTTACTATGATGATGATGATAATGATGTTGATGATGATGATTGTTGTTGTTGTTGTTATTCTTCTCCTTTATTATCATCGTGTTGGTCACTATCATCATAATTAACCCAACAAATGAAACAATGCTGTTCCAACACTCGAAAGAAAAGGCTGTGTTTTGATATGCAGGCAATTTAATGCAGAATGTAATAATGAATAACATCATTAAGAGTCATTGAGGCGATATATGTGACAATCCGGTAATTGTTTCACAATTTACAGAGGAAGTTCCGCTTATGTAATGTTTACACAACGACTCCTCGCCTTTGCCGTCACTTCGCAGACAGTTTTCGTCATTATACCATTGTTTATGCGAACGTGATCAGTAATTTGATATCTTCCAATGGTTCCGTTTACTAGTATCTGTCCCATGTTTGTTTGGAATCTGCTACCAGCAATTTCGATTCTGGGGATGACGTCATAATAGCAGGTAGGGGATCAAGGAAAATCCTATAAACGCAAACATTGCACCAGCTAGCTGAAAGGACATTTTTAATCCACTCCATTTGTCTCAAATTTGCTCCCAAAATTCACCAATATATGAAATTCAAAAGGGCTATCATTCTTGGATAAACATCATTTCGGCTTTTAAAAAACGCACGAACGTAGTTTTCTCTGGTTTTGTTTCAAAATGTGTCAACATAAATAGTAGAGCATGTAAAAACCGCACGAATTTTAGACTCCAGAAATCTTTCCCAGAAGCCTGTGTCTTCTGTTGGGTTATGTGACATCGATGCTTTTTTCTATACGTTCATCAGCTTTTGCACCAAATCCTTTGATAATCCACCAAGCAACGATTACCTATTCATGGAAGGGTTAGATAGGGACCGTACGATCTCAGTGACCTGATGTTCAAAGAATCACGTTTTACATCCGCATTGAAGGATCATGACGGCTGACCAAATTACATACACAATGGCCAATGAGTGAGCTATCAACTAGTCGACATCCCTAACTACTGCAAATATTTATTTACAATTGCTAAAAAACCGCACGCGTACGTGATACAGTGATATCTTGATCCACTCGGGCGTGTGGAAACGGCCGCCAGCTGACCAATAACGGTTAATTCCAGTGATGGGACTGCAGAAACCAATTGTTTATGTCTAGCTTGACTATCGTGGACGACCAATGTCCCTGCAACAAGACAAAGACCTTTCACTTTCAAACATATCTTTTGTGGTTTAAACTTCACGAAAATGCCATCCATCCTAGCCAGGGAGCTATTCAGCAATATCGACCCAAAAGCAAACAGACAGAGTGACATAACCACAGACAAGTTGCTTGAGCTCCTTAAGTTACTGATTAATGTTCTTGCCCCTCTCACTCGGTCAAGAAGCCTTCGACACTGAGTGTTTTATGTACATTTCCAGTTATGGTGACAGATCATGCGACATGTACATGTACCACAGTCAGGTCAAACTTAATAAGAATAAACTATTTCTAATCAAATAAATCTGCATTGATTCGTTTGC
Source organism: Ptychodera flava (assembly GCF_041260155.1). Lineage (NCBI taxonomy): Eukaryota > Metazoa > Hemichordata > Enteropneusta > Ptychoderidae > Ptychodera > Ptychodera flava. The sequence goes on from NC_091946.1 coordinate 32,421,207, forward strand.
ATAGACCCGGTCGCATATGTTTAAAACCCATTAGCATCAATCTTTTGCATTTATGATGATTTAAGTTGTACGTATATATCCTGAATGACGTGTAGACAGTTTTATAATATACGTTCTAAGAAGTCTGCCATCTTAGCTGACGGGCGAAAGTCAGCTAGACTTAAAACACACGTTTATCGTATGGTCTTGCTTGTAACAGCATACGTTTGTTCCCTCTTTGGCCGGTGAGTCACCCAAAGCAGTCTGTTTCACGAGAGCTTGGGCCAACGGAAACAGACTGTTTGGTAAGACCTGCAGTCCCACGGGGAAACCAACGCATGCTTAAACCCAAATATGGCCAGTCAGCATAAGGTTTAAGACATGGCATCTACTTTCTCCCTGAAACATTCAGAAATATCCGCTATCCTTTCCAATTGCAGGGGACACAGCAATCCTCCTACAGACTCTAGAATAATTTCAAGAATCACAACACTTATTTTGTAAGTTGATCTGAGCAGACATTTTCTTTTAAAAGACTGATTCATCTGGGGATGACTTTAAATTTGACATGACAAATTTGAAAAGTGAACAAATCGAAAATGGCAAACTTTTTATTGGTTCATTAGTCGTTGACCGTTTTATGCTAATCTGTAGTCGAGATTTGGGTAGTGGTGTTTTATCAACATTTGATAATTTTTGCATGTTTTTTTCAACTCGGTCTGGTACAATGATATCAATTTTATTAAGGATGGTCAGATAAGAGGGAACCTTTACTACAGGCACGCGGTACAAAATACCACCATTGTTGCTGACGACTGCACTTTGTTTTAAAATGGTACGCAGCGAGCCTGTAACCATGGCGACTAAAACATAAAACATCTGTGCCACGTCGCTGAAATCAATCTGTTACTGTACAAAGTACAACAAAATGTTCTGATTTTCGTTATGAATACGATCCAAAGGTATAGAAACTCTACTGATTATTATCTCCCAAAAATTAACATTTTGGAAAAATTAGGCAACCAATGAGGCCATGCACTAAACCATAAGGAAATTATCCAATAACTTGAAAACATGCATGTATTTTTGAACTTGAATTGGTGATAATTAGGCAAAACTGTTGAAATTTAGGAAGGGCAAATTTGACTAGAATGAATTTTAACTTCCGCTTTCGCTGGAAAAAAATTTCCAACGCTTGTTTGTGTGAAAATGAAGAACTTTTCAGCACTAGAGTCTACAAAGCGAATGGCGGGCATTTTTAAGTTCGTATATCGTTAAATTTCTGGCAGTGTGCAGCGACTCGGAAGGATATATCTGATAAGTAGATTGTCATTATTGATAGCATCTTAAGGAGTCTTAAACTAGGACTATTTAAGATCTAATATTAAGATAATCGACGGTGTATGTTTCTGTAGAGATAGGAGGATGCATATGCGCATGTGAAACCATGCTAATGTATAAGTATGCTAATGTATATGCTAATGTATAAGTACTTCTCTTTGTGGCAAAGATAATGACAAAGTCTCCATCAGTTCTGCCAACTGTGTTTGTCTGTTTTGATGGTATCTGCGAAATGCAAGTCGGTGTCTCCCACATATGTTGATACGTTATCACGAACATCCCCACGATAATCAAAGTCATATTGTCATATTGTTTTCACGAGCTGTCAAGGTCATGCAATGTCATTGGTGACTCAAAGTCGCACTGATTCGCAGCGAGTACATCTGAATGAAATGTTATCAATACTAACGCTTTGTAATTGTGACCGAAGAAAATTTTGCAAATTGCGTTGCGTTTTTCCTCCGAGCTTGTAAGAAAGAAACGCCACGATCAGAGAAACCACACTGTGCATCATTTGCTGCTGCGGTCCCTAGATTACAAGTGACCAGTTTCTCATTGTTGAGTTTTGGAACCCGGCCTAGTTCCAAAGGTAGCATCGTGCGAACTGGCGTCAGTGATACTTGGTGATGTCGTGTGAGTCCTCCACCTCATCCACAAACAAATCACTCATCTGCTCACACGCTCCAATCAGGTCTAAAACGATGACGTCACATCAGATTGAAGTGCATGTCCGTTGTCAGCCAATCAGTGTAATGCTACACAACGTATTTTAATCTAACGTAGAAAAACATATTTCTATCTATTCAGCGTATATATGTTATTTCCTTTTTATTTGAAAGTTCTTTGACGATCCTGTTTTCAGAACCGACATAAAAATGTAGTGTTCTGTAATAACGTTTTATTATTAAAGTAAATAAAATGAAGATCTCAGGTCAAAGGTGTGATATGGCTGCTTTTTTTTTAAATTAAATATTTCAGTATTGAAAAACACTTGAGCTAGCCTTAACACTAACTTAATAAATGTTGTTTCCCAGTCATTATTTTTCATCGGTAACATTCGTGAAGCGGGGGCAAGGTCGTTGATATTTAATGTGACGAGTCGACGGCCCTGCTACAGCGCACTGATTATATGCACTTAAACACATACAGATAAGTTCCGGTGTCTCCAAAAGGTCAAACAGCGCTCACTGCCCGTTTTGGTGAGCTCAGTTTTACAATAAACTTTGATGGCAAGTTGAAATCAGAATTTTAACGTCACTGAGAGACTCCCTCTAGGACATCCATAGTTGTCGAGGGATTATCCTGATTCATCTCAACTGATATTTTATCCAATTTTTCGAAGATAAAACAAGAGTAGTCGATTTCGTTGATCTTGCGCAGGAAATCGACTCAACAGCAACATTCTTCCGATGTACATTGGGGGGTTTTGTACGGAGTTGTTTGCCTACTCGTTATTTTTGCTACTTGTTTGCGACAATGATATTTATCTCAATGGTGGTTATGATATGGTACCAACATCACGTCAAATAAGATGGTGAATTTTGTCCCCTTAAACATGTTGATTTTTTTTTTGAAACTGTGTATTTTATTATAAGAATCAAACGCTGCGAACTTCGAATGAATGCATCAAGGTCATTCAGTAGGCTAATTCATATCAATAAAACCCTTAATGATGTAGTAAATATGATTATGTAACCCACTCACAGCTATACTCCAAGGCCCCCACATTGGTAAGGGTTAGACGAGAAGTGAAAAGTGTTGACTGTACAGTTGTTATCGCGTGCAAACGGTTTTACTGCAAACATGTCAAAGAAATACTATATTTAGACAGATATGCTATATCATTTGTTGACCATGATAAATGAACTTTATGATCAAACGAGACATTTTACTACAAGTATTTCATTTAATTTGCGCCCAGGGCACGTAATCGCAGAACATCTGGCGGCCAGAAAAATATCCGGAAGACACTGTTGTAGATAATCTCAAAAGCACACGACTCCAAAACTATGCTGTGGTCGCCGTATGTCGAGCGCCCACATTATTTTTCCCGCCTTAAATTGTGTCTGTTCGTCAAATAAAATGCAACGTTCAGTCAAAAAATTTACCTTGAAAGCAAAAATATCAGAAAACCATGGTAACAACGTACATGTGTGTGTTAGAGCAATCGAGCTGTCCCTTCAATTCCAATTGTTTTAGGATACAAGTTTAAACAGATCATTGCGTGTTCTGTCGACAGTTCTATTTATAAGCTCTTTGTTTGTTCAAATGATATCGCACGTTTAGTGCATTGTCCAGCAACTATGAAGCTGTAAGCTTGCTATGCTATATATTGAATTAGATGTGCAGATTCCCATTAACTGGATGTATTTATTCTAAAATGTACCTTGCATTGATGTAAAACAAAGTTGTTCATCTGAAAACAAAGTTTGCCATTGCATCGCTGTTTATCTTCAAGTGAGGAAAAATATGACAGTGTTCAAATATATTGAAACCCGGGTTAATAACCTGGTCGGTGTGTTATTTTCAGACTCACATTTAATTTAAAAATCACTCTACTTGGATATTTTTATGATAAATGAGTCAGTTTGACGAATACTGCCAAGTTGACCGGGTGTGATTCACTCTATCAACATGTAATTAATCAAGTCGGAAACGAAATCAACAGGTGGTCGCGATGTGGCTTTCCCAAAGTGACTTGGTATGATTTGGGTCAAAGTTCAACTCTGGGTTATAATAATATATTCTATCTATTCATTGTATCTGAATGCGGTTAGCAATATCGTGTAAAAGATTTGACCGGGTCATTCCAATCAATGATGCCAGTCCTATAAACGGAAATATTCGTCTTGATAGAAGTTAGGCAGAACTTAATTAGGTGTTAATACTAGACCTGGTGCAGTCAGACACCTTAAAATGTTCTTTATCAGTCAATAGGCTCTGCCTGACCATAAAATACTTTATACGATGTCTCATGATGACAGATTTATTGAAGTGATGGACGTTCTCGGAAAATTATACAATTGGCGCGTTACTTTTGTATTTTTCATTTTGTTTTAAACTTATTTAAAGTGGAAACGATATTAAGTCTTTTTGATGCTGCGTTACAGAATCTGAAATCTACGGGTTCGACAATTCCCAATGAGCAGTTTGTCGTTAAAATATATACAGGCTGAAGGTCACGGAATGATAATTCTGACGTTTCCATGGAAACAGTAGACAAGGAAATGGGTTTTAGTGACCTCGCTGGCGTGTGATCTCGTGTCATGTTTTAACCACTGCGTTGCGTGTAGAGTTTGACCGAATGCAAAGAGCACCATCCAGTGATAGGCTCCGTTTTTTTATATATTGATAGTCAGGGTCAGGGGTTAAGAGCAACACGTGTACCATCCATCAAGAGCGCTCATCGACAGGAGTTCGCAGTACGGAATTACCCCATTTCAATTTTATGAACTTGGTTAACCTCTATCACCGTACGTAAAGATGATCGTATTTTTGAGCTCAATGAAAATTGTGATCGGCAGAATACGAGAAGGTGTCCAGTTTTGACGGCGACTTTCAAAATGGTCCTTTTTTGCTGAACGAAGATGTACAGAAGCCAAGATTTGGAATCTTCTGAATTTTTGTCACTTTTTGGTTCCTTTTAGCGCATCGTTGTTCGACAGTCAGTCGCTATTTTTGCACAGTTGATGTCGATTTATTTTGTTAGTTTGCTTGAAAAGTACAGAGGATTTTAGGCATCTTATATTGTGTTTCGACCTTTATGAAAAGAGGCTGCTACAACCTGTGTGCCAGTGGAAATATCGAGATTAAACAGAAAATGAAAAATTTGCACTCACCACCTAATGATTTATCATGTAAAATACTGATAAGCTTGCCAGCATATTTTTGTCTGTTATTCACCTTGTCTTTTTTCACCTTATGAAAATGCCATGCAGTGACATTGTCGCCTCGTCGATATCTACTCTTGATATTTACATAAGTCAGTAAAGAAGAAGTTCAACTATTCTGAAATTTCACTTCCGCGGATGTGTTTCGGTGCAATGCGGTATACTCGCCGGCCTTCTGCGAATTAGAATCTAGATTTTTTTCCTCCATTTACTCCCGGCTCATATTCTTATATCCCTCCTCCGAACATGCACGTATCTTTTCTAAATCGAGGCTTTAAATGAAACAATTCATAATACAAAGTCTAGGTCATTCAGGTCAACATCCGTTAAAAGTTGGTTTTGCGGCCACAGGTCATTAAACTTTCTGCTAGACTCATATTTCCCACATCTTTATGATTTATTACTTTCATATGATTTTATGAATACTTCTTTGTTCAAGTACTTTAATCACTAGAGAGATATCTTTGTATCACCATGGCATTACGATTTATTGGAAGATTTTCTATGAAGTATTTAGAGAAGTTTGTGTAGTCGCTTGCAGAGAATAAAGAGTGGACGAGTCATAGTGAAGGAGAACAGAGATGTTAACTAGTTCAATCTGTTTGAATTCGTCCATTATTAGTCATAATTACGGCGTTGAACACCAACACATATAGACTATTTTTTGTGTTCATGCACATTATATACACACATACGCATATACATGTATACAATACATAGATATACAGACAGACAGACATCATGTATGTATGTATGTATGTATGTATGTATGTATGTATGTATGTATGTATGTATGTATGTATGTGTGTGTGTATGTATGTATGTATGTATGTATGTATGTATGTATGTATGTGTGTGTGTATGTATGTATGTATGTATGTATGTATGTATGTATGTATGTATGTATGTATGTATGTATGTATGTATGTATGTATGTATGTATGTATGTATGCATGCGTGCGTGCGTGCGTGCATGCGTGCGTGCGTGCGTGCGTGCGTGCGTGCGTGCGTGCGTGTATGTATGTATGTATGCATGCATGCATGCATGCATGCATGCATGCATGCATGCATGCATGCATGTATGTATGTATGTATGTATGTATGTATGTATGTATACATGCATGCATGCATGCATGCATGCATGCACGCACGCACGCACGCACGTACGTACGTACGTACGTACGTACGTACGTATGTATGTATGTATGTATGTATGTATGTATGTATGTAAATGACATTCATTTCTCTCCTCCTGAAGAGTTGTCCACGAGATAAATATTTTCGAAAGATTTTCACTTTGCCATGACCATAACGTTTTGAATATGGAGATAGAAAAAGTGTAAATCTCCTTATATTTTGCTCTCTTCTTGTTTTGAACGTTAGTGCTGATATGTTGCCACATTTTATGACATGCACGTCATCAAGTAACAGAAAGAAAAAAACAGGAGGTTCACTATCTCATGCGTTTGATAGTTTCATTTCTCTTCTCTAAAATCGATATAGTTCAGGTAGCGCCATAATATGTCCACGCACCTGCAGTGTGCCTCGTCAAGTGTGCAAAACCTCTGATTTTGCCACAGGAGACGAGAATCATTTGTAACGCCCTTCCCTGTAGAGATTTTATCTCGAAGCGCGACACATTTATTGTTTCTTTTTGTATTCAGGAGGGGAAATCAACGGCTACTGTGCAAATGTTTGGATTAGAAAAGCAAATTATCACATATCTGACAATATTTGATATTCAAAATGGCCACCATTCACTGTGTTAAGATAACAGGCAAACAGCAAACCTTTGATTATCACAACAAACCAGACGGCGAAAACGTAACTTTCCTCCGCTGGTTTCAATATGAGCACACCAAAGTCGTACACCGGCAAAGAACTGTAAGAATTCGAGCGTCAAAAAGTGTGTACCTAAGGCGCATCCTGTACGTAGCTAACAAAGATCAACAGATGCCTGACGATGTTACAGACCCTTTCTGATAAATAAATACGCCTGCTAAAGACAAATATTCAATCTGAACATACGCGTTGCCCTGGCGACGCGACGGGTTTGATGATTTCTCTGACACTATTGACACAAATCATTAGTTTTTTGCAATTATGTTCAGAGCGCGTAACGTCACACAATGCAACTAGTATATCTTCTAATCAGCTTGTTTATTTCTAGCATTTACGATGAGTTCACATAGATGGCCATATTTAATAATGTACCTGATGTGTATTTTTATATCATAAAAATTTTGGTAGAAATCGTAGCGACATGGCAGCGAAAGCAGGGAAATATGGCTTTAAGACATTGTATTGATAGTACACACCTAATGACCCTTTTCAATCAAGGATCTGTCCCTGGCAAGTGCACGGGCTGGTGTGCAATGTCGATTGAGACCAGAACCCGGGACCGGAACGTTGGCGAGGAACTGGAGACCAATACGGGGAAAAATTGTGCCACGTATGCTACGAACAACGTCATCAGTATATGTACACGTAGGAGATTGGAATAGTTGAAGTGTGAATGTATGTTTTACAAACTGGACATTTGAAATATTTGAGTGACGACGAGAAGCGTTTTGGTGACAAGTCGTGATTGACCTCGGTTGCGCCGACAAGACTAAATTCACAAACTGTTGAAAAAAATGTCGATATGTATTACATGTAAGTGTACATGGAAGTAGAGTCATATAAAATACATCATTTTTCCGGCTTCAAACATGTATTGGCGACAATTGTATGTACCCCTAGCTTCCGAAGTAAAGGTTCACAGAAATTACCTCGTATTTCCGAATCTACAACGATGGCGCTTTCAAGTATTTATTTCCCGGTTATGAACCTATGTTTGACTACAGTTGGAACAAAATACACAATAGCAAAGCTGCACAAACTAGGGACACTTTCCTATATTGCAGACTGAATCAAAGTTATGCAACAGGAAGACCAAACATTGCGAGCTTTGTATCCCCTATGACGTTTGCTGAGCGCCGACAATGGCGGTGAATAATTACCGGTAATGTGCGCAGACGCAAATATGGCCGTTATTATATTGTTAGCAATTATATTATAATTTACATTACTGTTGTGTTGAAATAAGAAACGTGTAAATGATACACTAGCGACGTGGCTTGTCTTATGACATTTTACGGTAATTATATCGTCAGTTCTACATTCCGTGCGTCCCCGTGTTAGATTATGTCAGATGCATCTGACATACGTCTATTTATTTTGCTTGATATTTCAAATGGACGCTAAAAATACCATTGCTTTTTACGACGCTGTCAATGATTCCGTCTGTTGTTCTCCGATAAATAATGGTGTGTCGCATATGCACCGAGGTGTGACTGCTACCGAAATCAAGATTGAAGGGCACACGGCGCAGTCTCTGATGGTACTTCGTACAATTGACCTATTAATAGGGTTTCAAGTCCAGGCTAGTAATTTGTAGTCATATTTATCGGGTTGCTAGGGCAAAACAATATTTCAAAAAAATATATGATCATGAGTCTGGTCTAACTTAACACTCATGTCGCTGATATACTCGAGAGAAACAAAAACATGCGCACACTGAGAACGGCTGTCCTCAGCACCATGGCGTGTCACCTGGATAGCGCCCGACAGCAGTCAGGCCATACTATGTTGTAAGGTGGATAGTTTAAACTTACCTCGTCGAGTTTGATTTTCTGAGTCTCGCTCAGGTCACCAACTCTGCCGCTCATGGTTGCGAGGGATACAGTGTGATCAGTGGAGGGAAGACTGGTTAGATATCAGTGACCGAGTGTATGTCACCGTCGTTGGTCAGGTTGAATTTTTTTTCTATTAATAATAGAAGCCCGTCGGTTTGGTGTACACTCTGGGGAGCTTCTTCACAGATGTGTTACTTCACTGTCATCGGGTTAAAGAATGAATGACAAAGTTATGTTGCAAATTAACTAAATATGCGAGATGCTCAACAGCATCGGTCCAAGGTGTGTGCTTGGAGCCTCTGGTATTTGTACCACCATGAGATAGTGTGCATATAGCAAAGTTCACCTGGAGCGCCCGGCAGCATTGTACATCCTGTCAGCGAGCCGCATCGCGTCGCGCACATCCCTTCACACAGTCATGTCCCTGTAGCTGGGTGGGGCGCGTTGATCTTTGTACAGACAGCGGATACAGCGTCGCTCCGGCCGAATGAAACAGAGCACGGGCACCCAGCTCACCTGTTTAAACGTTCAGCTGGGGCTTCCTGACGTCACGCCTGAACACGTGACCCCTTTTCAGGGCTGTCCAAGCGAAACCATTGCACCAATATATCTCAATCGATGAATTGTCGTGGTACGCATAGCGTGTAGCAATAGTTGCACGCCTCGTTTTTTACCTTCTGCAAATGTAAACCTGCTTTGAACGGCAGCCTATCAGCCTTTCTCTACCTAATCCTCAATTTTGGGAGAAATGCGTTTTCATGGTTGACGCCTGGTATTTAGCAGGCTGGTCGATCAATTGCAGGGAAATAATTAAAATTGGCCAACGACAGATATGGCCCAATTAAAAACGTTGCTAATTGTACTTTTTATCCTCTAATAACAGGCAAGGGGCGTGGTTTCAATCAAATTCTCTTTACTTATTCATTTCCATCATGTCGTCTATTTTATACAGGAGTATTTCTACCTACGTCTTCATGGCAATTTTGTCTATTTTCATACGCTAACTTTGTTTAGTTGTTTGTTTCCGTCCTCTCCAATTTGTTGAATGATTGCTTAGTAACTGTCCGATCATCGAAAGCGGCACACAAGACACTCAGCCAGCCAGCTAGACAGACAGGTAGGCAGACAGGTAGGCAGGCAAGGCAGACAGACAGACAGTACAGCAGACAAAAGACGAGAAGATTTGGGGATATAGAGATTACAAAGGAAAGAAACCGTGTATCTTTCTGATGTCAAAGTGATACACTCTCCTTAAATGCGTATTGTCGAGACATGCAAAATATCCAATGATTTTGTTCCATCCAAATTGTCCATTTATTGCAAAGGGGTGAAGCAAAACCACCGGGAACAAAGACACCATGTTTGTAGAGGAAACTGGTGTCAGATTTGCCAAATTTCAGAAGAAGAAAATTTAGGATTTGTCAGAAAGGCGACCAGACTGTATATGAAAGGAACATGACCGGTGAACCAGCGTCGTAATACCCGGTACAGCATATAATATATTGCTCATGCGTACATAGGAGTATGGCACGTTTTGGCATCGTTGTTGAGCAGTCAAAACAAACTTTAGCCAGAAACATGACAACATTTTGAGTTCTTATGACAAAACACATCTAAAAATATCAGCGATCGCACCAGAGGAATTTTGGTAATCATTCTCTACTGTCGATCACAGTTTCACAAAACGTTGGTGTAGAGAACCGTGTAAGATACTCAGCCAGACCCCATCCCACCACTATCCCCGCACCAATTCCCTAACTGCATCGCTTCCAGTAAGGTTGCGACTGGATGGCTGACATAGCGTGCTTTCTCCGTTTTTTTAAAAATAGAACATCATTAATTATTCTTGGAGCATTTCCCTTTGATAACGACAAAACGAACACTAAAGGGTTTCTATTTTCAGATGACATGATACTCGATATTACAATGCCTACTTAATGCATACGCTTAAGGGAACGTTATTAATTTTAGAACTGTAAAGTATTATCACTACAATACACATATGATAAACCTATTTATTGAAACAAACGTTGTTTTGAAACACAAGAGATGAAGCAGATTATATTGGTTAAATCGTGAAATGTTTGCCGTGCAAATTCTGTACATATTTATTAAACCCGCATATTTCAGTAATTTATAATGATCAGTGATCGTTTACCAATATTATAGACATGGAAATGCAAAATGTGTGCGAGTGGCTTGTTGACCTTCAAAATAAATAGAAAATAGAAAAGAAAATACGTATAATATCTATTTGGAAGAAGAAAATTGTTCCTTTTTAAGATACAGTAAATATAGATAAAGTCTCTGATAAAATAAACATCGGTTTTGCCAAACGAAAAATATCATTGATTGACTTTGTTGGGGGAAGAAAGGAGCTATCCCAAATGCTGTGCACGCAGTAAAATTCACATCATCATATGCCTTTGATCTATACCGACACGATTTAATCTTGTCAAGAAAACACTCAAGATACATATAAAAATCGTTAAGATACTGCAAGCAATATTTTTGAGGGGCCAGCAATGCTAACTTTTGATGATTTTTTCGTTATTTTTATTTTATATATCAGTTGCCACTTCTTATTCTAATCCCAAAAGAATGTTAAAACACCCACTATTTAGCTTGTTAACTTAGCATCTATAAGTATAAAATGCATCGTTATTTGTTACATTTGAATTCTAGTCTGGACCAGAAGTCACTTTTAAACAATAACAATGCAGTTAACACACGTATGGGCCTAGTTGACAAGTTGAATACTGTGTATATCAACATGCTTTAGGGAGTAGAACAAGGAATTATGGTTCACATTCAAAATAAAAATGGTAAAAATATGAATTACCATTACTGGCCCTTTGAAAAGGACATAGACTTGAAATCACAAGATAGAGAAAAATTCAATACCTGACCATGGACTTGATTAAAGCCCCAGTATTTGTAACTTTTAACCTTTTTTTATGTCGAAATTACATATTATTCTCTTACATCCATCGTGAAATGTTGTTCAGTAAAGAAATCAGCCAAATTTGTGCTCCTGTAGTGACATACAAACGCTAAATATTGCCCGATCGAGTTGGATTGCCGCGCGGGTTTGTTGACAATTTATAGGCTGTGCACGTGATCGAGAACGCCGATACTGATGACATCATCGAGCCTGCAACATTCCTGGGGCCTTGCCATGCCACGCCACACGGCCCGGGTAATCGCCCATGGTCGCCGGCTGAATGACCTGCGAATGGTTTTATTTCTGTTCTTCTCCGCTCAAATACGTAGTGCTACTGTGTTTCAGAGGATACAGAACTTTGGCAGAGGAGGCTAACATTATATTCTGGTACCGTGTGCGTTATATACGGATTATTCAAACTGCAGTCGGCAGTGCACCGATGCGCACCCTGCAGTTGGTCAATTAGAACTCCGGGTACCGATGTAAAATCAAGACGACACTATATACACTTGGCTTTCTTCTTTAGGCAAATAGCTATCAAAATTGAGTAACTTGAAGTAATAAATTTCAGCTGATTGTTGCTTTAGCGGCAAGGTGATTGCGAAATCGAAGCAACATAGTTTGGCAATGTATGGTAGGCTGTCGAATGCAGTGAACGCGATGGCCTTTGGCAGCAAGTAAGGGAACCGTCAGTATTTACGACCTGGGGGTCATTCAAAAATTGAAAGTTATAAGGGGGTGCTCAAAATGTTTTTTCTTTGTCTTACTATGTCCTCAATGACATAATGATTAGTTGATTATATATATTTTACTCTGATACATATTAAATAAAAAGAAATAAATACTCTAACAGTACAAATAAATATCAACTAGATGAAGCAAGGCAAAAAACTACAAGTAGGTGCTACTACTAGCAATACTTATTGTGAAAGAGAAGATAGTGACGATGAGAATGATATCGTTGTTCATGTACGCAATGGCACCAGCGACATTAAAGATGAGGATCAACAGTGGTGATGATGATGTCACACAGTAGTTTTCTGCAGTCGTTACCAGGGTTGGAAGGAGAGGCTGGGTCATGGAGAAATGTTCTCGACAGATATCACTATAAGTGCACAGGATCTAGGACAAAACTGAACTGTTGTGAATTCATCCTTTACATTATCATAGAAATATATATTTTATTTTACTTGAGTTCAACAACCATTTGGACATTTAACCATACCATAATGACATGCTACCCATCCAAATTTAACAATACTATATGGTCGGAGACTGCTTATTAGGTGAGCTTTTATATCTACATATTATTAAATGGGCTCAGGTAAGCCAAACTTTCTGTTAGAGAGGAGGTTACTCAAAGTCATCGTGGTTGGCTGGGGTGCGACTCCAAATTTCGGAGTTTCTAATATAATTCCTCCAACCCCCAGATCGTAAATAATGACGGCTCCCTAAACAGCTGTGAACGCCTGAGTCAGAACGATCGGGACCAGTATACGCATTGCTGTATCTCAGCGAAAATTTAGAAAAAAACAATGGAGCTACTGCTAAGAAATTTACAGACTCTTGGCTCTTGATGCATCAGTTACTGAGCTTTTATACTGGTAAAAAGGCATTCTGAATACAGCGGTAAATTTCCTCCCAAACGACAAAGGATAACACGCGGGCATTCTGCAATGGACGCTGTCAATTTACCTTGCTGCATGCCCAACACCAATCTCGGCCCGGCCCCGCTGCACTTGTACAGTCTACTACCTCCATGTAGTACAGCCTTTACAGGTCTAGTATCATGCCAAACACACAAAAAACAACGTCGCAGTGTAAATTCCGCAGGTCAGAACCGTTGATCATAAATTTTCAGAACCAGTGCTGTTTAAAAGTTTTGTATTGATCACTTCATTTAGGTTTATGTGAATGACTTTCTCATCGAGCTGCGTCCATAATTGTCCCGGGCATTGTCCATGTAAATTTGGGGCCTGCCTTAGCTCCCTCCGATCGTCTGTAGACTACAGCCTGAGCATATTGTACAGTTGTGAAAGTCAGATATGTATCATGAATTTTATACAAAAATATAAACAACAGAATCAAACCAAGAGGTTAGTTTGCTGTCGGGCCGGGTGCGCAGGGGACGACTTTGCAGTGAGGCCGGGATCTCTCTTGTGTTCGAACTTCCATCGCATCGCAGCTAGCCGATACTTGTTGTACTACTGTAGTCCTTGTGAGGATTAGATACCCGTTACGTTCGATATTATTTTGAAATACTTTTAAATTTAATAAGTAAGACTTTTGTACTGCATTCAAGATATAATTTTCCTTTCTGAGCGTTTTCAATTACGGCAACGATATGCGAAGTTGATAGGCTGTGTTGCCTGCAGCCACGGTCCCTCCACAAACTGCAGCGTAGCCTGGCCGTACACAAAACTTCGTTTGAGTAGACGGAGCAGAATCAGTCCCGTCATTTATTTTCAACGAAATTTTCATTATACTCCATAATGGAAGAAACGACTAGTTCAATGATTACAATGGTGAAGTGTTGAATTTTTATTCATATATGTTTTTCTCTCTCAATTCATTCAGCAAACTTGATCTCCGTACCATCGGTCACAACGTGCAGTGCCTTGCATGAAGCTTACAATCGACTGCCTCCGTCGTTAGTTTAGCTGTTCAAGACGTTTGTTTGCACGGCTCATTATAGTCGGAACAATCTGTAAACACCTACATATTTATATCTTTCCGGTATTTCACCCAACTTTCGCCCGTTTTTAGCTGAGTCTCCAGTTTCGATGGACCAGACCTTTTCGAAGAGCGTATGGTTTCTACGGACGCCACAGTAAAACTTGCGTAGATGTGGTTGAGCATGCGCGGTGGTGTGATTACGTTTCGTTTCGTGTGTCAACAAAGCTGACTTCTGGTCCGGACAAGAAGTCATTTTTCACTCCTTTTACTGTTAATCGTGAGGCGGGCTGGGCATGCAAACCATGCGATTCAGTATTAATTATGGTCTACTTTCACATACTGAGGATGTCATTTTAATCAAAAATATGAAAAAAATTGTTAACAGTTACAATACTGGGGCGTTTAAATAGTCAATTAGTCAATTGATTAGTTAATTGGTTAATCATATTGATCTATCTAAGCTTACTTTTTCTATATATGTCGGTTCGGAGATTTATCTTATTACTTTTGTTGGTTTGTAATTTGCACCTTTTGTATTTATAATCATGCTATTTATCTGTGTTATTTCTTTATTGGTTATCTGGTCGGTTAATTAATTGATTGATAAGATCTATCGTTCAAATGAGTTTCCATAAGTCATACTATCATCTACCCTTAATTCGAGTTTTCAAGAACGATTTAACTGATGTTCTGACGGAATGAAACATTGCAGACTTTTAGGAGAAACTCTGAAATAGATAAGCGATTATCCGGACACATCTAAACAACGAGCTTAACAATCACCACGGCACCTTGACGACCATGGGAAGAGACAAGTGTCTTTGCTTCGATGACGTAACAGCGTCGGTCCACCACTCGCAGATAATTACATGGCTTCCGGTCACGTGCTAGGTTAGTACTTGCAGTCGGATTTATACTGTGAAGTTCTTGACTTCACTATCACAGACGTCATTGAAGGATCCTGTACGTTTCCATATTCCACTTCAAGGGTTATATGCTGTACTGAATTGTCTTTTAGATAAAGTAACTTCGACATTGACTCTTAAACGAGCGTAAGTAGCGTCGAAAATGAGAAATGGTGAGATTCACTGGCATGCAATAAGGCTCAGATAACAGTTCTAAGTATATTTTCTGTATTATAATTGATGTTGTTTATATTGTTACATATAATGATGATGATAATCATCGGATGATGCATCATCAGCATCATCATCATCATCATCATCATCATCATCATCATCATCAAATCATCATCATCATCATCATCATCATCATCACGACCACCACCAGCACAAGTATCATCTTCATCATCATCGTCATCATCATCATCATCGTCATCATCATCATCGTCGTCGTCGTCGTCGTCGTCTCGTCGTCATCGTCGTCATCGTCGTCACCATCATCATCACCTGCAGCAGCAGCAAAGGTAGCGGGAGCGCGATATCGTTTAAGAATTGCCCGTTTAATTTATCAAGTATTTTCTCTGACCTGTGTAACCTTGAAATGTCTGTGATGTACGTATATACGATGGTTATGCCTTCTGTATCTATTTCTTCCTAGCTCAGGAAGCGTCCGGGAAAAATATATCAGGTAATGGGTTGACGTATTGCTAGTATGTTAGATAAGTTAGGAACTCGTACATGGGCAGATTTGAAATCCACGGTTGTTATATAATACTCATCTATCGCAAATTGTAAATGGTTTATTTGTATTATTCAGAATCGTCTAGTCCGATCAAAATGAGCGGAAAATCCTATAGTAATATATTAGGAAAGAGTGAGACGGTTTTGCGTCTAAATACTCAGAATGATCGTAAATTGAAGATTTCAGATCTGCTATCTCGTCGTATCATTAAGGTAAGGTAAACAATTTCCTCCGATAAATGCACTGTACTGGAAGGAAATTCTCTTATTCATTATTCACAAGCAACACCAGCGATGTTTCTTTATCAACACATCGAGGATATAAATTATCATTTTAATGTCGATATTTCGAGTTCCGTCCACGTCCACGTTCGATAAAATCAGACGAGATTGGCTTAAACATCTTCTCCGTGGAGAGTGAGTGTTGATTACCTTCAGATAACGACATGGAGTCTCACCAAGGTTTCCTGTTGATCAAGTGATATAGCTAATGCTCTAGATGCCTGGCATATTTTGTAATAAACATCATTATACAAAGATGGCTTTCAATGCGAATGTGCTGTCACAATACGAAGTTTCATCTGGCTTTTAATGTCAAAAACAGGATAAATGTTTTTATGAGGTACAGTATGTCAGGAGGATGGGATAACGTACCCCTCTCTCTCTCTCTCTCTCTCTCTCTCTCTCTCTCTCTCTCTCTCTCTCTCTCTCTCTCTCTCTCTGAGTATACAGTCGAGTAGAGTAAGGGGTATTAAAATCTCTACATGGTAACTCTTAGGGAAGGAGACAACTCTGAGCGGACCCGATTAATTTTTATATGCAAATTTGCAATACCGAGGAGTGCAGAACTGTGACCAATATTCCTGGTGAGTCTCTGAGAGATAGAGACATTTGACAATTGGAAATGCTGGTATAGGAAACGATATTTTTCTTCTGAGCAAAACAATTTCAAGACTACAATGTTATACGTCACTTTACCGACAGACATTTCCATAGGCTCAGCGATAAAATATTGCAGTTTCGTTTAAACAAAGACAGTAAATTTATTGATTGAAGCTTGCTGAATAACGGTGACTTGGCGATTTTGTGAAAGGCACTGTGCGTCTTCGTACCGCCAAAGAGACTTTGTGTTGGTGATTAAGTTCACTCGTCGGCAATAACAGAGCACTGTGTAAATATACATACTTTGTTGGCTGACTGGGTTCACAGTGTCATCATTTCAATAATCTCCATGGAATGGGCGACAACAAAGCCGCAAGCGACAGGAACAAAGAAATGGCATGACTGTTTATTGTTTCCAGACTGCAAATAAACCCTTCAAATAACTCATTAGTAACCCTCCTATAGAAAAGAGTATTTTCTCTTCTAATTTGCCTTGGCAAACTTGTGAGCTTCATCCAATGAAAGCGAAGAGAAATCTGTTATGATCAGATGATGTTTCACGAATGACCATAAGCAAAATACTCCTTATTTCAGAAATGTACGATAGAAATGCGAATGAAATAAAAAAAATAACATAATAAAAACACAGTGACTATTAAAATGTTATCGTATAAATTGGTGTGTTACTGTAGCGTGTACATATGAAATAAAACTGGAACTATTTTCCTATAATTTAATTTGGTATTGCTTCCAATGGCGACATTGGCGTGTAGATCGCAGACTCTCCTAAATCTAAAAACAATATTTACATTCCATGGATAAACAATGACTACGATCGAAATATTCTTTTGTAATAGCACAGACAGTAGAAGCGATGTGTGGTAGCATAACATTAACTCGCGTATGACTAAATTGCCATAACATTGTAATTCGTCTTATGAACTGTTTAACGAGATTGCGCTGTTTATTTAATACGAAACGGTGGAGGTCCGTGCCGATCAAGCCTTCAGCATTTACTTTTGCATGTTATTAGATCATTAAGATTTGTTTATTGTAAAATGGATACTTGTGTATTGTTTTATTTCTTATTTTTTATAAGAGGGGCCCTTCAACACAATACGAACAATTATTTACTTGAATACTTATCCTTGTCTGGTGAATCAAGTTTCTAGGTCAAAGGTCACATTTCAGAACTACTTTGACAGTGTGTGCAACGGCGTTTTCCTTCCGCCAAAAGATTAAAAGTTAATAAAGGGGCTTACCAATTTTTCTTAGTATTTTTAGGCATCAAGAAACGAAAAGCCTGACCTTGACCATTGACAGACCTGGCAAGGACTCTGCATAACTAGCCGT
Organism: Ptychodera flava; assembly: GCF_041260155.1. Taxonomy (NCBI): domain Eukaryota; kingdom Metazoa; phylum Hemichordata; class Enteropneusta; family Ptychoderidae; genus Ptychodera; species Ptychodera flava. The sequence continues at coordinate 32,439,592 of NC_091946.1, forward strand.
ATGACGAGCGCCGTGTAGCATTGATATCATTATCGTACCTTCACTTCACAAGAGAAGAAACACGCCACCATTATAGGATCTGTAACTTTTAATGATTAATTTCACTACTTTTGTTCAGTAACTTTTAATGATTTATTTCACAACGTTTGGTTTTTTCTTTAATTTCAACTTCACCTGCTCTACTACACGAAGCAGGTTGACATACACAGTGCTTGACTGCTTGTCAACTCAAGTGAATTCTGATCCGGACTAGGATTCAAATGTAAACAATAACACACTTCTTACACGTACAGACGCTGTGTTGGCAATCTAGTTGTTCCAGTCGTAGACCCTAAAAACGCACCGAAATTTTCAAAGATCATCATTCATCGTCAATGGTTAAGACCGTTGCAAGGGTTTGGGAGACACATTTGATATTTAAAAGTAACCTAGGAAACACTTCATAGTCTTTGTCAGGTCGGCTTTAATGCAGATGAAATATGATAATAAAATATAAAGATTTAGTCCAATTGATCGGACCTATACCTCTATTTCCTGATAAGTTTACTCTGGTGTTCGGCTGAGCTCGCTTTACCAAAATAATGTGATTTCACATTAATATGTGACCTATGCGTCAAGCTGTGTAACTATTGTCTTTTTGACGTTAGCTGTACCCATGCAAATACCAGTATCGATGTTCCGACAGAGGAATATCTGAAGTTGGCCGTTGAGGGCGTACGAATTCTGCTATAATTAATGCGGGTCACTGGGCAGTTCGAATAGACAGCAAGTAAACAGCTTGACACATACCTGTAGATAACTACTGAATCCTTAGGCATGAAGACTCAAGGAAACATAGAAAAAAAAATGAAAAATGAAAAGTCAAGCTAAATAGAAAAACGAAAAAGAAAAGAAGCTTAGCAAAACTCAAAGACTAAAAGTAATTGTAATTTCCTTAATGTTTATCTAATATTTATACATGTATTCTTATTTTGTGGCTCCCTGTGGCTAGAGCTTACACAAGGATGTGGTCATTTTGAATGTCAAATATCGGTAGATTTTAAGGTACTTTATTTCTCTGTGTCAAACTTTGCACGCCCGTAAAGAAACTGTTTGCAAACACTCCTTTTCACGAAGAGTTTTGTTGACCACCCTGACTGTTCTTGGTAGTAATCAAGGCGGCAGAATTGGGTTCATCGATATATGTGTCATATGTTTGTTTGATGTCTGAACAGATCAATAGATGCATAAATAACGTGGTATGCTGGTACACGTTAGAATTTTCATTGATGATATTGCTGTATGGGTTGAGAAGTCACTGATCTGGGAAAAGCTTGCATGTCATTTTGAAATGAATCGTGGGCGACAAAGTAGAATTAAAAATTTGGGTCTAAAAGGTTTAACTGGATGCATGGATAATTGCTTGCTAACAGACTAATCCCATGTATAGTTTTGTTCATATGAAATGTATCAAAAGGCGAATTATGCAGGCCTCATGCATAATGCAGTGTTAAATTAATGATTCGACTACATGCGGGCCACGTTGCTCCCATGGAGTGACTATAGATGATCCTGGGTTAATAAAATAATCTAAACATGAACTCGGATAAATGAGGCTTGAGCGATTGTGTCGAAAAGGTTCACAAGGAAGAGTAACAGTCCGACCGTTGGTGGCGTCCCGTGGCAAATCATAAGCAGTCATCGTTTCAATTCAAGAGACCGGAGGGCGCCGTCCGGTGAACAGACATGGTTTCATATTTCAAGTCGAGACAGTAGAAGAGACTGTCTGTGTTTCAGTTTGCCCTTATATCGTAGGCAGGGTGTATAACTCAAGCGCGCTTTCTTTCGAAGTATCTTTAATGCATCGGCGAAAATGGAATTCCTCATCTCAAACTATGTCAGTAATTGCGTCACTTTACCATTGAATTGACGAAATGTCTTGGCAAAGAAAATTATACACGATATAGTTGCGCCGTTTTCAAAATTGTCCAACAAAGATACAATATTGAAATTCGTAATAATGAGGATCTTTCTGTAGATGATGCGTACATGCAGTATTGAGGGTGTAACTCGGCCGCTGCACGTCGCTCAGCGATACTTTCTGGTGTTTACCTTCGCTTATTTATATAAAGAGACCGAGAACAGAGCCACAAATTTACTTAAGGATGAACGCACAGTAAAATAACAACATTGCGCAGAACTGCACGCATGTGTTCAATGCTTCACTTTGACAACGCTGGTTGTAAATTCAGCGGTGTACAGGCGGTTACTCCACACATGATGTCGTCTGCCGTTTTTTAGAGCCGTAAAATCCATAGTCAAGTTCTTAAAATTGATTCAACCTTTTTTATGAAAGCTGTCATCATGTTTATATCATTTTAAATGCATCAGCCGGCTTTTGGGATCTGTTAGGCCGACATAGTTAATCCAATGTCGGTTGGATCCGAAGAATTAGGTCAGTTTTTGGCATCTGATGAGCGCCTCGAACGGCGATCGTTAGAGAGTATGAAATACATGAATTACTGACAACATTTTGCCATAGTGAAAAATTTAGGACGGAAACCTACCAAAAAATCATGCCTTTGAAAAGTGTAAGACAAATGCTAAAATTTCTGAAAGTTTGACAACATTGACACAAGTATGACAAAACTTTGTTGAAAGGTTGTAATATTTATTAAGATAAAACCTTAAATCAGTAAATATTTTGGTGTGGTTTTCCTAAATTTCGTAAAAACTAAATTTCAGTTCGTTCACACATTTTTCTTTTAAATTCAACATTAATTTCTAAATTTTTGATTTCGTGTTATTTAATTTACAGTGACAATAAGAAAATTTGATTCACTGTGCCAGCTTAAATTGAATGGCGTGGACTTGTGATTTTCGTGAAAATTGTGAATTTTAATTGTCGCTTTGTAATAGGCGTTGACACAATCTTTTTCTTCAGTTTTTGATGACTCTCACATAAGCTTATTGGAATAAATCTACAATACTTTCATTTTTCCCGAGCGTACATCCTTAAGGCAATACATGACTTAAAACAGAAAGACATCTCAATTTCCCGAAGGAATCTACCAGCCATATATACTCTTACCAAAAATAGAAAATCGGGATCACCGTGAAAATTGTGATACAAATTACACGTACCCAACATTTACTGGCATTTGAAATTCAAAATGGCCGCCATCTCTGCGTTTATTCTGTTGGGAATATGAAATATTCTATATTCACAAAACTAAGACAGTAAAGACCATACTTACTCCAAGAGCTTCGAAATGAGCCATCCATCAGCGGTAGATTAGAAAAGCATTGTGAAAATTTGAAAGTCCGAAAACCTGTTCCCTTGGCGCTTTTGTCTTTAAATGGATATTCCCTCGGGCATTCTTTTTTACTCGGCGATGCGTTGTTTTTTCATGCAAGGACGCTCTGATGCTAAAATGTATATAGCTCTTTGCTTTCAGTTTCAGCTGTTTACGTAGGTGGTTTCAGAAAGTTGGAAAACCGCCGCAAAGAATATTACAGACTGTGCAATAAAATATCACTATTTCGCTTGGTTGCTCGGTTGAAATTCAGCTTTTACAACAAAGCGCTGCATTGATGCTACCAAAGTTAATCTTTCAGGTATGGTATCAACCGTGGACGCGATTAGCTTCTAGGAATCAGGAAATCGCCATGCAGAAGATTGCCGAGTTGGGTTAAAAATTCATACGATCCCTCGAGCTTCTGTTCCTTGGCATATCTGTATATCATCACTTAGAATATACGATTTTACTTCTCATATAATGTCATCTTTGATGAGATGAAGCTCTGCTGGAGTTCATTTGGTGTGTTTTACAGGTCGACATGGCAAGTATGACAAATACATGATGAAGATAGACCGAAAGTCTATAAAGAACGCCCACACACAATTCACGATGTTACGAAATGCACTTTCAATATCTTACAGTCTAGTCCAAGCAAGATTGGTTAATTTTCTAAAGCACTGTCGACGCGGCACCAACTCTGAAACAAATGAAATTTTCTCACAAATGTTGACATAAAGCGATACCAATCGATTATGAAATCTTGAAAACATCTACTGTGGCTGATATCCCCTAACCACTGATAGTCCTTGTCATCTGGTTCCTCCCTCAAACATCGAAAACACATGTCATTTATTATGAAGCCGTTGCAATCTTTCCGTTGAACAATCATGATATGCCTTTCCCTAGAGATAAGTTTAACTGTGATCTTTTTAGTGAATCTAGGCGGCATTGAGTGCGATTCCCACATCAACTTTTGTATCATAAAGGGAAGAAAAAATAAAAAAATAACAAAAATAACACCGAATCCACTATGTGATAAATTTGACTGTAATTACATAAGAAAATAATACTATGGCAAAAATCGTATCGTAATTGTTTTCATTTTATTTTATTTTATGTGTTACTTTAAAATTTATTTTATCTTTGGGATTCCCATAATAATTTCAACCTATGCAATTACTTTGATCCTGTGACACGCTAACAAAGTCGAAGGAGGCACAATATTTTATGAAGACCTTTATTTCGGTCCCTCATGTGCTAGATGTATAAGACTAACTTCTTTTCATGTATCTTTTAGTGGTTTCTATGATGAATGGCGAGCGCTTCTCCTGTGAAGCCGGATAAGTCAGGGGCTTACCATCACTGGGCTTTACAATGAATGCACAGTAACTGACAGATGCAGCGTTCCATGAAGATTTCAGGTGAACTAAATGACGTTTCTCCGTTTAAGAGAGCGCTGACATGTTTTGTATATCGGCAAGGTTGGATTAGTACCGTTCTTATTTATTGGGCCGTGGGCTAGAGGGGGTCTGCGTGCAACCCCCACAGAATAACAAACCTGTATTTTTTAGAAGCCTTGGGATCCCTAGAATACGAAATGCAATTTTAACAGAAAAAATATAGGGACGCAATAGCTGTTATGGTCATGTTTTGAAGGGAATCGCAAAATCACGATTTTGCAACCCAATTGCATTTTCGTAAAATCTGTCTTCTTGTAAGTCATGTGCTGAGCTCATTTTTTTATATAACCTCATTTGTTTGGTATCATTAGAAAGACAATTTATTCTTCTTTAAGATGTCATATCTTTTACAGTTTTTGTAGAATATGACAAAAACTTACCCCATACCCCAAAGTTTAACATTGCAAATTACAGTAAATCTCAAATTCTGCGAATTCTTTAGCTAGGCACAATAAAAAATGAAATGCTTTGTATTAAATCTCTTTTATTTGGTACACGGACATGTCCGAAAAATGAAATAGACTTTTAACAGAAATAATATTGGGACTGTAGAGCTAAATAGTCATATTTTGAAGGGTACTGCAATATCACATTGTTGCAGATTTGGATGCATTTTTGTTAAACCTGTCTTCCTATAAGTCATCTGCTGAGCTTGTTTTTGAATATAATCTTACTTGTTAGGTACCATTGGAAAGGTAATTTATTAGTCTTTAAGAGGACATATTGTAACATGCAATATCTTGTATAGTATTCATGAAATATGACCAAAACGTACCCCATACCCCAAAGTTTACATTGAACATTGCAGTCATAGCTAAAATCAAATTCTACCAATTGTTTAGCTAGACACAAAAATCTGGCCATTTTTGCTATTTAATCTTTTTTATTTGGTACAGGAATATGTCAGAAATATGAAATAGACATTTAACAGAAACAATATTGGAACTCTACAGCTCTAACAGTCATATTTTGAAGGGTACCGCAATATCACTTTGTTGCAGATTTGGATGCATTTTTGTTAAACCTGTCTTCCTATAAGTCATCTGCTGAGCTTGTTTTTGAATGTAATCTAACTTGTTAGGTACAATTGGAATGGTAATTTATTAGTCTTTAAGAGGATATATTGTAACATGCAATATCTTGTATAGTATTCATGAAATATGACCAAAACGTACCCCATACCCCAAAATTTACATTGAATATTGCAGTCATAGCTAAAATCAAATTCTACCAATTGTTTAGCTAGACACAAAAATCTGGCCATTTTTGCTATTTTATCTGTTTTATTTGGTACAGGGATATGTCAGAAATATGAAATAGACATTTAACAGAAAAATATTGGAACTCTACAGCCGTAACAGTCATATTTTGAAGGGTACCGCAATATCACATTGTTGCAGATTTGGATGCATTTTTGTTAAACCTGTCTTCCTATAAGTCATCTGCTGAGCTTGTTTTTGAATATAATCTTACTTGTTAGGTAACATTGGAATGGTAATTTATTAGTCTTTAAGAGGACATATTGTAACATGCAATATCTTGTATAGTATTCATGAAATATGACCAAAACTTACCCCATACCCCAAAGTTTACATTGAATATTGCAGTCATAGCTAAAATCAAATTCTACAAATTGTTTAGCTAGACACAAAAATCTGGCCATTTTTGCTTTTTTATCTGTTTTATTTCATACAGGGATATGTCAGAAATATGAAATAGACATTTAACAGACACAATGTTTTGACTGTACAGCTGTAACAGTCAACTTTTGAGTATTCTGAATTGTGGGATCATTTCGAAACTACAATTAATAATTTTGCTGGGAATAATTTTGCATCGGTTCAAGGGGAAGATCACGATTATAGTGAAATTCTAAATTCCCCTTTTACTATTGATGAAGTGAAGAATAGCATAAAGAATCTGAAAAGTGGTAAGTCGCCTGGTTCGGACGGCATCCCTCCCGAATTTTTCAAGTATTGTTGTGACGAATTATGTAGTTTATTGTGTAACCTCTTTAATGTTATTTTTAGCTCAGGAAGATTTCCTAGAGCATGGAGGGAAGGCATCATTTTTCTTATTCATAAGAAAGGGTCGCGTGATTCGGCCAGTAACTACCATGGTATTTCTTTGCTTTCTATTACTGGCAAAATATTTACAAGAATGCTATTTAACAGGTTATCTGAATGGGATGATATGTGTAATTATAGACGGGAAGAGCAAGCAGGCTTTAGACCTGGTTACTGCACAATAGACAATTTATTTATATTGCATACACTTATTCAAAAGTTTTTATTGTGTATTCATAGATTTTGAAAAGGCGTTTGACAGGGTTAACAGAATGGCTATGTTTTACAAACTTTGTAACGCTGGTATAATATGTATCGTATATTGTACTCTATGTACCAGGAAGTAAAATCATGTGTCTTGACTCCTTCGGGTATAACTGACTTTTTCAGTTGTCCCGTTGGTGTTAGACCGGGTTGCATTTTGTCACCTTTTCTCTTTTCATGCTTCATCAACGATTTCCATGAGGAATTACGTGCTGATCATATTTTAGGAGATGATGTTGGATGTGCAGTCGGTCTTGTTAAACTCTTCTACCTTTTGTTTGCAGATGATCTTGTTCTTATGTCCTACAATGTGATTGGATTGCAGAGATTAATTTCAAAGTTGAAAGTGAATTGTGATAAGTACAAATTGAGGGTTAATCTAAATAAAACTAAAGTAGTTGTATTCAGGAACGGTGGCATACTTAGATGTTATGAAAAGTGGTTCTATGGAAACCAGGTTATTGAAACCGCTCCATACTATGTATATTTAGGATTAAAATTATCATCTAGAGGTACTTGGTCAAGAGCTGTAGAACAGCTTTCAGACCAAGCATCAAGGGCTCTCCATTCATTAGTGATTAATTTAAGGAAACTGGGTCATGTTCCAATACATCTGTGTTTCAAGACATTCGATGCAAAGATTATTCCGATTCTGCACTATGGTAATGAACTATGGGGCTATATTGAAGCACCAACCATAGAGAAAATACACATAAAATTTTGTAAATTTTTACTCTCATCTTATTCATCACATATCCATGCCTCAATAAGAGGCGAATTGGGTCGGCCAACGTTAAGGGCCATCCGATTGGTTAGAATGGTCAAGTATTGGTTAAGAATTTTAAGGATGCATCCAAATCGCTATGTTGTTCATTGTTATCGTTTTCAATGTAAACTGACTGATGGTAACAAGGAATGCTGGGTAAAGAATTTGAAATCAATTTTATTGTATTATGGATTTGGGGAGGTGTGGTATAATCAAGGGGTTGGGAATGAACCCTTGTTTATTAATTGCTTTCGTCAGCGATGTCTTGATATCGATTTTCAGAACTGGTCTGACGAAGTTGATTCTTATAATAGACTTGTGACTTATAAGTTATTTAAAACAGACCTTGTACTTGAGCCATATTTAAAAATTGAAATGAAAATGGTTTTTCGATTAGCACTTTTGAAATTTAGAATATCTGCCCACTCATTGATGGTGGAAAAAGGTAGACACTTAGGTATACAAAGAAATGATAGAAAATGTCCAATATGTCTTGATCTTATGGAAGATGAATTTCATTTTTTATTTATTTGTCCGCTTTATGAAGATTTGAGAGAACAAAATATCCCTAAGTATTACACACAGCAACCATTATCTCAGTATAAATTTATTCATTTCATGAGAAATAGAAAACTAGATGTTATTAGGAACACTGCTCGATATATATTTTATGCGTTTCAAAAGAGACAATTGTTTCTAAATGAGACTGACTGTACTTAAATATTTTCATATACATTTTGTAGTTCATGTTAAAGTTCATGTTGATCCCCTGACCTTCAGCGTACTAGAATCTTGTATTTTGTTTTTCTATACTGTACATTGGGCCGGTGGCCTGTAGTGCTTTAATAAAGAACGAAATTAGTTAAATAGTATCATCTTCCCGTTAAAAGTTTATTTCATACTTATGACATACTTTTGTAACAAACAAATCAGATTTCATACAAGAATTGCCTTTTGTATTATGTGTAGCAAAAACTGGTAGAATTTAAGATAAGCCGTAATTTGCGATTTGAACTTTTGGGGTATGGGGTAAAGTTTGACCCTATTTCAGGAAAACTATGAAGAACATTGCATATTACAATATGTCATCTTAAAGAGGAATAAATTGCCCTACTAATGATACGCCACAAGCCAGGTTATTGTACAAAATGAGCTCGGCAGATGACTTACAAGAAGAATAATTTAACAAAAAAGGTGCCAGTCTGCGGTACTGCGATTTTGCGTTACCCTTCAAAATATGGCTGTTATAACTATACAATTCAAATATTTTTTCTGTTAAAAGTCTATTTCCCATTTCTGACATGACCTAGTACCAAATACAACAGATTTAATACCAAAACAGTGCCTTTTTATCATGTCTAGCTAAAAATTCGCGGAATTTGATCACGTTAGCTATACAGTACTTTCTATATAAACCTTGGGGTATGGGGTAAGTTTTGGTCATATGTCATGAAACTATACAAGATATTGCATGTTACTATATATCATTTTAAAGGCGAGTAATGATACCTAACATACCATGTTGTATTCAAAAACAAGCTCAGCAGACAACTTACAAGAAGACAGGTTTAACAAAAACTCATGCGAGTCAGCAATATTGTGATTTTGTAGTATACTTCAAAATATGACTGTTACAGCTGTAACATCCAAATATTTTTTCTGTTAAAAGATTGTTTTATATTCCTAACATGTTTCAGTACCAAGTATAACAGATTTAATACAAAACATTGCTGTTTTTATTGTGTTTAGGTAAAAACTCAGTAGAATTTGACGTTAGCTATGACAGTATCTTTGGATATACACTGTGGGGTATAGAGAAAGTTTTTTGTCATAGTTTATGAAAACTATACAAGATATTGCATATTACAATATGTCATTTAAAAGATTACTTAATTAACTTTCTAATGATACCAAACAAGCCAGGTTATAATCAACAAGTCATCGTTGATGACACAGTCCCCACTTGTTAATGGGTACTTTGATTACAAGTCCTCAGAGGATAGAGTCCTCTTCATTAATTAGGTCTGTGATAAAAATACTTTGATACAGATGGCGCTCAATGGCCAAGAATGAGTTCCATGGTGATGAAAACATAAAACCAATGTAGGCCACCACCCAAAAGGTCATTAAATAAGTCAACTGGGAATTAATCAACAGAATGTTACAAAACATTTTTGCATCCTATCATAACACTGATAGATTGTCACTGGTACCATATTTTATAAAGTTTGATGCAGTGCTTCTGGACATTCACCCTAAAAACAAAAGTTCATCATGTAAATGCAAACTGGCAATTAATTTAATTTATTGGATCGTATCACAAAACAAATCGACGTGCATATGTATGACTAAGGTCAAAGTCCTTGTACCAACTTTGAATAAAATCGGTTGAGATATGCCTGAGTTATGGCTCTGTATATGAAAAAATCGTAACAATATGGCCGCACGGCAGCCATATTGGATCATATCACAAAACAAATTGACGTGCATATCTATGACATTGGTCAATGTCCTTGTACCAACTTTGAATAAAATTGGTAGAAACATGTCTGAGTTAGGTCTCTGTACATGAAAAAATCGTAATAAAATGGCCACCTGGCGGCCATATTGGATCGTATCACAAAACAAATCGACGTGCATATGTATGACATATGTCAATGTCCTTGTACCAACTTTGAATAAAATTGGTTGAAACATGTCTGAGTTAGGTCTCTGTACATGAAAAAATCGTAATAAAATGGCCACCTGGCGGCCATATTGGATCGTATCATAAAACAAATCGACGTGCATATGTATGACATAGGTCAATGTCCTTGTACCAACTTTGTATAAAATCGGTTGAGATATGCCTGAGTTATGGCTTCGTACATGAAAAAATCGTAACAAAATGGCCGCACGGCAGCCATATTGGATTGTATCACAAAACAAATTGACGTGCATATCTATGACATTGGTCAATGTCCTTGTACCAACTTTGAATAAAATGGGTTGAAACATGTCTGAGTTTAATGGCTCCGTACATGAAAAATCGTAATAAAATGGCCGCCTGGCGGCCATATTGGATTGTATCACAAAACAAATCGACGTGCATATGTATGACATAGGTCAATGTCCTTGTACCAACTTTGAATAAAATCGGTTGAGATATGCCCAAGTTATGGCTTTGTACATGAAAAATCGTAACAAAATGGCCGCACGGCAGCCATATTGAATCGTATCACAAAACAAATTAACGTGCATATCTATGACATTGGTCAATGTCCTTGTACCAACTTTGAATAAAATGGGTTGAAACATGTCTGAGTTATGGCTCTGTACATGAAAAAATCGTAATAAAATGGCCGCCTGGCGGCCATATTGGATCGTATCACAAAACAAATCGACGTGCATATGTATGACATATAAGGTAATCCTTGTAAAAAGTTTGAATGAAATCGCTCCAGGCATCTCTGAGATATCTGCGTGAACGGACGGATGCATAGATGCACGCACGGACGCACGCAAGGACGTGACCAAACCTATAAGTCCCGCCGGACGGTGTCCGTGGGGACTAATAACAAGCTCAGCAGACCACTTATAGGTAGACAGATTTAATAAAAACGCATTGCGCGAGTCAGTAATACTGAGCTTTGCTGTACCCTTAAAAATACAACTGTTACAGCTATAGAATCCCAATATTTTTTCTGTTAAAAGTTAATTTCATATTCTTAACACGTCCCGGTACCAAATAAAACACATTTAATACAAAGCATTGCCCATTTCTTTTTTTATGTCTACGTAAAAAAATCGGTAGAATTTGATTTTAGCTATGACTGCAATTTTCGATGTAAACTTTGGGTATGGGGTAAGTTTTGGTCATATTTCATAAAAACTAAACAAGATATTGCATGTTACAATATGTCATTTTAAAGACTAGAACATTGTCTTTCTATCCAGTTTCTACTATCTTCATTCCACTCCAAGCTCTACTGGGGATCACCTGATTATTCCTTGTTTCTAATATATATATATATAATAATATATATATATAATATATATATATATATATATATATATATATATAAATATTATATATATATATAATATATATATATATATATCACATACATAGACCTGTTATGCCCCCCTGACATGACACAATATTAATAGTAATATTTTTTATTAATGCGGTTTGCACGATTTCGTTTTCCCCTACATATGACGTAAGAAATAGGGTAGTACAGTCGGAACTTTTATCCACTGGTGGGTTAACGACGTTTCGTTGGCGTTATCGCGTACATGAAATTAGAGCAGATTCTGAAGAATTTTGGAATTTAGATGAGCATAAACATAAGGTGTATAACGATGACAGCGGCATTTTCTCGGTTTCTCAATTTAGTAAAACTGATGGCGTTCACTGTTGTCTGCTATAGTATAAGCTTATGTATCAGTTTTTCAACCGAGCCATATATCACCGAGTCATCTGCCGAAATTGACGAGTTTACCACCTATAACAGTGAGGATCGAATACACTACAATCAACTATGCCCAGTCCGTCGCATTTTAATTGGTCGAGCTGAACCATGTGACTGACCTCAAGTACACAGTAATGGTTTGTTTACTTGCCAGTGAAAATGAATGACATTAACATCATATCTTTACAGACATAAAGCAAATTGCGATTTGTAAAATGATCATAATCAATCTCAAAAAACAATGAAGCACTTGAGGGCCACGTTTAGACACCTTCCCAAAAATCTCCGGATTTGCATAATTTTTAGGGATGGTCAGTTTCTTCGGCCGGGGGGGGGGCGGTGGATTATTTTTTGCCGACGTCAAAAAGTGGCTGACCCCCCCTATTCCAAATTTTGAAAACAGGGTGACCCCCCCTATTCAAATTTCGAAAACAGGGTGACCCCCCGGCGCGCGACATAGGTAAAACAAAAGTGGACATAAATTATACATATATATATATATATATATATATATATATATATATATATATATATATGTATTTTACATTTTACATATATTTATATTTTAAGTAGTCATTCTATGTTTTAATGAAATTGTTGACATGTCAGTTGTAAGATAGGAATTTCAAAGTGTCAATCTTAAAGTTTGAATACAGTACATTTTGAATTAGCTGTATTTTGAATGAGCTGTGAATGTATTTCACACTTTCTATGCTTAACCAGATGTCCTGAACTGTTGTACAGAAATGGATGTTAATCATTCATATCAAAGAGGAAAAAGCAGTGAATCAAAAACTTTGATGGGTGTTAAGACTTGCCAACCATCCTGATTTATTAAAGTATGGCGCCCGAAGGGCGCGCTGAAAAATATGAAACATCCTGATATCTCTGATATATATGCCTTGTATATTAAAGTCATGCACCTGAAGGGCATGCTGAAAAGTGTCTGATATATTGAAGTAATGAGCTTGAAGAGCATGCTGAAAAATATTGAACATACAGATATCTCTGATGTATGTATGCTTGATATGTTAAAGTTCGGCGTGCTGAAAAATATGACTGATTATTAAAGTTACGCGCCCGAAGGGCGCGCCGAAAAATACAACTGAATGATGAAATTTGTGGCTGACACTAGCATTTTAGGCAATGATGAGCCTGTGTCAAAATTCAAAAACACACTGCCCCCCCCCCCCCTATTGGGCATTTCAAAAACATGGTGACCCCCCCTATCACCAAAGTCAAAACAGGGTGACCCCCCCCCCATGAATCCACCCCCCAGGCTGAAGAAACTGACCAGTCCCTTACAGCGCGCGTGACAGTGCTTGACGTATTGCACAAGTTTTTGGGTCTGTTGTCTTTCGCGTGGGAAATTTTCGTAAATTTGGCTATTTTCTTGGGTTCTTTGATAATAAAGTGGAAGTAATAGTCCAGTCAATCTAAGCCAAAAAAGGGGTAAACCTAGGACTAATTGCAACAGAAATTATTTCTTCACCATGCATTTTGGAAAGGTCCTAGAAATAACATACTAAAAGTATAATAAAATCTAAGGGGTGCAACAGTGCCTAATTTGCATAAATGTAAAGGGGGCTCATGGGTATAAAATTGTCGCTGATAGACGGTTTCTACTTAAAATATGTGGCTAAACATGCTTTTGATCAGGGTTTTTTGACTTATTTGCCTCCTTTTTGGTCTAGGCAATGTTGTTGAAAATATTTTGTCGTCATACAAATATTCCACATTTGCATAAATCCAATATGGCCGCCACTACACTTCACTTTTCTTAGTTTTTCTCGAATTAATAACTATTTTTAAGCTACTACTGACAGCAATAGAATAATTTTTTCAGATTGTATTTTAGACAAGTCCTAGAATAACATAGTAAAAGCCTAGTACAATCTAGAATTGTAAACAGTGCCTAATTTGCATAGATGTAAAAGATTATGAGTACAAACTAAATGCTGATAGAATGTTTCTGCTAAAAATAATTGGCTAAACATGATATGTTATGCAGGTTTTTGGCTTATTTGCCTTGTTTTTGGTTTAGGTAATGTTGATGGAAATATCTAGTCTTCATAGAAATATTCCTAATTTGCATAAATCCAATATGGCCGCCACAACCTTCACTTTTCTTTGTATTTTTCCCAATTAATAACTATTTTTATGCTACTTCTGACAGCAATAGAATTATTTATCCACTGTGTATTTCAGAGAAGCCCTACAATGACATACTAAAAGCCTCGTACAATCTAGAAATGTAAACAATGCCTAATTTGCATATATGTAAAAAGATTATGGTTACAAACTAGGTGCTGATAGAATGTTGCTACTAAAATATTCGGCTAATCATGATATATGCGGGTTTTGGGCTTATTTGCCTTGGTTTTGTTCAGGCAATGTTGATTAAAATATATTGTCGTCATAGAAATATTCCTCATTTGCATAAATCCAATATGGCCGCCACAACACTTCGTTTTCTTTGTATGTCCCTAATTATTAACTATATAAGCTACTTCTGACTGCAATAGAATTAATTTTTCTTTGTTTATTTTAGAGAGGTCCGAGAATTACATACTAAAAGTCCAATACAATCTAAGATTTATAACATTACCTAATTTGTATAGATATAAACGGATAATGGGAGCAATACATTCACTGATAAAAGAAATATGCATATTGAATTGAGAAAAATGCGACATTATGTTCAAGTCATGTATGCATTTATCTTAATTTTTGTCCAGGCAATATTTTTGAATACATTTTATCGCCCGAGAAATATTCCTAATTTGCCTAAATCAAGTATGGCTGCCACTGCATTTCACTTAAAATTATATTTAATCTACACAACAAGTAGTTTTTGTTTCCACTCTGCATTGAATGTATAGAATGACAAACAAAATGACTATTAAGAGGGGAGACAGTGCATAGTTTGAATAAATATAAAACTTAGAAAAGGGAACAAAATCGTTGCTGTTAATAGATTTCTTAAAAATATATTCAGTAAATTGATATTTAATTCAAGCAATGTGATTATTTAATGTAATTTTTGTGTTTCTAGGCAATGCATAAAATCATTTAAGATTCCTCATTTTACATAACTGCAATGTGCCCCTCCTACCACTTTACTTTTCCCTTTTTTGACCTATAGTATAAATGACTATATATAATGTTAAAACAACGGAGATCATTAAACTAAATTTTAGTAGGGTCATGGAAGTTACATATCGCAAGTTTAAAGGCCTGTGTTGGCACCAGATTTCTCATCAGAAAATTTACCCACCAGATTACAATTTCAATGGAAAACAAAAGGCTATTACACCTCAATCATTCTCTTACAGACTAGAACAAAGGCGATCCCGGGATCGCGAAAAGTGCATTTAATGAAGTTGTGCCTAAGACAGCTTATTTACCCAAATGCTAAATGGGTCATAGATGCTATGCAAACCTGGTGCTGATAATCTATTTACGAAAGTGATTTAAAGGGCTGACGATGTAATGACGATGTAACATCATTTTCTTGTTTTTAGTTCAGGGAAAGTTTTCAAATATATCTTACAGCGATAAAAAAATTGTTATTTGCATTTGTCCAATAAGTCAACTATGTCACTTCCTTTTTCTAATTGGAACATGAATTATTTCTTCACCTTCAATACTTAAAAGGTCCAAGAAAGTTATATTCAAAGCCAAATACAATCTACATTGTGCAAAGGACTAATTTTAAAAGATTTTATAGGAAATGCCTACACTGTATTAAATGTAATAATTGAAACTTGAAAGGTTTTACAATATCGTAAAGAGAGATTGGAAGTTTTTACTAACATTGCTAAATATATTTTACCTAATTTGAGCGATTCCTCAGTGCATAAATCATATATGATGACCATTACAATAATTTTCTTTAATTTTTCAAATTGATGTCAACTTATTTTAATTAATTATGTCATCAGTAAAATGAGTAGTTACATTAAGAGACACTACTTGTTTAAGTTATTTAATACTTTAAATTCTTCCTATCGAAAGATGTCCATTTTCTAACTTGAATGAACATTTTGCTCAGTACAAAGAAATTGACATGGTTATTTATTTTCTGTGCATTTAACTCATTTTTATGATTATATACTAATAGGGCCTACAGAATGAACAGCCATGTAAAAATAAACAATGATTGATTCGTATAGTTCATTACAATTATCTAAAGAATTTGCATAATGTCAATAACATTGGGAACTTACTGGAAGATTTGGATTTTCGTAATGCATACCAAAATGCTTGGCCAAATAACCAACACTTTGTGCTGAAGAAAATTTGTGTTTCAGCTCTATTTCTTTTATTTTCACCCTTACCCGTATTACTAATATAGATTAAGTGTTGGTATAATGCAATTAAAGACCAGGTTGTGTGGTCACTGGTAAATCAGATATACTTTTGACTGTGTGCAACTTGCCTGTTCATGCCACATACAGAAATTTATGATAATAATGATAAATAAATTATAATGATCATGATGATATAGAGGTACAATTGTTATACTATACTGCCAATTATCATGAAATATGGATAAGATTAGGCGTTCCTTTATCAACTGTACAATAATCAAAAGACACTGCATTTCTACAAATTTTGAAATTTCTTGAAGACAACAATTGAAAATTAATATAAAGTCATATAATGGACTGAAGAGAGAGATTTCCTGTTTAATCTTACCGTACACAGCCATAGCATTTGAGGAAAAACTGAAAAAAATCTGTTGACTGAATCATGATAATCTAAATCACTGGTAAAAGCAAATCTAGATACTTTTCATAATGTTACATAGTCTAGAATGCTTTCAAATTTTCATGACCGTGAAACAAGAAAACCAAGATGTGAAGGATTTGCATCACAGAAGCTGCCGTTAACGAGTTTATCAATTAGGATATCAAATTTTGACATCAAATTATCATAAAATTGGTTATCCTGTATTTTGAACCTTATGGAAGTCTCACCTCAGATTTGCCAGACTCTCAATTCCTTGAGTGATCAATCTTATTGGTAATACCGGGGTAATACAAAAATCTAATAATCTGCAAATGGGAAGTCCGTTACATAACAGCCCCATGAGTGATACTTGCACATCTAAGATTTGATATGATACGTAGTACAATTATATTATCCTATGCTTCACATCTTTTCATTGAGTTATCCTTCCCCATACTTATGGGTTCTACAATGAACTGCAGCAGCATGAATAACCCCGACAGAAAGCAAAATCTAGACTTTCTGTTGTTAACGAAAGGATTCTGGCTGTAAACAAATGAACCACCCAGAGGAAGATGTAAACAGAGAGGAAGAGGAAGAAATTTTGATATGATAATGACCATCATAATAATTGTCATCACCACTACCATCATGGTGATTCAAATGATGTTCGTATTTATGCTAATGATAGTTTAATAATGAGAAGGATGATTCACAGGCACAAATGTTAAGTGTGGTGAACCATTTATTAGTAACTGAATATTTCCATCGTCATTGAAGATAGTGACCAAAAGCATAAAATATTCCTTCAAAAATTTTACTGCAATCGAACATATTGCAGGAGAATATGACTTAAAATGAAAATTGATGTCAAAAACTTGAGTACGTCCAATGATTTTTTATGAATAACCTTATCGTCGTAAAAGAAAGAAGAATATCCAAAGAAAGAATTCTGATTCCTTTTATTTAAACAGTAATGCTCTGAAACTCTTCTCTTTATTCATTGCATTTCTGAAACCAGAAAATGTCAATGGAAGCTATTGTA
This sequence comes from Ptychodera flava, assembly GCF_041260155.1. Taxonomy (NCBI): domain Eukaryota; kingdom Metazoa; phylum Hemichordata; class Enteropneusta; family Ptychoderidae; genus Ptychodera; species Ptychodera flava. Next base: position 32,457,662 of record NC_091946.1, read on the forward strand.
GGCTTATTGTATTCAGAAGACCGTTTGTGTCAATTATGCAAATTAGGCCTTTTGTATTAAAATATGCAAATTATGCATGCAAATTAGGTCAACCTCTTTTGTTTAGGTAATTCTTGCAAAACCTTAACAATTTCATAGAGAAAAAAAATTGTTTAAATATGAGCTTAAAAATTCATTTTGTATGAAATAGTGGAAAAACTGTGAATATATGCAAATTACTTAATTTGCATATTCTTTATTGTTGAAGACATTTAGAAAATAACTTGTTGAACCTTACTAAATTTTGTTGCAATGAAAAAAGTCACTTGAATTCAGTTTACATGCCAAAATGTGAGTATAGCAGTCATTTTAAAGGCGATATATAGCTAATTTGAATATATGCAAATTAACCAATTTGCACCCCTTATATTTTCCTATACTTTTAATATATCATTAGTGAGACCTTTCCAAAGGTCATGGTGAAGAAATAATTTCTGTTGCAATTAGTCCTAGGTTAACCCTAAATTGACTGGACTAAACAGACTAAGTCCTGACCATTAACGTTTATTTATAGGAGCGGGCGAGGGAAAGCCAAAAATTTAGGAGCTCGGCAAGCCTCGCCCGTCAATTTTTGGCTTTCCCCTCGCCCTTGTCCATAAAGCAACGTTAAAGGTCAGGGTGTTGCCCTTTATTTCTATATTAATGCTGTCAAGCAACTGATGAAATTTTCACCATTAACTAAGAATTTAACGTACGTCGAACTTCAGGAGGATCAAGGGGGTACAAGAAGGGAGTTAGTGGCGCGACGTACAGTGACACGAGTTGGTTGCGTCGACAGCTCTACCAGAGCTGCCGTCCGGGCTCAAAGTGGGTTGAGAGGAAGGACATTCACAGATATGTAAACAAGCAATAGATAGCTGGCTTGAATAAATGTTAAACAGCAAGTATTAACCTTCACCAGGACACCTTCCGAAACATACGTTGTAGCACACCTGGGGTCCATGCGGACCCCAAGGAGATTCCTTGCTTATTACACCAAAAATATTGTAACAGACATCTTTTTAACACACCATACCGTTTCATGTTCCTAATTGCTACATCATCCTTTTTTAACAAATATGAATTTGCAACAAAACACTTATTTATTGATAATAACAACAGCAAACATAACGATTTATTCATAATAACAACGATAAACATAACGATTTACTTGGCTGATAGGTGAGAAAAGTACAGTTTGGTTATTTTCTGTCCAAATCCATGTTCTGAATACTTAACAAAAGTTTTTTTACCTCTGAACAGACCATGAGTATCATATTTAACATACAGAGAGGCAATTTTAAGAAAAAAATCAATAAAACGTCACAAATAATGTCTTGGGTCTGACCAGACCCCGACTTGATGCCTTTGCCCGCTGTGTAATGTGCTTGGAAACGTCCATATCTAATCAATCACGTGCTATACAACCTAAAAAAGTATGAAAAGGTAGTGTAACAGATGCATTATATGTCACATACCTCTTAGTGTATTGAAAGTGGGTTAGAATAGTATTTTTTTGCAAGAGACATAATAGAGATACCGAATCAACAGCGTATTTCGATAGGATTGTCCGGGGTCCGCATGGACCCCAACTGAATTTTTTTTCTAAAAATTCAATAGATCACCCAATAGCAAAATAAATTCACAGCATTGTTGCTAAATGGTTACCTGACAAATACATAAAAGGAGAAAAGTTGACATGCATTTAGAGAAACAATATTAGAAAAAATATTCCATTGGGGTCCAGGCGGACCCCAGGTGTGCTGATTAGGGTTAAATGTTTCTTGTTCTGCTTTGGTTAATGTTATAGTTTATAGTTTTGTTTCATTCATAATTACGGCGAAGCTCAAAGCATAAGGCTTCCCCTTGCGGAGGTTTAATAATGGGAGATCACCCAGCGATCTTCATACTTCATCGCACCCCACGTCACGCTATTTAATCTTCACCGGTTCACTAACGATATACAAAGAATCGACAAGAACAATGTGATATACTTTTTAATTGTGCTTTTATCCATACGTTGTAACCGGCCGAAATCAAGATTTAACACGATTTTTCGGAAACAGCGCAGCAAAGTGCCGACTTCGTTGGGCAGTGTTCGACCGTGAAGTACAGTATAACTATGGTAAAGCAAACTGCGACTGTGTGCAGCTGGCAACTATAAAATTTCTAACAAAAACATTTTATAAATTTCGAAGCATTTTTTGACGATCTCAGTTTTTATCTTCACATAAATGCTGCATCTGACGATACTGGATCATCGTCCTTTCACCTGTCCTCGATGTTGACGGCTACATCCACATAAATTTTGCGAGAATACTCGACGGAGAAAGACTGTCAGTTTGGAGATACAACGTCTGTGACTCAAATCAGCTAGAACCGAACAACTTCATCCGCCATGCTGAAATAATGAAGGCCCAAATTAAGCCTAAGTCGAACGGAAAAGTATATTTTTATTCGGACAAAACAAATAAGTGGGCCTGGTCTATGTATTATATCACGGCCCGAGGGACCGTGATGAGATATGTTATCCAAGCGTTCGTCACTCGTATGACGTCATGAAATCTCGTTTCCCTCTACATAGCTGTATCCCTCTTGGCAAACCGGTTCGGAGGGATACTGCCGCTGTGAAGGGGGAACCCTCGACTTCGATGACGATACACTCGTTCGGAACAGACAGACAGACAGACAGACAGACAGACAGACAGACAGATAGACAGACAGACAGTCAGACAGACAGACAGACAGACAGACAGACAGACAGACAGACAGATTGAAGTTTCTCGGGAATTAAAGGTCAGGCGAAATGTTATTCTACACTTGGCCAATCTAATGCTCGTGAAAATGGTTGTCCCTTTTTTCTGCTGGATCTAAATCGCATATTTCGCTGAGAGTCTGAATCACCCATTATTTTCTCAGCACATTGTATGACTTTTGCTTTTAGCTTATTTCACTATTTTTCTCTGAAATTACTGATAGACCAGCAACATTTCTAGATTGCCGGACGACAACACTCATAATTTATCAAAATCATCTGACAACTCTTAGCACCCCGCACAAAAGTGTTTACGTCGACCAAGTCTCACGCTGAAAAGACGTTGAAGTCAAACGTGAAACTTTTACATGATAACCTTGGGTATGTATTATCAGCTCAGGAAATTTTACTTGCACCGTACAACAATAAGAACGGTATTCATGCACGCAACGCGGGAGTAGCGATTGGTCGACTCCGTATTCAGATATCAAGCGCGGAAGGCTATATCTGCGCTGCCTTTGTCACAACTATTGTAATAATGACGCTTGAACGATTCCTCTAACTAACAAATGTCATTATTTAAGCTTAAGGAGTCACCATGAACCACACTGACATTTTCACAAGGCTACAAAATTGATGCTCTCAGAAAAGACTTGCAGAAAGGCTTCAGAATTCATCGTGCAATTTACACTGACTTCGGAGAACCAGGATGCCGAATTGATGAAATTCGTCACACATTTTCCGTGCCATCAACAAAGCCAACTTCACACAATCATAGTCCGTTCTCCCTTCGAAAGCCAAAACTGCAGGGCGTGTAACCTCCACAAATGTAATAATCTCCACAAATGTAATATCAACCACAATTGTAATAAATTAACCACAAATGTAATAAAATAGTCAACCATTAATGTAACAACCCGCAACCACAAATGTAATAAACAAATTAACCATAAATGTAATAAAACTCAACCATAAATGTAATAAACTTGAACTTGCATATGTGATCATTTGTTTATCAATGCCCTGAGTAAATAATAACTTTAATAAGACTAGTGTAATGTTATTGCATACTTTCCTGAAACTAGGTCTTTCCTTTCCGAAACACAGAATAGAATATTTTGAGAACGCTATCAGAAAACGGCAAGGTACTGATCAAACCGTTAGATAATGGAAGTGGACCAGCAGTTCTAGACACTGATAATTACATAATAAGGAAGCGTCAATATAACTCGTCAACCAGTGTTACCACACAAAGTTTATGACAGATGACTCAGAACAAATAACAGAGAAATATAAAACCTTATAACAGAAACTTACGACACAAAACATGTTGACGAGAACATATATTTCAATCTAGTAAAAAACAATACGAACACTACCTTGAACACAGTAGAACAAAATTAGACATCCTGGCATCCCTAGTGAACGAACAAACTTGAAGTGGGACAACATAGGAATACAGACAATCTATCGATTATTCCACACAATTTATCCACTGAAGATGAATTTGAGGAGATTGATTAAGAGAGTACGGCAATTTTCGAAAAAACGGCGTTAAAGGATCGTAGTGTTATACAGTCTTCCCCACTCTAGAGACTGCACTTACACTCAGATTACAGCTGTGTCTAGCCATGGCCAGTCAGTTCTGTACACAAAACAGGGAAACGTAAAATACACTTTCAAAACACACTAAACGCAAACAATTAAGAAATGAATAATGTGTGGAGTTGCTTTCCTTATTACATAGATCAATATTTAAGGGCTAATTCCTCAATTGCAACGAGAAAATAGATTTATTACATTTATGGTTGACAAGTATTACATTTATGGGTGATTTTTTTATTACATTTATGGTTACCATTTATTACATTTGTGGTTGGTGTTTTTATTACATTTATGGTTGATTTTTGTTACATTTATGGGCGATATTACATTTATGGGTGCATTTTATTACAATTGTGGTTGATATTACATTTGTGGAGATTATTACATTTGTGGAGGTTACAGGCGTACTGTCTCATTACTCCTGGTTTTAAGAACAACCGCCAAACGAATTTTTCACAGTTTTACATGCATCTTTACGCGGCATAGAGAATTACAAATTTGTATTTGAAACCCTCGTGCCACAAGAGCGTATTCATTCATAATATGAGTCTGTGCAATTCGTTATTTTGGTTCGGCAGCATCAATGGTATACTCTCTTCCTTCCGTAAATTTCAAGAATTTAACCAAAAACCCGATTCGTCTCCACAATTTGGTTTGGTAATGAGGCGCGTTTTATATACTGTCAAACTAAATTCCATGGCCCAGACCATTGTACACTAAAATATTTTTTGAAACGTTAAATAATACTGAACAAATGATGGCAACACTTTTCTTTTTATTCTAAAATTTCTCGTGTGAACTTTGATATCAAGTGACATTTTCAACAACTGTGGCATCTGAACTTGAAATATTCTCTTAATTTTCCGAAGTTCAATTTTGACTTCACAGTTTTTATGAAGTTTTCCAGCTTTCCTTGAAAGTTATCGAGATTTACAAAACCATGCGCAGCTTGGCATTGAACTCAGCTGGGCATGCTCGCATATGCTTTTTACTTTGGGAATTTCCTCCGAATCATAAATTCTGGAAGTCGTTATAAGCAGCTCCTCACATAGTACCATAACCTTTTTAATACTAACCGCACGACCACCATGAACGTTTTTCATCCAATTGCGAAGGACCGTATAGCTTTTGACAACAGTAGTAAAGTAAACGTGGGCAACTGGGATGAAGTAAGAATTTTACACCCCATTTTATTCATTTATCTACATGGGCGAAGGAAAATTTAACCATCCATGTAACTAAAGTGTGACCCTGACCTATATATGAACTCACGCGCAGTGCATTGTCCTGAACTAAGCAGGGAAATTCCCTGCTGAGTCATTCACATTCCAAATGGAACTTGCGCAATACAGTAGCTATGACTCACCCCCACTGAGCAAAACAGAACGACATTCTATTCTCTCTCTCATTTGTTAGATAGATTCTGACTGAGCCGTACCGGAGCTCTTACAAAGACCCGTATCGGAGCTGCGGGTCTCGTTTCTGGATGTGAATTTTATCTGCTGGCTGGTCCATTTTCACTATGTTGGAGTCGTCGGAACGAGCGGAACCATAGGGATGTTGCGCAATACCCCTACCGGAACCATAGGGATGTTGCGCAATACCCCTATCGGAACGTTTTCAGGCAGGAACTTTCCAGCAGGGAATTTCGCAATACCGCTTTCGCAATACCGGACTTCAGTTGCTTAGCAACTTGTGATGTCATGTTCGATGTCTGTTATTCTACAGTTTTCAGAAAAATTTTCTGTGGAATTTTTCTGAACCTAACTTTCATATCCATTCAATCCATAATATCGTAGATATCGCTCCAGCGCGGACTAAATCCTTCTTGTTTTTGAATTTCTAGCGCCTGATGAAATATGTCCTGAATAAGTTCTGACCCGGGGCCTCTGTTGTTGCACCTTTTTCTTGTATTTGTGTAAGCAGCTGTTTATATTGAACGTAATAATGTTTATACTTCTCTCTTCTCTTTGCTACACCTGTTTTCCCTTGTATTACATCAATAACAACACATGGTATAGGAGTTAAGGCTAACAGTACCGGAACTGTCGGAATTGCTGCTATTACAGCAGAGCTTACAAGAATTCCCTTAGTAATATTGAGAGCCATATCAATTCGACCCATTAATTTATAACTTCGTCGATATGCAGCACTTGTTCTTTCGATATAATCAGCCAATTGTTCAACGCTTTCAACAACTGAGATGTGCATTTTTTTTTACTGTATATGTAAGGGATGATAAAAAATAATTGTAGTAATATAGAAAGACAATATGGCAGAAGGAGGAGAAGATATACCATTCCAGGATTTCGTTAATACAAATTTGAATGACGATGATGCTACTGCTGAAACATCTTTTATTGGCGATAATGTCCCTTGCAGAAGCCGATACTTTCCAGGCCGGCTCAAGCGACAGACCCGCAGGTGAGTTGTTGATTGGACAGAGAAGACGAATTACAGATATAATGGCTAACCAATACTTAGATAGTAATAGGATTACTGATGCGCATAAACGAGAATTAATGCATACGAATTCTAGTATTAGGGATGGAGAGCTGTATTATCGAGAAGCCAGGCTGACATCAAATAAAGGCAACGAAGTCTTTAATGCCCTCCTCAATAAAAGGTAAGGGAGCTGCAGAATTTAAAAAAGATATATTAGGAATAGATCCAGATTTTGTATCAGAATTGACTGATAATGAAGCAAAAATGTTATTGAAAAGGCCGGCCGATAAACTCAAACCCTACGACATTGGACGACTCAGAGATAGAATAACAGATTTACGAGAAAATTTTAGCGATAATACCGATGAATACATACTATCGAAAATAAAATCGAAAAATGGAATAATAAAAACCCTGAGTATAGAGCTATTAATGATGAATTAAGGATTGCGAATATGCATCTGGCGAGCTTAACAACGAAAAAGTAAAATAAGGCTAGAGAAAAGAGAAGTTGAAAAACAGTTAAAGGATCCTGAAACGAGCACCCAAGGAAAAGAAAAGCCGAAAACTACTAGCTGAACTTATAACAAGAGAAGCTAAAGTTGACAATCGAATTGAATACGAACATGGTAAGATCAGTGAGGCACGTGAAAGTCTCGGCTACGACTAGGTCTCTTCGTGATGTAATTTCCGATCCAGAATTGTCACTCAGGCTGAAGCTGACAGAGTTATTTAAACGAAATGGTATTACAATAGCTGCAATACTGACTGCCCTTGGAATGACAATATCAACAATTGCCCTGGCTGTAACTAGAGGAGGAGGGGGAGCAGGGGGAGCAGGGGGAGGAGGAGCAAACGCAGGAGGTTCAGGTCCGCCCAAAGTATATACAAAAGCGAAAGAAATTGTAAAGCATTTGGCGAATGGTTAAAAACCTTGGCCGCAAAAAGTGCTGCTGCAATACCCGGTCTAATCGGTTCCCTCGTCAGTTTTCTATTAAAAACAGCAGGATCGGTGGTCGGATTTGTTGGGAGAACAGCTATGGATATTTTTAACTGGATTAACATTAGTCATTATAAATAAAATTATGTATTAATATCACACTCCCTACGGCATCAACATGTTGGTGAAAAGAATATTGCAAAGTTTCTTTCTAAAAATAAAGACCTGTTTGGTTTCTCTGTCGAATTGGAATGGTGCAAACTTCGGCGGGTAAATCGACATATCCTTCGAGCAAATCCAGGTGTCCGACTAAAGGATGATAATCTGTATCATAACATATTAGCTTTCGTGAAGGAATGTCAAAAGACTAACTTCTTTAAGCGACTAGAATTCATAGCTGTATTCCAGGATACTGAGGATGACCAAGAGGCTCATCATCTCCAAGAATATTGGGTCCTTCGATTGATTCGCGACACAGGCAATCGATTTATCTTTCAGTCAGACGGAAATATTTATGTAAAGATGTGATTTTTTCTTCTAAGTTATTATATACACGAAGTGAAATGTAAGATGTGATTTATTTTCTTTTTTTTCTTCTACTATATACATTACACGAAAAATGGGGTACGATAGAACATTATCACCGACTTTCACCAACCGAATACCGAATGGAACAAAGTCAGAAAGAACTCATCACGTGATTGCTCATAATCCAAGTGAGGCAGATCCAGGCCAGACACTTATCATACGATGTCCGAAGTTAGAAAGCGGAGTACTCTTAGTTCCAGATACTTTCGACCTGGTTTTTGATCTCGAAGTAATGGGAGATGAATATAACCGAGTAGTACAAAATGTTGCAAAAAATTTGGTGGAGCGTATGAAACTCACATTTGAGGGTCAGACACTTTCCGATTTGAATAAATATAACCTTATTGAATGCTATCGTGATCTCTTCAAACATAAAAAGGAGAGAACGAACATGACACTGTACGGAATTCAGAACGAAAATCTAAGAAAATTAAGAAGCGGTTCGACCGATGGAGATCAAACGTCGTGGGCGATAAGTTACTTTTCGACACATATAAAACAAAATATGCTATTCGTCTCACTCACCCCCTCATAACAGGCCATGGGGTTGCATATCCAAAAGCGTTAGGGAGTCATATTGAATGGGAAATTACGTTGGCACCCGCCCCCCAATTACTTGTCAGTAATCAGGTTGTTACAACCAATTATAATTAAAAAACATTCAAATGGAATACGAGACAATTTCTGACCTCGATCTCGCGAGGTCAACTGCTGGTTATTACAACGGTGGAAAAAGTTACCTTTACGAGCATATACATTATTTTAGAACAATCCCATTCAAAGAATCGGACACGGTTATCAATGAAAATATAAAGTACCACGACGTAGCATTAGAGGTATCGCTATACTCTTCACTAAAAATCAGAATCAGAACAGAACTGAACAGTGAACTTTTCTTTAACCCATCCATTGAATCTGTGTCTGTATCAATCGAAGGCATTGCAAATAAAGTGTACGCTCAGAAGATGATACCAAGACAATTTTGGCGAGAGGTGCGACGGTATTTTGCTGAAGATAAAGATTGGTGTGAAATTGATATAGATGAGGCCGATTATTTGAAGAATAAATTCTGTCTGTTTATCGATCTGCGTAGCTTTAAAGATATTGAGTTTCATGGAAATGGTTTAAAAGTAATGAACACAAAGGACGGAATTCAACTTGAAATTCTGAAGAAAGACACCTCAATTAAGGTTGGCGATGTCGCTCACAATGATAATATATTTGCCCACATTTATGTTATCAGTGATGCCCTAGTCTCTATTGAAAATAGTAGATTAATGTCTTTACAATATTAACCATGACCCGTCGTCCGTCCTATCGGCCATGTTTCTGCCAGCCATTCGCCTGTGTCTGGATTGTATAGCTGCACACGTTTGATATCATTTGGCGCCATCATAATTTTACTACGCTTTTCACTACGGATTTCTCCAGCCTTTTTCCGTACAAACTGCACAAATTGTGCCGGCTCCGGCTTCTTCCCAGTTTCAAATAGATCTTTATAATCTTCAAAGTTCAAATGTTTTCTAACACAAACATCTTTCACCCCTTTATTTTTTTTCGTCTCCGAAGTTGGAGTTCGAAAAGCATACACTTTCGAGCGTATGCCGACAAAATCAAGAATAGGTTCACCATTCAACTCATCTTTAAATTTACCTATCACTTTTTTATTAATCTTCGGAAAGTTGGGGGCGGGGCCGCTCATCCCACTAGTATCATATATAGACTTCTCACCATTCTTTTCAACATCTTCTCGGACTATATCATTGAAAGTTACGTCCGGATCCGGGATCGGTACACTGTAAAAAAACTGTCAGTATCCATGTAGGCTAATCGTATTCCAGGGAACTGGGCCCGAAAGTAATTGTAATGCGTCTCATACATAAGCAGCTTAGAAAGTTCCAGTACTGCGGCGCCGATGAAAACTGGTTTTACATATCTATGCTCATCCGTTTTCAGTTCCAGTAGGGCACTGTCGCAGGAATCGCCATCCTCTTCGGAAGTTATGAAAGTTATATGTTTCATCTTTGGATTATACTTCTGAATCTTTTTACGTCCACTATCCGTGCCGTTCCAGTCCGAAACAAATTTAAAGTCTCTGTACTTTCGAACATCCTCTATTGTCTTACCGAACATTGCATTATTCATCAGCTTATAGAAATTCTTTTCAAAATCTGTCTTCCCGTTTGCCCTCATTTTAGTGTTAAAGTCAATATATTTCGCGAGACATGGAGCTTCATCGAAAGCAAGCACCCGATAAATCTTTTTCAATCTCATTCCCATCCGAAGATAGAATTCCAGCAACTTGTAGTGTAAGACGTATCTCTCTCTATCCATCACACTTGTAATCAGTCGACCGCCCTGCCTCGGAAATTCATAGTGATGCGGCGCTAATGGCAAATCGCTGTGTTCTAGATGTAATTCGGGGGGATATTCTAAGTCTACTTCTAGAAAACTTGGTGGAAAGGTGGCGCCAGGTCCCCACGCTCCGCCGGCTCCGCCCCCCGCTCCGCCGGCGGCCCATTCCTCCCACTCTTCCATCGTCATCCAATGAAGTCCGCCCGTAGGCATTGGTTGACTCATTGCCCAGCCGTAGAGATTGTTTGCATCGAGATATTTTATTTCGGTCACCGGCTTCTCTGGATCGTAATTCCCGTAAGCCGGATGATTTGTCTGTAAATAATGAATATTACACTGGCTGATACCTCCTCGTATTCCCCGTTGTACGAAAGTCATCTGCTCAGCATCTTGAATGAGTTTAAACTTATTACCCGTGTAAAGTAACATAGCATCCCATGTCAAGCCAGGCGCTGACATGTAATGGGCCGGATCTAACTTATATGCTTCTAAACATGTGTCACGAAAATTTTCGAATATATTAGCAAGAAGGAGAACATCCGTCTCACAATAGAATTCCATATAATCACGAATCGTCTTACATCCAACTTCGTCCCATACTCTTAATGCATGTTCGTAATCAGACTCAGAAATCCCCTCTTCCGTCAATTCGCTATAAAATTCCCCCCTCTCCGGGAGCTCACCCTCTTCTAATCTGTCAACCGAGTCTAAATATTCGTAGGGGAAGAAACCTTTCGCCCTTTGAATGTCCGGGTACGAAAGTGGCGCCGCCGTCCACCCATCCTCCGGCACAGTTTTTGCCAACTTCGCCAATGACCCCATCATCAGCTGAGCACTGTCCATAAACTTTATAGAAAAGAAACGTCTCTTTATCTCCCTCTTCCCTCCGGCAACAACAATTGAGGCGTGAAAAATAAATGTTTTCGAGAGACCCATAATTCCTCCATTGCTCGTCTTAGCTATGATTTTAGGCTCTGGTCCGGAACCCCCATCATCTCCTTCGGTAACGATTTCATGTAATTCTTTCAAAATAAAAGAACCATCGTATCCCTTGAGGTTGTGAAAGTAGATAGGAATGGTTCTCGACGGCCGGCATCCTTCGCAATAGAAGGTCGCCTCCTCCTTCACTACTCGGTATCCTGCCGGCTTCCACATGCAATACAGACTGGATCACATCCGTCGCGCCGGTAATTAGAAGGATCCCTCATCGGTATTATTTTCCAATAATACGATTTAGAATAATACTCGGCCCGTTCTTTCATATCCTTTAGAAAGTCTGTAACACAGGAGAGACCTGTGAATGTTCTTTTACCATAAACAGTGGGTCGGCCCGGGCCTCGTTCCGAAGGTCCCCACCCCGTTCCACCATAACATACGAAAGACAAATTGGAATGTGTCGGCCGGGTCCCCTTCTCAATAATTGCCTCAGTATCTGCATAGACGACGTAGGGAGAAGGAACCTTCTTCCGATGTCCTTCAAATTGACACACTTCCTTAGGAAAATCTGGCTGGGCAGTGTCTGTTCCACAGTATACCTGATGTTTTTCTAATTCTTCTGTTGACTTAAAACCTCTTTTACAAACCATACAAATACACTTCCGTCTGCGCTCATTCTTTCGATTAGTACGAGAATTACGAAGGCGATTTTCCGCAGTAATTGGTACGAAGTGAGAACGGCCGCCGTCTTCGCCAACTATCAGTAAGATATTTGCTATTTGATTCCTATCGGCTTCACCTTCGGAATGGGCACTATATAACACAGTTATGTCGGACGGGGGAGCGGGATCATTTTCGTAGATCTGAAATACTTGAAGTTTGATGCCTGGATTTTGCTGCTCGAAGCGCCTGAATACAGTCAGATCGGCGGGCGTAGGAAAGGGAATACCTTCCCAACAGTAGTCAGCCATAAATGGGGCGTACGTATTCCATTTTCTCCTTACCTGACCACATTTCTTTTCACGAAACTCGGGGTCGGTCAACTTTAAACTTGCTACGATGGCGTATTGAAAACAGTTCTCGCTGCCCGAAGGTAGCACCAGCACCAGAGTAAAACTTCTACTAGAATTACTTCAAAATTAAGTATCTCCTCGAGAACGAGACCAGAACCCTCAACATTTTCAATTGTATCAAGCATACGATCGTAGCGATCTATTAATTGTTGCCCACATCCGATCCCGATCCTCTTACATCTTTTGTGTATGTATCATTTAATTTAACATACAATGAACGCGGTTGTGTATTACCAGTTTTCGGATCCGATAATTTGACTTCCATTTCGGTATAAACAGAGTACATCTTTCGTTCCGAATGGACCATACCTTCAATATCACCAGCTCCCCGATATCCTTGACTCGCTTGACTTCAGGAAATTCTTTTCGTAAAACTGCTCCCTTGAATGCTGTATGTAATCGACGGGCCATAATAATCTTTATGATATACTATCCTAAAAATTTTTAAAATGAAAAAATAATTATTCTATGATAGGTCATCAAATCCACTATAATATTTTTGTCAGCATTTATTTGTTTATATATCTCGCCTAATCTTTCTAAGTCGACTATTTCTTCCGCATCTTGAATTTCTGGTTTATTAGCGCAGCACAAAATATTAATCTCTCAACAGTGAAAGAAAGAGCACGCTTACTTAAGCGCGGTTTAAATGCTAAGAATTCTATCTTACTACCTTTTCGGATATTACGAGGTACAATAGCAGGATTTTCTCGGACTGGCATACGGACTCACTGTTTTAAAACCGCAGTCAATTTCTTGAACCATATCAATACATGTAGCGAAATCGTGAGCCCCTCTCCTCCCTCTCCCTCTTTTAAACTGAAATTTAAAATACGCCACTGGCTGAGGCCCCTTGCTCCCTCGCTTCTGATACACTTTAGATGGATTGTAAAATCCGGTAGGATTCTTGGAGTGAGCGGCCAGGCTTGCAGCATAACTTTTAGCAGTGCTTGCATCGAAACTTTCACCTAGGGTACGGAATATTATTAAATCAGTAAACTTTTGAAGACTCGGTTGCCAACGAACACACATTTCATCGCATGTAGCAGGATCGTTGGATCCATATTTAGGTCCGATGTTGAAAACCACTTCTAGCTCACTGTCTACATATATAATAGGATCTACCAAAGATTCACCAAATATGAGTTTGCCGTCACTGATTTGAATATTCTCTTCTCCGGTTTCAAGTATTTTTATTGCAGTTGAAATAGAAAGGATTGTCATTGTCTTATCGTATATATCTTAATAAAAAATAATTTAAAAAAATTTTTTCTATGATATAGTATCCTAAAATGTCATACATATTCATAAATGGACCAACTGGAAGTGGTAAGAGTTACGATGCAATAAATTTGGATCCGTATCACGTACCAGAATTTGACACTAGTTTTTCCAGCAACATTGCCGACTTTTATAATGGGCGTGTCACCCACGTTTCGATTGCCGATTTTCAGAATCAGTTTATAGAACATACTCTTAGTTTACAATGTCAGGCTGGGAGGAGGAGGGAGGTTCCCTCCCTTCAGAACAATACATTATTTGTGACTCTTCCATAATTCAACATCTGACTTTTTCTCGAATCCGGGGCGTTTCCACGGAGTCGGAAGAAAAAAAGATTGTTTCTAGAGCATTTGACCATTTACCCAGTTTCATTATCATATTCAAAGATATGCCTTGGGATTATTGCAGGCGGAATGTGTTGACTCGAGCCAGGTCGTACGAAATAGGCGCCTTAGAAGAACTAGAAGAGATTCACAACAAGTTCAAACAGACTTTCTTAGAAATTTGCCACGACTACAGACTTCCATGTTTGGTAATTCGGAACGCTCTTACCCCCCTCGTTCTCAAGAATATACTTAATCCAACAATTGATACCGAGACAGTCGGACCAGTAGAATATCCACGAGCTTTTGACTTTGGAATTGCATGGAGCGGCGGCAGCCAGGGATTTTTAATAGACGGTTTCGGCGAGGAGGAACTTGAAAAAGCGTACTTCCCACCTGGTCAAGAACAACTAGAACAACCTCGAGTCTCACTAAAGAACCTACACAAACTTCTTAACGCTTGTGAATCTGTGTGTGCTTATAATGCTTCGTTTGACCTACGAGCACTTGACATTATGAAACCCTACGGTTCCGAAAGGGACTTTGAAGTTACTTGTCTATGGCTCATGTCAGTTGTGTACATTATACTTCAACCAGAACTTATAGATAAAGCTGAAAAAGGGGGACTCGAAAGAACGGACTATGGCAACATGAGAAGTCGTTTTGAAGATCTTGCAAACTTAATATGTTCAGGAACCGAGGGGGTACCACCTCATCCACATACGGCCGAAAAAGATGCAGTAAGTGAACATTACTTACGACAGTACATGATAAATACTTGGCCCAGTGGGGGGTGGAAGTGGGGTGGTAAACTGACACTTTCGGCTTTCAAGAAATTAAGACTTTTTCCATGGTACTTATTGAATAACTTTCGTAAATACTTACGTTAGTACTTACGTAGTACTTGACAAGTACCATGGACAGGAACTTACGTACTTGACAAGTACCATGGACAGGAACTTACGAAGTTCTAATAACATTTTCCTCCGGCTCCCAACTATTGAAACTTTCTGGATAACCTTTCCATTTTATCAGATAATATTTCTTTCCTCTAATTTTTTTCGTCTTCAAAATTCGTTCTACTCTGTACAGCTCGTCGGCTCCCCGGGCGCTCTGAAGTTCATCAGAATAGAAAGTGCCGAGTATTTCCTCTCCATTCAGATCTTTTATTTTGTAAACTGGTGGTGTTCCCAAGCCAGCTGCGTACACAACTTTTGAAACTACGAAAATCTCCTCTGTCCAATTTGGCAAATATCCTTTCTTAAAAGTGGTCTTGTATTTTGTAATTCGAACACGTTCTCCCGGCTTGAATTCAGGTTGGCTCCCCCGGCTGCCAACTCAGGGCCGAATAGTGTATAAAATGCCTGCCAATCGTTCTCCTCTGTTACGTCCCTGGGTTTCATTTTGATACTTCCGTGAACGGTGTTATTGTAATTCTCAAGAAGGTGGGGTAGAATAGAAAGCCATTCACGTGTCTGTCTGTATGTAAAGTATTTCCACATCATCGTCTTGAGGGTCCGATTAAAACGTTCAACGACGCTAGCTTTTTTGTCACTGTAGGTGTGAAACCAGTGAATTCCCACCTCCTCCAACCACCCCTGCATTTTCTGATTAGTAAATTCCCGCCCCTCATCTGTCTGAAGTTTGTCGGGTCTTCTCCCAGATTTCTTAATCACGTCTTGTAGTGCCTGTAACGTATCATCAGCCGTTTTTGACTGTATCGGCCTGGCCCATGCATATTTGCTTAGCACATCGATTACTGTTAGCATGTATCGAATGTTACGGTTCTCTTTTGCGAACGGGGGAGGGAATTCCACGAGATCCGCTTGCCATTGAGAGTCTATCGATGTTACAAAAACGCGCCGGCCGCCCGTAGCACGAGTACGAGGTACCGGTTTATGTAGATTATAGGTTAGCTGAGTTTTTAACCAGTCCTGCACCTCTTTCTTAGTAACGTGGAGTCCGCTGGCCCGTGCTGCGTCATACAATTTTTGTACACCTCCAAAACCAGTTTTCGGGTTGTAATATAATTCTCTAAGAGTACCTTCGGTAGAACCTTCGGGCGCAGCCATAATTGCTATATTATACGAAAAATTTTATGTCGTACGGATTCCGTAAACGAAATACTAGTTTACTGAATGGCCTACTTTTCAATTGCTTGATTAGGCCCACGGCTTCCCGTTCTGACACCTCCATTCCATATTCTTTTATAATAGTTTGTTGTCTATCTTGTTAGGTGTGTAAAATAGTACTAACATTTGTATGTTTTCCCTAAATGGTTTACTAATACTAGTATATTGTTGAGTCAGAACCCAGACAGATAATCCGTCATGTCTTGCGCTGAAACCAAGTTGGACTAAAACGTTACTGCGCTTCTTCATATCTTTGGACGAGGCGCAGTCATCGAGGATTATTAAAGTGTTCGTTCCAGCCCATTCTTTATGCACGTAGGTTAATGTATCATCCACTGCATCGAGTCCGACTGGAAATATAAACACATTATCATCGGTGAAAATGAATCTTCTATTATACGCTTTATTATTCATGAATGTTGGGCAAATGAATATCACATATTCGAATTTCCTTAAGTACGGACCGGTGAGGAGGTCCAACATAAATTCTGTTTTGCCAGAATATGTCGGTCCAGTTATAATCATGTTGAATGGTGGGGTTACGTATATTGACATTTCCTCTGGATCTATATACTGTAAATTAATGAATCTCTTCTAGTTCTTTTAAGTTACTGGTTCGAGTTAGATGAACCCAGTCACATCAACAGCATCTAAATGAACTATATAGTTAGTGACTTTATTCCAGTACCTACAATAGTAATGAATATTGCTAAAGATAACAAACCAATTTTACCATATTCGTGAATAGGGTCTACAGATGCTGCCCGTTCTGGGGAGGGGAGGGGAGGCCCCCGAGTCGTGTCATTGTGAGGTGACTCTCCGGGCTCGTCCTGCCACTTCACGGGATCCGCCTCCCCTTCCATCTCATGTATAGCACTTTCTCGAACTTCCGTGTTTATATCACCATTCACCCCGAAGACCATAGATTCAGTTGCGTATTGCAATTCATTATTATAACCTGAGATCGCCGGGCCTGAAAGAATGACCATCTCAGACGGTAAGAGAAGTAAATTTGGTGAGACTGCCATATCAAGTTTGACACCAGTATTCATTATTGTGTCTTGATATCGCCGATAACTGATTACTTTGTCGGTATTGCGAATTTCATCTTCGAGGAGAACGCCGAATTCTTTTCTTACTTGCTCTGCACTGCCAGTATCGCCCACTATGGTACTGCGAATATTTGCTTGTGCACCGAGTATGCAATATACGTAGGCTTCAAGGCTTTCATTGAGGCGAGCGAGACCGGCCTTTGTTAGTCCGGAGTCTCCTGTCAGAGGGATGAAACTATTATATTGTCCCTCCGATCCATCATTTCGGAAGAAATAGTAGTGCGGTCGTTCTTTGTCGGACAGTACATGTTTTTTCTTTCCAAAAATGGTATGTGTATAGAAAACGCCTCCGTCGGAGGAGAGGAAAAAGTCCCGACCGTTGTATATCGCTTTTGGCTGTCGAACGGACCACGATTAGTATAATATTCATAACCATAACCAAGACCCTTATTTTGACCTTTTCGATATCGAAAGTCGGACTTCGTTGGGCTTATATTTCCAAATTCAGTACATAGAAGTTCATATTGGACGAGATTGTACGGATTGTCGCCCGCTTTGAAGGTGGGGGTATCGTCTGGAAGTGCAACGCCCATTTCGTGAAGGATACGACGTATTGTAAAGTATACATGGAAACGGCAGAATGATCGTATTTGGGGCGGAAATTTCTTATCAAAGAGATGGGCGAATGATATACCACAACCAGTAGTGCTACACCATACAGCGAAATTCAGTTGCTGGTCCCAGTATTTCATCTTTGGGCTGCCCAGCCAGACATTACTTTCTTTCGCTGATCGATGAGTGATTACGTTATCTTTGAACACATCCCGAGGATGGAAAGTAAATTTATCTGTCGGCGTTACATATATTTCTAAGTCCATGAGAATAGGTTTTATTCCCCCGTCCGGTTTGGAAGGAATATCAGCATGCTGTACTGTTGGTATGCTCGTCTTATTCAATTGAAAAGCAACTGGGAATAAGTCTGTACTCATTATTCGTGTTTCTATATACATATAGATTTAAATGGAGGAGAATTTTCTCGGAATCCCTGTCGGAATCCCTGTCGGTACGGTTCTGTTAGGGGTACTAACATTCCAGACTATGTTAATACTTTATTTCGGATTCAGGTTTAAACGAATTTTTTATTTTTTACTAAGAATAGATAACATACTGCAAACAATGGAGAATTTAATAAAGTCATCGGCAGCGGCAAATACGACAGCGCATTCCGAAGGGGCTTCGGCGCCTTCGGTGCCTTCGGACAATAATCAATCCATAATAGAGACAAAACGTGAAAAAATACTCTGTGTCATCGCAAGTGGTCAAAGTAAGTTATTTTTTGGTAAGGAGTTTACAGTTAGAGAAGTGGAAACGTGGAAAGATGAATTCATAACACGAGCCTTTAAAGTCTATGAAGCGAAATACAGTTCTCTTATAAGTGATACCATCACTCAAAGTTTCATAGATCTAGGAGCCCGCGCAATCAGTCAGGTAGTTCCAATCGATGATCGAGATAACTATGCCACTGATCTTAAAAAGGATTTTATTCTAAACAGTGAAATAAAACGATTATCAGGACGGATAGCTTACACATGGGGGCCCCCTGATTGCTCTAATTTCCACCGGTTTAATTACGGGTAAACATTTAAATTTTAAAAAAATCGGGTTTAATATAGTACCTGAAATAAATGGATTCAACTTCGCCGACTCAGCAAACGACTCCGTCAGAAGCCCCGCCGACGGAGCCCACACCGCAAACGGAAACGATTCCGACACAGCGCAACATAGAGAAAGTGTCGTTACCGACGAAGCATCCAGGGAGAGTTGCTGCGGGCAAGAAATTAGCGGAATGGAACAGGAAAAACAAGGAGAAGAAACTAAAAGCAATGGAGAGGGAGGGAGGGGATAGCGATGCGGTAGCAGACCTACCGCCTACAATGAAAGAACAGTGTGATAGCTCACGCGATAGCTGGTATAATAAATGTTATCTTGTTTTAGGAATTGTGGGAGTTTCATTGACTGCATTAGGGCTATATTGGGGGCGTGCTCGGCATATTTGTCCTGTTAATCGATCGAGTCCAGATCGGAAAGATCCTCCCCAGAAAGCGAAAAAAACAGAGCACGTAGCAGCTCCCTCCGGAACAGTTCCGACAGGGGAGGGGGAGGGGGAGGGGGGTGTTCCCAGCTCCTCTACATTGTATGAGATGGATTAACTCCCCATATTTTTATTTTATTTTTTATTTTATATACTAGTCAGCAATCATGGATATTAAAACAGTTGTAAACACAATGTACGATGGTATTGTAATCGCAGGACTTGCGATGGGATATCTTATGATCTCCAGCAAATTTCTGAAAATAGAGGTTGGCGATCCAAGTCGACCAAATTTAACTCGCTTGGCAAAATTAGGCGGTGCGACTGCTGCCGCGGTAGCAACCAAAGATCTCCTTGAACAGAAAAATATTATTCCTGCAGAACCTTATACTTCGTAATGGGCACCTTCGGAATATTATTCATCGAACATTTATACTTAGTAATATATACATACAACGTACAACGATGATCATTTGGATTGAAAGCCAAACAGGTGAACCAGTCACTGTTAATTTTTACCCTTGCATTGACACGACACAGTTTACGAAGATAAGACTGCTAGAGTGCGGACTATATAATTCATGGCATAACATAACATCGACGAATAATGTAATAAAATATCAAGAAGGTGACCAACCGAAGAAGACTAAATCAATACGTCCAGGTAACTACATATCGATACGTTAAACAAAGCAATCGGGTTGAAGCAAAAAATTAATTTGAAAAACATCTGCCGACAAACCATGTTTATCTAACTTTGGCTAAAGATATTAAAGTCTATTTCAATGCCACAGGTAGCTTCGCCAACGTCGTCGGCTTTTCAGATAAACCTGAGAACAACCCAGTTATAAAAAGTACTATGAGTCCGAAGAAAGTGGATTTCTTAACAGTCACTAATATATAGTTCATTCAGATGTAGTCGATGTTACTGGAAATTATGTTTCATTTGGTTCGGGTGCCTCCGGAGGATACATACAGGGGAAAGTATCGAACTGTTTACAAATACTTCCCATCCGGGATACGAGAGAAATAAGTGAAAAGGTTACTTACGATTTTAAAAACGAGCAATTTCTATGCCATTGAGAAAAGGGGGAGATTACATGAATTCAATGCGTATCTGGATAACAGATCAGGATGGGAACATGATCGATTTCAATAACTGGCCAATTAGCTTTTGTATTGAATTATTGTAGTCGTTCCGCCTACCGGTGTAACATAAACCATCCCACGACCAATCCTCCAGCAATATAAATCATTTCATATTTCTTTTGCTCAGGACTGGGCTGATAATAATCTGAGAATTGAACTGCCCCTTCGGAACGGCTTTGCACCGCTTCTGCTTCTTCCAGTATTTCTGCATCTGTATCTCTTAATTCTGCCGCAGCATGTGCGTCCTTTGCCTGATTTTCTCTTTCCCAGTCAGCCTGTAGTAATCTTTTTTCTGACCAGACGTTGCGATCATGTTCAAATTTTTCTAATGCTTTATCATGTCGAACTTTCTCTTCAATAAGAGCCTCACCATTCCCAGAAAGCTTTTGTCCGATAATATTTCCTCCTGTGAATGCCGTTGCATTTAATACAGCACCGAGAACTGTCATTCCTATAGCTGAAGCCATGGTTGTGTATATTACAAGGTATTATTTTAATTTTCACTGTATATAGGTCCCTACGGAGTATGTCTGATCCAAGTGGCTTCGGTCTAGGTACAATTCGTATGCAAAATCTTGAGCTTGAAGATCTGAGTGATGTTAAAGTTAACAATAATACTAAAATGGCTGCTAATCATAATAAGGATTACGTCCTTCGTTATAAGACCGCGAAAAATATTTCGTTTTAGCCAATGCCGCGGTGCATCCCACGAACATGCTGTAGAATTTTCCGAACTTAAAGACATTGATGAAACTGTAATTGACGCCACAAAGGCTTCGAATGATTCTACTCCTTTTGCTCTGACATGGGATTCGGCTAGTCAGAAATTCATGCCTTATAATGTGCCGCGTAACATCTTAGATATATTGGATAGTGAAATTGCAGGAGGTGTTGCTGAACCACCAGGAACTCCGAATGTGATTTATTTTGATAGCAATGTAAACAAATATAAATTGTTAGATTTTCGTAGTTGGCTTACTCCTACGAATCCATACATTGCACTTCTTGGTATACCGATTCACCTTAAAATTAGTCCTCTTAATACAATAATGAAGGTAGATAATACACTAAGAAGGTGGATAAACGAGGGGGAGAATTATTGCTCTTATACAGCTAGCGGAGTTCCAGTTAGATTATTTTGGGACACAACTTTAAAGAAACTGGGTCTGAAAAGCGTCGGTGATGAGGCAGCTGTTCTCACTTTACAGACTGTAAATCAACAGATGACTGATAATATGAAAATACTTCAACATGGTACAGTTCTCATTAGATGTGTAAAGTTAGCTACGGGAGACGAGTTTGACGATTTGGTTGGATATTATGCTATGAAACAGATAACAGAACAACTTGTGATATTATATAAGTATCGATAAAGATCGGGGAGGGGAATGAGTATTGAATGTTTTGTTGGTGGGAATAGAATAGAGAACGACTTAGGAACTACATTTGTACGTAGAGATAAAAGAGTGAACACTTTAGATATCAGTACCATTCATCTGAAACGTCTCATATTATTTGAAGTAATGGTCTTCCGTCACATTTTAAGTTCAGAGGAAATTACTAAAATTTTATCTATCAGGTGAACAAGTTAACTAGAGTCGTTCAGAAAATTTTTCTGAAACTGTAGAATGACAGACATTGAACATGACATCACAAGTTACTAAGCAACTGGAGTACGGTATTGCGAAAGCGGTATTGCGAAATTCCCTGCTGGAAAGTCCCTGCTGCGTCCTGATAGGGATATTGCGCAACATCCCTATGGTTCCGCTCGTTCCGACGACTCCAACATAGTGAAAATGGACCAGCCAGCAGATAAAATTCACATCCAGAAACGAGACCCGCAGCTCCGATACGGGTCTTTGTAAGAGCTCCGGTACGGCTCAGTCAGAATCTATCTAACAAATGAGAGAGAGAATAGAATGTCGTTCTGTTTTGCTCAGTGGGGGTGAGTCATAGCTACTGTATTGCGCAAGTTCCATTTGGAATGTGAATGACTCAGCAGGGAATTTCCCCGCTTAGTTCAGGACAATGCACTGCGCGTGAGTTCATATATAGGTCAGGGTCACACTTTAGTTACATGGATGGTTAAATTTTCCTTCGCTCCATGTAGATAAATGAATAAAATGGGGTGTAAAATTCTTACTCATCCCAGTTGCCCACGTTTACTTTACTACTGACAACACCAACAGCCGGTGGGTATCTGTATAGTGAGAAGTGGGCACACAAAGGGAGTACTGATCGTGAAAATTTGAATGATATTCAAAGATTTTCTGATGTTGCTGAATTTGAGAGCTACACTGCAGTAAGCACTCAATGTCGCCTCGATCAAAATTCATCAATTTCTACGAAATATATCTCTCTCATTCGTCGTTTAAAATTTACACCAGTCTCTGTCAAATGTCACTTGCATTCTCTCTTTCATGATATTCTATACTGTTCTTCGTTGTGAAGTATATTTCCATAAATATATAAAAAGTTCCTGGGCAGTATTTGGCCTTCTAAATGATAACTTCTCTACAAAATGCTTAACTTGTAATGCTATGAAAATATATCTTAATGAAAGTTTGATATTTTTAATACCTTGATTTGTATTTTGTAATCATAGTTCACATAATGATGACGTCATATCCAATTTGAATAAACTATCAAAATCGGTTTTTACCTTCCCCTATACAAATACGACGAAGTGTTTCCGGTTTAAATTTGGGTGATCAAATGAGTCGTTGTATAGAGTTTTCAAAGTAAGTGTTCTGTGATTTGTTTCAGATTTTAGATAGTTTTCAATGAGGCGGCAGTTTTTTGTTTGTTCTTTTCTGGCCGGTGCTTAATCCCCAGTCTTACATCTTTAAGAGTCTATAACAAAAATGCTAGGAAATAAACTAGATATCCCAGAACACGTTTCGAATTCATAATATTGCCAATGATTGGTGGAAATTTTGGACGGAAATACCGCAGTGTTTGTACAGGAAAAGGTAAAACCCGATTTTTAGAAGTTATTTGAATAGTCCGTGATCCTTATATAAACAATGATTAAAAAGTGTTTAATTTTCAATACACTACACTGTTACAATTTCACTTAGATTGTGTTGGGTTCATAGAAATTGTTTTCAAATATTATCTATGGGTTATATATATTTCATAATTTATTATCGAAAGCACCATAGGACCAGGGGCTTACTGTTATGACGATTAAGTGCTGTGTTTTTCAAATTTCCCAGAAATGCTCGAAGGTTTACTTTACAAATGACCTCAGTTGAAGGCCACATTGCAACTGAAAATTGAAACGAAAGTCTAAGAGTTAAATATATCTGCTGTGTGCATATGATATGTGCAGGCTGAGACAGAAATCTGACATACACTCAATTATTGATAAAATTCAGTTTCATCTTCATGATACGAATGAGCACCTGTAAGCTACAACAGGGGTAACACCTCACGGCACTTTGGGTTCAACTTACCTTAAATTAATCAGTGAGGGCATCTCTTCCAATCGTTCTTGAGTGTATTACCTGTCTCGTCTAATTCTATGCTTTCACGTGCAAAGTTTGAGACAAACATCGACGATTGCCAAGAAAATGTTTGTGTGTAAAGTATATTTCCTCCAATATGATACTGGGTTACAGAGAGCGTATAGGAAAATCACAGACAAGTAGAGAAACAGACTAGCAACACGGCAAGCCTTTTGTTCCATGGTCGTCTCAGTAAAATGAGCTTCAAAGGTGTTAAACTTTTTGGAGGCTTTGTTTGTGGTTGACAATTACACGAGATTATGCGAAAAATACGACGAGATGGCATCGTGCTGCCAGTCGCGTAGCAACCATAGTTACTTTGTGAGCTCTCAGGCCAGAAACACTGCTTCACGCAAATCAAAACATAACACGCCAGCACTTTCATAACATGTCGGTCTTGACGAACGTGTAAAAGACGGTATGACTGACCGCAAAACCATTGAGTAAAACAGATAGTATCGATAAAAGACTTTCAAAATTTTGTTCAAACACACTCATTATATATTCATAAAAATATGAGAGGAATTTTAAAAATGGTAAAACTCACTTTCCTGAAGCTCAAAACTTTTCCGTTTTCGCCAGCACGCCAATTCCGCTCAGCCACCACACGACAACAACAACACAAACTTTGCCGAACATACTGAACATACTTTCGCTTAACAATTCGCGAAAATCCGAAAATTACCGAAGGATGCATGGTCGGCACTCTTCGGAAAAGAGAGACGAGAGCTACCTGAGGCGAGACGAACATGTATGGGTTACGTAACCGCTTCACGGTTTGAACAATACCCGTTGCTAGTCTGTTTCTCTATTTGTCTGTGGGAAAATATAAATATCTGCGACTCGGTGCAGACCATTGGCATGTCGGCTATTCCGTCTTTATCATTTTGGAAACTTCATCGCACCATCCTGCCATACTTGTAGATAGGTACATTTGCAAGTCAATTGCCATACATTCAATCATTTCTTCTCGGCGATATTACATCTGAAACGGTTTATCAAACCTTTTATCAAACCTTTTCATCAAACATGTCTAAACAGAGGTCAAATGACGATGATTCCTTTACAGAGAAACCGGACATCATAAAAACCAGCAAATTAATTTAATGATACACTAATGATTAAAATAAGGAAATAATACGGCCGAATGCGCAAATAATGACATAATAGTGATGACATAAGTTTCAAGCTAATATTAGAACTGTTCTCAACAAATAGATTATCAAACACCACATAAACACTTCCACGCGATTGTGCTTCTGGAATAATGCGTGAGATTACAATAGTTAGGATTACTTTAGGCCAAAAAAGTTAAAATGAACACTTATTAATCATTTCAGATGCAACGTACAGATTTCTTTCACCTTTCAACTTCATACCATACTTGTATACTCAGTACATATCCGATCGAATTGTCAGCTAAGGTAGTATGCAAATCAAACTGTGCTCAAGTTTAACACTCTCTCTTTAATATCGGAGAATAATAACCAGGGTCATTGTGTAAACGTTTGAACTAGAGTCACAGATTTCCTAAATTATGCCGACATGTGAAATTTAAAACGGCCGCTCTCGACTCTTCATGCGGGCTGAGTGGGTTTAAATTCAGTGCCATAACTTTGTGTGTGAGACAGTTTAGCTGAGAAAACATTTTCTTACGTTCAGATGTCATTGTTACTAAAACAACTACATTGTAGATCAAGTGCAATCAACTGTTCAGAATATTGATCTAAACAGAGTTACCCCATGCCGGTTAACTGTAACTAAATGAGTCGGTGACTTTGAAATGCTTGGTGCAGCTGGTGATACCAAAACTAATCGTTTATATTGTTTATACGATGTGCCTGTCACAACGTGCAAACAGAGTTGTGGCACTGAATTGGAACGCTCTGTAAATAGTAGTTCAGAAAGTATTAGTAAAATAAGAATGTCAGAAAAAAGCATCTCAGAGGTGGATTCAACCTTTAGAAACGAATCATAAGGATACATAAGTCGCGGAAATGAATCTTTGACTGTTCCTAATCTTGGACAATAGAATGATATTCAAGCAATGGGACTTTTCTACTAAACACTGATAGGGTCTCCAAGGATTGATGTTTTTAATTTTTCATCGCCTATACTGTGCCCGTATGCAATGAACAAAAAATCAGGGCGGTGATAGGATTAAATTTTTTGATACTGTATATCCCAGTTGAAGGTCAAGAGATGAAACTGGGAGGTCAAGATATGAACCTAAAGAGTAAACCATAGAGAAAGATAGATAGAGTGGCAACGGGTATTGTTTAAGGCGTGAAGCGGTTACGTAACCCATCCATGTTCGCCTCGCCTCAGGTTGCTCTCGCCTCTCTTTTCCGAAGAGTGCCGACCATGAATCCTTCGGTAATTTTCGGATTTTCGCCAATTGTTAAGCGAAAGTATGTTCGGCAAAGTTTGTGTTGTTGTTGTCGTGTGGTGCTGAGCAGAATTGACGTGCTGGCGAAAACGGGAGTGTTTTGAGCTTCAGGAAAATGAGTTTTACCGTTTTAAAAATTCCTCTCATATTTTTATGAATATATAATGAGTGTATTTGAACCAAATTTGAAAGTCTTTTATCGATACTGTCTGGTTTTACTCAATGGTTTACGGTTAGTCATACCGTCTTTTACACGTGCGTCAAGGAAGGACATGTTTATGAAACTGCTGGCGTGTTATGTTTTGATTGGCGTGAAGCAGTGTTTCTGGCCTGAGAGCTCACAAAGTAACTATGGTTGCTACGCGACTGGCAGTACGATGCCATCTCGTCGTATTTTTCGCATAATCTCGTGTAATTATCAACCACAAACAAAGCCTCCAAAAAGTTTAACACCTTTGAAGCTCATTTTAATATGAAAAGCCAATAGTCTACCGAGACGACCATGGAACAAAAGGCATGCAAGTGTTGCCACTCTGTCTATATGTTTCTCTGTGAGTAAACATAGATTTGTCGATTTATATGTGACACTCATGCAAAGACCATTATTAAGAATGCATCGCAGGAGATACATAAAAAGTAACTAAAACATATATTGTATTGACAATTGTATTGTACATTCCTAAGAACCCATGTTGTCGTATACAACTGGTTGTATGTTTGTACGCGTCAAAAAGACACAACCGCCTCATCCCGTGTGCGTAAATAAAGGCAACAATTCATACTATACGTGAAATCTATTTTACTCGAAAAACTCCCATAAGTGTATATATACATATACATATATATATATATATATATATATATATATATATATATATATATATATACATATACATATTACTGCAAGCACAAAGTAATAATATTAGTTACTTAAGTTTCATGAATCCTGCAATCATCAAACAGATGATGTGAAAGAATCCTTACCCCCACACTCTCATTTACATCTTCGGGACGTACCATTCTGTTTGTAACTTCCAACGAGGACATCTGTACACTTATATATATATATATATATATATATATATATATATATATATATATATATATATATATATATATATATATATATATATATATATATATATATATATATATATATATAGATATAGATATAGATATATAGATATATATAGATATAGATAGATATAGATAGATAGATAGAGATAGATAGATAGATAGATATTCATCAAGTATGCAATGAACAATATATATAATATATATATATGTGTGTGTGTGGTGTGTGTGTGTGTGTGTGTGTGTGTGTGTGTGTGGGTGTGTGTGTGTGTGTGTGTGATTTATGAAAGATGATCTAACATTCTAAAATATGAAGATCTAACACAACAACCCGTCGGGCTTTTTCTATGCGATGGTATCGCACATCGGAGGTAAAGTAATCACTCGACTTTATTTCTGAACTGTTCTGATGAATTGGCGACTCACAAAACACATCCAAACCACCCAGGGCTCGCCGCACCAATCAGAATTTGAACGAAACGACACTGTATATCACCAACCCAACAGATCAGTTTAAACTATACTCAAGTGGGAAAATCAGACCAATCAAGATATTATCAACTAATTTGATTTCTAAATTTTCCAGTCAAACTTTTCATGCTGATGAAATGAAACGGAATTGGCATAAATTCAATTTCTTTGCCGAAAAGCCCTGGCAAAATTTCATTTGAACTTCGTCAGTTCATTACTTATTTAGGCATCTGATTATGTACATTTTAGTGATTACTTCCCTCTAACTCGGCATGTGCTTTCCCAGTATAGTAAGCCACGGACAATCCATTACGATACCTTTTTCACGTTTGTAGTGCGAATGTGCATCCTGGGAGCATAAGCCAGGACTTCGTCACGGCAAAATTCGCCTCAAGCGTCCTGACGAAATATTTCGATTAATAATTGGTTTACTGTCGGAGGGCAATTATTTTGAACCTTTAGAGAAAAATGGTTCTTGGTGATTAATCGGTGAAAATCGAACATTTTATCTGCCCCCCTTAGATGTTTGATATTATGGACAACGATATCAATTGCGAAAGTCATCCAGTTTGTTCACTGATAATGCCATTCTGCCATGTAGCGGGTTCCGATTTTACAAGTTGGTTTCATTTCAAGTCGCCGAAATATCAAGGTTGTTACAAGCCAATCGAAAAGTTCAGAAAATGTCAATTATTGCATGCCTCGTTGTGGACATTCAATTAAATTGAATGGGGATATCACAAGACCTTGCGGCGTCGTGAGCTTTCATTCTCCCGTCACCAAAAACAGTAAATACTTGAAAAATGATGCGAAAATATGGAAAAGATTACATTTAACTTACGAAACCTGGAATTCTTCGAAGTCATATTTCATTACTTTATCGCATGGCCACAGCAAAATCCAACGTACGCTCCATAGAGTGCATAGCCACAGCAGTAAAATCCACTCTCTATAGAGTGCTACGGAATTTCGCCTAGGTTTCTTGGGTAGCTAACATTTTAGGAGAAAATTATCGCACCATCGGGTTTTAGTGCGACTCTGAAGTTAAAATGCTAAATAATCTGTCCTTTGGTTATCACTGCATGTTAAGATCATGACCCAAAACTTCAGTTGGCGATGTTCGTTCCTTTCAAAATGTTTACCAGATAAAGTAAAAGAAACGTGTTTTACGGAATGCACGATCGATCAAACTTACAAAACTATAATCCTGTATTACTGCGCAGCTATCTCTCTCTGCCTCTTTGCCCCTGTCTGTCTGTCTCTCTCTCTCTCTCTCTCTCTCTCTCTCTCTCTCTCTCTCTCTCTCTCTCTCTCTCTCTCTCTCTCTCTCTCTCTCTCTCTCTCAGCCGCACTTTATGTTTGCAGGTGACAAGGGTTCATATTCTGCACCATCCAAATTTTTTGATCAAAATTTAAAAATGTTTGCTAACGTCACTCAAAACATGGGTTATGGGCTCTCGCGGCAGGAGATCATTCGCAGTCCTGACGTCAGGCAAATGGCCACATGCTCTCGTGCCATAAAGCCATGCATGTATTGTGGTATTGTGAATGAAAACATTTGAGCAATGGTATTGGGATATTATGAGAAATATCGAGAACAGAGAAAAGAGTGCTATACTCTGGTCCGAGACATATATTAATAGCATATAGACAAAGTGAAATAATACAAGTTAGTACAATGATTATAAATGCTTAAACAAATCTTACAAGTTGATGCCCAGTTACAACACTGAGATTCGTCTCAGAAAGTGATTTAAGGGGGAGACCCACATTCGCAGACACTTATCTTTAACCTGATTTTTAACCATTGAAATGAATCTTTAACCCGACATGTAGTGTATATTTGGGTAGCTCGATAATTGAAGATTATAAAAATTGTAAGAATATTTCAACACCTGTTTGCGTGTGTTTGTTTTGCTCAAAAATATGTGTTTTTGAGTTTTTTCACTTAAAAAGTGTAAGTACGAGAGGGTGATGGCCATTGGTGAACCGTTTACTACAATCAATAGCAGGGTAAGGTGTGTAAAAACCGTCTCTTGGATGTTTGATACTCCGCTTTGTTTTTGCACAATTAGCCTTGAAAGTGAGAAGAGGTGGATTCTGAATAAATTAGCGGCTTTTGTCCATGTTTGTCACGATATCTTTTGTTTTTGGAACATTATCGGAATTCTGAGACAATCTTTTGTAGAAACAGTCACTAACTACAATCTGTGCAAAGATAAGGCTAATCCGTCAACGTGGCGCCAAGTTACACTCTCCAGAAGTTGCGATACATTGCCAAAAACGGAACGGAGTAAATCGAAGAAATGTGTATGCGACCCTTGGAGTCGCACAAAGTCAGCTAAAATTCCGGTTCGCTCACATTTTCGGTGGAAATTCCCAGCCCATAATGAAGTACAGGACTTTTACATAATTGTCTGAATTTATGGTATGAATGAAATGATACATGACGTGAAAATTGGAAGAAAATGAACAATGAAACGGCCAGCTCGCGGCGTAAGCGTTAGACTTTATTTACACAACTGTCATTCCGAGCATGGAGGGCTACTACCTCCATGTTCCGAGCTAAATCTGGGAATAATCTTCTTGCTAAATACAAACTACTGTATTAACTGTGCACTGTGGTGTACAAATTAAAATTTGATTATCAAGCGAAGAAATGGCTGGCTGCGTATATACTTCGTACAAATTATGTGATTTTGCATGCCAAATCCGATGACATTGTGTTTTCCTCTCTTTTGGTTGCGCAATCGTCACCGCGTTTTCAGCTTCCTGCCCGGAGAGAGACACGTGACAATGAATTTACAATGTGGTACATACCGATAAAGACTAAGTTCATTCAGACGCCGTGTTACTTACGTTAGCTTTTACGTTCCGTACTGCATGTTGTACGACCACAGTCCGCCTTGAACATGGCAGGGAGCTAAAAACGGACAGCTACAGTTGTTGATGCAAATAATAAGCTGTAACGATAACGTTTTGATTTATTTTTCATTATTTCAAATATAAACTTACTTAACTAGAGTAGGATGATTCAAACTGCATACGTGTAAAGCATTCGATTTTGGAATTTCAACAAAAATATGAACTCGTATTCACAAGCGTCTGTGGGGAAATCTGTTTTCAGTTTCTTTCCCATTCAAAACTATAGCTCTACCTGTACTTTTGTAGCGGTCTAAAATTTGATATAAATACCTTTGATTAGAGAAGGGTGGTTGGAAGTGCATTAGTTTATGTGTAAAACAACTTTGATTTTGGAATTTCATAGAAAAATCGATGAACTCTACGTGGGAGAGTCTAGGGATTAACTAGTGTTTCCATTGGTGGCCAGCTGTAACAGCATTTTCGTCGGGAAAATGTTATTGAACGGCAAAAATGTCATTCGACGTATTTGTCTTGAAGGCGAATATAACCATTTTATTTCGGCACTTTGAAAATACATTTTTACGACCATTAAGGTCACATGCAAAATGTTGATTGCCCTCTTATGAAAGAACAACCTTTATTTCTCATTCTTGATAATAATAAACGTGTTGATTATTATAACAGTCGTAAACTAATTTCGAACTCAGCGTGTTCCAACCTGAGGAAAAAGATCTACCTCATGAAATTACGGAGCTTCCAAACTATAAATCCCTATTATCCTATCTGCTTTCCATTTAGATTGAATTCAGGGATCGTAATCTGCCCGGGTACAGTAATCGTTGCTGTCGGCAGCTTCCAAATATTAATATCAGTTCCACAAGAGAAAAATGAACCGATGATTCAATTTGTTAAAACAAAGCGATACCATGGATTGCATGGGATACATAGTCGTTGAAATCAGCAGGCCTATAACTCTACTTATTCACCCTCATGTCATTGTGCCAAAGCCTTACCCGTTTTGGACAAGTTCCTAGCTAATTCACGAAATATTACGCAATACAAAATCTGCATCCCTATGTTATCACAAAGCATCATCAGAAATTGAAAACAAACGAATTAAAGAAGCATTCAATTTTGTTGGACTTAATTGATTCTGAGTTGGGTCATTTGCGAGCTTTCCACGATCAGTTAAAGTATTATTCAAATATCTCTCACCGGGTGTGTAGAGGACACTTATCTGTACAGAATCATCACCTCGAACCTATGAATGCTGTACAACGGCACTAATCTGCTTATTCTTAGGTGTAAAATCCTGCATTTGCAATTGAACTTACGATTTTAAAAATTTATCAGTATTGCTCATTTTGAGGCAATATGTAAAGTATAAATGGTTATATTAATGACGCATGATCTCATAAACATATTCCCGCATCATCAAGATCATCGGAGATTATCTGTTCCACCTTGGTTACATATTCGATGCTTACAATATCGTTTCTAGAGACTGTCAATTATCATGGTTTACATTTAATCTTTGTTCGCCTTCAAGAACATAGTACCTGTAGGTATTTCTTTGTTGCTCGTTATCTGAGATCTATTATCGAGTATGACTCTACCGTGTGGTCAAAAAGGGAACACTATGGCGGAACACGTTATTGGATATCAGCACACTGGAAATTTTATGTACGTTTAAGCAAGTCTGTTTAAGTGTGTTATTTAGCATACTATAACCAACACGATCGGAACTAATACTACGGTTAATTGGATATTGTATTAATGTTAATTTAATCAGCAAATTTAAGCTCATGTACTATTCTTTTTTGCCATTCCTTTGTCTTTGTGGGTAATTTGTAGTATTGCACCGTAACTTTCAGCTACAGGGCACCTAACACTTTTGATGAATTTGAACACTTAGGAGATCCTGTTTTCCCAAATTAGTTCCAATCGTATTACGTGCATATTTGCATAATAATCTTCATTAACGTCAAATTAACAGTAATATAAACGAACTTCTACCCATCCTCTGACACTTTCTATGAACGCTTCTTTGCTTATCTACTTTTACTGTAATATCCTATGGGTATTTAATATTAGCATTAATCCGTTCGTACTGTGATTTCCGAGAAATCGCGAATGCTTGTCTTCTTTCAAGCTTCATCAGTCATTTGGTCACGGTCATTCCTGATTTGGTTCTATTCTCTGCAGTCTGCCGCCGGCTATGCTGCGCTCACAGGAAGCATCTTAATGGAATTGATTGTCTCTACTTTCCAGGAAAAAAAAACCAATCTGTGTAACGATATTTCATAATATGACAAACCAAGTGCACTTTAAGTAGTACGCGCCACAACAACAGTAAAACTAATTTACTTGTTCTCAAACTTTCCCCATTTTCTTCCAGTCATGCTCTTCCAAATCAAGAATGACAATCAGGGGTCAGCGTGCAATTTTACAACTAGAGAAATAAATTTCCAAACATTTACCGATATATGAAATACTAAATGTCCACTGTCTAAACTGTATGGAAAAAATAAATTGTCGATTTTTACAAAACTAAGACGGTGACAATTTTCCTCACTCCAAGGGCTTCACGAAAGGTATAACAATACTTGTAAAATCAGAGTCCGCGCGTTTTAAGGTAAAATTTTCTTCTTGGATGAGAAAACTTAAATAGTTTTCATAGCACTGCTTTAGCAACTATTATAAACAATTACCGAATTTTTAGCTCCGCTGTCAGCGACGCGGAGCTTATCAAATAGGTTGATTATCCGTCGTCGTCCGTCGTCGTCCGGCGTCCGGCGTCCGTCGTCCGTCGTCCGTCGTCCGTCAACAATTGCCTTCTCCTCTGAAACCACAAGTCCAATTGCTTTGAAATTTTATATGCAGTTCACTTGGGGTGACCTTACTTCAGTTTGTTCAAATCATGGTGATATTTGCATATTTGTATTTTTGGGGCATTTTTTGTGTTTTTGGTAAAAAAATCTTCTTCTCTGAAACCGCTCGTTCGATTGCTTTGAAATTTGATATGCAGTTTGCTTAGGGTGACTTAAATCAGATTTGTTCAAATGGTGGTGAAATTTGCATATTTGTATTTTTAAGGCAATTTTTGTCATTTTTGGTAAAAAAATCTTTAAAAATCTTCTTCTTCAAAACTACTGGTCAGATAGCGTTTATATTTGGTACATATGTCCCTAGGGATGATCTATTTCAGATTTGTTCAAATTGTGCAGAAATATGCAAATTTGCATTTTTAAGGCAATTTTTGCCATTTTTGGTCAAAAATGTATTTCTCAAAAAGTACTGGTCTGATAGTTTTGAAATTTGGTATACAGGTTTCTATAGATGAACTAAGTAATATATTGAATTTCTGATGAAATCTGTAATTTTGTATTTTTGGGGCAATTTTTGCCATTTTTGGTCAAAAATGTGTATTTCCAAAACTACTCATCTTCTAGCTTTGAAATTTGGTATAGAGGTTTCTACAGATGAGCCAAATGATATTTATGGAAATAATGATGAAATCTGCAATTTTGTAATTTTGGGGCAATTTTTGCCATTTTTGGTCAAAAAATGTGTTTCTCAAAAAGTACTGGTCTGATAGCTTTGAAATTTGTATACAGGTTTCTACAGATAAGCTTAGTAATATATATTGAATTTCTGATGAAATCTGTAATTTTGTATTTTTGGGCAATTTTTGCCATTTTTGGTCAAAAAATGTGTATTTCCAAAACTACTTATCTGATAGCTTTGAAATTTGGTATACAAGTTTCCATAGATGAACTAAATGATATTTATTGAAATAATGATGACATCTGCAATTTGAATTTTTGGGGCAATTTTTCCCATTTTTGGTCAAAAAATGCGTTTCTCAAAAAGTACTGGTCTAACAGCTTTGAAATTTGGTATAACTAAGTGTGATATTTTGAAATTATGATGAAATCTGCAATTTTTATTTTTGGGGGCAATTGTTGCCATTTTTGGTCAGAATATTTTATTCTCAAAAAACTACTCATCAGATAGCTTTGGTTGACATGTTCTTAGGGATGATCGGATGTGATATATTCAAAGTATGATGAAATCTTCAATTTTGTATTTTTGCAGCTTATTTTAGCCACATTTTTCTGGCCACTGCATTGAGTTATCAAAGATTTCCACCTTCTTCATCAACATGTGTCAAAAATAGTTATTCTGTACATAAACACAGCGGAGCTATATCGCCGCTAGGTCGCTTGTTTGCATTTTGAAATTAAAATACCGAAGAAAGTCTGCGATCGAATAAACGACAGTTCCACGATGCGATTATTTGTCAACTGTAGTTAGGCTACTGACATCCTCGTCTGGACGTTGATCAACCAAAACTAACACACTAACACACTAACACACACACATACACACACAGACTCTCTCTCTCTCTCTCTCTCTCTCTCTCTCTCTCTGCACAAATTTGAATTACACGACGAAACGGCTATATTGTTCAATCTGCTGCGAGCATCGTTTCCAGTTTTCTACTGATAATGGTGCACGTGGGGTTTGAATTAGAATGAATTGCAGTATGGATTTGTAAAGACTTAGAAGTTTTCCTTGATGATACGTTTGTAGGTAAAGTCCGATGACGTGAAACTCGCTGAAATGTGAAAAATTATGAAAATGTTATCATACAGGTAATGATGGCAACTGAAATCGATTCAGACACAGCTATTAACCATGACTTGTGTATTCCAAAGACGTATTTTACCCAACTTTCAAATTATTGACCAAACACTCGATATTACCTACTGAGTTTCACAATATGCTTTAACATAATATAATACTCTTTCCTCACTTACTTGTATTAAGCTTACACATGAGCACGATAGACACGGCTTATTACGCCACTGATGGTCATGAGCGACACGTCTTTCGTATGCCACGCCGAGGGCGTATTTCAGGTACTTCGCCGTACTTGGAGAGAGCTTGGAAGATGCGGCACACTAGGACGGTTAGCTCTGCTTGAGGCTCATGACGTCATGAGAAATCTCTTTACTTTTACCATATCGACATTTTACGTCAACACTGTGAAAATCAGCTCTGCCTTTGGTCACGTGATTTTCATAATGATATATTCGTGAGAGGGTACCCCTTGAAAATGACCGTCAAGGCAATAAGAGCGCGTACAAACTTTGGCATAACATCGGCTGCGTCGATAGCCTGTCCTTTTCCTGCCATTCTTCTACAGCAAATGCCGTATGCTACTTGTGAGAGAGACATCATCAGTCGTCGCTGTACCGAAGAGAGAACATACCGAAGACGGCTGTACTTGCGAGGCAAGAAAATTTAACTTGTACATCAATAATGCCATATACGGACATTAGACGCACAAAGCACTGAGAAAATAACCACTTACAAAGATGCCTTGACGTAGGGATGAATATACAACAGGACTTGGTTTCAGCCGAGAAAGTTATCGCTCTTGGATAGGATATTCAGAAAAATGGACGGCGGAGGCAACAGGCTTTTGGCGTTCAATCAAACGGAGATCTTGAATGTCACAAACAACAACGGTACCGTCATTTTCTCAAACGACATTGCTGCGGCTATACGCATTTCAATCTTAGGAGCCTTGACTGTGTTCGGCAACACTCTCGTCGTGGCTTCGGTCATCGTGAACAAGGAACTGCGGGCCACAAGGTACGCCTTCATGGCTAGCTTAGCTTGTGTGGACATGTTGTCTGGTTTCTACTTTACAGCAGGGGCGTTGTTAAATGCCGCGCCGGAGATAGCGGGTAATGATGGACACAACTGTGTCTATCTTTTATGTGTACTGTTCTTGCTCTGGTCCACAAGTATATTTCATATGGTCCTAATAGCTGTTGATCGGTACTTAATAATCACAAACCCTTTCAAGTATAACGAAACTATGACTCGATTTCGATGCGCAGGGCTCATCGCTGGTGCCTGGTTTAGCGGTGGATCGGTCGCTAGCCTGCCACTACTCGGTTGGCAGAGTGCCTTGTCACTTCAAGAAGGCATCATTTGCACTCCGTCCTTTGTAATGAGCGGCGAGTATCTAATGTTTTTCTGTGTCGGGGTGTTTCTCCTTCCTCTCGTCGTCATGTGCGCGCTCTACGGTAAACTTGCTCACATTGCCTTCCAGCAGCGGAGAAAAATCCACGCCCTTCACAACATTTCGAACACCACGCGGAACGACCTCGTGACCGTCTCGGCATCAACAGCAGCGGCAGCTTCGTCAAGCCAGGCCACGCACTCATCCCCTGTCCAACAAAATCGATTGAAGATATTCAAGAAGGAGATGAGAACGACCAAGACACTGGTGATGATCCTTGGCGCGTTCGCTATTTGCTGGCTACCTTTCTCGCTCATGTTAGTCCTGGAGTATATCTATCCCACATTCCAAAGCGCTGACCTTGACGCTATCGCATTTTCGATGGGAATGGGAAACTCGGCCCTCAATCCAGTCCTGTACGCTCTGAGAGACGTTCCTTTGAGAAAAACATTAAAGGCAATTCTCAAATGCCAGAGAGTGTGATCTAAGACATTGGACTCGTTTCGGTGTCGTTTGGAACCTGGTAACGCTCGAAGTCAGAAATGTTAGCCACATTAGGTTTTGGTATAAAAAACGCTGTGTTTCAAATACCAGCCATCAGTCCCTGACTGTTCGGCATTATAACATAGGTAGACACTAAATCAGAAATTGAAACCCATATCTTGCAGGGAGTTACAGTGCCTAATATTTCTCTTCAGTATTTCTTACTAATTCTGAAGCACATTGAGTGAAACAAGCTTTTTCCGTCATTTTTCTGTGAAAATCAAAAATGTGATATTCTTCAAAGAGATGTTAACTCTACGAAGAATGTCATTTTTTTATTTTCACAGAAACAAGACGTTAAAAAAAGGGTGTTGGATTTCCAATACCGGTAGCGTTTCGGTTACTTGTTTCGCTAATTCGTAACTTTGCTTAATGATCCCTGCTTTTGATTCTTGTCCATTAAAAAGAAGTGCGTACAATATCCTCGGGGACACTTTTAGCAATTTACAGTTTAAAGCTTTCTATTTCGCCTTTACAAGACTTCTGAAATTTTAAATTCTATTCGTAATGTGACACTAGGAATATGTTGTTTTAGCGTGGCTTAACCACATCTTCTAGCTCTAGCACTAGTTCTTGTTCAAATTCAGTATTAACGTCGATGTTAGTCCTTTGTTTTTTCATCGAAAGCTTTATCAAGTTGGTTGATTTGCTTTCAGATAAAGCTGTAGAGCAACTTGCCCCATTGCCGTACTTAGGTTGCGTGCCTTTTGAATGGCATATGTGGCAGAAGTAATTTATATCGTAACGTTGATTCCAAGTTGAATATTTATGTATTATTGTGAACATGGTATTTTGTACACGGTAGTTTTACAAGGATACAGAAATATAGTTAGCTGTATACAGAAAATTGAAGTAAAATATCCAAAGGTAATGAATGAATAGACTCAGTCTGATAAACCCAGCGAATGATCAAAACGGGATTATGGAAAAACATAAGCAGAGATGTCATCGAACCGACCATGAAAACCTACCATAGCGATACGTTAACTTACATATTTGACAAATTCACAAAATTTGATTGAGAGTTAAACAATTCATGGAATACTGATGTCACAAAAGGTTGAGAAATGAAAAATTCGCAAACTGTTAAAACCCTTGTCATTATGAGTTGGTTTACTGGTGTTGACGTGTAGTAAAGTGTTGAATTTTTTAGGCAGTGACACGATTTTGGTGTCATGACAATCTTTACACTTCCTGTCAGGAGTACGGTGCAAGGGAACTGAAAATCAGACGACGATATCTTGAAAGTATAGTGTGAATGAGGATGTCGATACGAGTGAAATATCAGGCGGCGTTAAAATATCATCTTTCAAATCCGGAAGGGATTACATAGCTCCACACAAGCACAAGTGTTGACTGCGTCTAAAACGATGAATGCACACCTGAGAGAAGACGCGGAACAAGAGAGAAAAAACAACACCAAGCAAAACGGCCTATTGAAAAAGGATGCCTGGATATTCTTTGCAGCGTGGCACAAATTATGATCATTGCCCTAAGCGTGTTCAGATTGTTAAATTTACCCTTCAGCAAGGGAGATTTTGTACGCTTCTTTCTTTCAGTTTCCTACTGATTTGTGAGTAGGAATTTTGTACGGGGTCCGCAGTTTGGATTTTTCCCTTTTATTTTATTCCAGCGGGTCTCAGATGAATTGATATTGAGCTGGAGAGATTAGGTGTGTGCAAATAGCAAGGGAGATGTTTTGTTTATCCATAGACCCTCGAGAAAATTTTTCTCGAGGATCTATGGATTATCAATTGATTTTTACTCTATTGAGATAGCAGTTTGGGACAATATGAGAAGATAGTGTTCTCCGATTGAGAGGGTTGACTGATAAGCAAAGTGTGGATACGTTGAAGACATTGGTTGTTCGTGTATTCTACTAGTACACCAAGGAAAAGACGACTGGTTTGCGATTGAAACCGACAATTCTCGAGAAAAGTCATTCGTGCAACAGTCACCATTGGAAATCACACTTTCCGATTGAATACGTTTGACTTATTAGGCAGCTTA
Source organism: Ptychodera flava (assembly GCF_041260155.1). Classification (NCBI taxonomy): domain Eukaryota; kingdom Metazoa; phylum Hemichordata; class Enteropneusta; family Ptychoderidae; genus Ptychodera; species Ptychodera flava. Next base: position 32,497,307 of record NC_091946.1, read on the forward strand.
TATTTCGCTTTTCAACTGTCCCATCTATATTGAAGTTTTCATTATCAATATGTCTTAAAGCGACAATACGCTTCCAGTGGTGAAGAACATTGTTAAGGAAAATGGAAGCTCATACATTTTTTCTGTATTTCACCTTTACGCTCACATATCCTATCTTTGTGCAGTTATAATTCTCTGCAGAGAAAAACTGGATTATCCTTCAAGGTGGATGATGACTGTCTCAACCTAATTTCTGTCACTGCCGATCGTAGGTTGGAGCAAAGATCATATAAATCAGATGCATGGCCCAATCATCGATTTGAAGGTCGGTAATAAATGTCATACCCGTTCACCATGAAAAATATGATTTTATTGTTGAGCGCGAACAAACCAGATCTTTGTGAAGAATTTGAGTTGCATGAGATAAAAATACGGCCTGTCCTTCGTATGAGGGTCGGTTCATGCGCAGTGGTGTGTGGATTTCTTGCAGAGAGCAGAATTATTTTTTCACGTCTATGTTTCAAGTATTACAGGTATATACAAATCTAGTAGCGTTTGTGCATCACGACCACTGCGGAGATTTGACGTTGTGCACGTTATACTAACCAACTTGAAGATGGCGGTAAAAGATGATAAAGTAATTTCCAATCATGCATGACAAAATCATTTCGAAGGAGTGAATGTATGAATGAGTCTTGCATGAATTTGAACAGTCTTCTTTAACGCGATACGCGCACGTAATCCAAAATCCAGATTCGTAATGCGAAATTGCTTTTTTTATTTTCGTGACAAAGTAGTCGGGTGAAATATAAATATACAGCGAGTGATTTCTTGAGTTCATATGCTCGTGAGACAAGTACCAGCAAAGAAAACTGATGGAAAACGAGCGCAGAGACTAGAAGTATTCAAGTTTTGAGTAGTACAGGGTTTATGATGTAGCTGTCAGTCGTAAACAACTCGAATACATGGAGTACCATAAATCATAACTGTTGAGATTTGAGAAAAGTCTGTTGGCTTTCAAAATACCTTGGAACCAATTGTTGTTCACGTTTTATTCCTTGATCATTGTTGTATTAGCTTGGACTGTGACAAGTAGCTTTATGACGGGAACGCAGATAAGATGAAACATGATGAAAATCAATTTCAGGGATTAGACAAGATAACAGCGTACGGATGAAAGTAACAGTGATTCTCATTTGCAGAGGGACAAAGTCGCTATATTTCCAAATCATTTCAGTTAGTTATTTTTCATGTGCTGGGTAAGAAAGCTTTCAGTTATTGCAAGGGATGGGCCGTTTGATATAAGGGGTGTTCCATCTCGTAAAATGTGATCCTCCCAAATACTCCTATCTAAAATGTGACCCTCCGCCTTTTCCATTTTGTAAAACATGACCCGTCCCATTCCAAATTTTGAAGCTTGACACACGAGTATGGGCCCCGTTACCGGAACCACTTCACTTCATAGACGTCTGTGTTTACCCTATGTTCACACTCCTTCGTTCAACCCCCTCATTTTGCCGTTCAATCAAACAGAGATAGATAGACACAATGATATGCCAGTGTCATCTATGCAATTTACAGTGAACACATTAAGGTAGGAAACCTACGAGATGAATGGGATAGTTACAACAGTTATTTCAATGATTATAGGATAAGTGTGAAAAGTTTTAAATTCCGTAAACAATAATTTGAAAAATTGCATTAACTGCAAAATATAGCATGTGCATCCGCCAGGATAAGTTTGCAAAGTCTGATCCTTCGCCAGGGGCCGGTTTGTAAAAACTTACCCCCCCCCCCATTCCCCCCATAACAACTGAAAGCTCCTTTATACACATACATATTGTTCTGCTCACTGAAACATATTGAATTATCAGTCATCAGATGTCTCCTCACACCTTGCGTATACATAAAAATGTAAAATATGCACATGACATAATTTCTTGTATGTGCCAGAAATTATATCATCGAAATATTTATCCTTCTCTCTACCAGCAGGGAGGGGGTAGAGATATGATGACTGACAGTTTAGCATGTTCCATTCAGCAGGACGACATGAATAGTTGCTTACTTGAAATAAAAGTAACCGAAATAATATTAAAAGATAGCGACTTTGTCCCTTGAGATTTTACAAACTCGAATATCCTCAATGGTGTTATCTTTGCGTGTTCTAGGGCAATGTTGTAATACATTAGTTTCCGCGAGTAGCGATTCTATACTGTATGAGATTTGTGTGGATAAGGGCTTTGAAAGACATTTTCTCGCTGCACAGAAGAAATGACACGTCTGCACATGTTTTCAATGCACGTATTCACATGTTCATAAAATATCTTGTATAAGTATACTTCAAAGAAAAATGAATTTCTCAAAATTATCTGCTCATTCTTGAGAAAGTAGAACATGTTACACGCTATAGAAACTGGAATGTTTTATTGTCGTTAATGTACAAATTTCATATTTCGCAGTCTTGAATGGACTGTCGACATGTTTTATTATTTGAAAGAAAACAACCAGGATACTATCTGTTTTGAATAAAACTTATTAATACTACTGAGAAGAGACTGATTATATTCCCTTGAGACAGCCAGTGGAATTAAATTTCCTTTGTCCACCATTTTCTGAGTGAATTTGCTTGGTTTTTTTTTCAATTGTAAACATCATCTAGGATTGAGATCTATGATGTGGAGATTTAAAGATTCTACGAAAAATGTTTACACTTGCGTTGTCATAAAGTCATAAATCTACAATTTACTTCAAGGTATGGTCGTCATGCATCATTTATCTAAACTATTTTAGATCTTCTGTTCTTCTTTAGTGGGGAAAACGAAGTATGTGTGAACGTGTGTCCGACAAGTATAAGTTGCAATTTGAACTAACTGGTTTTAAAGGGCTACCTAGCTGTAACATTTGATGATTTTTCTCGATTTTTGTTATTGATTTCAACTACAGTTTCTTGATCCACTCACCAAGAGTTGAGATACAACTGTATACAGCTTATCTACTCACCCTATGCATGTATAGACTGCACTGTCCTTGTTGACAAGTGAATTCTGGTCCGGACTAGAATTCCTATATAAACAATAACTGCACTTTTCACGTATGGTTTGATTGTTTGTGTTTCAACATGCTTTTTGAGTAAAACAAGACTTGCAATTGACATACAAAACAAAAAATAGAGAAAACATTCATCTAAAGTAAGAGCTTCCAGCCTTTTAATCTTGTTTTGTGTTTTCTAAAATAACGCTTTGATTTACCGTGAGCATGCGGCTTTCCTTTTTTTCTGAGAAACCTAATGTCAATTTTTTTCTAATCAACACGGTTTGATGTCTCTACGTTTTGTGTAACATTACTCGTACATTGCCAATATGACACTGTTGTCGATAGAATGTATAAAAAGTGGATCGTGGCTCTGCTTCAAATGCTGTTGTCACGTTTTCTGTGACGTACATAAATAGACAAAACAGGAGTTTAGACTCCAAATAAGCCCAACTCGACAACCCGGAGATTGTCCTGATTGATAAGTCCTAGTTCATTTATTACGTAAGACACGCTCAGAAAGAATCGGGACCACTAGTCTATGGATACGACCTTATATTTTAGATACACAAGCATCGATTGTTTGGTATTCTAAAGACAATTTAGTCATTAAAATCTTAGATATGCTGTATCTAAGAAATTTTGAAACGCCCAAAGCGTAATAACGCCTTTTAAGGACACATCAGCAGTCTTGAGAAACCGCCTGAAGGCTTGAGCATCGCACACTTGTTTTGTGTCTAGATGTGTCCAGCTACTGACATTGTCAGTCTGTGGGCATATCTAGCCACTGTGGCCCCCATCTAATCCTACACTGTGGCAACAATTGTCATTTTTGAACATTTTTGTTTCAGGAAAATTGCTAAATGTTTGAATGCAACAGCATGGTGTTTTTATTTTCTGTGTGAATTTTGCAGTCTTTCAAAATGTTACCGTGCATTCGTCTTGAAAATTATCATAGAAATTTTCAAACCAAACGAACGTGTTAGAGAAAGTTATTTCAACTTAAATGTCATCTAGTCTACTTTTCGGCAATTTGAATTTCGGGTTTTTTCTGTGAAGACTGAAACACGAAACGTCAATTACATACAACGCTTGGATGCGTCAGCAACAGATGCCCGAATGGACTCGCTTTAATGACTTGAAACCAATTTCTACGTGCTGTCTTTAAATGACACCACGTGACGGCGTCAAATTCACAAGATCTCAATTCCACGGCGACGGAAACCCGTGACGCAAGAGCTCGCTTCCTTATGGAGACGACATGTCTGTTATTTTCCTCTCCTTCAGTTCATCACGGACTTGCTTTGCTCTGAACAATATGCCTTGTCAGGATGTTACTAGCGGACCATACTCTCTGTAAGAAGGAATGCGGTCAATTCTCACCATTCTTTCCTTTGCCAAGTCTTTTGTAAAGACAATTTGAGAATAAAGTTCTATCAATCTTCATTGAAAGTCGATGATAGCTATTTCTGTTGTGTATCACATAAACCATGTCTACACGCATTTATATCAAAATGAGGGGGTCAGATTATGGGATAGGAAGGCTGTCAGACTAGCTTATCGTACCTTCACCATGGTTACCAATAGACGTAAATGACACAACATTCAAGGTTTCCTAACAAGAAAGCATGAAAGAACCACACGAAGGGGAAGTTCAGTAAAATTGCTATTACATCGTCAACGTGGCAGTTAGATCCTAAATCCCGCCCCGGATTTGCTTTTGTTGGGGGAATATCAAGCTTGACATTTCCTCTAAATGTCATCATTCAAATTAGCTATCTCTGTATCATCGTAAAATGGCGAGATGCATGAATCTCGCTTCAAGGAAAGGAAGAAATAGGCTGTCATACTCCGATTCCAGAGTGTTATGGCTAACGTGAGCTACAGTAGACGCCATCTCAAATTGGAAATTTTTGTAGGCTCAGAAATATTCATTTATAAGCGCACCCTAAAAAACCATGCTGTGGGACTTATTGCATGGTAACTATGGTGACCCCGGGATTATGACGTGACGGTCAGGTATAAATTTGTTGGCATGCTGAAGAAAAATGCCCGATCTCAGTTGTACCATATGAAACCAACATACCTGGACAATTTGTGCTCGACTTTTCACTCAGTCAGTTCGACCGCTTATCTCCCTCTCACTTACCGTCGTTTCTAGATTACATCTCTCTATCATTTATGGTCCCTTGCAGTCTCTGGATAGGGGCGCTTTCGAAGCTCAAGGTGTAAAAATATACTCAGTCCCCTCAGTTAGAAGGTGGTGCAGGACAAGTTTCTGTTCGACAAATCGATTTAAGGTAATATGCGTCTCGAAAATAAAGGCTTAAATGTAAACTTTTTATAACACTTTCGTAAAGGGAAATTCTTAAACATCGCTTTTCAAAAATAAAGAACAATTATTGGGGTCATAGCGTTATTTTTGGTACTAGAGACACTCATTTAGTATACCCACATTCAAAATTCAAAATTACCGCTATACTTATGTTCTTAGCTCCATTTGGAAAATCGAATTTTTTTGTTTCATATAAATACGATGAAAATTTTTTCACTCCAGTCCACAGGGGTATTGATCGTCTGCACATCTGTTTCGGAGACTTATTCCACATTTCAAATCATATATTTCCATGTTTTACGATGACAAGTTCAATGTCAGTTGTTCAGACACGTCTGGAATATTCTCACACGTATAAGTTCTCATGATTAGAGGTGTGCAATGGATGGGTGATTCAATTTAACGCAAATAGGCATGTAGTGAAAGACTGAATTCGAGAACACGACTTTTCCGTTGCGGAAAGCGAAACGGGCAATTACCCTAACATTGGCCCTGAAAGATAAAAAAGCCACAGTATATCATGACATCTACTTTAGCTGTTCCTAAATACCTAAGTTCCTAACACCTACTTAAGATGATTTTCGCTAAATTGAGATCGTAGTGTAAGTGAAGTGACTGGCGCGGAAGTCGTTAACCGTGACTTGGGAAGAATGAGACGGATCCAGCGTTTTCAGAATCTTTCGTACAAAGAAAACGCATTTATTAAACCGACAGCATTTAATCAAATGCGACTCATATCATTGATTGCCTTTTTCTGCAAATTGATGAGCGAAACATGACATATCCTTTTGTGGATTGACTTTGATCAGCGCAACTCTATTTCTCGGGACAGTAAATACGGTAAATCAGACGTAGCGAGGGTACAGGACTTTCATTTGAAGCGTCCATCTAATAGCAAGTGGTCAGGCGTTATGAGATTTCGCCATTCATGTAGTTAAAGGTATACAGTCACCTGTAATCTAAATATGCCCATATATGGTCAAAGGGGCGTTCCATGGTATTCAAAATGCCCATGTGAGGGCGCTGTTTTTAAAAAGCGGCCATCCGCTTAAAATCTGTGATTAGTTAGATTTTCTCTTTCCATAGTATCAGGCAAAATTGGAACAGGTGAGAGTATACCTTTAATGCACTGTGAGGACAGAATATTCGGATTCTCATTCTGATCTACTTACTACTTGTGGGGGCTCATTTTAAAGCTCTTGGAGTAGAAAAAATTTCGCTATCTTATTTTTCCGAATATCAAAAATTATATTCCCTCCGTAGAGTTAACACAGGAATGGCGGCCATTTTGAAGACACTTCGTTGCTCTGGAACCAACTGCGCACTCGTGACCCCTGATTATTCTTGATTCGGAAAGAGAAAGGTTGAAAGTTTCTCTAAGGACAGTTTGAGCAAAAGTTTTAAGTCTTTCACTTTCGAGGCGCGTGCTAAAAAAGAAACCTGAAAATGTATTTAATAAAGACGCTAGAATATTGTTATAAAAAACAATTTTAGATGCATTTTCGTTTTTTCTGTTTTGCACTAGCATTTTCCCCTAGCGTGTAATTTGGTGAGACCCTGAATCCCAGTAATGGCAAACCAAAATAGATTAGGAAGCAGTGTACGTTTTTGTGTTTCTGGCTGTAAACTCGACCCTTTAGATCTCCAGATCTTTTAAAATTCGTGTTGTTGACGTATCTGTCGTACAAATCTAGAGTCGATGTATACCCTGAGGTGAACGGAAGTGTGCTAGACTTGAGTGCTGGTTGCACAGAATTTGACAACGTCGTTGACAAAGCCGCGTCAATCCACTTCTTTCAGCTATTCCCGCGAATCGTCAGAGTCGTCAGAGAAAATCCCGGAACCGCGGGTATAATTATGACTTTACCATAGGTTATTTAAAGACGCAAGGTGACTGAAAGGCGTGTAGATAATTTTTCGGAATACAATACACCAACCATATTCAATATTCGAGTCACGCCTGACTGGCCTGTGGAAAGATGATAACAGAGAATTGGCGGTAGTATTTCTTTCACTCAGTTTCCTTCCTTCCTTTCTTGATTTCGCCCCCAGGGGGCCTTCTGACACTGTTTTCGTTACTCTGTGAGTTGTTTACAACATCGAAGAGTAAACTGGTTTACGACTTCGAAGGTGAAGCCCGGCTTCACCGTTCGAGTACTAATCCCGAAAGTGCGCCATCTACAGATTTGGATCACCATGAACAAAAATATACCACTCGCCATTAGGTCGTTTGTACCCTTTCTACTTAGAATTGCATCATTTGTACCTAAGCCGTTTCTCTCCGCTATATTGTCGTTCCTACCGTTCATTCGTGTTTGTCCACTTACTGGCGACGTTCATTTTGAAAGAGACGTTTCAATCCGTGTTCCATAAATACCAATGAATACTTTAGCATACAGATATTTTTGAAGGAAAATATCATTGTAATCTGAGAGTAAAATTTAAATGTCTTCCCGATTTGCATGGATTGTTAAAACGTATTAAGATACAAACTTGAATATCTGATTACTTCATGAGTTTTACGTATTGTCAAATCATTTCTTGTTTACAATATGCAACGTTATTTTTGACATTCTAGTCAAGATTAAAATTCAGCTAACTCAACATCTGATGTTGCACATACACTGTTAGTAAACTTGATCAATGGCTGTTAAACTGAGCTTGGTTGATTTGAGTCTGGCCACACTTAATCTTACCGCAAACTGGTGACCACGGCACAGAACATTTTAACAACAAAGGCATTATCAGTTCAGCAGTGACATACTCACGGAATACTGTATCAGCAGTGGCGACTGAGAGAGTGTATCATAGCATTGGCAGCAGCAATAGCAGAGACAGAAAAGCAAATCTGTCTTACATGTAGTTACTTAGAGTATTATTGCTCGTGCCTTGATATAAACGTGTACGTACATGATAGACTCAATGATGTCGTGTTTGCAAACCTGCTGCTGGTTGGTGCCACGCGCCAACATGTAGAGGTGCTCAGAGTTCATTCACCCGACACAATTGTGAGAAACATAAGGTGCACAGTATTCAAAGTGTGAATGGGATAGCTGGTATCTCAATATCAAGTGAGACATCACGTCTAAATAGTAAATGTTCTCTAACAGAAAAGTATTTCAAAATTCGCAAAATAAGCCAAACTGTGACATGACCGCCCTGTCAAATGTCAACAATAATTTATAAAACAACACTGTCATAGATAGTATTGTTTCCGTACGTTCTGTCTGTCGGCCTGACTGCTTTACTCACTGTGCATTCCTGTGCTCATACTTACGTCTGATCGAAGAGTTAGATTAAAAGTTTCGTCAATTTACCCGGTTGTGTGCTAATCTTCCTTGCCTATGAGAGGAGCTAGAGAAACGTGCGGTTCTCGAGCGTAGATTTGTGTGATGGTTAGGATGAGTTCACTACTTTGTAACAAGCATATCAACAGCGCCATCGTACATTGTCTGGGCAAAATATGTAAGTCACAGCAAATATCTACCTTAGGGACATTTCCTGCCATTTCAGAATTCATTCGTATACGTATTCCTTAGACTGTCTTGTCTTGTCAACATCCTGCTGTGTTTTCACCCCCGGCATAGGGACTAATTGGAGCATGTGGACTAATGCTTACCTAAAATTACATGTTGTGCTTCTGTACCGTGCCACGAAGATAGAATCTTATAATAAAGAAACTCACGACACTCAATGCTTTCATGATGAACGCACTCACATCCATTTCCGATGGAGATAAATAAGTCTATAATCGTTTTCGTAAGTTACATATCAAAAGCAAAGAAAACATGCCAAGTAATAACGTGGGCCGACTATTAAATATTTTCACATACGAATAATTTCGAAGGCGGGCAGTACGCTGTACTCAACTACAAGCGAAAGCGAATATGCGAAAAACACACCAGCGTCAAGCATTTGTATTCATTGGCGTCTCTTTTGTGCCTAAAAAAAATCCGTCTTGAATATCTTAAAGAAACTTTGATAGTTTTTTTAAGACTGCATACATGCGTAAACGTTAACAGGTATTCGGCGTTTTGTTTTTTTTGATTGCGACGTAAAATAGCATTGTTATAATATCATTTTACAACGCTGAAATTTTGAAGCAAATCTGATGACTCCTTTGTGCATCATGTAAACTGACGAAATGGTGTAAATGAACTTGTTACGAACAGAAATCAATTCCTTTGAAATTGTAATAGTTGAACTATTGCTCATATCAACTGCTCAGTCTCAGCCATATAAGATATAAATCATTGTGATAAACAGAAACAGATCTTTTATGACAAGATCAATGTGTCGAAATACTAACATCGATTAGGAGTCTTGACTTTTCCGATGACTTTCTAACTTTCAACGGTATCATGATTCTGCACTCACTTAAAGGCCTGTGTTGGCACCAGATTGCCTCATCAGAAAATTTATACCCATTTGAATGGAAAACAAAAGGCTATCACACCTCCATAATCCTCTTACAGACTAAAACAAAGGCGATCCCAGGGATCGCGAACAGTGCCTTTAAGGTAGTTCGCGCCTCGAAAGTGAGAGACTTAAACTTTTTCTCAAACCTGCCTAAACGAAACTTTCAACCATTCTCTTACCAAATCAAGAATAAAAATCAGGGGTCCCCGCGTAAAATTTGGTACTTAAGAGACAAATTTCTTAAAATTCAAGAAGACTACCATCCCTGTGTTAACTCTATGGGTAAAAAAAGGAAATTTTCAATTTTTCGAAAAGCTAGGACGGTAAAAATATTTCTTACATCGAGAGCTTTAAAATGAGCCCCCACAAGTGGTATATCAGAAAAGTATTGATAACATTTGAGCGCTCAAAATCTGTCTCAAGGCGCATTGTATCTTTAAAATGTTGCATTTAAATGACTCATGGCACTAAAAACAAAATTTTACGTAAAAGTTCGTTTTTTTCACTACCTCAAAATACGCCATCACAGAAAATTAACACAGCCTAAACATAATATGTAAAGCAGCTCGTAATGTGATATCTCTTAAAACTTCTCCCTTGAAATTCATTTTCTCCTCTGAAAATCAAAAGTAAGCGGGTTTCATTCTTCTCATCAATTTTCTATCATCCTCTAAATGTGGAAAATCTCAGTTATGTCATTCTTTCACTGGGCCGTCGACTTTTACCATAAGTTCAATATTTTTAGGAAAAATGAAAATAGTTCCACCACTACACGTTCATGTTGCATTTTAAAACAAAATTCCAAGAATATTTTCACCGTTTATTATGGGTTTCATATTCATAAAATGCTATAGAAGATGATATCAAGTACGGATTTATAAATCGGTTAAACTTTAGTTTGCTTGGAAGACTACCCAGAGTTACCGAGGCTTGAGATTTATGAGTCTGCGTGTACAGTGAAAAAAAAACAACAAAAAATGGACATCCACTCACATGAAGCTATAAGGATCACGGTGCCTGGTGTTGATCTATGGGGGCCCGTTGTGGTCAAAATTATGTTTTATTAATTTCAGTATGTTAGAATTAATTTTATGTAGACTGGAATTAATTTACTAGCACCTCGAATTAATTGTATGTTTCTTTTAATTAATTTTCATATGCTTTAATTAATTTTGTGTAGTCATGCCGAATTAATTTCATGTGTTCCAATGTGTTCGATTAATGCGAGCGAACACATATAATTACTTCGAGCGAAAACATATAATTAATTCGCTCAATCACAATAATTACTTCGACCGAACACAAAATTAATTCAAGACACTAGTAGAAATTAATTCTAGCACGCATTAAATCAATTGCAGCACGTGAAAACATTTTGAACCCAAAATCAATTGAAGGAATTAATATATTAAATCTAGACTACATAAAATTAATTCCGGCATATAAAAAATATATAAATAATTTGGAATGTTAGCAAAATTAATTCTAGACTACATAAAATTAATTACAGCAAAGATAAGCAGAAATAATTATTGGAACACATAAAATTAATTCGGCATGACTACACAAAATTAATCAAAGCATATAAAAATTAATTAAAAGAAACATACAATTAATTCGAGGTGCTAGTAAATTAATTTCAGTCTACATAAAATTAATTCTAACATACTAAAATTAAAGATCCATTAGCTGTAACTTTTTGTCATTTTTTTATTTTGTTTGTTCTGCGTATCATCTGCAGTTTCTGGTTTGAATCCCTGAACCATGGAGAAATTCCTAATATTTCAAAAATATACCCTATATGAGTATAATCTGCATTGTTATTGTTTAAATTTTGTATTCAGGTCCGGACTAGAATACATTTATCAACAATAACAATGGTGATTTCACATATACAGGCTGTGTTGGCAAGCAAGACACCGGGCATTGGTCATGATGATCGGATTATAGTAAAATTCTGTAGTTGATACATTGAAACAGAGTAGTGAAAAATTAGTCAAAAGTTGCAGCTAATGTCCCTTTAATAAAACATAATTTTGACCAGAACGGGCCCCCATAGTCGATCTGACATGTAGCTCTAATTTGCATATGGATGTTGCTGCCTTCAAAGCAAGGGTTGAACCCTGACATGTATTGATAACAGTTGATGGTTCGAATCACAGCCACGGGGCACGGGTATCATCAGTTCTTCCGACTATTGCCTCTTCATATTCGACAGACAAGATGTAACGTATCGGGCAATATTCAAGAAATGGTACGGCAACAAAAGGGAGGAAGCGCCACCAATACCGGGGCCCGGGTATCTGAGTTTTATACGGTAAGGCATGATATCACCATTCTTGAACATTGCCCAGAGTAGTTTTGTTTGTAATTTGTGAAGTTTCGGAGAGTTAGTGTGAATGCTTTGAGCGGTTTTTGGTATCATTTTCCTAAAGTTGAGGGCAGTAATCTTCACTTTGACCGAAGTCAGGATGAAGCCTTGAAAAGACCCGATGAGATTCACCTTACTCGACGTTGAGGGCTTCTTGACAAGAAACAACGACAGTAGCAAGCTAAGCATGGACCGTCTGTCATTGCATTTTGTAATCTTTCGACTGAATTTGCGCGGTGACTATGGGTGGCAGCCCCTTTAAGTGGGACCTCTTTTGTAGTCCGCAATCATTGATAGACACGTAAAGGATGGGTGAACTGATTGATTAGGCCCGCTCTTTGTGATCCATGTGCGCAGTCCAAGTCGTAACTTTTACCAAGTTAAAGGGCCGAAAGCTGTTACAGTAGTTTCTGATTTTTCCCAGCTATTTTTTGTTTTCGATGTCAAACACAGTTTCTTAGTCTACTCCACGAAGCATGTTGATATAGATGGTGTTCATTGTAAAGTCATCCTTTACGTGTGCAGACTGCCGGGTTGTTTATTGTTGACAAGTGGATTCTGGTCTGGACTAAAATGCAAGCATAAAGAGTAGCTGTAACTGTGCATTAAATACGTATAGACGATGTGTCGGCAAACTAAATACTGCAGTTAGTTTTTCAATAAGCTATGGTGCGATCACCAACGTGTAAGGCTTGTCTTTGTTCAAATGATCATCAAAGACTGCCATGATGAATTTCTTTATTTCAAGAGATTTTTCAACATTGTGAAAACGGCCTGAGTCATTATCAATAATGAGAGCATGTAGACACTGAGCACTGTTAATTCGTTCAAAATATTACAGTAAAAGTTAATCACGATAAGGAAAGATCCTTTCCTTTACATGCTCATTTTTATAACGATATTTCTCTTTCTTGAAATAGAAGATATCTCTTCAAAGTGCCAAGGCATGGTACAAAGCCATCAATATTGCCCAGCATGACGTCAACAAACTTGACTATATGATTTATTTAGTCAAAAGATATTTCGCAAAAATTCAACTTCCTCTTACTATTCCAGCTATCTAATCGACAAAATTGATAAAAAGGAATACAAAATAATTCCTGAAGATAAAATACTTCAAGTTTTGATTGTTTGAAGGGCCAGGAGCCGTAACTTTTGCTGATTTAGTTTGACTCTATTTGTTTTTAATGTCAACTATAGTTCCTTGTCCTACTCCCCAAACGGATCACAGCTCGCTTGAATTTCGCTGAAATTAGTTACTGCCGTGCTACTCTGAAACTTCTGACGACGCACCGTTTGTTCTTAACGCCGTTGGGGTACGATGTCCTTTCCAGACTTCAGCCACATGAGATCTCGTAAAATCTCGCTCAGAACGGAGTGAAGTCACGACCAGCATCCATGCATGTTAGGTACAAGTCAGCTGCAATTCTTTCGATTCAACTAAATACATAAATTTTCATTGAAAACATCTGGTATAGTACATTGAGAGCAAAGACTTCTAAAGTAATAATCTTACCATAGGCAAAGCAATACGTGTCTCCTATGAGTATAATGCTCTGACGAACAGATTAATTATAGAGTAAGACCCATCCTGGCTCTCACATGTTTCTCAATGCACAATGAGATATATTCAATGGGTATTGCAGATAGAAGAGCAATATTCTACATGTCTTCTGGCAAAGGATGGGACCATCGTTAGATACAAGCAATTTGTCTCTGTGTGTGTACTTTTCATAAACAGGCCATTTTCAAAGCTTGAGGTGCAATGTGATTTTCATGCAACTGTAAATAAGCATTGACTCACCCCAGTGAAGTCGGTTTTTCTTTTCTGGAAGCAGCTCTTCGCTAAAAATGTAGTAATTAGAAATAAATATGTTACAGAATGGATTTACTTTTCTCACATAGGTTCCAAGACATTATTTGGCTTCCGAACGAAGAATTCTCTGCAAATTAACTGAGTTTTTGATCACATTAAAGTACACATCTTGTGAAATTCTAGATATTGTAAAATGCTTTGATTTGTATTTTGTAATTATTGTTTACATAAGGATCATGTGGCAGTCAATTTAAATAACCTCTAAAAATCGGTGTCACCTTACCTATATAGACAGTGTTTCTTGTCAAAATTAGCACCATCAATAGACAACATATTGAACTGGAAAGGTGTGTCTCGGATTGTTTTCGTCTGCCATAGTTTTGTGTTACAGATTCCTTAAGATGTTACACAAGCGGTCAATTACCAGCCAGAAAAACTCTCCCGTCATAGCAATCTGGAGCAACAAACAAAAGACGCTAACATTTTCGCAAGATTAATAAAACAACTTACATCACGCAGAAAGAAGTAAGCAGAAAACACATTTTTGACAGATTATTTAAATTTTCTGTCATGTGATACTTATGCACATAATGATTAAATACATATCATAAACACTCGCCAATGTCTAGGCTCTAAGAAAATATATACTTTAAGGTAGCTATATAATTTATCGACACGTTCAGATTTTTATTCTTTTCTCAGTTATAGAAGTCCCAAACCCCATAAAGTATATATTTTCTGAAAGCCCTGATAAAGGGAAATCCGACCGTGCACAGTACTTAGTCATAATTTGCATAAAAATCACGTGACAAGCCATTTATTGAACCTTCCAAAAATCTGTTTTCCTTCCCTTTAACGAACACGCTGTACGATTTCCGGTAAGCGTTGGTAATACCCTTCAAATCCTTGTCTGCGATTTTTTCTCCGAGTCTCCATTTAGTTGTATGCACAGAACTCATCGTTCGAAAGGGTCCAATACTTAGCCAGCATGTTTTATGTACAAGAAACTTTACAAAAAGAAACACAAATTATCATATGACCTATACATTTTACAACTCGGTCTACGCAGGGGAATGAGATCGGAGAATTTAATTTGTCAGAGGAGACGAAATGCGAAACTTTCGAATTAGGGCTCACTGACACTTGGTGAGGAAGTTTTCTAGTATTCTTCAGCTCCCTCAAGAGCCAGCACTAATTATTGTCTGGCGGGTAGGCTCATTTCCCGCTCTCAGTTTGTATTCATCATTTTCTCAATCATGGAAAACAATGCTGAGCCATTTGAAAGACTAGTCCGAGATAATCATTCATTGCATTATTGCCGCAAGATTTCCGGAAGGGAATTATTAAGGCTTTGCCAGTCTGAAAGTTTGTGAAACGTATGTCTACGATTTATTTCTCTCTTGGCTTTCTACTACGTCAGAGTAACAATTTCAAGCCCAGTGACGAATCAAAGCTTAGAGCCAAGCATGATAATTTAAGACAAAAACGCGCAGAAAAAGTACACGAATGCATTAATGTTATCATTTTGAAAAATCTACTTGATGTTGCTTTCTGTATCTGACCAGCATATTGATCACTCTGAAACCACCGACTGAGACAATTAATTGTGGTTATTTTTCTGAATTCAGAGCCAGTGATATTTTATAGCATACCTGTAGGTTCTCACTGCAGTTTGATAGAGTCCTGAATCTATAACTATGTTGAACGGCAAATATATGAAAGATATCTATAGAATTATCTATCTACAGATTTAGAAGTACACATACCTTTGTATCAATTATAATTTTGTAATTTATTTGATTATTTATATCAATACACAGGTAATGTACACAGTTAATATGTACATAGTCAATATGTATGCATGTATGTGTGGATGTATGTATACATATATAAAGTACATTTGAATAAATATAAACATAGTATATAGGTGTAGTGGAGGGACAAATGAGGGGAAAATTCAAAGCCCTCGGCACGGAGATAAAAAAGGCACGGATATCTAGGAGGAGTAAATCCAAGTTGTAGACTTTAGCCCTCGCATTTGTTCGCTGTTTTTTCCATTGTATTTATCCCACCCATAATTAGTCGTAGTAGTCGATGTAACTATTTTAACTCACTGTCTCAGATGGCCCTTTGTCATCCCCACTCTACTGTATTTACTATTTGTTTAATTTTTGTGATGTATATTGTAACTTTTTGTTGTGACTTCTTTCTCATAGCTATGAGTGAGTCCTTGCTTGAAAGTCTCCTCTGTACATATCATGGTTGAATATGTATGTATGTATGTATGTATGTATGTATGTATGTATGTATGTATGTATGTATGTATGTATGTATGTATGTATGTATGTATGTATGTATGTATGTATGTGTGTGTGTGTGTGATTGTATGTATGTATGTATGTATGTATGTATGTATGTATGTATGTATGTATGTATGTATGTATGTATGTATGTATGTATGTATGTATGTGTGTGTGTGATTGTATGTATGTATGTATGTATGTGTGTGTGTGTGTGTGCTTGTATGTATGTATGTATGTATGTATGTATGTATGTATGTATGTATGTATGTATGTATGTATGTATGTATGTATGTATGTGTGTGTGTATGTATGTATGTATATATGTATGTATGTATATATGTATGTGTGTATGTATGTATGTATATATGTATGTATGTGTATGTTTATATGTTTGTGTGTGTGTGCGTGCATCTATCTATCTATCTATCTATCTATCTATCTTTCTATCTCTCTATCTCTCTCTCTATCTATCTATCTATCTATCTATCTATCTATCTATCTATCTATCTATCTATCTATCTATCTATCTATCTCTCTCTCTATCTATCTATCTATCTATCTATCTATCTATCTATCTATCTATCTATCTATCTATCTATCTATCTACACAGCAAAAAACATTTGCCGCTGTGACAAGCCCTGTACAGACCCTGACATAACCCTGTGGTACAAGTCTATGTCAGTAAAGATGTCCCATTGCTGTGACAGGGGCTGATGTACAGGTCTGTGGCCAGTGCTGTGATGACATGGCTATATACAGTGCTGTAGACACAGTGATGTGACAGGCTCTGAAATTTCTGCCTATCCTATTACAGTATTTATAGGACTGTACAAAGAAATGTGAATAAAGATCTGTAACAGGGTCAATAACTTTTTTCAATTTGCACACAATTATGCCTGTATTCATTTCTATCAGCAAAATTGACCCATTTTTCTGAAAATGTACAACCGTGAAATCTGACAAATTTTCGGATCCTGTAACAGGCCCTGTAAATTCAACACTGACACACCACTGTTTGTACACCATGTGGTCACAGCACTGGATACACTCAGAAATTACATCACTATACATTCCTTTAATATCAAGCCCGATGCAGACCTGTTCATACACCCCTGATATCTGAACAATTTTACAGATCCCGTAACAAAGGTTGTTTATTAGAGACTGTTACAGGTACTGATCAGACCCTGTTACAGGCATGTACTGAAATCTGCCTGTTTTTTTCTCGCTGTGTATGTATGTATCCATGTATCTATCTATGTATATGGGTGTGTCTGGATGAGGGGATTGAGGACAATTAGATGGATGGATATGTATTTAGCTTTTACACATCTACATTTGCACATTTGTTTACATCTATCTATCTCTATCTATATGAATTGAGGAGTACATAGATGTATGAATGGAAACGCCAAGTCGGGGCGCGACTCTGTTGCTGACCCACGCTTCACCTTCGTCTCGTCGAATTGTTTCCATTTTTATTGTTTTATGACGCTCCTCGTCTGCAAACATCCTTAAATAAGGTGTGTAAATATGACAGGAAACTACTCTGTGATTTTTGTGGCTCTCTGCCTCCTATCTATTGTTGTGCCAGCAATTTCTGGAGTTGGTGAACATCGGAGAGACTTGGCCGCCATTGTGACGTACTCCCGCGAATGCCTACTTTCACTCCGACATGCAACACCTGCTGTCGACGTGGACACTGTATTCATTGAGTCGCGTTGCAACAAACGGAAAGTGAAACGGAGAGGTTCAAGGGTGGACTTCGAAATAGACTGAAGAGACGTGGACGCAGACATCCTTTACCAGTGATCACTTTGTCAAATGTAAGGTCCATTAATAACAAAATGGATGAAATATCGACAAGGTCAGTTTTTGATTCAGACTTCAGGAGTAGCAACTTGATATGTTTCACTGAGACATGGCTAAATGAGAACACGATTGACATTGATTGAAAGGGTTACACGGTCATTAGGGCGGATAGAGACAAAGCGCAGTCCCAGAAATCGATTGGTGGAGGTTTGTGCATCTATGTTGACAATAACTGGGCCACGCAATTCCGGATACATGATCAAGTATGCACTCGTGATTACGAACTTTTGTCCGTGTCATTCCGGCCTTTTTATTTGCCACGGGAATTTGGACAGATAACCATCATATTAGTGTACATTCCCGGTCCAGATAATAACAAAGCAGCAGACAAGATTTTAGAGACTTATAACAACGCTCTTTCTCGTTCAGCAGATCAACCAGTTCTTATTTTAGGTGACTTCAATACCTGTGACATATCTGGACACCTTCCAACCCTACAACAATACGTCACTTGTCCTACCCGTTCGACTAAGATTCTTGACCAGTGTTTTGGTAACATCAATGATGCTTATAAAGCAATTTGTAGACCACCACTGGGAAGGTCTGACCATAATGTTATACATCTTTTACCAGAGTACAGACAAAAAGTCAAACGTGAAAAACCTGTAGTGAAGACAATACCATTGTGGACTGAAGAAAGTATAGAGGAACTAAGATACTGTTTTGAAATCACGGACTGGCAAACATTCTTTGATTCATGTCAAGATTTTCACGAGTTGACAGATACTATAACTTCATATATTCAGTTTTGTGAAAGCAACATCATTAAGTCAAAGTCATTTAAAGTATTCCCGAACAACAAGCCCTGGCTTACCAAAGATTTGAAAATGTGTCTGAACGACAAAAAGTTTGCTTTTCTTAAAGGTGACTTGATTGCTTTCAGGGAAAAAAGAAAGGAATTTAAACAGAAATTGGACAGAGCTAAACTTGAATTCAAAGATAAAGTAGAACAGAAATTTTATACGGGGAATGCAAAGCAGGCATGGGATGGGCTTAATGTCATGATGGGGAGGGGAAAACGTAAACAACATGACAACCCAGATAACAATGTATTATTTGTAAATGATTTGAATAAGTTCTATGGCATGTTTGATACCCACGATTATAGTAGTCAGTGTCACAGGGTGTGTGAAAACATTTCATTGGGTCAAACTATACAGCTGACAGAGGATGAGGTTGTCAAATGCCTCACATATGTCCAGCCAAACAAAGCACCTGGACCTGATGGTCTAGGTGGAAAGGTGTTAAAAGCTTCGGCTGACTCGCAGCGTGTTTGCAAGGTTATATCTGATTGGTCGATTGTCACTATTCACAGCAACTTAGGGAGTTTATTTGTATTATTTCATTATAACGGTACGATTCTGCCAACCAATTGGATAACAGCTTCGAAATCGCTGCCAGTCGGCCCAAAAGCTTGCGCCAATCAGCTGAAATATGTGTTGACCACGCTGTTTCAATTGTTGCTGAATAACAGTATTGTTCCAAACTCTTGGAAAGAATCAACCATCATACCTGTACCCAAAAGACCAGGTGCGCAATTATTTAATGATTTTAGGCCTGTAGCACTCACCTCTGTGATGGCTAAATGTATGGAAAGGGTAATTAGCAAACGCCTAGTCGCCTCAGTGGCTGAGCATTTAGATCCCTTTCAGTTTGCATGTAAATCACGTAGGGGAACCGAAGATGCTTACATTAGGCCTACTCAATACCATACTGAATCACATCCAGCATCCAAAAACATATGCACGCATTTTGTTCATTGATTTTAGTTCAGCTTTCAATACGATGCAAACTCACATTCTATTACAACGACTTTTTGATTTAAATGTGAACGGATATATCATTCACTGGATTCGAGATTTTCTTTCAAATAGACCCCAGAGAGTAAGGATGAATGGAACTTTTTCAAATGAGCTTATATTGAACACGGGCGCACCACAGGGCTGCGTTTTAGCACCAGTTTTGTTCTCAATTTATACTGATGAAATGAGAATTAATAATCCAGCTGCAAGTTTGTTTAAATATGCCGACGATATGGCACTTGTCGGCCTCCTGGTGAAAGAAAAATGCTTGAATGAACGCATTTATTTTGATCATGTTGCAAACTTACAAGACTGGTGTAAACGCAGTTTTCTGGAAATGAATGTTGCCAAAACCAAGGAACTTGTGATAGATAGCTATAGATGTGCCGACACTGTTGAGCCTGTTACACTGAATATTGAATCTGTTGAGATTGTCAAGTGTTTTAAATATCTAGGTTTGCTGTTAGATCAGAAGCTGAATTTTAATGAAAACACCAACTGTATTGTCAAAAAGGCCATGCAGCGCATGTTTTTACTGAGACGGCTTCGAGGTTTTAACGTCAGTCAAGATGTTTTAGAGAAGGTATACAAGAGTCTCATAGAAAGTGTGATAACTTTCAATATTACAGTGTGGTATGGTAACTTGAGTGTTATCAACAGGAATAAGTTGGAAAGAGTAGTGAATATGGCCGGAAAAATAATTGGCAAGAAACAATGCCAGCTCTGTAATTTGTATAGACAATCTGTATATAGGAAAGCCAAGGCTATTGTAAGCGATGCCTCACATCCATTGTATTCTCAGTTTGATCTGTTGCCTTCAGGGAGACGCTATCGAGTGCCCATAACTCGCAAGAAAATTTTAAAGAAATCTTTTATACCAAGTGCAATAAGCATACTTAATTCCAGTCTGTAATTTGTAATCTTCCACCCATTTTAGATTACACATTACGTGATGTCTTTATTTTATAAGTCTGTATCAATTTTTAACGTTTACGTTTGTAAGCTTTTATTGTGTTTTCTATGTGATTTTATTTGTGTGTCTTATCGTATATATGTAGGTGAAGCGAAAGAAAAATTTCCGCTAAAGGACAATAAAGTATAATCTAATCTAATCTAATCTAATCTAATCTAATCTAATATGACAGGGGTGAGTGATGGTCAAAAATTGTACGGATTGTGAATGAATTCACTACCCAAGCGAGCAAACTTCATGTGCTAACTCCCCTATATTTCAGTGGAGCAAGTTTTGCAGTTGCTGTTTTCGGAAACATAAAATGAAATAATTCCAGAATTATTTCTGACAATGTGCGAAAGTTAAAGAAATTGATATTTTTATCGGGTCAAGATAAAAAAAAAATCGTGTAGTTCCGGTTACCAGACCTACCCTTATTTTTACCTGCTGACTTGAACTTTTTAAAGCAATATTACGTAAACGCAGAAATGAAAAGAAAATCACAATAACATGTTAAGTTTGAGTGGAAATACAACACCAGGAGAACTTAAGTAAAATTTATTCATTGTAGCCGGCTACAAACAAGCAACATGGGAGCCAGCGATATCAATAACGTTTCATCGATTTCATTCAGCAAGATACGATCACGGGGATGAAAAAATCATTGGTCGCTTTCTGCTCGTTAGATTAAATTTCGTTGTGTGTGATATGACAACCCTATTTGTAACAATCAACCCTATTTGTAACAAAAGTTAACCCTATATAGGTTAGTATGATTTCTGTCAGAAAACAAGATTTTTGACATTTTATGACAACCCTATTTGTAACAATCAACCCTATTTGTAACAAAAGTTAACCCTATATAGGTTAGTATGATTTCTGTCAGAAAACAAGATTTTTTGACATTTTTGACCGAAATTGGTTAAAATTTCCCCGGGGACAAACGTATGGCATGTATCTGCACAACTTGATTATCTTTTACGAGTTGACCTATTATCCCAAGGAACCTACACAACGATATTTAATCTAACGAGCAGTTACAGAAAAAATGAGTTTCAACAAGGAAAAAAATGAAAATCGTTCCCAAAAATACAAATATGCATATTTCATCAAGATTTCAACAAATACGGAAAAGTTTTTTTTTTGAAAAGTAGGTTTTGTTACAAATAGGGTTGTTGGTTACAAATAGGGTTGACATGTCACCCCTATTTGTAATAATCAACCCAATTTGTAACAAAAGCAGTTTCAGAAAAATGAATTTCGACAAGGAAAAAAAGAAAATTGCCCCAAAAATACAAATATGCATATTTCATTAAGATTTCAACACATACGGCAAAGTGTTTTTGAAAATTAGGTTTTGTTACAAATAGGGTTGATTGTTACAAATAGGGTAATACATACATGCTTATGACCACACATGTATGTGGTGGTAATAAACTTTGAAAATTATAGATACTAGCTTCACTGTTGTAATATTCTAAACACCTTTTATCAGTTTCTTTCGTCTAAAAAATGATTTCACCGTCTATAATGATATATAACACTTTCCTCTCCCTTGCGAACCCTTCATTAAATCCCCTAAAATCTCTTTATCCGTTCACACACACTAGTACTGCTGCGATTGCTGTGTCGCTCTAGTGACATCGCCTTATTGAGATTGGGTCAGTGAAGACATCTTTCAAACCCATACTGGGCCAGTCAGCCGCAACTTTACATATCTGATCGATGCAGCCATACTACCGTCGATATTTGAATTCCATATTTGATCTAAACTAGGGCAAGGACTCGCACACAGATCTGCTGCTTTTCAAAAATCCTCAGGGCTTATGTATAAACTTTATTTATACACGAGCAGGGACTTATCTTCACATTAATAGTGCAATTGATCGGAACAAATGTCGTGAGTTCATTCTTATTCACATGAATGTGATTAAAGTGAATTATTATTTCATCGAATGGCAAATATTGATCATTTGGTATGACTTGCTTCACTTCAATAAAGATCGTGCCTTCTCAACGGCGGGAGAAAAAGATAAAGAAGCTTAAGAGCTCTTCATGTGCCGCGGGTTCAGAACAGCAAAATATCCGTTATTTGTCAAAAGTAGGTAGGGCGGGGAAGGGCGGTTATATTGTTAAATCATAGATTTTAAAGATATTCATTTCCATGACGACCACTGGATATCGTTTAAAGAGAGATGATGTAGAGATCGGCCCTTTTCAAGCTTTAACTTTCTAAACAGTCGGTGACGTGCGTCATAACTCTCAAGTTAATCTGTCTATTATTGTGACTCCTTGATACATGGAGAGATTTTGTCTTCACAGTCGAACCTTCATCCATGGTAAAAGTTCCCCTTAGGAGTTTGAGGCTTTGTAAATTTGATTTCCAATGTCAGAAACATTATCTATTCGATTTTCTATGTACTGGTGTATGCAGGCAGTGATTTTCTATGTACTGGTTCATGCAGGCTGTGATGATCATAACAAAGATAAAAAAAAAAGTTAATTCTCAAAGAAACATCTTTGCAGCGCAATATCCATAATTGGCTAAATGGTTTCAGAAGTACCTTTTTATCAAACGTTGCAAGGTTACTCTCATATGACAACAAAACATTTGGGTTGACATTTGATGAAAACTGGAAATGCAGTTGCCAAAAAGACGAACGTGCCTTGAAAAATCACTTTTATCACTCGTTTCCAAATAGAACATAGTGAGCTAGCGTGAATTATAATAAATTAAACGGTGAAATTCATTCTTTGGACGAGCATTAGTTATTTTATAGTTGGAGTTGGATGAACTTAATTATTATTTTGTGATTGTATGATTTGATATTCGGCAGTCTAAAAATGGTATTGTACTTTGTGGCCACCTGACTACAACATCCGGGTATTTTATATTGAACGCCACCAAGGGCTTGAAAAATAAATTGCAGTGCACTTTATCGCCGCGAGTGACACGAGCGAAGAAAAAGAGTTGGTTTTTTCTGTCAAAATGAGATGGAGATTGCAGGGCAGAAATTAAGCTTTAAACTGCATATTTCAGTATCTTGAGCTTTGTCAAAACCACGCCCAATTCGAAATCTTGTGAACGTGCGGTATTCACCGTCTGTTCAGCCGCTGCCTACCTGTAAACTCGTCCCTTGCTACGAGTTGTGCAACAACGGCACACCATTCTATCAGACTACGTCGATCTAGCACTCAGACTCAGAGAGCTTTCGTTCACAACAGCAAGAGATTTAAGTGAAGAAATAATATTCATTGACAGGAGTTACAGAAAAGGGGAGTTGCCTGAGCCGCACTTGCGACGCGAAAATGGTTCAGGAAAGTACATTGTCTGAGACTACTTGGTGTAACAACACAAGTTACTGTACCGACCCGCTGCTTTCTCGTAACGACACAGCTATCCTACCAGGCGGCGGAACTTACATTGCTTCTGCAGTTCGCATCGCCATCTTCGGCGCCTTGACAATCTTAGGCAACATTTTAGTCGTCTTGTCGATCGCGTTGAACAGAGATCTTCGAGAAACGAGATACGCGTTTATAATGAGTTTGTCGACTGTGGACACGCTGACTGGTTGCTATATCATGGTTGGTGCCGTATACAATAGCTCACCGCAACTCTTGAATCATAAAAATTTTTCTCCTTGTTTCACGATTTACAGCATTCTATTTGGGTTCTGGGCCATTAGTGTATTCCACATGGTTCTTATCGCCATCGACCGTTATTTGATAATCACAAAGCCCTTCGCTTATGATGTAATAATGACGCGATTCCGATGCGCCTGTTTCATCTCCAGTGCCTGGTTTGGAGGCATCCTTGTCGCTGTCCTGCCTCTGATGGGATGGAAACCGCTCTCACCAGCCGTCGGTGACTGCAGCACCATTTCGTCCTTGATGAGCGGAGAGTATCTCATGTTTGTCTGCTTTGGTGTCTTTTTCTTGCCTCTGTTCATCATGTGCGTCCTGTATGGACGACTGGCCCACGTTGCCGTCCAACAGCGCAGGAAGATACAAGCCCTTCACGTCAATCTGAACGCCCCACCGGTTGCTGGAGTGTCTATGGCCGTCAGTGGGGACGCTCCGCCGATTCAAACTTCTTCGTCCGGGAACCAGATCAGCGATAGCGGTGTCGCCCAGTCCTCGCAATCGCAACAGAGTCGCTTGAAGATATTCAAGAGAGAGATGAGAACAACGCGGACTCTCTTCATGATTCTGGGTGCTTTCACTTTATGCTGGATGCCATTTGCTTACATGTTAATAACGGAATGCACCCAGTATGGTTTTTTCAACAGCACGCTGAACGACGTTGCATTTTCCTTAAGCATGTTAAACTCGACGATCAATCCGCTTTTGTATGCCCTCAGAGACATACCTCTAAGAAAGACATTTAAGAAAATTCTCAAGTGCCAAAAAGTGTAAACCTCGAATTGCGCCACTCCTAAATTTCATAATTGTCGCCTTTGCCATGGTGTGTTGTCGAGCTACTGTGTTTTCACAGGGCGTCGTATTTTCAATCCAGATTTCATGTTTTCATTTTTTTGAGTGACATGTGTTTGTAACAGTCTGGTTAGAAGCTACTGTCTCATTTAACTGCCCTACGTTAGATACTTTGTTGTAAACTCACGCACCCTTCCTGACATTGTTGGAAGTTAAATTTAAAGTACATATGTAAAATATAAGCTTATATTCCGAAATTAGAGCTGCGCCAGTCTCGCTGCTATCTCAACGCGGGCTCAATATTTTTCAGGCCAATACAAAATGAATGACAAAAGAGACAAGATTTGGCCTAGGTTATGGTTCTCATGTGTGTATTATAAAATGCGACTAATAGGGTGAAAATGAAACATAAAAGTCTGGTTTTAGTTCAGAAATCTGAAATTCAAGATGTAATATGAAATTTTAGTATTTATCTTATAATTCCTAATCCGGCTCGGAGAGCTTTGACATAAGCATAGCATTACTTGAAATTTGACGACTTGGATGAAACCCCCGATATGAAAATTGTAGAACTACCATTGGATGTTAATATCTCATGGATAAAAAAATCAGTTAAATTCACGTGCATCTCTCCCGAAAGTGGGTACTGGTCCGAGTATACGATCATTGAGTAGCATCAGCGCCCTCAACATCCGGAAGACAAAGTTGTCGCCTTTGCAAACTGCGGACAGTTTGTCTTTTCTGAACTGCAGGGATTGCATTCCTCGATGTAGACTACTGTCAAGCAGTGTCGAAAGCACGTTTTGTTGCTAGTGGAAGCAACGCTTGTAGAGGAAAGAAAGTTAAAGTCATATACTGAAATATTGTATGGACAGAACTGCTATTATGTTTGCAAAAACTACCCTTAAAACTATTTTCGGGCATTAGCCCGCCATGCGAGGAAAAGCCCGACATTGAGATCGGGGCTATCAATAAGGGTAAAATGAATAATTGATTAACCGTTTTTTAAGTCAAGTAATTTTCTTCTAAAACTACAATGAATGTCCTTTTGCGTTTTAATTTTTACGCTGGACAAACCGTTTTATGCATTTTTGGAATTGTAACATACATTCATTTCCTTGTAAAATCTTTCAATTTCTGTAGTATGAAAATAATTAAAACACGGTACACCCCATAAAGCGTCGTTTCACTTACAGTAACCACTATACTAGTGTTTCAATTATAATTCATTCTATAGTTCACTTAGTCGAATGGCCTCTCGTCACAAAATATCAAATCGATTGTAATTTTTCAGCAGTCAAAGGGATTCTCAACTCGTGTATCAAATATTTGGCGTGCGTTATACCTAGTTTCATTCAATAAGTACATCGCATATTTAGGTGTCAGTTTCAATGTTATATTTGCCGTGAATCAACGTCCTTTCTACTTGATGTATCCACAGAAAAACATAGATAGAGTGGCAACGGGTATTGTTTAAGGCGTGAAGCGGTTACGTAACCCATCCATGTTCGCCTCGCCTCAGGTTGCTCTCGCCTCTCTTTTCCGAAGAGTGCCGACCATGCATCCTTCGGTAATTTTCGGATTTTCGCCAATTGTTAAGCGAAAGTATGTTCGGCAAAGTTTGTGTTGTTGTCGTGTGGTGCTGAGCGGAATTGACGTGCTGGCGAAAACGGGAGTGTTTTGAGCTTCAGGAAAGTGAGTTTTACCGTTTTAAAAATTCCTCTCATATTTTTATGAATATATAATGAGTGTTTTGAACCAAATTTGAAAGTCTTTTATCGATACTGTCTGGTTTTACTCAATGGTTTACGGTCAGTCATACCGTCTTTTACACGTGCGTCGAGGAAGGACATGTTTATGAAACTGCTGGCGTGTTATGTTTTGATTGGCGTGAAGCAGTGTTTCTGGCCTGAGAGCTCACAAAGTAACTATGGTTGCTACGCGACTGGCAGTACGATGCCATCTCGTCGTATTTTTCGCATAATCTCGTGTAATTATCAACCACAAACAAAGCCTCCAAAAAGTTTAACACCTTTGAAGCTCATTTTAATATGAAAAGCCAATAGTCTACCGAGACGACCATGGAACAAAAGGCATGCAAGCGTTGCGACTCTGGCTATGTTTCTCTGTGATGTATCTCACTTCTCATAGCATTTTCGCTTATCTATCTATCTATCTATCTATCTATCTATCTATCTATCTATCTATCTATCTATCTATCTAAGTATAAATGTCTTTATTTATTCATTTATCTTATTTATTTATTTGCTTAGGTATTTAATTATTTGTTTGTTGTTTATTTTTTTGTCTACTCATTTTTAAAGCTTGAACCTGTATCGCATCAGAGTTGATCATCAAGTCTCGTAAAATCGCATTATTCTATAGCATAGCATAACTTTTACTAAATTACTTACCGAAGACTGTATTTCATTCTCTCTCAAAGTTCAAGTGATCGTTTAATTTTTTAACATTTCAAGATATTAATATTAGCTCATTCATCATTTTGATGCATGAGATAATAACAAAAATGGCTGAAAACAAAATCAGTGAAAACAATTTTCCAAGTGGAAAAATGAGGAAGTCTCCTTGGCACGATGAATAAGAATCTTTGACGACCCCATGGGAGTCCGGCATCACCGAACAAAATTTTACAGAAATAAAAGTGGTCAAAATAATTAGAGGACACTCTAATTTTGACCGAAAGTTACGAAAAAGGTAAATATATTCTGTAACCATTCATATTTAAAAGCACGTGATCAAATGGGTCTGCTTCGCTTCAGACGATTCGACACTCTAGTTGTCAAATCCCTTCTGTTTGTCGACCTCACCCATTTTTTGTGAGCGCATCCTCCAATTACGTCTGCTAATACAGTTGTAGGACATCGAAGACAAATTGAACGAACCTAAAGATGAAGATTAGAGAGGACTTACCTTGTATTCGTGACGGATGCATTGCCGCGTCTCTTTATACAGGTGGGGGAAAATGTATTTGGTCTAGCGGATGTGGCAACTGCGCTGAAAGATTTCTTATCCCCTCACTGAAGTGAAAATTAAATATTAATTCTTCTCGAACATAAACTGAGGGCCCTGATTTTGTGCAAATACCACCATCTGTTTTTGTCAGTAGCCCCCAAGAATTTAAAATATATATATATATATATATATATATATATATATATATATATATATATATATTATATATATTATATATATAATATAATATAATGTAATATAAGACCCATATATAAGACCCATATGTATAATATAAGACTTTTGAATGAGTGATTCTTGAGAAGCCAGTGACCGCAACAAGGGCATTGTTCCCAATGAAAAATTTGCTTCGAGTCATGTGTTGGTTGGAAAGCACAATCACTACTGAAAGCGTGTCTTGCTGAGACGCCTATCAGACTCGGAACGTACAACCTACAGTGAGCGTGATTTTCGACAGTATTATTGCCGCAATATTTAATTGGCAAAAGACAAATTGCCTATAATTGCTCATTATTTTTTCAGCGCTTTGATCTATCGGAATAAGTTGCAGAAAATCTTGGCACTGCATTATTTGGCAAGAAATGGTAAACAATTCACGTACAGATACACCCACGCTTAGTGAGCCTTTTGCCGATATACTTATTACATGTTGATTTGAAAAGATTAACAATGTTTTTCTTCGCAAATCTATAATACTGCACATGTAAGTTGAAACCAGATATGAACTTAAAACGCTCATGTGTTTCAGTAGATATTGCATTTTTTTGTAAAGTTAAACTTTTGTAACATGTTTACAACATGAACGAGTTATGATCAATATCATGAACGACATTCACCACAAATTAATTCCAAATGTCATTAAACATATGTAATTAGCTGAAATAAAGATGCTTAATTTATTTGACTGCTGTCATTTTGATTTCAAGCAGGACAGACACATTAACCACATTTTAAATCGGGTGCAAAAATCTTCAGAAATTTCCCATAAAATCACCGTAGTTTAGCAATTCATTGACAGGACACTTGTTAATATTTCTCGGTAAGCTTATAGGCAAAATATCTGTCACCTTCATATATGTAGCAAGTGTAATCAGATCTGGTACAGTGATTTTCACTTATATTACTAATCACAAAAGGTCATTAAATATGCAAATAAGCCATTAATTGACACGGCTAAACGCTTCACAGAAGAGTAAGATATCTGTCAGATCAATATCTGTAGCAGCTTCCGTCGAGTTTGGTAAAACAGTCATGACATATGCAAATGAGACATTTCTCAATGTGACACAGCTCAATGCTTCATAGTACAATCAGACATCTACCAGATCAATATCTGTAGCAACTTTCATCAACTTTGGTGTTATAATTTCGTAGGTATATTACTATTATAATATATGCAAATAAAAAACATGAAATAAGTTGACACTGCTAAATGCTTCACAGAGCAGTCAATATCTGTAGCAAGTTTCATTAAATCTGATGCTGTAATTGCGGAAGTACATAGTTCATAATATACAAAGAGCCATTAATGAACTTGACACTGCCTACTGCTTCACAGAACAATCATATATTTGTCTGATCAATATCTGTAGCAGGTTTCATCAATTTTCTCACAGTACTATCGGAGTTCAATCCCTAATTACAAAATTTCATATAATATGCAAATGAGCTGTTTATTAACTTGACATTGATATGTGTAAGGACAGGCAACAAATCAACAACTCCTTCATAAAGGAGAATTCACCGCAGGGGCAAGTTTTTGAAACTATATAAACGGTACTCAGACTGTTTACGGAGTAGATAAACTCCACCAATCTCAACCGTGCCCTCCATACGCTCTAAAACAGGTGTAGCACCTCCAACAGGACAGATTTCGGACTCTCAAAGTTGTCAAATAATTTTCGTTGTTGTTTTACCACTTGTTTGGGCTCATTTTAAAGCTCTTGAAATAAGTTTTCACCGCCTAAGTTTTGTAAAAATCGAAAACTTTTTTTTTCCATAGAGATGCCAACAGCCCTTTGTTGAGGGACCATGAGTCAGGACCAGGGGTACTCCAATAAAAAGGTGTAGGGGAATGTGTCACCCACATATGTCATTTTTCTGCAATAATCAAGTAACAAGTCCATATACATGGGTCACTTTTTATGGAAGAAAAAAACATACGGTCGATAACAAAGGAAATATCCACATAAAGTCATTTCAGAAAAACCTTAACATGCAGTAAAATAACGGTAAGAATCCCCCTAATCTGTCGAGAAAATCCCTAACAGTGGGTCATATTCTTATTTTGGAATAGTCGGGTAGATATTTTCAACTTGGGCGGCAATCTAGCGCCCCCTGCATGAAAACAGTGGGAGTGCCGCCGGGGGTGAAGAGAGAAATGGCGGCTATTTTGAATTTCAATTACTGCTTAATTTTGGGTAATTTGTTTCCATGGTACCAAAATTTGAGTCCCTGTGTTTTACAAACACAACAAACAAAACCGTTCTAATTTGAAGACAAATACAACTTCTTATTCGTTCTTTATAGTATATGGAAATAATCATAAGAAACAAATAAACAAACACACATAAACAAACAAGCGAGCAACAAACAAGGAGCCTGAGCTCCCTATGGTGCAATCAACGTTCAGTGTTTATTTGGATGACGTCATAGACCCAGGGTTGCGTTTTCTGCCTTTCAAATCCTGGTGTAACCTGCTAGATTATCATCGGTTATCTCATGATAGTTGAAAAAGGTGAAACCAACAAAATGAACATTTAATTCAAAGTTGTAAGAAAATGTAGATATAAAAGCTCATGCTATAAAAAGTATCCGACCATTAAGTATTGTTTACTTTGGATGGTATCATGACAGGGTTTTCACTAAGAGCAGAAATTTAAAGTACAGGGTGAGAACACGCGGGAAGCTGAAGGGGAAAGTGTCAGAGGGGCTGTCCCTATCTTGCATGGAAAATGTTGAGAAATTGATGTGTGCAATGCTGCAGTCTGGTTTAATCTTAGAGGTGTTTTCAATTTGTATTTTTACTTAGTAAAACTGTTGGAACACCTAAGGGGAGAGCACGAGAGAGGGGTGTCCCCCCCCCCCCGCACCGAAAATTTTGAGAAATTGACGCGTGAAATGGTGCACTCTGAGAGGTGTTCCAATTCGTTTTGCACTAATAATTGAGTAACCCCCTTCTTTCTCTCCACATTTGAGCAACCTCCCTTGTAGCTTTCAGATTTTTGAGTGACCCCTTTACATTCCTCTGACCTCCCCCCAGGCCGTAAATAATGACGGCTCGCTAAACGGAGTATTTTATGCTGAACATTTTGCTCGTACAGCGCGACTTTATTGTGTTATGACGCCCACAGCTGATGTTGATAACAGTAATTTATTTATTTATTTATTTATTCAGCTTTGACATAAAGTCAGGATGAGTCGCACAGGTGACTAACACCTATACAAAAGCAACCCTCCACAAAAACACACATGTAACAAGTTACACATACAAAATTAAAAACAGAAAAGACAAACGCAGAATAAAACAGTCATAAAAAATACAAGAAATTTCAAAACAGAACAAAACAAAACAGAGAAATTAACAGAGACGGCAATTTTTACAGTGGCACTTTCCCACCCAAGTACAAGTGTTATCAGATAAAAATTATTGTTTACAAACCCGTGTAATGTTTTAATAAAATAGACTTGTATGACCTAACACTTGTTGAAGATTTGCCATGAAAGGGCATAACACTACTCGAGTAAAAAGCTCTGTTAAAAAACGAGCAACGAAAACACATTCAGTTTTAAAAAATGGCATCTTCATGGAAGTGTCATCAGGAGATTTAAATGTGACAAACTGGCTTAAATTTAAGTCATACATACCAGTAAAACATTTAGCTAAAAAGACACAGTCATTTAATTCTCTCCTGTAGCTCAATGGGAGCAAATTCAATTTAATCATACGCTCTTTGTAATCCATCTCCTGGGGATATCCAAGAATGTATTTTGTGACTCTCCTTTGGACACCTTCAAGATGAAGCATTGATTGCTTAGTCGTGACAGCCCATGACTGGGATGAATAATCAAGAATACTACGGACAAGGGATAAATACAGTTGGAGTTTCATTTTAGTGGAACAGGTGTGGCCACATGTACGTTTAATCAGTCCCAGCATGCGGTTTGCTTTTGTAACAGATATATTGATATGCTTATCCAAAGACATATTTGAAGAAACTTCGACTCCAAGATCACGGATGCTGTCAACTTTTTCTAGGGAAACACCACGCATTGAATAAGTATAGGTAATGGGGTTGCGTTTTCTACTAATGGTAAGGAGCTTGCATTTTTCAGCATTGAAAAGCATGCTCCATTTCTCACTCCATGATACTAAATTGTTGATATCACTTTGCAGTTTTAGACAATCAGAAATGTCGTTGATTTCATTGATACATTTGGAGTCGTCTGCAAAAGTGCAACCATTGTGTTTGAACTAACATGGTCTGGTAAATCGTTAATATCACAGAGTAACATATAGACAGAGTCGCAACACTTGCATGCCTTTTGTTCCATGGTCGTCTCGGTAGACTATTGGCTTTTCATATTAAAATGAGCTCCAAAGGTGTTAAACTTTTTGGAGGCTTTGTTTGTGGTTGATAATTACACGAGATTATGCGAAAAATACGACGAGATGGCATCGTACTGCCAGTCGCGTAGCAACCATAGTTACTTCGTGAGCTCTCAGGCCAGAAACACTGCTTCACGCCAATCAAAACATAACACGCCAGCAGTTTCATAAACATGTCCTTCCTTGACGCACGTGTAAAAGAGGGTACGACTGACCGTAAACCATTGAGTAAAACCAGACAGTATCGATAAAAGACTTTCAAATTTGGTTCAAACACACTCATTATATATTCATAAAAATATGAGAGGAATTTTTAAAACGGTAAAACTCATTTTCCTGAAGCTCAAAACACTCCCGTTTTCGCCAGCACGTCAATTCTGCTCAGCACCACACGACAACAACAACACAAACTTTGCCGAACATACTTTCGCTTAACAATTGGCGAAAATCCGAAAATTACCGAAGGATTCATGGTCGGCACTCTTCGGAAAAGAGAGGCGAGAGCAATCTGAGGCGAGGCGAACATGGATGGGTTACGTAACCGCTTCACGCCTTAAACAATACCTGTTGCCACTCTATCTATCTTTCTCTATGGTAATATATAACAGGAACAACATAGGCCCCAGTATTGATCCCTGGGGTACTCCGGACGATACATTACACCACTGTGAACTTGAGCCCTCTACAACAACTCTTTGTTTTCTGTTTGACAAATATGCAGTGAACCACCGCAGTAAAGTGCCATGAAAGCCGAAAGATTTGATTTTGTGGATAAGAAGGTCATGTGGAACGGAATCGAAGGCCTTTGAAAAGTCGAGATATATTATATTGACTTGCCCTGACCGATCGAGGATTTTCCCTACATGATGAAATATTTGTACAATTTGTCGTGGAACGTCTTTTAGTAAAACCATGTTGCATATGATGGAGAAATGGTTCAATATGTGGATAAATGGAGTTAAAAATACATCTCTCGAAAACTTTGCTACAAATACACAATAAGGAAACAGGCCTGTAGTTAATGACGTTTGATTTGTCAGACTTTTTGTGCACCGGAATAACATTAGCTGACAGCCATTCATCGGGTAGTGCACCTGTTTCTATCGATTTGTTGTATAGTGAACACAATGAAGGTGCTAATTCATGTGAGCACTCTTTGAGAATTCGGGCTGGCAATTCATCAGGCCCGCTAGCTTTGTTTGTATCCAGATGTTTTAAAATATGTTCGACCTTCAGTTTGTTAGGACATGATGTGCTTGTCTTTTCAAGAATGAAATCTCATCCCTAAACATATGTCTGTCGGTATGACATTTCGTCATCTGACTTGATCTTCATCACTGATAGGATTACAGAATGGTTTAGGACACTGCGTTTCACACTCACAGCACTAGCTACCAAGCAACTCCATGGCGATGGCTTGCCCCCAGGCTTTTGTCGAGAACTATTTACAACATTGGTGTGGGATAATAATGATTTTGGTGAAGAGACGCTCAGTAGTAAGTAAAGCTCATTACTTATGTCTCAAATATCACAATAGTTCTGCTTTTGTTCATGTAATTCGCAATATGTTACTGTTGGTGTTATCTTTACTATCCTTTGAACAATGTCTGTTCTAGGGAAAGAAACAACTCACAGCGCAAATGGAATTATAGTTCAGAGAATCCTGGCGATGACATTGACAGCAACTCCTCGATATCACCGAGTCAAAGCAAAGGACGCTTCCAGTTCCGGCCACTGATATCATTGAATACCATGGCAGACCACGACACGGCCCTCCAACGTCAGATTGTACATCATGAACTATATACTTATCACTGGCATCGTCTTCTAGGCAGTCAAGGTCAAATAACACAAATAAATGCACAACTCATTGGCCTTGGGAGACAGAATGTAACTGCACAAGCTCTTGTTGGTCTTCATGTGTTCTCAGCTTTTGACAGTGTAGCCTAAGTGCTTTCAGAGGCAAGGGCAAGGCCAAGAAGAAGATGGCAAATATGTTGGCTAATGATACCTATACAAGTACATTCCAAGAACTTTAGGCAGATGGACACAGAAGTTTGATGAATGTTTTTGAAACCTTTAAAAAGTACAACGCTTATGTAGAAGACTTTGAAATGATATTGCTTGTTCAGAGGACTTTGAAATGTTGTGATTGATACAGGAAAGAAGCGGACTTGACCAGAAAAACATTACATTGCAATCTGGATCGGAAAGAAATGTCTAACATATAGAAAAGAACGTACATAATAGGCTATGGGACTGATCTTGGTGTACGCTCAGTCGAACAAATTTCAGTTGTCTTTCGATTTACAAGTATACTGAGATCTGTACATTTCATCACTCTCTTTAGATGTAGCTGAAGGACTTTGTAAGCAAGAAATACATCTAAGTCTAGACGAAATAACCAGAGTGTCAGCGTGCTCCTTTTCAGCTTTTGTTCATTTATTAATTCATATCGTTTATTTAAAAATAATTTGTCATGTGAAAAGTATTCGAGATGTATAAATATCGAGATATTTAGATTATTTCTTTGTAAATTTAGAATTTCAAATCATAACCTACTGACTGAGAGTGGACGTTTTGAAGGTTTGCCAAGAGAAAACAGAATATGTCAGTTGTGTGATTTGCAACAAGTTGAAACAGAATTTCACTTCTGTTTAGTTTGTCCAATTTACAAGGAAATAAGAAAGAGATTCCTCTTGCCATTCTTTTATGATCAACCATCACTGACGAAATACTCTAGTCTTTTAAACTCGGAAAATACTCATACCATAGTAAACCTGGCAAAGTTTATTTATTATAGTTTCAAACTAAGGGGTAGCCTTTTAGAGAAAACTTGACTTTCTTCACGTTTATCTCTGTACAATTTCCATTGTAGTTCTTTCACATTAAGCCCCACTATACTTGTCTGTATATTTATTTTTCAACCTATTGTATGAAAGGCCGGTGGCCTAAGATATTGAATAAAATTATATATATATGTATGTATGTATGTATGTATGTATGTATGTATGTATGTATGTATGTATGTATGTATGTATGTATGTATATAATCTGAGAAAGATTAACAGGATTGACAGAAGGATTTCTTTGAACGCATCTGCCATATCTACTGGATCAAAATATAAAACAAATACATTTTCCCCCACCTGTATAAAGAGACACGGCAATGCGTACGTCACGAATACATGGTAAGTCCTCTCTAATTTTTATCTTAAGGTTCGCTAGATTTGTCTTCGATATCCTACAACTGTATTAGCAGATGTAATTTGAGGATGCGCTTGAAAAATAGGGAGAGGTCGACAAACGGAGGGGATTTGAGAACTTGAGTGTCGAGTTGGAGAATCGTCTGAAGCGAAAAAGACCCATATAAGGACCTCGATCTCGAATAAGAGATTCGTAAGGAGCCAGTGACCGCAACAAGGGCATTGTTCCAAATGAAAAATTTGCTTCGAGTCATGTGTTGGTTGGAAAGCACAAACTACTGAAAACGTACAGTGTGCGTGATTTTCGACAATTTGATCGCCGGCTATGTATGTAATTTGCAAAACAGAAATGGCCTATAATTTGTTCACTATACTTTCAGGGCTTAGACCTGTCGAATTAAAATGAAGAAAACTTTTGGTACTGGATTATTTGGCAAGAAAAGGTGAACAATCCACTTACAGATAAACCCACGCTGAGTAACTCTTTTGTCGATACATTTGTCACGTGTGGATTTGAAAGT
Source organism: Ptychodera flava (assembly GCF_041260155.1). Classification (NCBI taxonomy): domain Eukaryota; kingdom Metazoa; phylum Hemichordata; class Enteropneusta; family Ptychoderidae; genus Ptychodera; species Ptychodera flava. The sequence goes on from NC_091946.1 coordinate 32,533,951, forward strand.
TTAACGTTTTTCTTAGCAAACCTACAAAACTTTTAGTTGAAAAAATGAATCGAAGAACATTTCAAGTTTCTGACTTACATCGGAATTAGCCTCAATTGGTGGGGCTATTGAATGTTCATCTAGTCCATCCTGTCTAACGGCGACACTGTAGCCGAAAATGACGATAAAATATTCACTCCAGGCAGCTTGTGTCACAGATGGTAATCTAGATACAGTCGCCACTTCTCCCAGTGTGCGGCTGAAGAAATGTTCTCGTGATTGCCGAAAGCGGGAAGGAACCTCGTCGTATTCAGTTCAAGGCAGGCACGCGGAACTGTGCCATTAATTTTGTTTATTTTGAGTTCGATGCGGCTTGCATATATATCTCTAATGTACCATAGTATATGCAATCACTAATTACTGAATAAGTATAAGACAATCATGATAATGGTGACGTTACTTTAATGAAATTTGCTACAAATATTGATTGTAAAAAGTTTAATAATATTTAAGTCAAATTATTTTTGGAAAAAAATTAATTACGAAGGAGGCTGAATCTCAGTGACTTTACAAGCTTAAAGGAACAAAGTCGCCCATTTTTCATGACTTTTGTTTGATACGAGATGCTATTTATATTGTTTGACATGTTGAAAGATACGGAATAAATTGGTGATCATGCATATATTCGACCCCGGTTTTAGGCAAATTAAAGGAAACCATCGCGAGAATGAATTAATAGTCATGACCACAAATTCATTCTCGCGATGATTTCATGTGTCGTGTCTAAAACCGGGGTCGAATATATGCATGGTCACCCATTTATTCCGTATCTTTCAACATGTCAAACAATATAAATAGTATCTCGTATCAAACAAAACTCATAAAAAATGGGCGACTTTGTCCCTTTAAATATTATTTAAATTTAGACAAAGTCTCTTGTCGTTGAGATTCGGGCATGGGAAGTTTGCATGGGCAGTCTTGTGGTACCTCCATAGTAAATGAGGAAAATTTACATTATTACATGCTGAACTCAAGCTGTCTGACAATATCTGATCATGCAAATCAGCAAAAAACAATCGACGGTGGGAAATTTGAATATGGCAGGAGTTCTAAGAACTTTCATGCTAATTAGCCACTCATCATTACAGAGATTGAAACTGATGATATAAGCTTCATTTTAAAGAGCGGTATTATAAATGTACAGTGTGTGTTGCGTCTCGACTTCCACCGAATCAAGCAAAGTGCACGGTGCGCTGTTACACTAGTAATGAAATGATTTGTGTACACCATACCCAAATATGCTGCTTCGGAGATTTCTTTCACCATCGACCTCAACTCATTTTCACCAAGAGGTAAGTTACAGATCAATACTTTATCTGTGTATCGAAATTCGGAATTTGGACTTTGGATTAAATTCAGATCGGTAAGTTCAAACGCACCGACTGGGCAATTTTCTAATATGCTGGTTTAGGGACCCGTTAGCACCGCTATCAGTGCTAATACAGCATTTAAGCATCAGTGGAATGAGCTCTCGTCCAATCAGAATGGCGCATGGTAGCATGATATAATGTAATAACCTTTACGGCCCTGATCTCATTGTATCGGTCTTGCGGACCTCGGTTGTGTGGGCATACAGGCCAACTAGAGCCCTTACCTGTACAACCGAGGTCCACAAAACCAGTACCAGGGCGGTAAAGCGTTCATTATTTGTCTCAAGAAATGATAAATATGTAGTTAAAATAATATTCTTTAAAGTTTTGCGGATAAAAGTGCGTGCGATGTAAAAAACATTCATCGCTATTTGAAAAGGGGGACTCGGAGCCACCATGGCCGCATCCTGTCGCGGATTGATATGCATTATGACGCAAGTTGTTGACATTGAGAAGAACAGCGGAGGGGAATAACGGTGTGATGTAAATTATCGTTAATTACATTGAACATACCGCGAGGTCCGATCAACAGAAAAAAGTTCAGCTGAAAGAAATATGCCTTTGGGCCAGAGGGGAAATATTCAGTTGCTCAACGACAGGTGGCGGCATTGCTGATGTGGCATCGATTTGATTATATTCTTTCCTTTCATTTCTCGTCTTTCAAAAACGTAGAGCTGTCATCAGTAACGCGCTTAATTCACACTCACAGTGGATTTCTATAGAAATGTCACCTGATGTCGCTAGCTATACCGTCGCCACAACGATCGGGGCGAGGAAAAAATTATTTTCAAATCTCCCGCTGTCTTTCACGAAGGGAATGTTTGCGGGTGAAAACACACGTAGTGAACCAGAATCAGAATGAGGTTGTGCGATTGTACATACTTTGGAAAAAATAGTCTGGCTCCCTGGCCCATTTCTACCGCTGGCTGCGCTGCTAATGAAAATAGGGTCAGGTATGGGCTATTGTAAGCACGGCTGTCATTGGTCAATAGTACAAATGCAGTGATTGCGTTAAATGTATTTCCAGCTTGGAGCTACCTTCGAATTAAGATTTCCTTTGCCCATGGAGTCATTTTACTTCCATACATGTATTTTCCCGAACCAAGCATCCTATGTCGGTATTGAATGAAAAACGAAAAATCATTTAGTTTGAATCATTACCGTACTTGACAAAGGTATCGCCATGGTCACCGGGTCACGTCTGAGAAAAAGATCATGGATCATAATCATCATTTCACCGATAAATATCATCATAGAAGAACAGAGTCGGAGACTGAAAAGTGAAGCCGTGCAAACAACTACAGCTTTCGATGCTTCGTCATCTAATTTCCCAACTTGCCACTGTACAGATGTGCTGATCACAAGATCTTGTCAGGTGACTGTGCTCATTAATATGCATCAAAATTCTGACTGAAATATTACCCATATCTGACCCTATTTTAGCAGCGCAGCCAGCGGTAGAAATGGGTCAGGGGACCAGATTATGAAAAAAATAGTGTAAAGCGTGATTATTGTGAGGGCGCTTTATTCCATACCGTTACGGAGGAGCCTGGCTCGCGGTATATTATGTCATGTCCCTTTTATGACCTCAATCTTCTAACCGAATAACCCTTCACTAAGTCATTTAGTGACATTTTACCACTCGTTTGCTACAATAATGATGTCACACTTTGTGATAACAAACTCCCGCGTTTTGCAAGTTCAAGTAAAGTAATAGTGAAGAAGTTATCTTGTAGGTCAGAGTTCGAAAAGATTGGCATTCCGTGCAGTCACAACGCTAGTATTTTCCCATTTACCTAAAGTTCGCATGACCTTATACCAACTAGACGGCGTGGATAGAATTTACCGTTCGCAGTAAAGCCAATTTTTATACCATCTCAAAATTTGTGAAAAACCTAACGTACACTGCTGCATATTATCTTTTTTTTCCTTCAATATGAAATGTTTATGCCCGAAGATGCGACAGACTTACGTATTGTTACATTAAAAATCAAAAACGGAATCTTGTGCTGTCGGCAAAAGATGGCCTCCAATGTACAAACAGTTCAGAAGTAGAAAATACCAGGTATATACCGAATATGACAAAAGGGTAAATTCAACGCGAAAAGGGGGCGAATAGCGCTGAGCTCGCAAAGTAATTGGCTTCGCTTTCCATGACCAACTTTGCGCAGAGTCGACTTCTCTCGAGAAAATGAAGCATTGCCTCGATATAAGTTCACGAAACTCAATAATCGCATTCTTCATGAAATGTAAAACGGAAAGCACAATATGCCCCGAAGAGGAAGGATATGGCAAATATAGGCATCCTAAAGAAATTTCCATGACGACTATTTGATACAGATTGTTAGTTTTTGCACAAAAGAGCTGATTTTGAGGGATGATTCTATTTCTACTTTCGAACCTTGCACATGTCTTTGTCAACATTTCGTTGCTTAAGCTTGTCAGTCGAGTCAGAAAACTTCATTTCTCGAGGACGGTTTAATCCGGGTGTAATTTGAAAGATTACCCATCGCCAGTACCTTTACAATGACCATACCTTGATCATTAGCAATGCACCACTTTCCTCCAGAAGACCTTGAGACTTGTCATTGAGAATCAGCAAGGCAAATTATGGCTCATTTCCATTATCCCGTTTCTTTTCTTTCCATCAAGGTCACAACTGTAACGACAGACAACAAATCAACTACCACTTCTTAAGGTAGTATACGCCTCGAAAGTGAAACACTTAAACTTTTGCTCAAACTTTCCTCAAGGAATCTTTCAACCGTTCTCTTCAAAATCAAGAATGATAATCGAGGGTCACCGTGCAAATTTTGGTAATAGAGAAACAAATTACCCAAGATTTACCGATATTTGAAATTCAACATGGCCGCCATCCCTGTGTTAATTGTATCGGGAAAAAAGCGATTTTCGAAAAACTAAGACGATTATAAGTTTTCTTACAATGAGAGCTTCAAAATTATCCCCCACAAGTGGTAGCTCAGAAAAGCATTGGAAGAGTTTGAGAGCGCGAATATCTGTCCCCGAGGCGCATTCTACCTTAAAGAAGAACTCACCTCGGGGGCACTCTTTTTCTGTTGAGAGTTCACTTGAACACATTTTGAAGTATGAAATGGAAGTTAAGTTTCACATGTTTTAAAAGTTCACGTTGACAATGTGACGTATAGGACCATACCACAGGGTATGGCAGCCATTTTAGTTTTAAATACAGGCAACTTTGAGGTTGTCAAAGATTTTAAAGGGACTCCAAAATTATTATTCTTGACTATAAAGGCATTGTGTTTCGGGCAAAATACATGTATGAGCAAAAGTTCAAACCTGTGACTGAGGGGTGCGTAGCGAATTCCCTTGCACAAAAAATGTTTGAAGTTCATACATAGGGAAAAGCGTACCTGTCGCCCCGGCGGCGGAGGTAGGGGTAGGGGTGCCTTGGTTTCAGCACAGGTTTCTTGTTGCTATTGTTTATTTTTTTAATACATTTGACTATAATAGATGTTGCCAATCAAGATTTATACTTCGTCTTATCTCAGTACTGGTTTTGTAAAGATTTATTTTGCTCCTTCACTTTGTTATGTATTTGCACACAGAAAGGTTTGTCCTTTGACAATCTTACGCGAAGTTTCATCACTGTGTTTGGTCTATTATCTGATGTGTTTGATCGCCTATTAAATGTCCCAAAGCCAGATCCACTGTCACCAGATCATCACCGGATTAACTTTGACCAAATCAACAGCGAATGCACCAGCAAGTGTATAACCATAGACAGTAGAAGCGAGAACAAGCCCTTTCTTCTATACATATGCCATTTACTAGTAACCATTGCCAAGTGTAGATGGCTAATTTTACGTTCCAGTAGCATTAAACTGTCACGGTATGCTTCGTGTGTTTATACCATACCAAATATAGATTGCAATTCGGAACATGGAAATATTGGTATAGGGAGATGTAGTGGGTAAGATTGTCTAAAAGGTCTAATTTAGGTATTTTTGTAGAAATAACAATAAATGAAGCTTGTTTTCATGGTCACTTCTTAGCGAGTGGTCACCTCTTCAGGATGGTCACTTGGCACACAATACTGTGAGATTTTACATGGTACACAGATCGTCTACAGAACAGAAAACTCCACCGTACCCTCCGTACTCTCTAAAACAGGTGTAGTACCCCGCTTGCTTATGGTAGAATGCACCTCGGCCAGGGGAAAGAAGTATGCGGGACTCTGAAAATTTTCGAATAATTATATTTGTTTTACCGTTTGTTTGGGCTCATTTTGAAGCTCTTTGAATACGTTTCACCACCTCAGTTTTGTAAAAGACGAAAACTTATTTTTTCCCACTGAGTTAATCAAGGTCCTTTGGGTAGGCACTGTGAGTTTGGACCTCGGGGTACTCCCATAGAAAGATTCAAGCCTATGGTATGTGCCGCCCGAAAGGGTCATTTTCCTTCACCAAATAAGTCCCTAAACAAGGGTCACTTTTCATAAAAACATTGCATATGATCAGAAAAGAAGGAAATATCCGCATACTTCAGGAAAACCTTAACATGAAGTAGAATAATGGTACCTCACCCCCTAATTCGCCGAGGAAATCCTTAACAATGACCCATATTTGTATTTTGGAATAGTCAGGTAGATATTTTCAACTTGGGCGGCACAATATTCCCCGCCTGAAAATATTGGGAGTACCCCAGGGGGGTAAGGCAGGAATGGCGGTATTTTGAATTTCAAATATGGGTAAGTTTAAGGTAATTTGTTTCCATAGTTACTGTACCGAAATTCGCACAGTGGCTCAGAGTCTTATTCTTGGTTATGAAAGAGATAGGTTGAAAGTTTCCTTTAGGAAATTTTGAACAAAAGTTTAAGTCTTTCAATTTCCAGGCGCTAAGTGACAACTATTTACAGTTCTTACCGTGACATCGATCAAGATACTGAAAAATAGGTCTGTCAGCTTCAAAGAATAATGCTGGGACTGCAAAATCTGCCGTTGGTGGTGTAGTTGCATAAACTTTATCGTTACGTCTGTTTGTAAGATCCCGAGTTCTTTGAGATACCACTGTCCTTGTGGTCACTTTCGAAACGCATAGTACCTTAAATTTCGATTCCGGGCATTTCCATCTTAAAAATAGCCAATCACATAACTACTTCATTTTAATATTTCATTTCCACGAGTCATACATCGAAATCATGAAATATAGGTTACCTGTATTATAAAGATCCTTTTCGGGATGGACTTCTCAACCAATCAGGATGCGGAAAGGCAAATACATAAGATGACTGAAGGACAACATGTCAATTTCCTAAGCTGCTTAGAGTTGTGCATTTCAGGTAAAACATTCCGATCAACTTGCCGTCTTGTCAGTATCTACAGTCGTTCGTCACCTGAGCTTGTACTCGTATGTTAAGCTGTCGCCTTCCGGGAGCTTTGCGAAGACTTTCTTCGAACTTTAAAAGAACTGCAGAGATACTGAGCTGCCATAACCTGAAAACACAAAATCAGTCTCGCAAATAGGTCAGGAACGCTTGGTAAAGAGTAACAATCGTTACACGGCAGTTGATAGGGAACTGGAGTTGTGATATTCAAACATGGATGAGGAAGATCTGTCGCCTGCTCCTGTCACCACACCTTATTTATGTAACATCACAAGGTACTGTAATGATACGTTCTCGTTTCGAAACGACACGGCTACCGAATCGGGCAGGGCAACTGACTACGGGTCCGCTGCACGTATTGCCATCATCGGCGCCTTGACCATATTTGGCAACGTTTTGGTCATTTTGTCAGTATTATTGAACAGGGATCTCAGAGAAACGAGATACGCTTTCATTACGAGTATGGCAACGGTCGACAAACTGACCGGCTTCTTCATCGTATCGGGTGCCGTTTACAACAGCTCCCCGGGACTGCTGAATGAACATCCGATGCACTGCTTTACAATTTACTGCTTTCTGTTTGGGTTCTGGGCCATCAGCATATTCCACATGGTTCTCATCGCCATCGACCGCTACTTGGTGATCACCAAGCCGTTTACCTATGAGACAATCATGACGCGGTTTCGATGTGCCTGCCTCATAGCCGGCGCCTGGTTGGGAGGTATATTTGTTGGTCTCCTACCGCTAATGGGTTGGCGACCCCCCTTGCCAGCCGTGATTAATTGTGATGGACCCTCATTTGTCATGACCGGAGAGTATCTCATGTTTGTCTGCTTTGGCGTGTTTTTCTTGCCTCTGTTCGTCATGTGCGTACTGTACGGACGACTGGCCCACGTTGCCGTCCAACAGCGAAGGAAGATTCAAGCCCTTCACGTCAATCTGAACGCCCCAGCAGCTGTTGAAGTGCCCATGGCCGTCAGTGGGAACGCTCAACCGATTCACACCCCTGCATCCGGGAACCAGAGTAGCGAGAGCGGTGTCGCCCTGTCCTCGCAATCGCAACAGAGTCGTTTGAAGATATTCAAGAGAGAGATGAGGACAACGAAGACGCTGCTTATGATCCTAGGAGCATTCACCCTAAGTTGGATACCATTTGCATTCATGTTAATCGTCGAATATATGCTACCTGGTTTTTATGACAGCACCCTGAACGACGTTGCATTTTCATTTAGCATGTTAAACTCGACGATCAATCCGATATTATATGCTCTTAGAGACGTTCCTCTGAGAAAGACCTTGAAGAAAATTATCAAGTGTCAAAGAGTATAAGCATACTCAACGTTAATTTAACCTTTACAGGTATTATACCAAGGCGTTGCATACAACTTCAATTTCTTATTCTACTTGGCAATGAATGGTCAAATAAGTAAGCTTTCCCCCCTGTTTTAAGTCCGGACCCATGTTTAGTTAACATAACAAAATATCGCTTTTCGGCTTGCAGATATCTGCTACACAGTTGTCTACGAGAGTGACATTGTGTATCAGGCGTTATGCTTGGAAATCACACAATTCTTCCGACAAGTGGTGAAAGATAGAAATGAATAATCTTGATCATGTACGAAAAAAATCATCCTTTGGCTTTTCCAGTGATTATGTTATTCCGAGGGGAAGCTGCTTTAAAAAATCAGAGTTGAACAAATAACTCCTATGCTCAAGCAAAACCCCGACCGAAGGCGGATATAAACAAGATTTGAGTACAATGTGCAAAATATAGTACGAGCCGCTAGGCGAGTATTGCGGATTGTTCGCAAATCGAGTGTTTATCGCCTGCGAAGGGGATTATTGCTATTGCATTATGATGACATGAGTGTTTATGGCGTTTAGAGTTTCTTGTCTCCCTAGTATTAGCACCCTTAAGAGGAGAAAACAGAATCGAATATTGTGCGATCGTTGTCGAATGGAAATGCAGCTTTCGGGAGTGAATATTGTTGACGGAAACATGTAGCTCCTGTGCATAGTAGACCATGGCAGTGACAGCTACACAGTTCCTCCGCTAAAATTTGGTGGAGAAACTTTGAAGCGAAGCAGACGACAAAAAGTGACAACTCTGATTTGGCGAAACGCAGGCTAGATGCTCTAAGAAAGCAGTTCTAAAAGCAATATGCTAAACTTTTAACCTATACTCTTGTAATTATTCCCATTATCATTTAATTTCTCCTCATGGTGATTTTCATTTATCTTTTCGCTTTCTGTCTCTGCATTAATTACGCTATTTGTGGGATCAGTTTTAGCTATGGTAAAACGATTTTTCGCAATCGCCGGCAGGATATCTCAATCAATCAGAACGACGCATTGGCACAACTGACACGCTGTTATGATGATAAGATTCCCCATACAATCCATCTCCGCGTCTCTTGCTTACCACAGAAAATAAAAGTATTCCAATTTTCTCACTAACTGAAATTGTTAATGATAAAGGGCACAAATTTTACATTTAGTTACATATTTAGATATATGTATACTTTATGATATCTTAAGTATAATACTTATTTAGCGGGAGAATCGTTGTGAACAACAGAGAGCAGTCGTATGCAGCCAAGATGTGCCATCTTCATTCGAAACAATTTATGTATTTCGGTGTTACGGCAAAAAAACTGTATATTTATCTCTTACAGATCTTGTTCCGCTGTCTTATTGTTTGTTCTGTGTAAGCCGCGCCGATTTGCAAGCTTGAATGCTTGGCAATGTACATACCTGTACTTGATACTTAATGTATTTTCTATCAGTATGTCGAATTGTTCCCCTTTATTTGTAACCTTATTTGTGAAGAAAGTTACTCAAGAGTTAAAGTAAGACAGAAACTTAGTACAATTTCTTTATTTAGAATTGTACGTTTTTCATCATTTATGAGACTTTATGCCTTGGACAGAGATTTTGACTGTTTTTAATGTACGCACATCTGTTGAGAACAAAATGTAAAACGACACGTAAAAATGCACAGAGTTACGGTTGAAGGCGCCTCGGGCACAAATATTCGGACTCTCAAAATTTTAAAATTCTTTGCTGGTCTACACTTGTGGAGGCTCATTTTTGAGCTCTCGGAGAAGCAAAACATTTCGCCGTCTTAGTCTTTTTGAAAATCTATAATTTCATTTTCCCTCATAGATTTAACACAGGAATGGTGGCCGTTTTGAATTTCAAATATCGATAAATGTTACTAGGTAATTTGTTTCTCTAGCACTAAACTATGCACGGTTACCCTTGATTTTCTTCTGATATGGTAATAGAATTATTGACATTTTCATCGAGGAACTTAAGCAAAAGTTTAAGTCTTTGACTTTCGAGGCGCATACTACCTTAACTTTTGTGTGAACTGTAATCGGCTGAAGAAATTGTTTAAATGCTAAAGTCTCTACAAGACTGCTCTGTCATATGGTACCCCGCCTGTCTATATGTAACTATATAAAGACTTTAAAGAACCATTAACTGTATCTTTTTTCGATGGGGTAGTTTGAAATCAGATGCAACTTATGTGAAAGTGGTTACCAAAGTGTGACCACAGAAGGGTTTTTTTTATTCAAACATTGTGACGTACGCACTACTCAGATTTTCACAAATAATAAATTTCCGAGTTGAAACTCAAATATGGTCGCGGCAAACATGCGTAAGCGTCTGAATTCGACGGACCAAATCCAGCACTAAGGATTAAAATAGAGGCATTTGTAAAGACAATATGGCTTGATTACAGGAATCAAAAGGATCTGTCCGAAGATTGGATGGTATGCTATGTAAACTGCAAAAAGATACAGCTAATGGGGCTTTAAAAAACATTTAAGAGTCCAGGACCTTTACGTCCAATAACACCAATGTACTACGATGAGAACAGCAGTGAAATCGATGTTGATGTGTGTTTGTTTTGAAAGGAAAAAGTTGTTTTTAAGCATTTTTTCATGAATTTTGTTTGAGTTAAAAGCAATCGTGTTGTTTAACTTCTAGAAACATGCGAAATGCTGATCAACTGCACACAATCTTCAAGTTGACTCTGCTTGCAGCCAAACAAGACGGTTTCTACAAACAAATCACAAATGTTGATTTATTTCAAAATTTGTGTTATATTTAGATTATTTTCTTGTATTTTCCATTGCTTTGTTCCGACGACCCCCTGTCCCCATTGATGGAAGAAAACACATATCATCTGGTTCCTACAGACCGTTTCCTATACATTGGCAACTTCCAAAAAGCTCACGTGTGTAGTATACGCCTAGCAACAACAAACCTTTACTCCTTTTGTAGACATATTTTCCAGTATTTTTGTCATAGGTAGCAACTTTCAAAGAACGTTCTATATGTTGATTCATTTTGCTTTCTTGTAGTGTGAAATTCTTGTATTCTGACAATAAACCATTTGCCATGCTGTATATTTAGCATATTTAAGAGACTTCCACATTCCTCTTGTCACCCACACATTCTTTTGAACTGCACAGTAGCTATGGTTACAAATAATGGGTGTACTGAACCAGCTTAGATTTGAGACAAACAATAAGTGCAGTTATTTGTCATCGCGGTGGGCTGTCTTTTCCATCGGCAATTTTCTCCTGGAGTGTCAACAGTGAAGAAAGTATATCATATCAATGGGTGTTCACAGAAATATTACAACACAACTACAGCTATTATATTTAACATTAACAAGGCGAGAGTGTTGAATAATTTGCTGACTTCCCGAATTATTATCTTCAACCACAGGGCTCATCCACTGTTGTTTGCGTTACATTTAAGGCAGTATGCGCCTCGAAACTGAAAGACTTAATCTCTTGTTCACACTTTCATCAATGAAACGTTCAATCTGACATTCTCTTACCAAATCAAGAATAAAAATCTGGGGTCAACGTGCAAAGTTACAACGTTTACCGTCATTTGAAATCCAACTTGGCTGTCATCCTTTTGTTAACTCTATGGAGAAAAAATGAAATTTTCGATTTCCGAAAAACTAAGATGGTGAAAGTTTTTCTTATTTAAAGAGCTTTAAAATGAACCCCAATAAGTGGTAGATCGGAAAAATACTGAAAAAATTAGAGAGCTCGAGTAATTGTCCCAAAGGCGCATTTTACCTTAAGATTACTTTTCACGTTCTCAAAGCGTGTTGCCTTTCAATAATCTTTCAGAAATTTCGCTTTCCTGTTACTGTATTTCCAATTCGGAAATGCAACGTATATCCAAAGCCTTTCTGTTGGTACTGACGCCCTTGATGATGTGCCATCAGCGAGTTACCACACTGCGAATTCAAAGAACCTGACATTGTGAATGTTTCCTGTCCAATACAACCGTCGCGTGACAAGGGACTTTCCGTCGACCGTTCCCTGTACGACACATTTCTAAAACCTCCATTCTGTTCGTAATCACTTTCACATATGACATTCAACACTACTAGCAGAAACGGCGTTGATCTTAGTCTTCGGAATCACGCCGTTGGTACTTTTGTCACGCGATTTTATGTATTTTTTAAAGTGTGTTATATGGAAACAGAAAATTGTAATCGGATAAAGGTATAGTCACATAGAGCAAATTGAATCGCGAATAACAAGGTATACGCTGTTCTCCAAAATCTGCCCAAAGGCGATTTTTCTACACCATTGTCGTATCTCAAAAAACTCGAAAGATAAGTGCGCCTTCGAGGTCACTCAGTCTTCCATGTTGAATTTTGCAACTCTTAAAACCAATTTTCTTTTATGTTTATATTTTCATAGCAACTCTGCGCTTTCCCCAGCACGCGTGATTACGATCTTTATACAGGACCCAAAATATCGTCTACATCTTCACTTTCTGAATAGAACATCTTTTCAAATGCCCTCCGGGTTATTGAACTCCTGAAGATTATGTCAACTATTCTCAACTTAGAGATATATTAGACTTGTTCCTTACCATATACTATTTTAATATCGTGTAATTTCTATATCTCGTGTTCCCAGATGGATCTTAACATTATAATCCTTTTGTAGTCTATCACGAAGGCTGATGCTAATTCTATCATACGCATGGACCTTTCAACTCTAACATTTATATAAAAAAGGATTTCAAACTTTGTCCCAAATGAAAGTTTTGGATATCGCTCGTAGCATCAGTGATCATAATCAGAAAAGTGGGAAAAATACATCGTAACTCACAATTGTAGTGTTTATAGAACGGGGGAATTCTTTACTCCATTCGAAGAAAGCATAACGCGCCTTATGGGCGATCTGAGTATGTGAATAGAAGCAGTGCGTGCTGTATTTTGAAAGCATTGGTGATTTGAGTGGAAACGTCTTTCGTACAGTTATTTTTTTCGCATTTTCCATCATTTTTGTTCAAAACGAAATTCTGAAATTATCCTGTGAGCTTCAACGCTACCAAAGGGATATAAGTTAAATGAATGAGCAATTTAAAGGATAATCCCACTGTCATTAATCTTATGAATAAAAGATAACCTTTCAACAATCATGACAAAAATTATAATAACAGTAATCACAGTCTAAATCCCATCAATCATTCATTTTTATCACGATCGATGTCCCTTTTTAAAAAAGTTTTCATCCTCTTCATGTTAAACTCCTTTCATCTTTGAAAAATTTTTAATCACAGTTTAGGACAGTCACTGTGCTTGCCTTTGAGTAATGAATGATCTCGGTTTGTCGTTCCATGTTCCATTTCGTGATTCCAAGACATTAAAATTTGATTTGATTTGATTTATTTATTTATTTAGCACTGTTAAAAAACCATAAAATACAAAAAAGAAACAGGACAAACACGAACGTGCTGGGATAACACAGAAAAGTTAAAAACTTATTTCCACTGTGGTCCCACAAGAAATTTGTTGTCATTGTTCTTTTAGCTTGTATCGAGCACAGAATATTTTGCCTTTTATAATTGTGTTGTAATTTCGCATCTAGGGCAGATATTCGGACGCTCAAATTTTTCCAATTCTTCTGTGGTCTATCGATTGCGGGGACTCATTTTGAACCTCTTGGAGGGAGAAAAGTTTTTGGGTTTTTTTTAAATCGAAAATTGCATTTTTCTTCATAGAGTTAATACTAGAATGGCAGTCATGTTGAATTTCAAATATCTGTAAATCTTGGGTGATTAGTATCTCTACTTTGAGCAAGTATTTGAGTATTTTATTCTGGAGGCGCATACTACCTTAATCTATCTTGTTATTGGGTATTGCCTGCTGGATGAAGTACGAATATGTCAACTCCTGATATCTCCATGCCTTGGCCCTAACCCCGTTTGTATTGAGGTCAATTCGAATAGTTGGTCTAAAGGCACACTGTTTGCGTAAGTTTAATCCTTTGATCTTCTTTGAAAAGTTGTGTTCAGTTAATAAATTTGTCGACAGATAAGGCTGATAAAAAGTTGGCCTTTAACCGTTTCACCCCCAGTTCCCTGTATACAGGTCCAACTTTACCATTGAAAACAATGGATTTGGGACAAACTATGGTGGGTGAAAGGGTTAAACCTAATTGTTAGGATGAAAAACTTCAATAGGCCTACCTTTTCGTGTAAACTTATTTTGTCGTAGGTCTCATATACGTGAACGAAAATTTGACGTTATCATTATGTTTCAAAGATAATCTTTCTCCCCACAAATATTGCAAATAAATACTGTGTTCGCTTGTACAGTTATCCAAAAATACGACGAATTGTAATGTTTTACCATAAATAGACAGTACAGCATCTGGCAAAGCGTTTTGATGCGGCGCCACGAGAGACACAATGGCTCTCCAAAAAAAGCTGCGGGTAAAGTGAATTTTTTGCGATTTCTTCAAGACATTTACAAAAATACGACAATTTTGTGAAGATGTGAAGATACATTTTCCTGTCTACGATTATTGCTATGTATCGTACCATGTGTACTTTTTTGCAGGCAGACTGGGTCGAATAGATCATTTTTTACCAAGGAAACTACAGAGTAATATCATCCTTAAACAGAAATGGTGTTAATACCCACAGTGCACAGCAAGGCACTTTTAAGTTGATCGGCCCTTAATTAGTGAGATTCTGTCATACAAGTTTCTTTATGGAAATCCAATTTATCATAGCAGATAGAAAATATTGTGTAAGAAGAATGGAGTGACAGAACCACGCGATAAGTCTCGATGTTAGGTTGATCAGATGTATATTTGTGAATATGCTAAACTCGCCGAATGCATTTATACTCAACTTCCTCAATAATGTCTTCCTTGACTTTCTAGAATCTTCATATCTATATAGAGATAACTTCACAACAGATGACCACACAACGGCTCTCAGTCTTCAGCAGGGTGTCTCTCAACTTCAAGTCTGTCTATTCCCGGATATTTTCCTCTCTTCTCTAGTTTTTTCTGTCTCTTCTTTTTCCTCCTCAGTTGCACAGCGCCCCGAAGGATCTTCTTTGCACAGCCCTGCTGATTCTGAGATTAACACATATCACTTTAGATTACTTCTCTTTATTGCGTAAATAAAGTTTTCACCGGCCTAGTTTTGTGAAAACTGGGAATCTTCTTTTCTTAAATTGAGATAGCACAGGGATGGCAGCAATTTTTAATTATAATATGAGCAATGTGCTTCTTTAGCACCAAATTAGCACGGTGACCCCCGATTTTTATGCTTGATTTTGAAATAGAATGATTGAAAGTTGGCTCGAGAAAAGTTTGAGCATAAATTTAAGTCTTCCATTGTCGAGGCGCGAATTAACTGAACAAGACAGTATCTTACAAGTTCATATCTCTTGCAATATCTTTCCACTACTGTCTCTGCAAATAGTTCCTCTATGGCGCAGACCTCAGTAAACAAAATTCTTTCACATACCGATTTCGGGGTAAATTTTTGGTTGTCGAAAGTCATTAATATTAAAATTTTAAAGTAGCTTACATCGACCTCGGCCATCCGCAGAAACGAGTCCAGATACCAAATTGACTCTAGACAACAACCGTCGAAAAGTGCCTTTAGGTTTTACGAGATTCTTGTGACCTTACTATGGTTCATATTCTGTACGTTTAGAAACTTCTTCAGCAAATTTCAGAGCTATTTGTCCGACAGTATGGTGTTCTTGTGAAAGCTAACTCTCTCCCTCTGAGGCGAGTCTTCATTGCAATCGAAGCTGTTTTCAAGAGGTGTGCACTGCTCGTGGAATTGGCAATTAAGGTACACTACGAAATAATAGCGAGATTGTACGACTATCTGTCGGATGTGATCATTAGGTCAGTAAGTATAGTTATGTGCGCAAGTTCCCGGTTGAACAAGAGCCGAGATTTTGACTGTCAAAAATAAGCGGATGGAAAAATTAAAAAATTGAAAGCATTTTTGAAACTAATAGAGCTGTTCATAGTTGAAGGCAGCTAAGGGACTTGACAGAAATTATAGGGGGAGGGCCGGTGCGTTTTTGGGGTGGTACGCCATTTTTCGGGCAACAATTTTTGAAGGGTCATGAAGTTTCACATGCTTTGGGAGGAGGGTCACAATTTTGACTTAACAGTAAGAAGGCAAGATGTAGCCGATGTAAGTCCTTTACCCAAAAATACCAAATCATAATACATGTGGGTCTATTGGACAAATTATTAACAATATACCCCAACAAACAAGCTATATCTGTACATTTATATATGTTTAATAGTTCATGTAGGCCTAAATGTACTAAGCATGAAGTAGGAGGTAAAAGGTGGATGTGTGCATAAAATAATTTAGTTTTTGGATTTCATCAAAAATGTTGATTCAGTCTATGAGAAAACTATGAATAATTTTTTTACGATACTAAAGTAGCTAAATCTTTGCGTTTATATGTGTTTGACAATGGACACAAATGTACTTGATTAGAATATTGTTGTTTGATAATGCAGATGTAAACAGCAAATATGATACTGGAATTTCACCAATCGAAAAAATATTAACTCATTTCTCATGGTAGTCTAGGGGTAAACTGTTTAACATGTTCCCTAGAAACCTGCTATATCTGTGCATTGATATGTGTAATGTTGTTCAATAGTGGCTTTTAGGCTGGAATAAGTTTCTTGACAAACAATAATAGTGTCCTCTCTACAACTACAATCCAAACTATAAATGAAGGTAAACCGCGCCCTACAGCTCCTGTCCCTATTGTTTATTGTGAAATTTGATCTCTTCGTCATCGAATAACTTGAAAGCTTGCATAAAACTGATTATTTGCAAAGATTAAAAAGTATTCTTTCAAAGTTCAAAGGTCAAATGAGAAATAATATGTATGAAGGTATTACTGTATGGACTGTAAATTGCAGGGGGTCACTTGTTTTCTCACCGACGCTTTTGAAGGGTCACTATTTTTTGTACAACATCATTTTGAAAATCACTGGCCCTACCCCCCTACCGTAATTTGTGTCCAGTACCTAAGAACCGCTTTGCGTGCACCCATTACAATGCCGCCACCTATCGCCGAAAGAAAGTCGAACACATTATAAGCCTGAGATCATTCCTTCTCATCGAAGTCGGATCCCCTTCACATAGAATTTCTATCGCCCCTACCCCCTTTACGTGGAATTTCTAAAGAGTTCACCATAACATACAAATGTTGGCAATAAAAAGAACCAGTTTTAGGTCAGTACAGTTGCTTACTTTCTGAAAATCTTAGAAATATAGGATTTCAAAATATATTTATATGTTGCACCATAATGGCAAAAATTTTCCTTTTCGTCGTTGTGCAAAGCACAAATTAGTCGCTGCAGCATTTTCCAAACATACGTGCATCACTCCCACACCCAATTTCTCTCTGCCTTTCTCCGATCCCGTCTCTGTTTTTCGAGTATGTTTGTTTGTTTGATTAATCTATTTCTGTTTTGGTTGTTTTTGACATAATTTGGGGATGGCGAATTTAAATGAACGTATGAAAAATGCTGGTTCATGGAGTAATTTGTGTCCCTTATAGTTAAACTTGACTTTCTGGATATATTTCGACTCGGAGAGAGAATTCAAGGTTACTTTGATTTGTTTTAAAAGTAGCACATGTTACGTGACTGACTGAATCATTAGAACTGGTTGGGGCCATTTTTGAACTCAAAAATCCTGGCCTTTATAATCTTAACTACAATATTTTTTCGTTTCTTGTATGCCGGACATTATAACACGTCGAAGCTCACTACGTGGGGGGGGGGAGGGGGGGCAGAGAAAAAATTGATCTTAGGTGGCTAACATCGTCAATGTATCTAATGGAGTTTTAAGGTATGTTAACTTCCAGCAGAGGAAGGCAAAGTTCACCATTTTTATTAGTCGATGATACTACTGTTTTGAGTGCCTACATAAAATTATAGGTAACGCGATCGGTGTAAAATGGGGCAGTAGATATCAGAGAAAATGTGGCAGACGTTCTGAAAACTGATCGAATGAAAGAGATGTAGTGACTGGTCGATCGCTCTACCGTGAACGTGATCGTTCATCAATCGAACCTTTACAAGATGGTTATTGACCTTGATGCCGCGCAATAAGAAGGATAAATGAACTGCATGGTAAGATTTCACTCTATGAAAAACTTGAAAGTCATTGGATGGTACTGCCTGCGGTTGGTATTCAGTGAACGAGAAAGCTTTGAATTGCAGCAGAAAGTCAAATGTCGTAATTTCTGCCTAAACAAATGCGCTTTATGCCGCAGTGCCAACACGTGAGGCTCGTTTGCAATTGCAAGCATCTTTGTCTGAGTTCTATGTGACAGTTCTATGTTGCTTATATGAGAGAGAGAGAGAGAGAGAGAGAGAGAGAGAGAGAGAGAGAGATTACAGACCTGTCTCTAATTTACCGGCTATTCTAAAGCCACTGAAAGCCATGTTCACTCTCATACTTTGTATGTCTAATCGATTGTTTAAATTCATCCCATGTCACCTCAGAAAAATTCTGTATTACAGTTAAATTAATTCAGTTTGCTATAAATTACTGTTGTGTAGTTTTGGGAAATACACCTGTAAAGACAATTAGAGAGTGTAAAAAGATGCAGAAATGAGCATTGAGAGTTCCTCTTAATGTTGATCTAAATACCTTAACCAGTTCACTCGTTGACGCAGCCAGTGTTTTTTTTTTTATGTTAAACAACGCATTTATTATTTTACATGTGTTTTAGCCTACAAATGTCTATCGAAGCCTATGTAGAGGTCAGAGAAAGTTGTACCATTTAATGATGTTCATAGTTACCAGACACGCTCTGCTTCTACACGTAAATTGCTTCTCCCTCAATTCCATCCAGAAACAGGGCAGACAAGTTCTCTATGCGTGCTTCAAATTTTTCTGGAATTCGCTACCTGATGATGTTTGTTGTAGCCACAATCTCGAAACTTTTAAAGTTCGGCTAAAACGCTTAATTAGGGATAATGTAGACAAAGAGAACTTTCGTTTTCTTTCATTCGTTTATCTTTGTACGGCGCGCCAAATGTTTCAAAACTATTTATCGATTCAGTGCAAAAATAAACTGTTTTTTCTCAATTGAAATAAAAATTCGGTCTCATTAGGAAGGAAATAAGTAAGAAAAGTATAATTAAAAAATAAAAGACAGAAATGCCATTTAATACTTCATTTTAACTTGAGAAAAAATCTTTTAAGCGTAATTAGGAAATAAACAATTTTCAACGATTTGAAAAAGTCATACATCCATACTTATCGACATACATACACGTATAATAGTTCGCGAAAAAGGTGCAATGAGTGCTGATTTTACAAAAAGAAAAAAGAAAAATATGTTATACAGTGATACGTCCAAAAAATTCACAAGAAAATCACTAAAATCACTACTAACACTCGGAAAAAATAGTACAAAAATAAAAACGTGAACCACATACAGAAAATAATTGTAAAAGAATCAGACAAAAAAAGCCATGCACACATAAAATTATTTATGTACTTCAGAAAATTAAAAAGCACTACGTCTCATAATAAACGTATTATAGATAATCAAAAATATAATATGAATCACCAGCCGCTTTGACAGTAAAGAGAGAAAATCAGAGAAAAAATTCGGCAGTGATGGCTCTAGACAAAAGTGGATCTCATCTACAAAAAATAAAATAAAATAAAATAAAAACGAAAAAAATAAAAAATGCCATGAACAGAGATACAAAAAAAACCCCGTAGGCCTGTGGAAAAAAAAAATAAATGAGGACTCGCCACAGCAAAAAAAAAAAAAAGAAAAAGAAAAAAAAGAAAAAAAACAAGCACTCGCCACAGAAAAAACAAGCCCGAAATTACAATTATTTTATTCAAAAAACTCATGGTTCACGGTTCCTTCGATCGATGAATCCCCAACAGCGGGAATCCGATCACCACATACTCCAATGTTTGACGAAATATTAATTGAGCATTTCAGTGATAACGTGACATCTTGAAACCTAGCTCTGTTTGGCTGGGCCCTGCTCTACTTGAAACCATACTTGATGAAATGAAGTGGGCAATATCACCTAAAGAACGTCCAAGTTAACAGTGAATAGTTCCAGAGAGTCAAGTTAACTGAGCCAATTTCAGGCAGTCCACAGGTCAGATCACGAGCGAGACGTACAACCCATGACCCTTCATAGCAACACTGCGAACATATCGATGCCTTAGGCGCGGTATGGCAGGGAGCCCACTGCAGGCCTTCCACCGAGCCGCACTGTCATCGCCGTTTGGCCTACATGATTTCTACATAGTTTTATACGTATGGTTCGATACATCGGGTTCAAATACCATGATAATAAACCACCTCGTTGTTTGCTAATTCCTCGTCTATCCTCAAAGATCACCCAAATCATGATAAAATGAATAGTTTTGAAGAAATCTGCCGCGTGTTGAGAGAACGTCCATCGCTTTCCGTGTTCGACAAGACAAGCGGCGCAACTGTACAAGCCTTACCTTACGACTACGAGTATGGCGAGAGTGTCCGGCCTTCGCAACGCCAGACACTCTCACTATACTCGCAGGGCTAGACAGGCACATACACGACATGTCGATCCCCATTGCAGAAATCTTTATATCCACACAGTCCAATATATGGAGCTACGATATTTGTGCAGTAGCCTATACATAGCTCTTGGTGGCAGGGCAGGGCTGTGAGTTACCGGCGTTATACGGCCTGGCCGTATAACGCCGGTGTTATACGGCCTGCCGTATCCGGTAACTCACAGCCCGGCCTTGCTGCGGTTCCGTAGCCCTACCACTCCCTTTGCTGGTTGTGTTGAGCTACAGTATACAGAGAAATAGCGGCTGCTTGATCAGTGTTTGTCAAGTCGGGCGCGTTCGCGTTCTACAGGTACTAGTGAAAACGTTGCCTCGAATTTAAACGGAGTGTTTCAGCCCGAGTATTTTTGCCTTTGCCACACTCCGTTTAGAGGCTAAACCCACGTGATACGTGTGTGGTTCGATACATAGCGGCCGCTGCTAGCTTTGCATGGCAGGGCTGTGTACGTGTTACCGGCGTTATACGGGAGGCCGTGTCACGCCGGTAACACACAGCCCTGCCATGCAGAACTAGGCCGCAGCGTGCTGCGTGGTATGCAATTTTACTATGCATACCCACACGGCGGCCGCTGTGTATCGAACCACACGTAACCGTGGGCTAGCGGCAAGCCATCGTTTTGTTGGGGTTTGGGCACAGACTGTCTATGGTTTGGGAGAGGCGGCCCTACACTTTACAGCGAGGGGATCGCTGGTTGCCGGCGTGTAGGCCTACTGTACTAGCGACGGGACCGCCGGCCGCCGGCTTACCACCTCGAGTGTACATTGGAGCGAGGGGACCGCTGGCAGCCGACGAACCACCACGAGTGTTTTGTCCACTTTTAACCAAAACTGGTAACTGTTTAATATAGAATGGGACGTGTCGGTAACTTGGACGTCCATGAGATGATATTGAAGACTAGAAGCTGAGAGTTATCGCTGAAATACCCCAAAATATCATGTCCAACATCCGAGTGTGATGATCCCAAACCCTCTGGCATTAAACTAACAATCATGACGTTGACAATTATTCAATTTTCATGTTGGGCTTTTTCTGCGGGGTGTCCCACTCTGTTTTCTGTTCTCGAACGGGCCTCTTTTTTTTCTACTGAGTTTTTTTTCTTTTTTTGGTAACCTCTTTTTTTTTTCTTTTTTTTTTGTAACCTCGCTTTGGTTTTTTTCCCAAGCTGACCTCGTTTTGGTTTCTTTACAGCCTCAACGCCGGCGCGATCTCGGTCGACTTTTCAATTGTGATTCTCTTTCTTTTTTTAGTCAGACCTGATGGTGGTTCGTTTTGTTTATTGTAGTAGTGCAAGTACTATTGGTGGTTTTGTTTTTAATCATTTCAATATTTTTTGTGTGTGCTTGATTTTTTTTTCCCTTATAATCAGCATTCATTGCACCTTTATATCAAATACACGTGTATGTGTACGTCAATAAGTATGGGAGTGTGGTATTTCCAATTTTTGAAAAGTTTATCTTCTCATTACGGTTTAAAGAATATTTTACAATTAAGCATTACATAACATTCTGCCCTTTTTGCAATAATACTTTTCTCGTTTATTTTCTTCCGTAACTCCATCGAATTTTTATTTCAATCAAGAAAGACGGTTGCACGTCATCTTTATCTGTACAGGCACATTCAAATATTTAATGACACGTATTTTCAAATGAATGCTATTTTTATGAAAAGGTACATTAATAAAATGCAATGATATGGACGAAAGAACTTTTTTCTTTATTATTCATACACGTTTAAGACTTTTTTTTAGAAAGAAAATTTGACAGTTTATTTTTACTCGATGACGATAAATATTTTTGAAACATTTTGCGCGCCCGTAGCTTTGTTCTCTTTTTACAATTTGTGTGCTTTTAAATTTTGTAAATATTTTATCACTTATCGGATTTTAATTTCCGTGTGTGTGATTAGGACCCCGTGGAAGATTACAGCCTTATTGGGTAATTGTAACTCGATTTGAGCTTGTAAATGTGCAATCCTTCAATGTAAAATAAAATAAATGTGAAATAAATCGCTGGCGTTTGAGTTTTTATAGTGAGCATGGCCCAGTAAAGTCTGGCGATAAGTATTTATATTCTGCCATGGAGGGCGCTATCACAAAATTTGACTCAGGACGGAAAAGTAGGAAAAAGCAGCTGTGTCCGACTTCAAGGAAAGCATGCATTCCCAGAATAACAGATATGTTGCATACTTACTCGATGCGGAACAATTCACTACTGGTCGGGGATATCTAGAATGATCCGCCTCATCAATTACTTTCTCTACCAAAGATCAGAGCTGATCAGACGGTTCCAAATGGCGCCTGTCGTCTCTTACTTCCCAACGGACAGCATCAGTTAATCTTCACCAGCCCTGTGGCTTCTACAGATGAGCCTTCATGTTACTTTTGTCCCCTTTTAATCTACAATATTTGTCCCCTTAAATATACAGCATGGCCCTATTGAGACGGAAAGACATCTAGACCTTCGCCAAAGAAAGCTCATCTAATCATGCATATTTTCTCAATGTGACAATTAAAAAATCTAAAATTTGATGGTTAATAAATATGTTACCTGTTTTTAAAAGCTTCACTCATCCTTTGACATAATGTTCTTTACACTTACATGAAGACACCTCGTTTTACAAGGTTGATGTCTGTATTTATACATGCACTGAAATTAACAAAGTTATTATATGAAAATCTACATAATTGTCCTGTGACAGACTCATTATTTGCCTGTCAGAAAACTATTAACAATGCAGAAGAAAACTTTTATAGCTATCTATCTTCCAAGGTATGTTTTGAAAGAAAGATTTTTACACGAACTGTATTTAAAGGTCACGCTTTAAGGATCTTTTCTAAAGATGGTTCAGGTTTCCTTAGAGGGATTTGTGAACTCGTGCATCTGAATTGAGAAAGTGTCAATGGAATTTACACAAAGCAAAAAACAATTCTCATGTAAACCTTTGCGAAAAAGCTTATTCCAAATGAATTGTTCACCCAGGCTGTAAGTTCGGCATGATTGTGTTGGTTCATTCATCATTTTAAAATCTTGTAAATTAATTTCAAACACAGGAAAGACAGTCGTAACAAGAAAAATAACCATGCATTTGGCTGTGAAACAGTACAAGTAGCTCTTGTGAAAATTTGTAAGCATGTCCCAACCAGTATCTTCGAACTGACATTGGTGAGTAATTACATAGTGACTGGAAATTTCAAGACATGGTAGGGTAGATGCATCATTTCCCCGAGTCACTGATAACAACATTTTCGGTATTTGAACACACAATTGTTGATTAATGAAATAATGTCTCCTTTCCCCATTCCTATTAAAGCTATGTTTCAGTGGCTATGGAATTGGTAACCTGGGTGAACAGCTAACACAGTGAGCGATTAGATTTCTCTCAAGGTAGGGTCACCGAGTTCAATAAGGCGAGATAAGGCTATTCAAGGTTAGAACTGGACCATCCTATGATGTTGACGATTTCTACAAAGACTGGTGTAAACTAACACTAGGTGCATGAAATACTGGACAATTGCTTTACTCTGGCACTGTCAAAGAAGAAGTCATGTTTTAGTGTGATATGCAGAAAAAATAGCTAATAGAATATTTTGCTCTTTCCCAACTCCATGTATTTTTCTTTATAGACTTTACCGTGACAGTTCATCTTTAGAAAGTTCCAGTTTCGTTTTGTATTTGTGAATAATATGATACTTAACTAATATGTGCCCACTACAAATGCTGCATATGAATTACAAAGATGCTGCCTCTAAAACTTCGCTACAATTGGCTCCTGACAAGAAAGTACAGTAATACCTTTAGGTAGCAACAGGGATCGACACAATATAACCTTTTTGAACAGAATGTCAATGCAGAGCTGAAGAAGATGAACACGTTTAAATGCATCCTTATTCAACAGCCTCCACAAATTGTTTTCACAAAGGTTAGGGTGATTTACATAACATGTCATTACTATACATCTACAATCAAGAACAATAGAATTTTGCGTGCTCTGAGAAAGCTGTACGAAACTCACTTACAATAACATTGACTGTATCCAGGCGTCAAAAAGTGCAGAGCATTCTACAAGGCGTCTGTGCATTCACTTATTGAAAGTTTCAATGGGCCCACTTTGACGATTGCCAGAATGTCTGTACGATAGGTGAATAGTGTCATTGCACAAACAAGGGCCATCACCTTTTTAACGTCACATTTACGAATTTAAGATAATAATGATGTTATGTCGAAAATACTGCAAATTTGTTTATGTAGTATGCGATATCGTTATGCAATATGCTTAGACTTTAGCCATGGTTATATTCCTTAGTGCTCGTCATGTACTTCTGTCAGTACCATGGCTTTCCTTAAACTAGAATAGTATATCTTTCCAAACAGTTTAAATTAAAAAATGCACTGTACAATGTAAAGGCATGCCTTGAATCTGTTCCATACGAAATCTTCTTCGAAGAATCTTATAAGAATCTTACAAGATTATTATAAGTATTTTATGCAAATTACGTGAAACCAATTTTTACTAGTAACATTATAAGAAACAAAAAAATTCTTACTCATTTATGGAAATTTCTTACTCATTTTTCATCCAACTTATTTGCTTTTAAAATTACGAAAGAAATTAAGTTTCTTATAAGATTTAAGAATCTTTTATAAGATTCTTATAGAATCTTTTCTAGATTCTTATGAGCTCTTATAAGAAGAAATCGTACGGAGCATGTCTCTTTTTGTGCTACGAATTTATAGTCATGCATGATCCATGGGACCAGCTACATTTCCTGGCATTATAGAAATTCAGTCATGTGTGGTTAGAGGAGCCAATCATTGATTTCAACGTTTGAGGCCATGAAATAAGCGGTCTCTAAAACTGTACAGTAGTACTATGCTTATGTGAGCAAGTATGGCTGACACACTTCCTTTACCACATATGGATATATGCAAAATGTGCTGTATCTAGGTAACTTGTAACAGCCATTATTGAGGCTAGATATTGATCATGACGTAGAACTATTGACAGCTATGGTGAAAAATTGGAATATGTTCGACATATATTTTCCCAGATCTTCTGGAAATACGCACATTCCTTTACGACATAACTTTAGACCTGCCTAGGTCATGGATTGAAAGTGGTAAATCTAATGTTACTTTTGAAGAAATACCAGGACCAAGAGTCGGACAACCAATGATCCTAGAACTCTGAAAAAGAACCTCACAGTGGCCTTTTGGATAAAAAGTAACTAGAGCATGTGGAAAGAAACCAAGATTTAGAAACGAACGCCAACATTTTATGAATGAATAAAGAACACTTCATTAAATCACTGAAATCTTCGAAAACTGCCTTTATCCCAGAAAATGTAATTAGAACTGATATGAATAATTTTAATGAAGAATAAAATTATGAAAAGATTGACAGATCATTGAGACATGTTTACTTCATAACACTTACTATGTGACCAAAATACATCACTATTTACATTCAACAAACCATATTGTCGTCCGTATATGAATAATACGCAACATCATAATCAACTTTTAAACATCTTGAACTGAAACGAAACATTTCTAATACTTCAAAATATTGGGACTCTACCATGACCAGACAACAGCATTCATTATGGCACCACCACCGTCATTTCTAAATAATAAGAGAATCGAGAAAGATATAAAACCCATGTCCTCCTTTGCAGAAGTCTGACTTTAACTACGACTACAACTTGCCGAATTAAAATTAAGTTCACACTCAAAGGGTTTTTGCTGACTATGGAAATTAAGATTTCTGATTGAAAAAAAGTAAATATGAATGTACATTATTATATTGGCTTCAAAGTATCTTCCTATAAACTTACTATCTTTCTAGGTCACCTGTGGTTTCTACACTGCCTATATAAAAA
The DNA here is from genome assembly GCF_041260155.1 of Ptychodera flava. NCBI lineage: Eukaryota > Metazoa > Hemichordata > Enteropneusta > Ptychoderidae > Ptychodera > Ptychodera flava. The sequence continues at coordinate 32,560,554 of NC_091946.1, forward strand.
GACGTTATCTCTGACGGTACTGCTTAAAGTGTCTGAGTCACCCTCTACAGGCTATAGAATGGTCAAACCCTGTGCACGGAGTAACTAAGGGTGATCCAATGAGTCTTTGCAGAGATAGGGAAAGAGGTGTAATATTATTGGATGTATTCAATTCTCAGTAACCGTTACAATTAACTTGTGAGTTATGTACTACTTAAACACACCTCTATTATAGAAAATCTTGATTTTTCGATAATTCCCAGCAGCTAACAATCACGTTTTGTGCCATAAATTTACAGACAAAACAAACTTTGAATTCTCTCTTTGGAGTTTTAAAGTTTTGTTGTCCTATGCGGTTGGTGAGAGTTCACTTATCTGTTTTATCAAGTAAGTCTTCTCGTCATTGAATTGTTCGTCGTCTGTCCTGTCGTTGTGGAAGTCACCCAAGAACTCCACCAGTTTCTCTTTATTCTTCAAGAGGATGTCCAGGATTGGCTGGGTCTTGTTAGGATTTGCTACAAATACCTATCAATCAATCAATCAAATAATCAATTAATCAATCAATCAATCAATCATCAATCAATCAATCAATTAATCAATCAACCTATCATAGTCCAGTCGGGAACAAAGAATCCGTAGGATAAAAATAAAGCAATGAATCGTCATTTTCAATGTATATATGGTCTCGTACTTATTTGTATGTTATTGATCAACAACAACAGTTAAACTTGCATAGTTCTATGATTGACACTCTTTGATGCAAACATCAAGTAAAACTACAATGCAACTGTAGAATCCGAAGAAAGCCATGCAATTACTGGTACTTCTGAATACCTTACCTCATCACTTATCTTACTAATACATATAACATGTGTATTCACGTTTTTTGAAGCTACTTTAGTCTACCAGTGGCAAATTTACAGAGACGTGAACAGCGAATACAGTCCTCATGGAGTATCATTGTGTCTGTCTGTTGCCATAATAATGGCACAACTCGGGTATTAGACATAGCAGATGATACGCACACTATATGGTGTTTACACAGGCAGGTGGTCACTTTAGCTGATTGAACGTTTGATGCAGGATGTTTTATTTTTGTGTCTATGGATCTGCCACTCGCAGGTAATACTCAAAACAACATCTCCAATGTAGTTAGAATCAGAGATTTGACAAAGTAATCATGTAAATTATCTCACCGTCAACTCTCCATTGAAGTTTACCTGACAGTGTTTGACATACCTTGAAGACATGAAAGGCTTCAAATTGGATATTCCGGCTCTTGTCACGAAGAAAGTCCATCATTAACTTCAAATTGTCAGGATTACCAATATACTTTGTCATCACTGCGAGGTTATGTCTACCTAGTAGGAGCTCACTCAGCAGCTGAAAATCAGAAGTTTTTAACAAGAATTTAAACTGTGGCAACAGAAAATACTTGATTTTAATAAATATTGTTTTTTGCTGTGCCTATACAGCAAATTGTGAATGAGTTACAACTGGAAAATTGAACTGTAAATTAGACAGTACACTGTGATGAAACACAGGCAAGACACAGCAGCAACAGAGAGATATTGTGTCATTGTGTTATTTCACAATGTATTAGCCCAGGGGTTGTTCACAAAATGCCCTGTACAATTATGTTACTGTACAGAGCTTGCTGTTTTATTTCAAACAATGCAATCACTACTATTTATCTAAGCCTATGGTGGTAACATATTATTATACTGTAAATTATTGCATAGGAAATCAGAAATTTCTTCAAAAATGATTTCTTTAAGCTTAGAAGGTATAAAGTTTTAACGGTAGTTCTCTTGCATAACATGTGACACCAAGGAAGATTAATATCACTCAGATGCAATGATTCAAGGCAATGAAGTAGATTTTTTATAAAAGAAGGTGACTGCCTGACGGCGGCATCCAGGGATGATATAGCCTGTGGTGTCGGATACGAACAATGGACGTTCTCAAAACCCGGCTGAATTCTCAAAAAGTATTCATTTCATCGTGATTTTGGCGAGGTTTTTGAATTTATTGGATTGGAGAAATCATAAATCCAAGACAACAAACGGCGATGGGAGCCCTACATCGAGACCCCGCTAGACTGTGCCTGAGGCATCGCTTAATTATGGAAAGGCTGTGCAGAGCAAGGGAACCTTTAAGATGCAATGGGTAGCACATGCTATAAACAGTACTCCTTCGTGTATTGCTATGATTAGTGGTACTTCTCGTGATCTGAACTGTGGACTATCTGAAACTATTCACAGTTGACCTGGACGTCCTTCAAGTAATATTGCAGACTAAAATACATCAAGTATGGTTTCAAGATGAAAGTTATCGCTGAAATGCTCAAAATAAAGCGTTAAACATTGGAGTATGGTGACCATCATACCAGGCCTGTAGTTGTGGGGGATTCATCGATCAAAAAATACGTGACCCATGACGTCTTTCAATTAATTTCTTTTGCATGTTTGTTTTTTTTTTCTGTGGCGTGTGCCTGTTTGCATTTTTTTGCTGGCCGTGATATGTAATATGTGTTTTCACTCCTTTAGTTAGTGATGTGGACTTTTATCTGGCCTCATCACAGTCGATTTTTGAACTATAACTCTCCTTTTTTAACTATAACTTTCTCCTTTTTTACAGTCAACCCGGATGGTGATTCATGTTTATTTTTTATTTTTAATATATATTTTTTATGAGAGGAAGTGCCGCTCTTTTACTTTTTATTTATTGAAATAACATTTTTTTTGCATGTACTTATTCGTTTCTTTTATAATCAGCACTCATTGCACTTCTTATGCAAACTATGTCACGAGAATGTATGTCAATAAGTATGGGTGTATGGCTTTTTCAAAATCGTTGCAAAGTGTTGATTTCCTCATTAAGTTTTAATAATATCTTAAAAATAATTATTAAATACAGAGTTGTCTTTTTGGAATATCTTTTTATTTGCTTTCTTATACAAATTTGTCTTTTTTTTTGAATATCTTTTTACTTGCTTTTTTAATTCTCCCGCTTGCAATTCAATCAAGAAATACAAGTGCGCGCGATCTTGAACAGGTACAGACATATTCATACAGCTGATAAAATGAGATCATGTCATTTTGAATCAAATACTTTTCTCTGTGTTGGTCTATGCATTCTTTAAAATAATTTATTCAAATATAAAAAACTATCACAGTTTATTTTATACTGTAACGATCATATTTTTGAAACATTTGGTTCGCCCTACTTCAAGATATATATGAACTATGTTTACATGAAGAAACAAAGGCCTGATGTCAGTAAATGTAAAATATGTGAACTATGTACAAGATTGCTACTATTCCATATTATAAAATTAGGGAGTATAATTTTGATTTACGACAAAAACAGTTAAAATCACCTTGTTTTCTAACGATTTCATTTTAGTTTGACACCTAATACAGTTACCATTCCAGTGCTTAATAAATCGCAACATTATGTACATAAAATTTGTTTAGGTGTAAGAAAATCTTTTCACGATATGTAATGACTTTGTCATTTCAACATAATCAAAATACGATATAGTACAACCACTAAAGGGAGCCTTCATGCCAAATTTCAAACCGGCATGGGAAGTGGTTCTTGTAAAGATATTCTTTAATCGAATATAAAAGAACGCTAAAACAAAATTGTTCGATTGAAACCATCTTTATTCATCTCCTTCGGACTTGACAATATATGTATTAGAACATTTGTTTGGCTTTGCAAACCAAATTTCAAATAAATACAGTAGACTTTGTCTGAAAAAGAAAACTGTTTGATAAAAGAAAACAGTCAAAAATACAAAAAGAAGACATTTCTATGAAAATAGAAATACCTATCTTGGGTAAGTGAGACATAAAGTCACTATTTCAGTTTTGCCGCTCATTTGCAGATTTTTCGTTTTTTGTAATTATAACTTGATTTAAAAATAATTTTCATCTTTTGTTCAGCAGCTCTACAACCTAATGATGTGTAGGATTCTGAAATTTTTGGAATCAGACCATTGAAGTAATAAGTTATTTAGCATTTTTTGACCCGAAACACCAATAATTATTCCAAAAATACAATATTGCACGTTCCTTCACGATTTGAAGAAAAGTCGTGTAGATCATCGCTAAGAATCCGATATCAAATTTCAGAGCAACCCGACAAATGGTGTTGGACAGAGAAAAAGTTTGACAAAAAACAGAAAAAATTGATCAACAAATACAAATACAAATACTTCACCATCATTTCAACAAATCTTACCTTACCTACTTCATCCCTTAGAACATGCCTGCCAATTTCAGACAATCGGTTTCACAGAAGATGTTTTGACCCAAAATTGGGGAATTGCCTCTAAGTTACGGAAGACGAGAATGTCAACACAACTAGAAAACACATGTGTGAGGGTAACCCGAAAAACATGCACACGAAATTTTAGAGTGCAAGATGTTTTTTACCAAAACGGAAAAATTACCGAAGAAATATGAGCATACAAATTTCACCAGAATTTGAAGACAGTTAAGTAAGGTTTCCTAAAAATACCCAGCACACCAGATCTGCAATTAATTCTTGCGGTCAAGACAACAATAAGATATGCATTTACTAACCCACAATTTGCCTTGCACAAAGTACTAGACCTAACATATTGTAGCTCGTTTTATTCAATAAAACACCATCAACAAAACAAACATGGCTGTCTGAAAGCCATATCAGATCATATTGATAAAATAATTTACGTCAAATGTGAGTTACAGTGTGCGTTGTGCCTTGTGCCAAGTTTGAAAGACATGTCTTACTTTAGGCTGTAGACATCAATTACAGGAAACGCCATTTTGGGTTATATCACAAAACCGACGTGAATAATCATGACATAGGGAGTAATCCTTGTACGAAGCTGTAAAGAAATCGCTCCGGCCTTCACTGAGAAATTTGCGTAAACAGACGCCTTGATGCACGCATGGACGCAGGGACACGACAAAATCTGTAAATGCCCACGGACTAAAAATCAGGGGTCATGGGCAAAGTTTTCTGTTAGAGAACCAAATGGTTCCCCAAAATTTACCGATATTTGAAATTCAAAATGGCCACAATCCCTGTGCTAACTGTATCAGGAAAAAAAGAAAAGTTTTGAGTTTCAAAAAACTAAGACTGTGAAAAAAATCCTTTATTTCAAGAGCTTTAAAAGGAGCTCTTTGAGGGGAGGATCAGAAAGGATTTTTAAAATTTGCAAGTCCGAATAGCTGTCCCCGAGACGCGTTTTACCTTAAGAGAGCAGGGATTTCTCTCTTCATGATTTTCATATTTTCTTGTGTTGAGACATTTTATTCACTCCCGTTTTTCCATACTCACCTTCAGTGACTGTGCCTTTAATATAACGTTGGATGAATCCAGAAGACCTCTATACAAACCAAATACTCTTGTATAATTTTCGTCCAGGAATTGGGCACACAGGGTCTTGTGTCTTGTCAGGAGATCCTACAGAGCGACGTGAAAATGCAACTTAGCCCGACTTTCTAACTTTGAACTGCACAAACCACTAAAACCAAAAAAACTTGAACTTTAAAGAAACAGCTGCGCTACTTTACCTTGAATGTGGCGAATGCATCTGATGCAAGGTCAAAGGTTGACATCTCCACGTACTTGAATAAATTGTAGAATTCTTCAGATTGGAGGAGAATCTTTGCTAAAGGCTCATATAGTACACATTCTCTGAGAATAACACCACAGTTCAGGGCTATTTCTTGGTTTTCATACCTGTTGAAGATGCAAGACAGAAAAAAGTCCACATTGTATGATATGTGTGATTTTTTTTGTTTATCTCTAAACATTCAAGTTGTGGCAATATTCCGATATTTTTTCTTTCTGCAGCTGTCTATTCTTTTCCCAAGTAATGTCAAAATGCTTAGTGCACAACTTGTAAAAGCAGCTTGTATGCCGATGTATTGAATGTCCATTATATACTGTTGACAACTGAATTTAGGTCTGCACCGATACCAAGTTTGTACTTTGTATTTCAATCTCTTGAAGGCAGATTTAAAGGATATATCTTTGTTTTCTTTCTATGCTAAGTGTTTTGTTACGTGTGTTTTAGAATATGTGAGATAATTTATTGTATGCAAATGCTCTCATTAATTTGTGATGTTTCGAATTAAGGATCATCTCAAACATCCCTAGCTCTGCTCTTTTTTCTGATAAATAACAAAGACCAGAAACATGTCTTTCATCCTTGCCTGCACAAGTTTATGAAGTATTTCGGAAATTCATGTTTCTTGCAGATTTCAAGCACTAACTGGCAATACTCTGTCTCAAAACAGTATGACTTTTACAACGTACACCTGCTTATCGTACAGAGTTTTAAGCCTTCCTACTTACTTTGGCCTCACATGCATGTGTCTTGTCATTGTAACTCATCAAACCTTTGTAGGAAACAGTTACTTACCCTTTAAGAAGAATAAATAGAATTTCCTTCTTTGCGGTGATGTACTCCACCGTGGGTGACCGAGTGCCTATCTGTCTTCTCAGTACCTTTTTAAAAATTTGTGCCACATCTTTCTTTGCCTGTGGGAATGGTGTAAAGAGATCAATATTCCAGATTAGATTACCTAGGCATCTGATTGATTCCATGGATTTAAAGGTCGAAAGAAAATGAAACTCGCAAAGAATAACTTACACAGATATCATTTATACACTAACCAAAATCAAAGGAATGCGCCCCTATAAAATCAATGTCTAAGTTTCTATTTTATACTTTGCCATATGTTTGTGCATTTGGGTTTATGAATGTAAACTTACCTTGTGAGACTTATAGTTAAATGTAAATCGTTTCAATTTGACAAGGTGTCATTTGTGTGGTAAATAAACCTTTCATTACTATTAGCATTACTTTTAATTTTAATTTTCACAAGACTTTTTATTTTGTCAGTTCAGCCTGGTTCTATTCAGCACTGTCACTTTTTACATAAAGGGCCGGTAGGTGAAACTTTTAATTTTTTCACTCAAGTTTTTGCATTTAATGCCAACTACGGTTTCTTGTTCTTATCTCTAAAGCATGTTGAAACACATACCTTTTGACTTGTCAACATGTGTCTATATGTGTACAATGTGCTGCTGTTACTGCTTACGTCGATTACGTTTGAGTTCTAGTCTACATTAGATTTCACTTGTCTACAAAAACAATCAAGTCTACAAATACAGTGAGAGGACAGGCTGAATAAAATACTGTGTATGTAACTATGCTAAGGGGAGTAAAAGGAGTAACTGAAGCTGACATCCATATATCTTTCTTTCATGAATTTGACTTTGTTTGTACCGTCTATTTACTGTCTGTTCTGTGCTGTTTTGTGTCTATGTTTACAACTATTGTCTTACAAATTTGACCTAGTGTTATTGGATTATGGATTGGTATGATTGCGATTATTAAAAACAAAACATGTGAAAAATCTTCAAAAGTTTAAAGCTATTGGTTTCATAAAGCCATGTTCATAAGGCAGTCTTGGCAGACACACACTTTGCAGAAGTAACATTTATATGTGTTAAATGTTCGTATTTGTGATGTTGGTTCAGCACTTATTCTTGTTTTCTGCTTTCTGTTATACCATGAACGGCAAGGGTGCGGCATTTATTTTAGTGGAAACAGCTAAGTGCGGTACCTTTTGCTGTATGCATCTGTGCAAAAATTAAAGTGCCTTGAACTTCTCATACCTTTGATAAAATAAAAGATTTAGCAGACAAAATTCATCTCTGTGAAAAAGGGAATTAATTAGGCAGTTCAATGAAACATATTTGCTGGAAGAGAATTCATCTTTCATTAGGGCGTAACATGCCGCCAGGTACATCGTTGAGAGTTCGACATATGACAAGCGTTATTTCCCCAATAGTCTATGTCAGAAAAATCAGAGGTCACAAAATCTGTGTCACTTGTTTTAATTGCTGGTTGTTTCTGTTTATAGCAAGACTAACAGAGGTGACCGCGTAAATCCATTCCATCAATAATGAATCCTTTGTGCACACTCGAGTACTCAGTAGTGAGACAGAATCTCCTGTACCCGTGTATGTGATAACTTTAACATTGAGACTGAATATTAGCTGACACAGAGGGCATTATGCTTCAATCACAAGAACCAGTATAGGATATTTGTGGACAATTATAACAAGAGAACCAAAAAAGGTAACTTTGAAAAATTGCCCTGATATGTACGGCATGGCAAACGTGAACTATACTTTGTGCACTTAATTTTTGAAATCATTCAAACCAAAACTCAGAAAGTATTTCCACCTGACCATCGGGCATGTAACTGAAAAAGTTTGCTGCCCAGCGGGATTAACCTACCTCGGGCAGACGGACAAGCATTCATTTACTACTCTGTTAAAACATAGACCCTCGAGATTTTCTGGAGGGTCTATGGTTCAAAATGGCAAAAATCATTGCAGTTATGGTTTGGTATGAGTGTAGACAGTTACGTTAAGCTTCCTATTCCACTTTTTATGGATACTGTATGTAACAAGAAGCCCCCTTAGAAAACCCTTTCAGTTCATAATAAATGATATGTGTTGATTATTTTTCATCCGTGCCATACACACGATCCATGGCAAATACATTGTTCATGAAAAGTGATTATCATCAATTCGCATAAATGAATAATTATCATTACACAATTTTCATAAATATAAGAAAGATTATACCACTTTAATAAATAAATCCATGCAGAACATCATTTACTCATGACACTTGACACTGAATAGCAAACTGGTATACAAAATTTTGAAATAAATATCAGAAAGTGCTTTTGAATGGAATTCAAACTATCTGGCAATTTTCCTGTTGAGTGAAACTCTGAAGGAAAATTCTGATTTTTTCAAAATAATTTACTGTTTTATAACATGCGTGGACTTATACTTGTTTGCAAAATGCATGATTTCTCACTTTAGTATTTTGTTCAAAGGTTTAATGCAGAGTTTGCCAACCACCACAAGAACCAGAAGTACACGGGATTTGGTTTTTGTCCCCCAAAATGTGTGCAGTGACATCTTATTTTCATTCTTAATTGTGAGAAAGAACTAGTTTCATAATTCAGAGATAATTTCCTTGAGCACAGTGCATTTGATGAGTGACAGATTCAAAGCTACACACTAAAGGGAGCCAACACATGTACAATGTACTGCATGAAGAGTATGGCTGGATAATAGAATTCAGTGAGGAATACTATGGTTGATAATATCAAGACCCTTCAGAGATTTGATGATTACTTTTGAAATGTGCAAGCATATATCTCTACAGCTGTCGCAAGATTCGGATTCGCAGACATTAGCTCAGATAGTACAATAATTTTTTCACAGATCATGAAGGGACCTTTTGATACATAAAAATGATATCCCAGCAGTCCAATAACTGTAAGATTCTGCAACATTCATTTCAAGAGGTTAATGAAAATACTGCAGTGAATGAACCCTCGGAATCTGGCCACACAATAAAGTCAATATAGAGGAAACGCACCTCAAAGCCAATCTTCTGCAGGTTGTTTACAAGATTGAGTAATATATCAAGGTTGTAAAATTCTTGCACTAGCTGGGCTACCAATTCAGGTTGTGGTTCCTGATCTCCAGTGCCGTACAGAATATTCATCATCTCTGCCAGAATTTTAGAAACATCTTCTGATGCCTGTGGGATAATAACGACACATGATTTCAGTCACTGCAATATTGAATATGGAAGAACGTACCTCAGTTAATGCATTGTTTTTGTGGACTCGATTGGATTGTTATTTTGTTGCAGTGAAAATCGAGATTTGCAATTCAAAACATCTGCACACTTTAGGTCATGTGTTTCTCTGATTTAAATTAAAAATTAAAATTGTGACTCCGGACTGATTGTTCTTCACTGTAAGAGAACAGTTTTCAGAAGAGGCTAAACAAGAAAAGATGATATGACACATAGCAATGTTTACCGGTATATGTAAGCGTTATTCTTGCCGGTAACATATTCTTATTGCCACATAATTCTCACTTCATAAAAATCGCCAAGGAACACTTTACTACCTATGCACATATTAACATTCGACAGGAACACTTCGAATACATGAGGTTCTTCAGTCCATATTATTACTAATCGCCTATAATATATTTTAACCATCAACTGAGAACTACTGCATTCAGTGGCAATTAAGGCAGCATCAGATACAATCAGGAGCCGCTTAGTGAAATTAACTGACTATCACTGCAAGCTAATATTCAGAAAGCTTTGATAAGGTCATTTAGTATTCTATTGTTTTCAGAATGAACGCCAAGTGAAGATGAAATTGTTTCAGGTTCTAAAAATGCTGTTGTCTATTTCATATATTTGCATATTTATTATTTTTAAAAAGCATGCTTCTTCATTTCACATTTCACATTAAAGGGCATTGGCCCACCATTATTTCTTGTTTATTATTTTAAGACACATTTTCCTTTATTCAAATGGGATTTCACACACAAGACAATTAGACGTCATCATTCTCTAATTTACAAAATATAATCAATATAACTATTTAAGTCTATGAACAAAATCATATTCTTATCTTATCGTCAATCCACACCTGCAAGATTCCACTCCGTTTTAGCTAACCATATAAGCATTTCACATATCAAGGCTGGTCACATTTGATGTGGAAATGTTTTAGTTAGGAACTCGATAAACTTGGTCAGACCGACAGATGGATGGACAGACAGACTGACTGACATACACAGACTATCATAGTGATATCATTGGGCCCCTAGTGTGTCTTGGCCAACAGACAGTGACAAAGAATCATTAGAACTATTGATACATGTAACAAATAGCTGGATGTCTTAATAAAATAATAAAATACACAGGCATTCGGGACGCTTACATTGCATCAATTCGATTAGTTTTTTGTACATGTACATTTTATACTTATATGATAATTTTAGGGCAATCATCCAGCAATCCAGTCTCTATGTTGATAAATATGTTAGATTTTGTCGGCAAAAAGCTACCGTTTCTCGATTTTCCATAAACAGTAGATATTTACATTTTGCCCATACTACCGATACATGGAGAGATTTTAATATACATGCATTGACTCAGACACCCTACAAGGTAAAGTAAACACTGTTTTGTTCTGTCTCAAATACACCTGGAGCATCTACTTTTGGAACAACTTACAAAACCAAACACATAATGGTGACGACATTGAGATCACTTTCAGCATGATTTTCACTGTTCCTTTCCAATCTTGGCCAGGCTTGGCATCATAAACTGAGATGCATTGTTCATTGTGTGCTCAAAGACATTGTTGTTCACCATATTTACATAAAGAGATACAGAAACCAGATGGCAGGAAATATAAAATATGTGAACTATTTACAACCTTGATACTCTTCAACATTATATTGATAAAACTATGGAATATATTTGACTGGAGACCAAACCTGTTAAAATACCTTCAGCTTTGCTTTCTAATGATTTTTTACTCCAAATTAGTTATGGAACTACAACTCAAAATAAACTACATAGGAAAATCTATTAAATTATTGCAATAGTTCATCTCATTCTAACTTGACAAAATATATTTATGAGAACATTTGCAGAGATTGCAAACAAATCTTTAAATCAATACAGTGAACCTATCTGAAAGAATATTTTTTCGTCAAACATTGAGAAAAGAAAAACTTCAAAAAATTCCAAAATGAAGCTATGCATATGAACATTGACAAAAAAATCTGTCTTGGGTAACTAACACTGAAAACTCTTTTTTTTTCAGTTTTCCTGCTCATTTTAATATCATTGGTAAACATCTGTATGTTCTTGTACAGATAACTTCATTTGAAAAAAATCCCATCCATTATTCATCTTGCGTCTGCAGAACAAATAATGTGCAGTGTTTCTCTAAATTTTGCTATCGAACTGTTCTAGGAATAAGTCATTTGGTATTTCGTGACCAAAAGCAACTACAAGTGTCAAAAAAATACAATAAAGAAAGATTTTTCATTATTTGAACAAAAGTCATGTAGATCATCCCGAAGGACCTCATATCGAATATCAAAGCAACCTGACAGGCAGAAAGGACTATGCATAAAAACAAAAAAATAGATAGATAGATAGATAGATACATACATACATACATACATACATACATACATACATACATACATACATACATACATACATACATACATACATACATACATACATACATACATACATACATGCATGCATGCATGCATGCATACATACATACATACATACATACATACATACATACATACATACATACATACATACATACATACATACATACATACATACATACATCGACAAGATAGATATACAGACATACAAACATACAAACGCCACCAACTTACTATATAAGCTCGGTTTGGTAAGTATACATGTAACAAATGTGAGCTAAAAACCATTATTTACCAAAGTGAACATCATCTTCCACCAAGCTACAAGGCCCAGGAGATGTAAGATACAGACTATCACAATACTTGGGATATTTCATAAATCAATGTGATTTTGTACACTTGGAGTAAACACAGAGAAGTCTGGGTAGAAACATTTGTGGCCCAGTTCAATAAATTATGAAAACGTTCTTTTAAGCACCACATTTCTCTCAATTTCCATATGAAAAAAGTTTCATTGAGAGAGGAGTTAGCGTTTTTGATATGTTTTGCAGAGCATGATATTGATATGTTTCGATTGAATACCGAACTATCTTCATCTCGTCATCATTTACCCGATGTGATTATAAGCCAGCGGCTTTCCCTTATGCACTTGTAGCCTTATCTGCCTCCTCTACGGAAACACAACTATGGGAACGCCCTGGGCTAGCATGTATATCACTGCCGCTAATTGTCATTCAGAGTCATATCATTCACCTGCAATATTCAAATCATCACTTCCTATTGACTTGTCTTTAAGTAGAACATGAAACATGTGTAGTAAAATATGCAAGTACACCATGGATACTCAACTACCTCTCTCTATGCAGTGGATGATAAGCTGATAAATCTCACCCTGATTGAGTACAAGTATTCATAAATCTTGCCTACCTGATAACAGAGTTGGTGTTTTGAATCACACAAAAGAGACACTGATTAATTTGCAGCACTCATTACCTTTTCCACTTTCTTGTCACCCGTGTTTCCATTCTGCAGTACGACCAGGGCGTCCCTGAGAACCTTGGCCAGCTCCTGGGGGCTCTTGATTGCGCTACCAAAGAGAGGCATTGTGATTAAGTTATCAAAGTCGTATTACCTCTCCACCACAGAGAATGTACTTTTCAGGTTCCTGGTACTCTGGCCCCTTGCTACTGACAGCACTGGAAGGGAATCAAAAAGAGAAAGTGTATACATGAGTATAGACGGGAATACAGAATCACAAATCAATAGTTTGAGCACTGTACGGCAATAAAATATGTACGTACCTGTACTATGTGCAAATGATGCGAATGTGAAACTAAAATGGATACCACAATGTAAGACCAGGGTCTATGGTTACATCGCTACTTAATTTGCATGTGAAACACAAACAAGCTAATGATTTGTAAAACAAGCATTGTTAGGGAGCCATCATTATTTACGGCCTGGGGGTTAGAATCACTCAGAAAATTGAAAACTACAAGGGGGTTACTTAAAATGTGGAAAGGAAGAAGGGGGTACTCAATGTTTGGAAAAGGTACCGAAACATTTAGTACAACTACGCAATGATATATAAAAATCGCAGAAAAGTATGAAAAACACAATAGATTATAAAATTGCACAAACATGGTACAATTTGATCTATGTCTACCAAGTATCTTAACTATCATTACTAAATGAGGATTTTTTCAGTATTTCCTAATAAAAACTGTTTACTTGCCTAATCAAGCATGAGAAACATCTACTTTCCATTCTATAGGGTACTGATTTCCAGAGAATGCATGAAGCTAAATTCTAAAACTATACAAAACGTTGGACTGCCTCGATGACAAACCCATCTTTTATTGCAAGAAAATAATTTCCCATAATATAGTCCAAAAATACCTGAGCAATAAAGATATTTTGTATCTTTTAACCAATTGTAAATTTAGGCCCGGCTTTACTTTAAAGTTTTATTTTTGTTTTCTTAAATTGTTTATTTTCTGTCCTCTTTAATACAAACTTTGGCAATCTCATGATAAACATAATATTGAAGAAACAAAGTTAATGACCATCTAATATAATATGTTTTACTCTTAAACGTTAAACATAAAGAAGAGGCCATGGGGGAAATGCTATCAGCAGATACCATTGTTAATGCACAAGATCTAGGACAAAACTGAACTGTTGTGAATCCATCCTTTACTATCACAGAAACATACACTTCAATTGACTTAAGTTCGATACCCGTTTTGACATTTAACCATACCGTTCAGGTTTTCATTAGAAGCCAGCAGTCGGAAAAATGGCACGGCTGGTGAGGTCATTTCTCTGACTGTAAGATCTTAATTCGATCTTAGTTCTTGCACAGATTCATTTTAACGTTCCTGTTTTTACATTGCGTCGTGCTGTTCATTTTAGACCAGTGTCAGCACGTACGAATATCTTGAAACACTCATTTCTATCACGATCTCAGACATATTTTAATTCTATCAGTAACAAGCAAAATTTAGATATTTTTAATAACTTTAGTAATTTTCATCATGGATTATGTAAGATCTTTTTTCTCAATAATTACTTTTATCTGGATGTATTTCTGTGTATCTTTCACGGTGTTGCTGTTTTTTATGCGAATTCTGTTTGTTTGTTTTCATTGTAACTGTTATACATTTATTGTTTTGTATTATACTTTTATTTTCAAACGAACCTGTTATTGGGGCAACCTGTTGGTTCGAGATCAAATAAATAAATAAATAAATAAATAAAGAGGCAAGCAAACAAATAATGGATTAGGAAAAATACTGACTCTGACTGTTGGTCAATTAATATCGTTTACAGAGTGTAAGACTTTGGTAAGACAGAATAAAATAAAGACTGCTCCCTTATAATACAGTACACTTGCTTACGTAATCAACCTTTGGTTTTTCATAACGAAGGACGGTGTTCTGCACAGCTTGAAAAACATTACAGGGAGTTTGATAATTTACATAACAATGCATGCTTTGGTTGGCTATCAAACCCGGCATTAAGGTATGTCTTTATTCAACACTACATGTACACAACAAAACAAGTTTTGTCTACAGATGACAACATCAGCTATTATTAGTAAGTCAGGTAACATTATTCAACACTATTATTTACAATATCTACTTATGTACTGGTAAGATAGCATAATTCTCTAAAACCCCTGTGGCATCACCTGTGGTTCATTTTTGAATAGGTATGTTGTTACAGAATGTTGAGACAGGGACACAAAGGTCCTGGTACTGTAGTTTGTTCTGCAACTTGTTCCGTACAAATAACAGCATTTCAAATCCGAAGTTAATTCTCCATTATCTTTAGAGTTTTTTGTTATTTTATTTGTGTTTTGCTAGTTGCATAGAGTTTCTTGTTCAACTCCCTGCTCAAGTCAAACGTTGATTGGCAAAATTGTAAATTGCTTGTGTGTGATATGTCCAGTGCCACTATTGAAAAAACGAATTACTGTCTTGGCTGCATTCTTTTTTATTCATCTTTTCTGTTGCTGGACACTAAAGTATGGCTGGCAAGAAGTCATATAGCTCTTAGTTTTGAAGTTGTGTTCTTTTAAACATGAGAGAAAAATTGACAAGTTTTGGAGAATCATTTCATTCAACCGCAGGAGATAATGACCAGCAGGAAAATCATGCACTCAAACTGGAAACACTCGGCTGAAAACAAAATACAAAATAGTAAAAGCTCTTCTTGCTGAAATTATGAGACACTCTGTTTCTGGTAAATTTGGCGGTCAAAATGAAGTGTGATTCAATGAAGTACAAACTCTGTGACCACTTTGGGGAAAAAGACTCACGTTTATGCTAATGCACACGGAGGCAATTCCATTGCTTGGTTCATAGTTCTGCAAAGAAGGGATTTTGCGCACAGTTCGTAGAACCTTCTACAAAGAAGGATATTTAGTAAGGGCGGACCATTAGATCTTGGGAGGGGGGGTGGTCAAAAACAGAAAAAAAAATTTTCAGAGCAGAAAGTTAGGGGAAAAAAATCTTCAAACTAGTTTGCAAAATAAAAAAAAATAAATAAGAAGACAAAGGCGTAAAAAAATCTGCAAAAGTCTTTAAAATTTTGAATTTTTTTTAGATTTTACTGACAGAAAGCAACTTTCTGTATTTTTTAGTACATCCTCCAGGCACATTTTTAATTTTAATTTATACATTTAGAGTGACTGTATCCCTTATACTGGAAGTTGTGATTATCTTATCTTTTCAGGACTTTTGTATTCTGATCACTTGAAAATTATGAAATTATAGAGCCTGTTTTCTACTTGTTTCCTGCGTACAAACCAAGCAGGTACACTAGGTAAAACATTGAAACTATGGTATGGTTGTCAAGACAGAAAGTTGTATTTGCCTTTTAAGATCAAGGTAAACAGATGCAGGCCACATCACTTTCATTTTTTTTCACAGCATTTTATTGCAATGATGAATGCAAGAATGGGTGAACAAGTAGGAACACGTCAATAATGATAAAACAACATCATTATGTATTATTTTGCTTTTAAAAGGCATTTCAATTCTTTTTTCTTAAAAAACAACCTCAAATACAACAGCAACACATGTTTTAACATTCAACAATACACTACGTAGAATGCCATCTATCCAACAAATCCCAACACAAAAACACACAAAAGGGTTGAACTTTGAAAGTTTCTCGATAGCAAATACTGAATAAATCTGCATGAATAATCGTTTTGTGTAGCAAATTTCAAAGAAATTGGACAAGCCCTTTCAGAGAATACAGATTTTTTGACCATGAATGGCATAAATTGCCCTAAAAAGACAAATATTGAAATTTCAACACATCTATACACATCCAATCAATTTGGACATGCTGCTACAGAGAAATAGATGTTTTGATCAAAAAAGGCAACAATTGCTCTAAAAACACAAATATGCAAATTTAACTATATTATTTAGCTTATTTTAGCTTCTCAGCTTGTCAAAATCAATTGTAAATCATGAGATATGCATGATGTTTGGTGGGGTGAATGTAGGCATTTCACCACGCAGTAGAAAGGGAAGCCAGGAAACCAAAATAGTCAATTTTCAAAACTATAGGAAGCTCCTGAGGAGCAAGAAGACCATGTTTCAGAGGAAGATGTGTAATCCGAAAAAATGCTCCCAAAGTGCCACAAATAACACCATTTTTATCTCTATTTTTCAAAAGCTCCAACAGCAGGAGGGGCGACAACCCCCCTCCTGACCTCCCCCCGCAAAAATACTCCCCAAGTGCCACCAAATAACACCATTTTAATCTCTATTTTTTCAAAAGCTCCAACGGCAGGAGGGGGACACCCCCTCCTGACCACCCCCCGCAAAAATACTCCCCAAGTGCCCCAAAAAACACCATTTTAATCTCTATTTTTCAAAAGCTCCAACAGCAGCAGGGGGACACCCCTCTCCTGACCTCCCCCCCCCCCCCCCCGTGACCGCTTGCGTGGCCGCTTGTGGTGCTTGGCACCACATCTTTGCCCTCTTTATCTTCAGACAGCGACGAACTAAAAAAAAATTATAAATCTGAAAATTTACTCTGAAAAAAAAAATTTGCACAGCTAATCTCAATTGGAAAAAAAAATTTCAGAAATTTACAATAGTAAAAAAAAAATTTCACAATTTCATTGTGACCACCACCCCCCTCCCAAGGTCTAATGGTCCATCCCTAACCTAAATGTATAATCGGAGGTTAATCCTGGGCAGGAGTTCTGCTGCTTTCAGACAGGTAATCTATGAATATCTTTACACATAGCAGACTGTGCTAACCCCCATTCAACTGCATTGTGCATGTTGCAGTACATGTACACCTGAGGGCGGTGTTGTCATTGACATCAGGGAAGAAGTAAACTCACGGTTTCTCCTATATAAGAGTCCACTCAGACAAATAACCCTGTTCGTAAGTAATGATAGGGAGGATATGATAGGATGGATAGTAAACTCTGAAAGTTCGTAAGTAAGCTTAGTTAAGACCGTAAGTTGATACCGGCGGTGTGTAGTTAGTTCTGAGAGTCTGGAAGTAAGTCCGTAAGTTGATAAAGGGAAATGCATCGTTAGTTCCGGAGGATGGTCAGTCCGTAAATTGAAACAGGGGATTGGGTGTATACTAGTGTATATGGTTAACTGCAATAATTATAGCCTTGGTGGGCTGGGCCGGGCGGCTTGGGCTTCTGTCGTGCGGCGATTGCGCGAGCCGCACGACGGAAGCCCAAGCCGCACGTCCCAGCTAGTACGCTAAATGGTTATAGCTGAAAGTTCGTCAGTAAGCTTAAGTAAATCCATAAGATAATACAGGAGGTGCATAGTTAACTCTGAAAATGTGTTATCAGGGGTACGTATAGGTCGCTCTGAAAGTAACCACTTCTTTAGTTGATACAAGGGGTGCATAGTGACCTCTGAAAGTTCGTCAGTAAGTACGTAAGTTGATACAGTGGGGCGCATAGTTAGATCTGCAAGTCTGGAGAAGGCAGGCATAAAAACTTTTCTCTTGACTGAAAGTTGATTGACAGCTTGTGAAGCTTTTGCATTTTGCATATATTAGCATATCATGGTCGGCAACATGGACTGTCATGCCCTTGTAGTGTTATACTGAACTGCCCGACGAGAAATCATTAGTTTATTACATTAGTCGTTAGATAATAACACTGCAAAGTTGACATGACAGTGCACCACATTGGTATTACTAATACTTTATATCAAAGGTAATGTCACCTGTTCCAATTTTGCCACAGTTACCATGGAAAGAAAATCTAACCAATCACAGGTTTTAAGCGGGTGGCCGCTTTTTAAAAACAGCGCCCTGGCATGGGCATTTTGAATACCAAGGAACGCCCCTTTGAATATTTAGATTACAGGTGACTGTATACCTTTAAGACATACATTGGGAGAATAATAGGAAAAGTGTCTATCTATGGAACAGAAATAATATTTGATGACTAAAGCTATTGTCTTTCGAAATTTTAGGATAAATGAAAACAAAAAATAGGCAAAAAAGCAGTTTGAGTTGTCAGCTTATATTACTTTTCTCTCATACAGATACAGTGGTGTGAAATTTCAATTCGTGGCCATAGCTTTATTAGTAGTCAAATATTTAGCAGATCACGTTGTCAGAAATGTGATATTATCGTGACCAGAGCAGCCTGTTACAAATCTTGGTCTAGGAAATTGACCATTAGCATGTGCTGCTGCACAAAAATAGAAAATATTATATCATCAAAAATTATGTGCTGACATATGGTGCATTAACATTACTACTAGGAAGACCCTTCAGTTTCATGGAGTTGAACTGTGTGTTAAAATTTACAAGTCACGTCAACCTTTTTACCTTTATCTCTTTAAAGAAGATTGGTCTATTTTCCTGCTTTCACAGTAAAAAAATCGATAATGCGGTAAAAGTGGCAAGATATATGATCGGAATCTAAGAATTCTGCTGCTTTACATCGATTTGGTAGACAACATAGGGGGCAACGGAATTACTCAAACATTTTGCGCTTGTCCTACTTTATTACCAAAATATGTTAATTAAATATCAATTTATTCACGGAAAATACATTTATTTTCTGCGGCTGAACACTTTCACATGTTTGAAGTGATATTTTTCGCACTTTTCTGTCGATTTTTATTCGTACCTAGCCCACTCTTCCACTGTCATTGTCTCTTTGTAGCCTTTGCTACAGATGTATTTTTTCAAGTCTCTGGGAAGGTCCAAAGCTGACAACGGTGACTTGTCAACGAGGCGGGACAGCCCAAGTGATCTCCTGATAACTTGCCGGCTCATGGGTTTCAGCGAAGCTGGCTGTATGCTTTTCGCAAGAAGTCGTTGTCTTAGCGGGGCCATGTGCGGATCCTGGAGTATGGCCGCCATGTATCCACGATGGTCGTAGACGCTGTGCTGAAAGCCTGTCATGTTGTTTATAAGGCAGCCGAAACCGACGAGCGACTCGATGTGGCGGTAAGTTAGGGGCGCTTCAGTCGGCGAGACGGTGAGCATCTCTGCCCCGTCAAGATATTCGTATAACGGCGTACGTCCTTTCTTGTTGACAGCATTTGGGTTGGCTCCGTTGCGGACCAGGTGTACAATAACATTGTCGTCTGGACCAAGGCGAGCTGCTAAATGCAAGGGAGTGTTACCGTGTCGATCCCGCCCGTTGACATTCACCCCTCTCTTCAGAAACCGTTGAGTCCAATACGATGCGTTGCGAGAATCACTAAAACCTCGGATCAAAAGGTGCAAAACATTTTCGCCGTCTGCCGTTTGCGCGAAACAGTCAGCTCCACATTCGATGAGATTGTCCATGGTGGACGAAGACCCAAAAAGTGCTGCCAAATGCAACGGCGTTTTGCCCTTGTTGTCTTTCAGTTCTAAATCAGCACCGTATTTCAGAAAGATTTCAGGACTGCCTGTGAAACTATACATCGCAGCATAGTGGAGGGGTGACCGACCAAGACTGTCTTCTTCCGTTCCTGCCATCATGTCCGCCCTGTACGCCCCAAGAAGTTCCAAGACCTTGCAAGATCGCCTGGCTAACTTTTTGAGTTTCCGATACGAATGCACATAAAGACGAAAGTAGTTTATATTTGTGACCAATTGATTGAGGGCAGTCTTTCCTTCATGGTCTAGGAGATTCGGATTCAATCCCTCCTCCAGTAAAATTTTCACGAACTTTTTGCACTTTTTCATTTTTCGACCTGTCCTGTAACGACTGAAAAGCAATTGAAGGGGTAACCTCGTCGAACAGTCATAACCGAAGGAATTCTCTGGAATGGCTGGACAGGGTTTCGGCGGCGATGTCTGTCTCCGCACGAAGTGGTTCCAGTCGATATTTTTACCTTTGGCGAAGAATTTCTTTACCTTTCTGTAGTTACCCTTTCCGATCATTTGCCACAAGTAATCTTCGTCATTTAGCATTTGTTCCTCTCGACTGGTTCGACCTCCCATACTTCTTACCTAGACCGGTCGTAACAAACTTAAAAAATTCTGATAAGGATATAACTTTTTATATCGATAGGAAACGGCGAACGGGTAGCTGTTCTATTATTCACATCGCGCTGTGTTCCAAAAGAACAAATACAGTGACGTCATCAAAACATTAAAGATTCTAAACTTTTCAGCCTCATCCCAACATAAATTTTTGCTTGCTATTTAGAACGTGTAGTTTATCAAATAATAGAAAAACTCTTGAATATACTTTCACTAGTTATTTAGTTTGTTTTAACCACAACCTGATCAAATAAACGCCAACAGAATGAAAAGCACGGTTATTTTATGGTGCAGTGACACCGGCTACACATGTGACCCGCGAATTGGAGGAAAGAAATGACGAACTTTGCGTGACCCGGGGTCAATGGCGGCGGTTTATTTGAAAGGAACTGCACAAATACCAACTACAAACTTCGTACCTGGACCCCTCTTCATGCTCTGATAGCATTGTTAGATCAACAAAGCAACATAACCTTAACAACGATCTGTTCACGCCTTCTGCTAATAATTCAAATGTTGGACAGCACGGAAAATCCCAACTTTTTCCACTTGTAATTTGCATCGAGACGACGTACACGTACTACAGGTACAGTACCGAGGTCTGGTTTGAAGTGCCACTGTATATTGTTATGATATGTGTACACGACATGTAGAAACGTGTTCCTTCCTGATCGTTTTTGAGCGTAGTCTAGAATCTTAAAGTGTGTATTCATCTCTGCTGTTAAGCTGTTCTTACATAGGTCCTGATCCTATCCTAACGACAGCTGAAGTTGCGACTGGAAAAAATTGGTAAGTAGGAAAGTACGTTGGAAAATTTCGCGTGTCTAGTGCACTGCTTGCTGCGGTTCCGTAGCCCTACCACTCCCTGGCTGGTTGTTGTTGTTCCCCACAACAACCAGCCAGAGAGTGGTAGGGCTACGGAACCGCAGCAAGTGCACACATGTGCTATACTACTAACTAGAGACGGCTTCCCGTGTGTATTCGAAAGCATGATAACACACATTGCAGGACTTGCCACAGGGTACAGGGGACAGTCCGCTGGGATGGGGAGGAAGATGTTTTTTGTGCAACGGACTACGTTTTTTGATTTATTAATTTTGACTATGATATTTCAAATAAAGAGTTCAACTCTACACCGTCTTACTGCTTTATTATTCCCGACAAGTCCTCATCTCCTCTCCAACTTGTGTATACACCTCTGTAATTGCTCCGAAATCATTGCCAACTTGCTAATCCGCTGTCGTTATCCCATCCCTGAGTATGCACTTTTGTAAGTCTTCTTTAGTAACTCAACCATTTGTGGTGTGTGTGTGTGTGTGTGGGGGGGGGGGGGGTAAGCCTAATTTATGAACCAGACGCATTTTCAATTTAATTTATTTATTTCTGGGCCGGCTTCTTTGTTTTTATTTTACAGGTTCTTTTTTTTGGTGATGGCTGTTTCTAACATGCCTATGATGACACAGATGCTTCTCTTTGGCAACGATGCTGCTCAGATAACCTATTCAGACGGCTCACAGTTGCAGCTTTCACCGTGTGGTGCTGCCTTTGTGCACACCAAACAGGTCAGACACACAGATCATCCACTGCAAGACTTACACAGGTATGTCTCCAGACTCAACACAGTCACTGCACCTAGCAGTGTTCTCCATAGCTGAGAAAGAAAAATGGGCATCTATTTACATAACAATGCACAATTTACATATTATTTTGTTGTGTCAATACATTCTTTTATAGGATAATTAACATATGAATAGTTGCTCTGAAAGCAGAGGGGAGGCATGCCCCTGAAAATTCCCTAGTTCTTTGGTATGACTGTGTAAAACATTAAAAACATATCCAGATCAAAACAAAAGTTGAACCAGTATTGCCCTTTGGCTTTCCAAGAAAAGACAAGATGTATGATTTATGGTATTCAAATGCTGTTGTCATTTTACCTTCTTTTCTCAGAGTGCAGCAGAGAACACAGTTTGTGACAAGTGAATTCAAAGGCAAGGTGCTGGAGGCCCTTGAATTCAGAAATCGATTTGCAGAGAGACCTTACATCTGTGCGGAGCTGCTTGATGAAAATGATATAGTGGTAGGTACATGCCAACTGCCATGGCTTTATCTGCCAATCATAACGGCATTTTGCTATGGATGGTCAGCAGAAGTATATCGCTAGGACTGCCCATTCTTGTCCATTCTTGTAAGAAAGTTGCAGTTTCATGTCGAAGACGCGGGTTCCCTTGGAAATGGCACCCAAAAATTTACATAAGATCAATTTTCACATGAATAGGATAGCAGTTTTGGATTCGGAGATGTATTGGAAGCCATCGATGCTGGTTTATTAAATAAATTGTGCCTTTTTGTGAGGGAAATCTGTCTCTGAACTCCGATACATGCATATAGCGGCCATTCTGTTTCCCAACTTCTTACTTTTCTCATCGTACCGCACAGTGGCCATCATGTATCATTGCAGAAGCATATGTGCATGAACAGACGCTCCGTCTGCAACTGTATTGATTAGAACATCACTGGATGTATGAAACGTGGTTTTTGTAGAAAGAACAAAAAACTGAGAATTCTGAAAGTGGGTGAGAATTTAAACTAAAAGGCTTCAGAAAATAAAAAAAAATGTCCTTTTTTGTGTTTTTCATCACAGAATGTGCACAGTGATGTTGATCACTTCCGATGGCCGGTGGAGGCTGATCCTGGTTCAGTGAAAGTCCATCAGGATGGCTCAGTGTGTGTCACTGCAATGGACGGCCATGCCAGTCTGACTCTAGCTCCACAACAACAAGAATTCACTGTGAAGTACCTGGCCAAAGTCGGCGCTATACTTACGAGGGATGCAGGAAGTACTCATGGAAGAATTCCAATGGGAAGAGCAAACCGTTTCCTTGATGCAGACATGGAAATGGACGGTAGCTTCACTGGTATGCTTCAAAATCAGTTGTCCAAGAGATGTAAGGATGAGGGGTTGCCAGGCAACAAAGGCAAGGCTGATGCTGAAGATGAGGGTACACGCAGTGATAAGCAGAACAAAAGTGAGCAAAACAAATCACCAAAGATATTCTATTACTGGATGATTCAACACTTTTCAGTCGCAGCATGTCCAAGACGATGGGAACATGCCTTGAAATTAGTATCAAGCGTGTTACCAGGCAACAATGCAAATGAAGTTAATGCAGACGGCATGCAGATAAACAGCAGTGATGACTCACAAGGGAATCAAGAAAAGATGAGTGTTTCAAAAGAGAGGGAGAAACGGTCTACAGGAGGCAAAGTCATCACTTCTTTGCCGCCAACAACTCTGACCCTGAGCTGCCGTGCATCTCATTTGCATAAGTGGAACAGTGTTCCCCCTCCAGGTATTAGCGTTCTGGATGATGTTTACAATGTGCGGCAAGAGAAGCTGAAAATAATCTATGTGGACGGTGTGGTTTACAGGTATGCTGACTTGCATTGCTGTTAACTGTGAACTTTCTTTTTTTCCCGTTTTGCCTCATATTTTGGGGATGTGGCTGAACATGAACATGTAGTGTAGCAGTTTTGACTGCCGACGTCTCAAAGTTTGATGGGTGTAGATATACCGTAATTTGTGAATATGAATCCTATCAAGAATTACTGAATTTGATGACAAGGGATAAAAGTAGTTAATCTTTCAACGCTGGTGAACTTTCCACACAAAGGTTTATTTCTGTACATGGTTACAACGTCAGGGTTGACAACAGTTTGCATTGCGCAAATGATCTGCTACTATCACACACAGGTTAAACTGGGCTGTACCACCTTCAATTGAAGTTTGCCCAGGGGATGGCTCTATGATACGATCAAAAGGACCCACCGGATGTTTCTTCAGGCACTATCGTTACACAAACTCAGCAGTGGAGGAGAGGGTGTACTCCACTGAAAATCCACCCCCTGACACGGCAAGACTGCAATACTCCATCAGGAATCTCATTAACCAGGCATCCAGGTTTGATTTCAAATTTCTCTGACTTTTGTATGGTAGACTTCCCCAGAGTATGGAGATAGAAGTATGTTTTGCTAGAGTTTAGGTCTTTTTTTTTCAATGCAATTAAGTCAAATACAGAACAATTTGTAGGGATAAATTTCTATACTGCTTACAACCTACCAGTGATCCTATTGGTTTATACATGCTGTCTACCCCTTTGAGTGCTGTAATTATTCCCTCCAAATCTTAGTGCGACATTTTACCAATTTTTATGAATCTTTCTGTAATGATTTTGGTAATTTTGGATCAAATGGACATAAGGTTTCATTTGCTACAGTTTTTCATAAAAATTTTGGATAAAACCTGTAACGTCATCTAGATATGAAGAAAAAATGGTTTGCGTGGTATTTTATGAAGGCGACAAAAATTGACTGACAGTCAAAGGGTTAAAGAATCTCAGAAATCAGTTATCTGCCATATTACAGTCACATTGCAGATGAATGGCTTGCAATATAGGGAAGTACAGCTGTAATTATGTGTTTGTTTTCAATCATATTTTTGTTCTTAGCAAAGAAATAATGTATTTTTCAGGCTGTATTACCACATGACACATCAAAGTTTTGCCATCATTGAAACAGAATCCACATGCTGTTGGAAGGTGAGTTTGACATACTACCGTAAAAGAGACAAAAACAATGCAAAAGTCATGGAAATTTTGGCTCTACAATGAATCTTTCACATAGGATACTATCAGATAATTACAGTATATCTACTAGACTAGATACTGTTTGTATTTCATGGTGGCTTCTAAGTGACCATGGCTTGAAGAATCACCGATCTTCAATGAAGTATAGATCACCTGCCCTATAATAGTGTATGTGTTAGAATACCTGTTTCTTTTATTCTTGTTGCCGATTGTTATGTTTTTTGATTTGTGGATGTTGTAGTCAATGTAGAGCAAGCTGTGTATTTACTTCAGAGTCTGACAAAGACTGGATATTCTGTGAACTAGTTCATCATTCCCTGGTATATACGCTTTCCGATATAACAGTTATCGTTTCGGATTTTACAGGTCAAACCAACCCTCATACAACCGACTGTACCCTCGCCAGCATCATTGCTAGAAGAGACTCAGGTACCAGAGCTGGGCCGCTTTTCTGCCTTCACTGATGGCAGGGTCAGAATTGTGTTTGCTGACAGGACCATGCTGGACATGAAGTGGGATTTCACCAAAAGACTAAAGAAACAAGATGCAGATAACTCTGGTTTTCTAGACGAAGTGAGTAGAATAACATTAGTCTTGACATACACTGCTAGATCTTTGGTACATACCCTTGCCGACACTCAGATTATAACCAGCTGCCTTTTTGGATCTGCTTTCATCTCGTCTCCTGAAATTTATTCTCTTTTTGATTTGATTTTTAGGTTAGGATTTGCCTTGAAATTGTAAGACTTACTCTTTTGCTAAAACTCCATAGAATGTGAAAGTTTGAGAGTCCAAATGTCTGTTCCCAAGGTGCATGGTATCTGAATTGTTATGTAGGCTTGATGTTGGTATCATGAATTTACACTAAATAGGATATTGGTTAATAAGTTTAACGAAGAAAATCTCTTCAAGAAAAATTAAAGTCTAGTAAGAATAGGCAAGTAAAGTCTGGTGACGATTATTTATATTCTGCCATAGAGGGCGCTATCACAAAATGTGACTTAGGACAGAAAAAATAGGAAAGTGTATCAGAGTCTGACTTTAAGCAAAGCATGCATTCTCCTGAATAACAGCTGTGTGACATACTTACTTAATGCAGCTCAATTAACTGCAGGTCTGTGATATAGAAAATGATCCACCTCATCCATCACTGAGTCTACCCAAGATCAGAGCTCATCAAACAGTTCCCAATGGCGCCTGTCGTCTCTTACTTCCCAATGGGCAGTATCAGTTAGTTAGTCTTCACCAGCCCTGTGGCTTCTACAGGTGAGCATTCATATTAACTTTGTCGCCTTTTTAACCTGCAATGTGGCCTTTTTGTTGAGACAGAAAGACATCCAGACGCCAAAGAAAACTTGGTAGTCTAATCATGCATGGTTTCTCAATGTGACAATTAAAAAAAAATTTCAAATTTGATGATCTACATGTTGTACCTGTTTGGTGAAAAAGATATTTTTGAAAAATTTCCCTCATCTTCTAACAAAATGTTCTAAGCTTAAACGAAAGACACCTTGAATGACAAGGTTGATGCCAGTATTTATGAATGCGATGAAAAGAAACAAAATAATTATGAAAATCGTTGTCCAATGAAAGAGTCTTTAGTTGCATGTCAGAAAAATTAAAAAGAATGTAGAAACCTTAACATTTAAAGCTTGACATAATCTGAGGTCTGTTATAAAAAAAAAAGATTTTTTTACAATAACTGAATTTACAGGTCACACTTAAAGGGACCTTTCGACTGATGCAGTAAGTTGTGTCAAGTTTCCTCAGAGGGATTTGTTAAAACTTTGCATCAGAATTCAGATAGTGTCAACGGAATTTACCCAAAGTAAAACGGACATGAGATAATTATCATGTACACCTTTGTGAGAAATGCTTACTCCCATTTGAATTGTTCAGGCAGGCTGTACATTCACGAATGCATTTGTTCATTTATCATCTTACAGTCCTGTGAATAAAATTCAAACACAAAAAAATTAACCCTAACAAGTAAATAATCGTTTGCCTGTGTTACAGTACGAGTAGCGCTTGTGAAAATCTGTAAGCATGTTCCAACCAGTATATTTGAATTGATATTGATGGGAACTTACTTTCTTCCATTTGAGTGTGTGTATACAAGTTACTGGAAACTGAAGACATGGCACAAAAGATGTATCATTCCCCTGAGTCACTGATAACAACATTTTCAGTATATGAACACACGAGGAAAAAACTCTGTTGATTAATGAAATAATTTCTCCTTTCCCCATTCCTATTAAAAGGTATGTTTCAGTGGCTATGGAATGGGCAGCCTGGGTGAATAGCTCACCAAATGAGCGATTAGATTTCTATCAAGGCAGGGTCACTGAGTTCAACAAGGCAAGGTAAGGCTATTCAAGGTTAGAACTGGACTAACCTGTGATGTTCTCAGTTTCTACACAGACTGGTGCAACCTCAGACTAGATGCATGAAATATACGTAACTAAGGTAGTGAATTGACTTGTCAAAGAATAAGTCCTGTTGTGGTCTGACACGCAAAAATATAGCCAATAGTGTGCTCTTTCCCAACTCTTTGTAGTTTTCTTGATCGATTTTACCAAGACAGCTCATCTTTGGAAAGTTCAAATTTCATTCAGTCACTGTGCATATGTAGCAACAGGGACCTCATCTAACAGAGATTTTTGTTTTTGAACAGGGCTGT
Organism: Ptychodera flava; assembly: GCF_041260155.1. NCBI lineage: Eukaryota > Metazoa > Hemichordata > Enteropneusta > Ptychoderidae > Ptychodera > Ptychodera flava. Next base: position 32,588,970 of record NC_091946.1, read on the forward strand.
CAATGCAGAGCTAAAGAAGATTGAAACATTTAACTGTATCCTTAATATAGTAATCTCCACAAATCAATTTTACACTTCGTAGACTGATTAACATAATATTTCATTATTATACATCCACAGAACAAAAGAATGTTCTAAAAAAGCTGTGCAGAATATGAGGTCCCTAACATTGACTGTTTCCAGGCCCCCAACTGCATAGCGTTCTACAAGGCCTCTGTACGTTCAAGTTTAGACAGTTGGACGATTGCCAGAATGTGTATCGCACTCACAATGTGTAGGTGCAGTGTCAGAAATGTATCAAAGATTGCATTCTATACTTGTGCTATATATTGGAAGAAAAACTGCTGACATTGCACAAAAAAAAGGGTCACTACCACTCATTCCATTTGACGTCCCATTTATGAATGTATGATGTATAATAATGAGGTTATCACAAAAATACCACAAAGGACGCACAAGGACATTAGCGCTGCACCTCACCCTCTGTGACAATTTGCACACCAACCAATTTGTTTATGTTGTATTCAAAGTTGTTATGAAATATGCATCCTAAGCCTTGGTTATAATTCTAAGTGCTCTTTATGTACTGGAATGTTTGTCCAAATCTTAGCTTTCCATAGGCTAGTATAATTTTCCGAACAGTTTCTCGTGAAAGGTACACTCGGTAGTAAAGAGTAAATGGCATGCACAGAATTTGCCTGTCTCTCTGAGATACAAATTTTTAGTCATCCATTATCCAGTGGACCAGTTACATTTCCTGGCATTATGGAAATTCCGTCGAGTGTGGTTTAAAGGAGCCAACCATAGAGTTTTTTATCTTTGAAGCCATGCAATAAGTGTGCCTCTAAAACTTTACAGTAGTACTATGCATGTTATGTGAGTAAATATGGCCGTCACACTTCCTTAAACATCTATGGATATATGCAATTTGCTGTGTCCAGGTAACTTGTAACAACTATTATTGAAGCTAGATATTGATTATGATGTAGAATTACTGATAGATTTGATAGTAAATGTTATGGTCAAATACCAGAATGTCCTTGACAGACTTTCCCTAGATCTTTTGGAAAATACGCACATTCCCTCAAGACATAACCTAGGACCACTGCCTGGATCACAGATTGACAGCAGTAAATCTCATGGTGGCATTGAAGCAATACCAGGACCCAGAGTTGGACCAGCAATGATCCAGGAAGTCTTGAAAAGAACCTCACAGACTATCAATGACATCAGCAGCATTTTGGACAAAAAGTAACTGATGTGGAAAGAAATCAAGATTTGGAAATTGATGCCAACAACACAGCAGTCATTTTTCATTGATTTATCACTGCCAGGTGTTTATTACTGAATGAAGGATAATTCTTTGAATCAATGAAAGCGTTGAAAACTGCCCATTGTCAAGAAAACAATGATGATGACAATGACCTTTTTTGTGAGAATTCAAATACACTTAAATTATGATGATGATCAATAGAGATATATGATCCGTTGGGTGATGGTCAGCATTTATGGTTCAATGTAAATTTTGAACCATCATGACACTGTACATGTACCGATTGCATTGTGCATGAACACAAGAAATAAACTACCAAAGAAACTTTGATACTCTGCTTTGATGTTGTGTGTGTGTTATATTTGGTGGACTTTTCTGATGGTTAGTCAGTCATTATTATTTGGAGTAATATGCACACAAGAGTTATGTACATCGTTCACTAGCTTAAACCAAAGAGCCAGTACAGTATTTCATCTTCAAAATATTCTCATTATTGTCAATCAATCTTCATTTACCAATTTCATTGAGATTAAGAACTAATACCACTGGCTAGACCTGCAACAATTATACAGTAGGAATTAACATGGTGTTGTATCATTTGTACACATTGATGTTTTGTTGCAGAGGTCACAAGTTATACTAAAGCCAACTTCCTATCTACTTAAATATTCTTCAAAATATGTAGTTAATGTCATTTAAAAGGGATCAACTATTCATCTATTTTGATCAGTAATTTCCCTTGAAATTTTTCCCCATGATGACGATGATTCAGTGTGTACATTTGAAATCATCCATTAAACTGGCCAAGTATATGTAAATGACAATTTACCTCTTATTTGTAAATAATCTACTCTATTACAATCAGCTCCAGCTCCATTAGAAAACGTTCCTTGGCATCAAAATCATGGGATCCAACATTGGATGGGAATGGAAGATCTGGAGAAATATTCAACAATCCACTTCACACAGGAAACAAACTGGGTTAACCCTTTGAGTGCCAAAGTCAATTTTACCAGTCGCCTTCCTAAACTATACCTGAGTCAGTTTTTTTTCAGATTTTGCCAAAATTTTGATAAACAAATGTAGCTAATGAAATGTGATGTCAATTTGGTCCAAAATTATCAAAAAAGCACACAAAAATTCATTAAAATTAGCAAAAGTTTTAAAATTTTTGTGGGATAAATTACAGCACTCAAAGGATAAAATTAGCAGAATAACTGTTAGAGAAAAACAACATCACAGAATACCATAATATAGTGGTCTGAAAAGATTCCCTTTTTTATTTGCTTGTGAGCATGTTATATTAACATTATGACACACAGAGCTGATTAGTTTGCCAGGAAATCAAGAATTACATTTTAAGAGGAATAACATTGCATTGTCTAATACAAGATGACAGGCTGGGTAATAAATTACAATGTCATCGATTAATCACTCTGTGCTAGGCAAATATGAAACAACAAAATGATTGGCTTCCAATAAACTGTCTCAAACGGTCAATTTCGACTGGTCACTACTCAAGCTACATGCTGTCTCACACCAGGTGCTGTGGTATCCTTGTATATACGCGACACCATATTGTTTGAATATTTCCGCACCTTCTCGAGCAGTACTATCCACACACTACATGTACATATGAAACTTAACATTAAATGCACTGCCAAAGGGTGATTTTGCTTTTTTTCACTCAGATCATGCTCAGATCAAGTGTTCTTTATGGGAGACTGGTGTTTCAAATGTAAATTTGAAGTGTAAACCAAAATATGAAAGTTATTTCATATTTGTGCACATCACAGTTCCTGTTGATATGTGAATTTCATCAGCGTAACATAGAGATGCAAGCAACTGGCTCTTTCAGCAATTAACTTGAGTAAGATTTTTCCCAGTACGTGTTTCACTCTGAACCCTTTCAGTTCCAAGCATTGGCGCAAACCATCTCTGATAATCAATGAGTGGATGGACTGTTACATTGCTATACAGGGCGAGAAGGTCAAACAGCTACCTCTCTCCAAAAAAATAAGATGTGACAGATCAAATAATACAAATACTTTTTGTTAAAGTTGGTTTTCATAATGCCTAACATTTCGCCTTGGATGTGTCTAAGTGGGCCTCACATGGATATAACTTTACCCTTTTTGACCAAACAAGGTATGGCTTTGCCCGGTTACTTTCAATGACGCTGTTGTACCAATACACATGGTATGAGGAGGCAAATGGGTTATCCTGATCAGAGAATGAAAGATTTTATGTGCAGCCACTTGTGAGGTTGTTGCTGATTGGCAACTTGGAAATAATTCCTTAATCAAGTTGATGACACAAAGCCAACACACTACAATCTTCCAAGACGCTGCACATCAGCCAAACAAAAGCAGAATTGAACTCAAATTATGCAGGTATTTTTGAGATGGTGCAGCCATAGAAGTGTACACACCATCCCAAATTGTGAGTTACCCAGATTACATTCTGAGATGAAACCATAAAACAGCATGGTACAGATTATAGCTGCCTCAGTACAGTCACAGCAAAGATTTTTCTAGCTTCAACACATGGAGCAGTGAGGAACTGCTAGTACACACAAACACACACCAGATCACAGGGATACTTGCAAACCGTCCCACACTAGTTGTAAAACACCAGAACACAACTATAAATACAGTCTCTACTATAACATACACTTTTTCAAAAGTCTGCGTAGCTTTCTTGTCAACACGGGATATACATAAAACTATTTCTACAAAACAGAAAGTGCTTTGGTACAATTTAAACCCCACTACTGACTCTCTCTGTTCTTCTATTATCAAAGTGTATGAAATATCAAATCTCTCTAACAAATCCAACATTTCTATCCTGGAAAAAACAAATCGAGAAATATTACACACATAAAGAGAAAGACAATCACTGAATACTGGCTTGGTTTGGGTTTGTTTGCACAAACTTCAACAAGGTTCATCATATCTCTGATTGCTACAAGTTTTTATGTACATTGAATTCCATGAAAAAAATTTGCAACAAATCTGCAACATTTGAAAATGAAGTTTTCCCTGGAAGATGGTACTTTTCATGCGTGTGCAGTTATTTGGTCACTGTGAGATCTCACAAGAAATTTTTATAACATTGTAAAAAGAAGTATGCTATATGTGCTGCACAGTGCACTGACTTTATTATAGAATGTGTCCCATGGACAGATATCCTCAATCTTTTACAAAACCTTACTGCCTACCACTTGAACTGGCTCATTTTGAAGCTCTTGGAGTAGATAGAGTTTTCAGCATTTAATTTTTGTGAAAATAAAAATTGAATTTTTCCAAAAAGAGTTAGGTCAGGTCATGGTAGCCATTTTGAATTTCAAACGGCAGTAAATCTTAGGTAATTTATTTTTTATTTCTAAAATTCAAAAATTTGCGTGGTGACCCCTGTAACTTTTATTCTTGAATTTGAAAGTGAATAGTTTAAAAGTTTCTTAAAGGAAAGTTTGAGCAAATGTTTGAGCCTTTCAGTTTTTCAGGCACACACATACCTTGAAAGATAATTAGAATTGAGTTGGGTGCTGTGTTGTAGAAGTCCAAGCATGTCTGTCTGAATGACTGATCACAACCTAATGCAAACACTGGGCCAAACCATTTACAGAAATGGGTAAACTTAGGTGGTGAGGGATGGTGCTAGATGTAAATTTTGATGACCAATATTTGCTGAGTGAAGAATCCTGGGAGTTTTGTTCTCCTGTTTCCTGAACTTAATCCAGCTAATCTTATCAATTTTACTCAACAAAATTTGCAAATTTACTATTTGAGCCATGTAAAATATAATGTTTAGATAAAGTCCCTTTTGGGATTTTTAACTAATACTTCAATGGATCATAAGTTCCAATTTTATAGCTATCTCAGTCAAGCCATTTCAATTCAATTCAATCTCAAATTATTTGAAATAAATTTAAAATTTAGCAAATTGCATTTTAATGTCAAAAGCCATCTGCAGATGCAAAACTCAATTCTAACCAATTTCCTATAAACAGATCTTTGTTTTACATGTAGTGTTTTTGGATGCCTTTTCAAGTTCAAATACATCGGGCTTTCCTTCTGAGTGACACAAGACTTTAGGAATCACCAGATGTTGACCCCTTCACCTCTGTGAGAAATGTTTACTCCATAACACTTTCAATGTGACCAAAATACATCACTATTCACATTCAAAAAACCATATTGTCTTCCGTATGTGAATAATACGCAACATCAACATTCATATTTTTAAATCTCTTGAACTGAAGCAAAAAAGTTCAATACTCCAAAATATTGGGACTGTAAGATGACCAGACAACAGCATGCATTATGGCACCACAACCATCATTTCTAAATAATCAGAAAATCTAGAAAAAGACAAAACCCATGTCCTCATTTACAACATTCTGAATTTAACTACATCTTGCTGAATTACGATTTAATCAAGTTCACACTTGACGTTTTTTTGCTAGACTAAGAAAAATTAAGATTTCTGTTTTCAAAAAAAAGTAAATATGAATGTACATTATTACATTGGCTTCAAAGTATCTGCTTATAAACTTACTATCTTTCTAGCTCTGCTATGTTTTCTTCACTACTTTATGTCAAAAAATACGCTATCTCTAAAACGGTACTGCTTAAACAGCCTGTGTCACCCCCTACATGCTATAGAATGGTCAAACCCTGTGCACGGAGTAACTAAGGGTGATCCAAAGAGTCTGGGCAGAGATGGGAAGAGAGGTGTCATATTATGGGATGTATTCAATTCTCAGTAACCCGTACAATGAACTTGTGAGTAATGTACTACTTCAAAACACCTCTATTTTAAAAAAATCTTGATTTTTCGATGATTCCATCAAGAAATAAAATGCAGCTAACAATCAAGTTTTCTGCTAAAATTTTACAACCACACAGACGTCAATATGTATTAGGTACATGTTGGCAAAAAAATAGTTTGAATTTTCTCTCTCTCTCTCAGTATCTTTTGAGTTTTGTTGTTCTATGCGGTGGGTGTGAGTTCACGTATCTGTTTTATCAAATAGGCCTTTTCATCATTGAATTGGTCGTCCTCTGTCCTGTCGTTGTGGAACTGGCTCAGGAAGTCAACCAGTTTCTCTTTGTTCTTCAAGAGGATGTCCAGGATTGGCTGGCTCTTGTTGGGATTTGCTACAAATACCTATCAATCAATCAATCAAATCAATCAATCAATCAATCAACCAATCATAGTCAAGTCAGGAACAAGGAATCCATGGGATAAAAATCAAGCGATGAATCGTCAGTTTTAAATTTCATCTGTTGTATAATGCATATTTGTATGTTTTTGATCCAAGGCAAGAGTTAAACTTGCATAGTCCTAATATTGGAAATCTTTGACAGGAACAGGAAGTAAAGAGCTACAGACCTAGTGTAGATTCTGACGACAGCCACGCAATTACTTGTACTTGTGAAATACCTTACAGCATCACTTATCTACATGTACATAATTTGTCTCTGCACGTTTTTGAAGTCAATTTAAATATCGTCTACCAGTGGCAGATTCTCAAAGACATGAATCAAGAATACAGTCCTTATGGCGTCAACATTGTATCTGTCTGTTGCCATAGCAACAGCACCACTCAGGTATTAGACAGCAGATGCTACACAGACAATATAGGCATTTACACAGGCAAGTGGTCATTTAGTTGACTGTTTTATCCTTGTTTCTGTGTCTCTGCCACTAGCATGTGAGTCTTAAAACAATATTTGGAATATACAAAAAATCAGAGATTTGACGAAGGATTCATGTATTTCATCGTTAACTTTCAACTGAAGCTTAGCTTACAGTGTTTGACATACCTTGAAGACGTGAAAGGCTTCAAATTGGATATTCCGGCTCTTGTCTCGAAGCATATTCATCATTAACTTCAAATTGTCAGGATTACTAATATACTTGGTCATCACTGTAAAGTTATGTCTATCTAGTAGGAGCTCACCCAGTAGCTGAAAATCAGAAGTTTATGACAAGAATTTACATTGCAGCAAAAGAGGACACATGATTTTATCGCATAGAGGATTTTTACTGAGCTTATATAACAAATTGGAATAAGCTAGAAATGGAAAATTGAACTGTTAATTTGACAGTACACAGTAGCAAGAGAGAGACATTGTGTTATTGTGTTATTTCACAATGTATTAGCCCATGGGTTGTTCACAAAATGTTCTGTATAATTATGTTACTGTACAAAGCTTGCTACTTCATTTCAAATATATCATGAAATGCAATCACTATTGTTTATCTGATACTGTAGTGGTAACATATTACTGGACTATTAATCATTACATAAAAAAATTCAGAAATTCTCAGCAGATGATTTCTGTAGGCTGGGAGAGTATGATCTGTGTCTACTGTTGTTCTCTTGCATAGCATATGACACCAAGGAAGATTAATAGCACTCAGGTGCAATGATTTCAGGCTATGAAGTAGATTTTTTTTTCTCAAAGAAGATTGCATATATACACTGCACATGATTTATTGTGTGAGGTGATTGCCTACTAGAGGCAGCCTGGGGTTCATAGCTTTAGGTGTGTTTCACACTGGTTTTGTAACTTTTGCTAGGCGAATCAAAAACACCATCTTTAGTATCTGTCATTTATTGATGCTAGCATGCTTGAATTAGCATGATAAAGCAAAACTGGTATGATGCCTATCCCAGACAGTGCAGTTTTCATGGTTATTAATTTTTTCCTGATTTTATTTTTCTCATTTGCATTATTTTAGTAATAATAACAGACTGAAGTTGAGTGATAGTTTTATTAAAGGTATTAATTGATGATGCATTTTTGCTTACTGTTAGTGGTAATATCAAAATAATGGTAGCGATACTGGTAGATGCTTCACTTTTTTGTCAGTAATGATAGAAGATTGTGGTGGTGATATTTTTAGTAATGGTAGCGATAGACGGTGTGTTTCTCTTAGAAGTAGTAACAGATTAACAGAGTGCAGATGTAGAAGTGTTGCAATACATTATAGTGGGGATATCATCATAGATGGGATAGTAGCAGGAACAGTGTGCTGTAAGTTATAGCAGACATATCGGAGCAGCAATAGTCACATGTACAGCATTACCAGTAGTAGTGGCAGAAGTGTATTTATAGAAGCAATTGTTGTTGCACAAGCAATACCAGTAACAGCAGATTCAAAGCAGTAGATATCACGCTAACTATCATTGTAAAATTACAGAAGCAGTTGTGTAATAATTGTGAATAGTTAGTGAGACCAGTATCCTTCCCCTTAATTTACTAGCTGAATGGACTGACATGTATAAAAGTTACTGCTCAGACAAATGCATATCAGAAGATAGAACTTCATTTCTGATACATGTAAACTGACAAACAACGTACAGTAATAATGTCAGCGATTATTACAGCAAATCTATACAAATTCCTCACAGTTTCTTAACCCTTTGACCACAACAATATGGTACAAACCCCCTTTATCTCAATGGCATAGTTGGGCCTATATACATGGAAATGGGAGTGAAAGGGTTAAAGGGGCCATAGCTGTTACTTATATTTCGATTAATTTGTTTTTCTTTTAGAACACAAATGTTTTCCTGTTTGGCTTATGGTAGAACGTACCTCAGGGACAGATATTCGGACTCTCAAATTTCTACAATTCTTTTCTGATCTACCACTAGTGGGGGCTCATTTTAAAGCTCTTGGAGAAAGAAAAACTTTTACAGTCTTAGTTTTTCAAAAAACTAAAATCTTATTTTTACCCCATAGAGTTAACACAGGGATGGCAGCCATTTTGAATTTCTAATATTGCAAAATGTTGAATAATTTGTATCACTAGTTCCACAATTTGTACGGTGACCCCTGATCTTTATTGTTGATTTGGAAAGAAAATGGTTGAAAGTTTCATTTAGGAAAGTTTGAGCAAAAGTTGAGGGCTTCACTTTTGAGGCACGTGTAACCCTAACAAAGTATGGTGTGTTGAAATACAAAGTATCATTCCAGGCAACGCAACACATTGAGTTCAAGATGCAAATATTATTGTAGGAAAATGAATTCTAGTCTTGATTAAAATACCACTGCACATTACGCACACACAAGCTGTGTTGATAAGCTGAACACTGAGCATTTAGATACAATTATGAAAGTGCTATAAAAAGAGCTGCATTTAATAGAACACAAAAATACATGAAAGCACATGAAAAGTTACAGCTGAAAAAGCACTGAAATAAATTTGCCAATGTAGGGTACTATATGTATTACCAACATTTTTTCTGAATATTGTTTCAGAGATTTCCACATCCCTTTTACCGTACTGTAAAACGTGACTGCATTACCAGATCAGGCTTCACAAATCAATCCATTTACTACCTGCCAATGATATTTACCTTTATCGTAGATTTTTTCCTAACATGTCATATTCTTCTTCTTCATTAAATTGATTGATGGAGCAGCTATCATATCTCTGGCAACACCTGTCTACCTACATTATCTTTATCCTTTTCATGCGAAACGTAAATGAAACATTCCAAGTGTTTGACGGGCTTTTACAGACTTTTTTTATTCAGATGCAGAAAGGGAGTCAAAGGTCACAGTTTTCAAAGCTTGCAGTTTGTTGGTTTCCATGGAAACTGGACATCCCTTCATTTCCTACACGCCATGTTTTGAAAACAGTTTCAGGCTAGGAAAGAGTTGAATACATGCCTACCTATCTCCATAAAAATGATGTTTGCAACTGACAGCTCAATTTAAAAAGCAAACATGCATCCAAACTAAATAAGGACATCATCAACAACTGAGTTTTATAACATTTGAGCTGCTACCGCAGCTGTTACCATAATATCACCAAATTTTGGCATTAGAAGGATTAGCCTAAACATTAGGAAATGAGAAATGAATATTGCCTGTGAAGCTCTGTACTATCATGCAAATGATTAAAATGTGTTTTACAGTTAATAATTTGGAGGTATTAACTACGATGTACATATTCTGTTTTTTGTAATGATCTTTTGGAACAATGTAGTGCACATATAGAATACACAGTCTTGAGATAAAGATAAGTAGGATTAGTGGACAAGTAAATAATAATATGTGACATAGGTGTAAATACATGTACATTTTACTTTAAGATACTATGTGCCTCGGAAGTGAATAATAATTAATAATAATAATAATTGGTTTATTTACCCGATTTGAAAAAGTCAATTACATGACACATGAACTCGAGAGGGAGAAAATAACAATGTAGAGGGTAAATGGGGAGTCGGGAAATAGCTTACAGCTAGTCTAGCCCAACCCCGTCATGGTAGCTTGTCTGAAAAAAACAGTGTTAGCAAAGGGGGCTCATGATAACAATAACAAATAGTTCTTTAAGTAAATAAAAGAAAGTGCTGAAATAATTACAATATCGTAGAAGATCACTAAATTACTACATGGCAAAAGTGAAATCTGTTACTGATTGATCAAATATTGTCTAAAAGTGTGTTTGAAGTTATGGAGAGAGTTTGTGGACTTTATATGGAAAGGTATGTCATTCCAAACTCTTGCTCCAGAAAAAGAAACAGCAAACTGGCCTGAATTTGTCATTGCATGATATGGACGTAGGTTTTGAAGTTGACAATTTCTAGTATTATAGTCATGGCAACTGACACTGAAGTAATCTGATAATATATGTGGTGAATGCTTGTGAATCAAGCTGTACACGAAGGTACCTAGAAGGAATTTAGGAGTTTAAAAACATCAAGAATATTAAGTTGAGTGAAACAAGGAGCTGAGTGGTCTGTGGTTGATTTGAACATCATCGTGCGAACAATCATTTTCTGGGCTGCTAAGATACAGTTTAAGCGTAGGTAGAGTACGTACTTCCCAGACTTCTAGGCCGTAGCTGATGTGGGGAAGTATAAATGCATTGTACAAAAGTAACAAAATGTGTAAAGGTAAAATGGATCTGAGTCTGTACAAAATTCCACATTTCTTCCGAATAATCTTATTTATCTTATCAATATGTTCAGACCAAGAGAGATGCTTATCCAACAAAATACCCACAAAAGGGGCAACATCAACCTCTCTGATTTGCTCGTCACGGATGTAAACAGAACCCGAGACATTCAGTTTCTTACGTCGGCCTCTAAATATAATAAAATTTGTCTTACTCCTATTTATTGTCAGTTTGTTGGAATCACACCACAATTGTATATCGTTTAAGTAAGATGATACAGCAGTAAGATCTATAAAATCTGAACCAGAGTAAGTATGGAAAAGATTGGAGTCATCACAAATAAACGGAAATCAAAAAAAGGACAAGCATTTGGAAGATCATTTATATATATTAAAAATAAAGTCGGACCCAACACTGATCCTTGGGGTACACCATGATGAATGCTAAATT